>NC_080427.1:25691569-26891860 GCF_029873635.1 Malania oleifera | reverse complement strand
GAGGGAGATTGTAAACGGTATCGCTCCACCCACAAGTGAGCAAACTTAGTGGAATCCTCTTCCTTGTTAGCTTGAGGCGGGGACGTAGGCAGTATTGGTCGAACCCCGATAACATTTCTTGTGCTTGATTTTAATTTTTCGCAATTTAAATTTCTATACTTGAATGTTTATGTTTTATTATTATGAATGATTGAGAAACTGAGTCTGCTATACCTGCTTTGATTATTTGCTCAATTAAATTCTTGTTGGGTAATTGGTATTTGTTTAGACAGACCCTCAATTGTGCATTACTGGTGTTGATTTAATTTGACCTAGGAAGAAATTTTTAAATACTCAATTCACCCCCCTCTTAGGAATACACAAATTCCAATACCACTAAACTCTCTTGTGTTTTCCAAAAATATGTAACGTCCGTTTAGTTTTAGAAAACATTATATGTTTTTCAATTTTTAGTTTCTCAAAAAAATATATAAAATTTTAGCTTATTTTTAAATTTCAAGATTTATATTAAAAAAGGTTGAAAATAAAGAGTTTGTTGAAATGCGAAAAAAATTATTTTTTATTTTTAGATTTTAAAATAATAATAATAATAATAATAATAATAATAAAATAACTTTATTTGAATTTTTTTAAATTTTATATAAGGTAATATTGAAATTATGGATTGAGCTTGATTTGAATTTATGTGGATTTAGAAGAAATTTTATACATAATTCGCACAAATTAAATTTTGAGATCTAAATCTCATGCTCCCATATGCAAGGTATGAGTTAAAAATCTAGAAAAAATAATGGATAGATATTTTCTAACTTTCCTATATAAATTTAAAAAATAAGAGAATAAGTTGACATTTTGGTAATTACTTAAAAATTAAAAAATAAAAATAAAACTATTTTCATAAACAAATAATGCCAAAAATATTTACTGTTATTTATTTATTTCACACAAATATTGTAAAATTCAAGGTCTAGGTATCATTATTCTTTTCTGTTTTCTATTTCTTTTCCTATGTAGTAAAGAAACGTATTATAAAACTTGTTCATTTATGTTGTCAATTTTCTATTTTTGTTATTGATTTTTAATTGTTTGAAAAAAAAAAGTTAAAAATCAAATTTTATGATTTTCAATTGTTTTAGTACTGATAGAAATTTTAATGTCTAAAAATAACTCTTTTGGATTAAATTATTAAATATACTTTTTTAAATTAAAATAAAAATAAAATGATCATATAAAATTAAATATTTAAAAATGTAAATAATACATAAATTTAAAAAAAAATAATGAAGTTAATTACAAATATTTTTTTTTCTACTTTTCAATTATCTTGATCAATAAAATTTTTATTGAAAGTATAATAATTACAATAATTTTTATTTTTCTTATGGTATTTTAAATGTGCATTAATTTATAATTTTATTATTTTAATAATATTATGTATTTTTTAATTTATTTTTGTTTCATAAATATTAATTAATATTTTAATTTAATAATTAATTGAAAGTGGAATTGGGGTGGCAAATAAGCGTAGGGCTTTAGGGATTAGTTGAAGGGGTGGGGCTTGGAATGTTAGTTGGGGCTGACTGGCTGCCTGCCTGCCTCATTCCCATTTTCAAAACAGAAATTCCACGATGGGAGATTGCGTGCACACCGAGTCTGCGAGCACGTGCCTTGAGACATTGTTGGGACGATGAGGCACGTGCACGCGAGGTTACGTTCAAATCTATTCCCAGGCTATGACTATGTTAAGCATATGGATTTGGCCTCCCAACATCTTAAAAAATAAGTGCTTATTATGAAAAGCAATTAAGTAAGTGCTTATGTCAATAACTAATCTTTAGTTTACAATTACATACATAAGTGCTTATTTTAAAAATTATTTTTTCAAAAGAAAATAAGTATTTTTTTGAAACTACTTTTACAAAAAAGTACGTATAATAAGTAGTCCGAGACTACTTTAGATTTTTTTATATTAGTAATTTTTTTTATAAAAGTACTTTTCTATAAGTAGGTCTATATATTGGGCATTGATGCATTATGGAACACGAGACTTTTCTATATAAATACTTTTCTTTTTTTATAAAAGTACTTTTCTACAAATAGCTCTGCATATTGGACATCGATGCACTATGGAGCGTGTTAGTTCAGAACGTGAAGTTACAAGTAGAGTGCAAGTACAATCACAACTTAGAGTGTTCTTGTGTTCATTTACTGTTGTTTTCTGTATTTGCACGTCGTTTAGCATTTCTATGAAATCCTTTCAATTTCATATTAGAAGAGCTATTGTCCAATGTCCATAGAAGAGCTTCTTGTCCACCCTATTTTCCAACCATTGGGCGCTAATATGACATATACACAAAAATAATTGCTTACACAGTACATATGTAAATCTTAAGTATTAAATTGTACATTGGTAAAGGTCGTGTTTGTTGTGTCGGGCACCCCACTTGTGCCAAACACCAATTCTACAACTATTGCTATTGAATATATAAGAAATTAAAGTAATGCAGAAACTAATAATAAAGCAATAAAAAGAATAAGACAAGAAATTTACGAGGTTCGGTATAGAATTACCTACGTTCTCGAGCGCCGATGATCAATCTACTACTTCTTGATAAAGTACAACTTTGATGTGTGTTTTACAAATGAAGAGTTGAGTTTTTTTATATAGCTTCAACCTCAAGTCTAAAAAACACTTCTCTCCAATGTGGGACAAATAATATAAAAAATTCAAAACAACATTTTATACTAATGTGGAAGTATTCTACCAATGTGGGACAAAAAACAACAAATCTCCACCTTAACGATAAATTCAACAATTTTTTCAGTCACCAACATTTTATGAAGTTCCACATCATCGGCGCCTTCCAAAAATACTCAAATTTGCAAGATATTGATCAAGTCTAAACAATGTTTGAACTTGATTGTTGTCACAATCTTGGTCAACATATCTGCAGGATTTTCAGTTGTAACAATCTTCTGAAGAAGTATCTTGCATCCATCAATAATATCCCGCATAAAATGAAACCGAATGTCTATGTGCTTCGTTCGTGCATGGTAGACTTGGTTCTTTTCCAAGTGAATAACACTCTGGCTATCACAGAATACAACCATGTGCTTTTGAACAACTCCCAAATTTTTAAATAAATCCTGCAACCAACTAGCTTCCTTAACAGCCTCTGAAGCTGTCATGTACTCTGCTTCTGTTGTAGATAAAGTAATGGTAGACTGTACGGTAGACCTTCAACTCACTAGACCATTAGCAAATGTAAAAATATATCCAGTAGTTAATTGACGTTTATCCAAATCACTTGCAAAATCCGAATCCACATATCCAACAACACATTGATCAATAGTATTATTTTTCTCAAATACTATACCAACATCAATCGTATTCATAATATATCTCAAAATCCATTTCATAGCTTGCCAATGTCCTTTACCCGGATCATGCATATACCTGCTCACCATACTAACAGCTTGTGAAATATCAGGTCTAGTACAAACCATTGCATACATTAGACTACCAACAGCACTTGCATAAGGAACCTGTGACATATACTTATGTTCTTCATCTGATTTAGGAGATAAAGCAGCACTAAGTTTGAAATGAGGTGCAAGAGGAATGCTTACTAGTTTTGACTGCTCAGACATGCCAAAACTCTATACTACCTTCTTCAAATACTGTTTCTGAGACAAACTAACTCTTCCTCTCATTCTATCTCTGCGAATTTCCATGCCAAGTATCTTCTTTGCTTCACCAAGATCTTTCATCTCAAACTCTTGATTTAACAGACTTTTCAACTTGTTGATTTCTTCCTTATTCTTTGAAGCTATCAACATATCATCAACATACAAGAGTAAATATATAAAAGATCCATTTTGTAGTCTGTGAAAATAAACACAATGATCATGTTTATTTCTGATGTACTTCTGACCCATCATAAACTGATGAAATCGTTTGTACCACTGTCTTTGAGATTGTTTTAAACCATACAACGATTTACCTAGTTTACATACCCAATTTTATTTTCCGGCAACCTGAAATCCATCTAATTGAGTCATATAGATTTCCTTTTCCAAATCACCATGTAAAAATGCAGTTTTTACATCGAGTTGAACTAGTTCAAGATCAATTGTGCTACTAAAGCCAACAAAATTCTAATGGAAGAATGTTTAACAACTGGAGAAAATGTCTCATTATAATCAATGTCTTCCTTTTGTGCGTAGCCCGTAGCTACCAATCTAGCTTTGAAGCGAACATTATTTGCATATGGAAATCCTTCTTTCTTTACATAAACTCATTTACAACCAATTGCTTTCTTACCCTTGGGCAGCTGGGCTAGCTCCCAAGTCTGATTCTGATGAAGAGACTGCATTTCTTCATTCATTGCTTTTTTCCACTTGTTTGATTCAGAGTTCCTCATTGCTTCTTTGAAAGTGTAAGAAACATTATCATCCACAACTGGAAGTGCATAGGCCACCATATCAGTATACCAAGCAGGTTTTCGAATTTCTCATCTTGGCCTTTGAGAAATAATTGATTCTTGTTGTTGTGAAGATTCTCGAATTGAAATCTCCTCTTCTTGTACACTATTCCCCACCGTAACTGGAGAGTTACCTTGTGTAGTCTCATTTCTCACTAGGTTTCCCAAAATTGTCTCAACCTCCACCTATTGTTGAGTACCACTAGTCTTTTCTTCAACTCGTGACTCCTTGCGAATTTTTTTCTTCATCATCGCAAGTTCATCAAAAGTTACATCTCTACTTAAAATCATTTTTTCGTCTCTAGACACCAAAGACAGTATCCTTTGACTCCTACGCTTATCCCCAAGAATATTGCTTTCTTGGCTCTTAGATCCAACTTAGATTCTTTAACATGATAATAAGTCATAGTACCAAATATATGTAAAGAATCATAATCACTAGCAGACTTTCCAGACCATACCTCATAAGGTGTTTTTCCTCCTATTGCAGATGATGGTAGACGATTGATGAGATGACACGCATACCTAACAACCTCAGCCCAAAACCTTTTGTCTAACCCAGCATTAGACAACATACATCGAACTTTCTCCAGCAAAGTCCGATTCATGCTCTCTGCCACCCCATTCTGTTGTGGTGTATTTTGAACTGTGAAGTGTTGAGCAATACCTTCATCCTGACATACCTTCATAAATGGGTTGCTCGTGTATTTACCACCATTATCTAATCTGAGCCGTTTAATCTTTTTTCCAGTTTGATTTTCAACTAATTTTTTCCATTTAAGGAAAATATCACACACTTCATTTTTATGCTTCATAGAATACACCCAAACTCTTCTGGAAAAATTATCAACAAAAGTAACAAAATAATGCATACCACCCAACGAAGCCGTTTTTGTGGGCCCCCATACATCTGTATGGATATAGTCTAAAATAGCTTCAGTCTGGTGGATTGTTGTGCCAAATTTCACTCTAGTTTGTTTTCCCAGAAAGCAATGCTCACAATATTTAAGTTTGCATACCTTTGCACCCTTTAACAAACCTCGCTTAGCCAATTGTTGCAAAGATTTTTCTCCTGCATGTGCTAATTGCATATGCCATAACTTGGTGGTATCTGAACCTGCATCTTTCTCAGAAACAACAGCTGCTGAGCCAATAACTGTACTACCTTGTAAATAATACAAGTTATTTTTTCTTATTCCTTTCATCACCACCAGTGCACCTGATTTAATCTTTAAGGTTCCATCTTTCAAAGTGATAATGAACCCTTTAGATTCTAAGGCACCCAGTGAAATCAGACTCTTCTTTAGGCTTGGAACATACCTAACATCAGTCAAGGTCTTAATAGTTCCATCTTGACATTTCAACTATATTGATTCTATTCCAATTGTTTTACAAGTATTATCATTTCCCATAAAAACAATCCCACCATCTAATTCTTCAAAATTAGAAAAGCATTCCCTATTAGGACACATGTGATAGGAACAACCAGAATCCAAAATCCACTCACCAAAAGAATGTGATGAAGATGTTCCAACAAGAGAAAAATATGACTCACTTCCATCATCATTGGCTATATTGGCATTAGAATGTGTTTTTCCCTTATTCTTCTGTTGTAATTTAGGGCAATCTTTCTTCCAATGCCCTCTCTCACGACAAAAGGCGCATTCATCTTTAGCAGGTCTCCCACGAGATTTACTCCTCCCATGAGATTTATTCTTCCTTCTAGGCATACAACTCTGAGAACGTCCCCTTATTGTTAGTGCTTCTGCTATTTCTTTATGGACCCTCTGATCCTTCTTTCTGCATTCAATACTAATCAATGCAGTAAAAACAGTATCATAAGTAACTTTATCTTTCCCATACAATAAAGTGGTGGTCAAATGTTCACACTCATCAGGGAGAGAATTCAGTAACAATATGGCTTTATCCTCATTCACCTTTTCATCCAAATTTAACAAATCGGCCAAAATTTTATTGAAAGCATTTATGTGGTCATTAATCAAAATACCTGGTTGATATTGGAAGCGAAACATTTTCTTTTTCAAATAAAGCCGATTTTCCAGACTCTTGGTCATAAATGTATCTTCCAATGTCTTCCACAATTTCTTTGCAGATGTCTCTCTCATAACACAATATTTTTGATTTTTGGCGAGACACAGACGAATCGTACCACATGCCTGACGATTAATCTTTTCCCAATCTCTATCACCCATATCTACTGGTTTATCATCCAAAGCAATATCTAGTTCTTGTTGATACAAGATGTCCATCACCTCACATTACCACATACCAAAATTATTGGTACCATCAAATTTCTCCACCTCAAACCGAGCATTAACTATCGTTTTCGATGATGATGTCAAAGCCAAAGGGGTTGGAGTTTGTGTGGACAGAGTTTCTTCTACTGTTGCACTAGTTTCTATCATCTTCTATATATTCAATAGCAACCAACAAAGAAAAAGGCCTAGGGTTAATAGTACGTACCAACTGTGTCTACTCTATTTTATCCTATGAAATTCCACTTTGACCAGGCCGACCTCTAGGGAGTGACTGAGCCGCAATGATCTCTGAGCACTCGCTTAGACAAGGTCTTTCTTAGGCATCAAACGTGGAATCAAGGATCCTAACAGAGGAACACTTCCGTATGAACACTATTCAACCTAACTCTGATACCAATTGTTATGCTGGGCACCCCACTTGTGCCAAACACCAATACTACAACTATTGCTATTGAATATATAAAAAATTAAAGCAATGCAGAAACTAATAATAAAGCAATAAAAAGAACAAGACAAGAAATTTACGAGGTTCGGTATAGAATTACCTACGTCCTCGGGCGCCGATGATCAATCCACTACTTCTTGACAAAGTACAACTTTGAGGTGTGTTTTACAAATAAAGAGTTGAACTCTTTATATAGCTTCAATCTCAAGTCTAAAAAACACTCATCTCTAATGTGGGACAAATAATATAAAAAATTCAAAACAACATTTTATACTAATGTGGAAGTATTTTACCAATGTGGGGCCAAAAACAACAGTGTCTTCATTTATATATGAATTTGAGCTCAATTCAAAAATTAGAGAAACAAGTTACAGATATAAAGGTTCTTCTAGACATTATTAACACATTAGTGTCTTCTATTAAATTGAGTTTAACCCATTAGATTTTGTGTCGTGTTTACTTAAAAACTTTGGGCAATATGGAGGGAGAGCTATTCTACCAATAGCTTTCAACTTAAGAGCAATCACCAATGTTTAGCGAATGCCAAAAGTGTTCCACAATGCAAGGATTTTTCAAGAACCTAATGTTTTGCCTTACTTTTACTAATTGTGCTAAACAAACTAAGAATTCATACATAAATTTTGTTTTCCTGAGTTGATATAATGGAACTCACATGCAGGTAGGATGTTTTCTCCCCAATGGGTATGTTTTTATTGAACATGAAGAATTCATTTGAAGACGATTAATTGCGCTTTGATCGTTCTCTTTTCAACAAACTTCTTGGTGATTAATAATTAACATTATTACGAAATAGGAATATTTCCTCATCGATACTACTACATTTTTTCACTCTATTGACCAAATTATGCACACCAGAGATAATCTATACTTAACTTCTCATTATCTACTATAATTTTTGTCGAATTAGATTGGTTGGAAAAAAAATGATTCATCATAAATGTGTTTCAGTTTGTCAAAAAAACTATTTCTCCAATTCAAAACTAGATGTCGATGGAATGAAAGAATTCCCTCCAAGCTCAAAGGCTTTAGTTGTATGCTTGTATAAAACAATTTTATTTGTTTCCTGTTTTTTTGTTCACAGATTTCCTAGCAATTATATAAAATGCTACCTCATTTTCTAACTTCTCAAAACTTATATAGGAATTCTACAACTTAATAAAATAAAAAAAGTTTTTTTTCTTTCTTATAAATCTTTATTAAATTAAAAAATGGATTGACATTTTTATAATTACTTGAAAATCGAAATGCAAGTAAAACCTTTAATGAGTGAGTTGGGACAACACTCTTTCAACCCTACTATGTAGGTTGCCAATTTAGGCGCTAAAAATTTACTTTTGAACATTTTACACTCACCTCCCCTAAAATTTAACAAAAAAAACAAAAATTACAACAAAAGTCGACTTCCTTAGGTCTCAAAAATGCCATAAACCTCCTTTAAGATTTGTCAAAAAGGAATAATACTCCCCTCCAAAAACTTATCTTTTCATAAAATATAAAGAAATGTCTTGTCTTTTTAACAAATCTCAAGAGAAATCCTTAAAAATCTTAAAATGGAGATCCTTGAAATTCTTAAGACCTTAAAAATAATCATTGTCTTTTTTTCAATCCTAGAGAAGATCAATGTCTTTTATGGTAACTTTTAATGCATCAACATTATCATGCACCCATTTAGCTATCTTGTCATTGAATTATGGGGAACCGAAAAAAAAAAATCCAAGGTCGCTCAAGTGTAAACTTTTATACGGAAGACAATTGGGATTTGGGGATGTTGGGGGGAAGAGAAAAATGATAATTATCAGCTGGTTCAGCATGGCTTGTGTCAAGAGTGGGTAGGGAATCAAAAACATCTTTCCCGTTTGAAACAGCTAGAGTAACAAGGCTGAAAATTTTTAAAATGTGAAATGCCATAGTCAATACCAGTGGCAGAACACATGCAAGCAAGAACTTTAACACAGTACGAAATTGGGGTGCCCCCAAATGCTTAAACCAAGTTACTTGTTAGTGGACTCGCCCAAACTTCCCAAGCACACAAATGTCACGACCCCATCACAACCAATGTGGTATTGAGACTGACTGGCACATATCACAATTTTGCTCAGTTTCGAAGTAAAAAATGGATCCATTACTCTACCAAGGCACATCCAATATCCAACACTAAATATGCATTCAAAACTTCTTACAAGGAAATTTTAGTTTCAAACACTCTCCCAAAGCATTTTGAATGCTTGCCCAATGCTTTAGCGTTCCTTTGCCCAGCACATTCTAATACACTTCAGTTTGATTGGAAAATGCAAGCATCAAACCTTAACCAACAAACTTGTGGGGTAAGCAATATTTACAAGCGTCTCTAAATTCTGTGTCTGCCCACACCTAATCTAGGTTTCAAGGTATATATTGGGGACATCACCAGAATTTTTCTTAAATTTGGTATTGAATTTCAGTTAAATACCAAATTACTGCTTTACTGTTTATACTACAAGCCGGCCACTCAGTCTCCCATTAAGACACAAGACAAGAGAGATGCACACATCATGAGGAAACTTAAAATGGACAATTACATTATTTTCTTTGTTAAATGTTTTACAAAGCAGGGACCTGGTGGCACAAACCTGAAAGTATACTTGACAGGAACCAGATTCCATCCTTGGATGCGACACATTTGTCAGAACAACGGCAATCCATTATTTTCAACCTGACATTTGGCTTGTTGCCGAGGTCTTAAGACTTTCAACAGTGCCTCGCTTATCTTGAACTTTAGCCGGTCACGAGCCAACTGGGTTTAAAGACGGCATCTTGCTTGAAGTTACGACCTGTAACAGAAGTTGATTCACCCTGGCGACGGAAACACTGCAAAAGAAACCAGTGTTTTACTGCTATACATTCAAGACTCAAGACATATCATTGCCTCGGCGAACCTAAGCTTTGCTAACATCAGTTATGGCATCAGTAATGTGAGTAGTTAGTAGAATTTTGCACAGTATTCACAACATCGTAGCAAAATGGCAAGTCATTTGTTTCTCACCCAATAAGCACCTGCTTTGGAGTCGATAAAAAATGCTTTTAAGGAAAAATAGCCACCAACAACACAGGACTATTGAATAATTAAAGAAAGTTCAATGTCACCAACCTTGTAGCAAACAACTGAGTCATCTGGGTACATTGCAAATAGCTTGGTTCCAAGGCGAGCATGGCAAGAATCACAAAGGCTCTCATCATTGATCTGCACAAGCCGTGACCTTTCCTCCAACCTTGCCAACCTTGCATCGATGTCTATGGCACGGGATAAATTATGCACAACCTGAAAGGGAAATTGTGAAAAGCTACAGGGACTATAGAAGGCAAAGACTGCAACAAATGTAACAAAGGTTACTTAACATGATATACGACCCAAGAACAAGGAATGGCCCACCCGCACCCCCAATTGCAAGAAACTCCTTCACCCATCCCCCAAAAAAATTAGTGGTGAAGAAAAATTAGTTCCGGTTAAAAGATGCAAGAACATCATGAAGAACAAGTTCACAATTAGTGAGAAGATCCTTAAATTATCATGTTTAATTAAAAAAAATGACAAAACAAGATTCATTGGTTCATCGTCCGACTGCACTAGAGTCGAGAAGAAAACATATAACACATTATAACCCAAATTAAAAAATCATAAACAATAGATTTTTAATTTAATATCTACAGTGATGAAACCAGAATAGACTCATATAAAACATACCTGGCCTTGGTGATGATGATGAAGGCGAGCTCTCAACATTCTTAAAATTGTTTCAGAGGCAAGTTGGAGAGGCATGTCGGGAGATAATGTCTGCAATTGAAAACATCAAATTCCCACAAGAACTAGAGAGGAAATAAACCCAGATCTAGGCATTGATCTATCCCCACCACATGAGAGGAGATAGAAATTTCAACTTTATTTGGTAGGACAATTAATTCTCAACATCCCAAGATATACAAATGTGTTTGCATGAAATAAATTTTTTCTCTTAGATCCCTGGATCATGCATAGTGCAATAATTATATTCTTTTTTTTTTTTTAAAGTAAGCTTCTGGAATCCTTTCGGAGTTTCCACTTTCTTTTGCCAAGCATTAAAGCAATGATATGCATCAGGAATCAGATATCATCTATAGCAGGAGGAAATACTTCATCCTTGAAGATAAGTTTATGAGCCAATATTTTGTCCCTCAGTAAAGAAGTGAACATTCCCAAACTAGATCTCCAGCCCAAATTACAAAAACTTTAAAAAAAGAAAGCAATCTTTCAATAAATAAAATGTGGTCAACAAAAATTTCAAAGTCATTTTCTATTCAATGATGCAATTATTAAAATAATCTTTCCTTTGTTGAGTAAAATTGGAAAAATAAATGAAAAATCGTGCATAACCTCTCTAAATCAATCCAATTATGGAGAGAAGTTCTGGATTTCTGTTTCCATCAATTTTACATATATATAAATATTTGTCCTATAAAGAATAGATGTAGATATTGGGATACAAGATATTGATACAAACACATAGGAGTGTAAAGTTTTAGAAGATTAAGAGGGAGGTTTATCACCAAAAGGCTTAAATAAATAATTTTTTTCCAAAAAAAAAAAATGACTAGGCGGCTGAGCATTTAAAAGATTATCTATTTCTTCTCCCTCTCATGTGTTAATTTCGTTAATTACTAGGCATATAAAATTTTTTTTTCCATTTTAAAAACAAAAAAGGGCGTCCTCCAGGCCACATGGCTCCTCACTTTGCAAGGATAGGAGGAGGGTTGTCACAGAGTACACACCCTTACGCCTGCTTTTATGCAGAAGGACTGTTTCTTTGAACTCAAATCCATGACTAACTGATTATAAAGCAGTAATCTTACCACTGATCCAAGGTACACCCTCATTTTTTTTTCTACATTAAAAAGAAGATACTATTAATAAACATAATTTATCAGCTACATGCTCGTGATCATTTGGTGTTTGATGTTTTCTGAGTCGAAGTACCAAATATTGGACACATTTGGGTACACAACCCAAAAGTAGGTAAAGGACTGATGTGCAATACAAGTACTCTAATAGCCCAAGCCAAATCCACAAGAATACAAACCTTTGGCACGACCAGGTTGCTTCATACTTCATACATAATTTATCCGAACCTATAACCAGAAAAATCAACCCCCACAATCAACGTGAAGCAGGGAATTGGGGTTACCACAATCTCCCTGCTCAAATACACAACATTCACATTGCAACATGTCAAGAGGCCTAGTCTCGCTCTAGTAGGGGACAAACGGTTCTCCTCTACTCTGCTGTTCAACCCTCAATGGGCCAATACACTTCCTCTTATGTGTCCAACTATAGTGCCATGAACTCAACCTACTGGCCCAAGAACCTTTCAACTGACCAACTAGCCCAAAATGCTTAAGCTAAGTTACTTGCATCCACACAAATCTTCCCTATGGAACCGGCATGGGACTGGGGAACTGAAGTACCACAATTCACAAGTATTCTTTAAATATGGCCACCCTTGAGAAGTATCCATGCTTCATAGTAGGTCCCCAAATATTTCTAGTGAGACTGACATAACAGTATTCTGTATTCACAACTTGAGAAGCAAAAAGTGTACACAAGGAGTGTGTATTAACAAACAAAAAGGGGATGTCTGCTACCTCAAGAACTTGCAAAGGATCTAAAGATTCTCCATGATTGTGAAGAAGACGAACAGCAGCCTTAAACATGGGCTCCTTACCATCACGTGGATCCAAATACATATCAAGCAGCCTGGGAATATTATATCACAATCACAAAAAATCAGAGTATTGAAAATAAAATTTTTTTTTTTTTTTTTGGGGGGCTCAGGGTGGAGCTGGGGGGGCATGTGCACCCGCCAACTGCACACACAACCTCAAGAGGGGGGGAAAAAAGAAGAGAAGGGAACCAACTGCATATAGGCGTCCGGCCTGCCAATCTCTGCACAATACTGTTCTGCAGCTTCACTGTCTTCCAGCTTCCTGACAGACAATTGATTATTATAAATAAATATCAAATAGTTCAGTTCCCACAAGCCATCTAATTATGAAATGCTCAGTCCATGTGGTATGCAACTATAGGTGAGATATTCTAGAATATCTTGCAAGTTGCAATACAACTGAAAAATAAAATAGAATTCAACTCAACAAATGAAGCATGTGATCCTACAAAACTGAATTTTTTTTTAAATTTATATATGAATAAGAAACAAAATATGGAAAATAACAAATTTAAAATCATCAAGGGCCAACATACAAAATATCATGAATTCAGCTGATTGTCCATCTGAAGAAATTGAGAAACATCTTCAAATGAATACTAGAAGCTTTGCTCAATCTTCATCAGCACAGGAAATAAAGGTTAGCTCGGGAATGAAGTGGGGAATTTTGTTTAATGTAGATTCAAACTCTGCAAATGAGATGAGATACTTTGAGCTTGTTAAAGATGGAGATCACATAATGGTTCATCCACCATCAGAGATTTTTCAAACTGAAGATACTATTATAGTTTCTTGGGAAACCACCCCTTATACCTATATCCGCAATGTGACTGATAAAATCCGGAAGATGGCAGGAAAAATACACATATTCTCTCTTGCTCATGGATCATATATCTTTAAATTTCAAAGTTCTGGGGTTAAAAATAGAAATCTTGAACAAGGACTCTTGCTCATTGATAATTCGCCAATGTTTCTTACCAGTTGGAATTCCTTTTCTGAAAGAAACCTATAAGAAGATATAAAAAATACTAATCTGGGTTAAGTTTCATAAAACTCCATTTTACTGGACTCCAGAGGGCCACGGCTGTATTGCAAGCTCTGTTGTTATTCCATCAAGTACGGATGCCTTCACAAGACAGATGAAGAAACTTTCTACTGCATGTATATGTGTTGAGATTAATATAAATAATGATCTGCCAGACATTATTGAAATTCTCTCACTGGAGGGAGATTTTATTTCAATTGAACTTGAATATGTTTGGAAGCCCCTAAAAGACATACAATCTATGCGGGGATTTTGGCTATAATGGGAAAAAATGAAAGAGCAAAGGAAAATGGACTGAAAAAGAAAAGGATAACAAGGATCTACTTTCTCAAAATCCTTTTAATGTTTTGAAGGAAAAGGAAGATGAGGAATTATGCATGAATCATGAATGGGTAAAGTGGAAGCTCTAATGAGTGAGACAAGAAAACCAACAGGGAAATTACAGCAAGCAGTATAGGAAAAATGAAGATATAGAAGGGAATGAAATTGCTAAGGATAAGCTGATGGAAAAGTTCATTATGCCAATGATGTAAAAGTTATCTCACGAGAAGGGACCAAAAAAAGGACACAAAGCCCCAAGGAAAAGAAGACCGATAAAACAAGTAATACCTCTGTATGAGACCTGCCAATATGTGGAACTGATAAGAAGTTTCATGAGATTTTGTCTCCAGCCTCTGGTATCAGTTCTGGAATGCACACAGGACATAGCTCTTCTAATATTGGCTCTGGAATTGTTGTTCCTTCATCTACTGGTACTCCAGCAAAGGATAAAACTAATCCTGAGAGTTCAACTTCAAAAACTTCTGACAGAATGAGTCAGAAGAATATGCAGATTATCAACTCTAAATCAGGAGGGAAAAGGGCAGGAAGAAGGGAAGGCCCCCCTAAAAATCAAGCTAAGCTTGAAGCAAAAAATTCTGCAAAGGGTGTAAAGTGATAATTTTAAATATTTAATGTTGGAATATTAGGGGATTGAACATTTCCTACAAGCAAAAGAAAGTTTCAAAACCAATTTAAGAAAGAATTCTCAAGTATGATGGGGATTTGTGAAACTAAAGTGAAGACCGTTAAATTTTACTTTGTTTCTAAGCAAACTAGAAGAAACTGGGTGTTCATTCATAACTATGAAAGTAATGATAACAGGGCAGAATTTGGGTACGTTATGACCCAATTCATTTCACTGTTGTAGAAGTTATAAAACAATCTCAAAAGTAATTTATCAGCAACCACATATTTCCATGATTTCCTTTATATAAGCAGCAAATGGCATGCTAGAAATAAGAGATTTATGGGGTTCTCTTTTATGCTGAAGAAGGTTAATAATGTCCACTGGGTACTTTTTAAGTAACTTCAATTCAGTCAGAGATCACTTTGAAAGCAGGAATCTTGTAATGTCTTCGTGCAAAACTGGAACGGAGGATTTCAGGAGCTTCTTCATGCGATCCTGCATGGATAATTTTCCCTATGGTGGTCCTACCTTCATTTGGTCCAATAAAAGGTAGAAAATGGACTTATTTCCAGAAAGATGGATGGAGTCCTAACTAAGCAGAGCTATAAACATGGCTTTTCCAAAACAAAAAAAGTGGAAAATTTGTCTCCCAAGGTATCTGTGATCATTGCCCAGCAATTGTCAACATTCTTCCAGAATCAACAGTAAGAATAAATATTTCATTTAAGTTCCTAAATTGTTGGATAATGCATTCTAAATTTCTTGATGTTAGAGGATCAGCAAACTTCCATTTTCATGGCACTCCAATGTATATTTTCTGCCAGAAGTTGAAAAGGTTAAAGAAAGCTCTTAGAAGTTTTCATGAGGAGCAATTTTCTGACATTTAAAATAGAATCAAGATTGCTAAAGAAACATGGAGAAAGCTGAAATTCATGTGCTCAATAATCCAATTATCCAAATAGGGCAAACGTCTCTGAGATTACTGAAAAGCAGAACAGATATATTAGCCTTTTCAATGCTGAGGAAAGTTTTTTGAAGCAGAAATCAAGAGTTATGTGGCCTTCAACTTGGCAATAAGAATAATAAATTTTCTCAAATTTTATAAGGGATAGGGAGACAATACCTCAGATTAGATTCTTAATACGAAAGCAAGGATGAAATAAATAATAAGTTAACCTCCTATGATCAACAGCTATTGGGGACTAAAAATAAGGAGATCATGAACTGCAATTTGGGTTTCATGTCAGAATTCGTGAACTTTGAGTGGGCAGATTCTAAGAAACACTCACTTTGCAACCCTATATCCAAAGAAGAAATAATGAAGGCAATATCTTCATTTTCTGGATGATAAGGCTCCAGGTCCAGATGGTTGCAATGCTAAGTTCTATATGATCTGCCAGGCTGTCATTGAAACAGATATGGCTCAAGCTATTCTGTCTTTCTTCAAGGACTCAAAGCAACTAAAGCAAGTTAATTATACCAAGGCATTCAGAACCAAGTTGTGCAAAAAATAAATAAACAAAATTTTCGAGTAACAGTTTTTTTATTGTGTTTTTGGAAGGAACAGTGGACTTTTTATGCTTTAGGATTTTGATTTGTTTTATGTTGTCAAAAAAAAAAAAAAAGGTTTTGATATTTTTTGCCATTCTATTGAGTTCAAATGGGAGGCATTTCCTTATTTACAGGTAAAAGATTTCAGCAGATATAAAAGAAATTCATTTTCCATCACCTTAAATGATTTCTACATGCATTGAAGCTAGAGAGGACCTACATTCCTATAAAAAAACCATTACCAAAGGCCCCAAGTCCCACTAGATGGGGTTGGTTAATCTTTCTCTGCCGTTTGCAATCCAGGGCAAGATCCCCAGTTAAGTTAGAATTTTTTATCAAATATTTCTTCAGTCCAAGTTATTCAAAGGACTACCTCTGCCCCTCCTTCCTATAACCTCTGATGTTAACTAAATCACTCTTTATTACCAGAACATTGCTCAATCTGCATTTCAAGTGCCCAAAAATCTCAACTGTCCTTCCATTCTGTTATCTTCTGCAAATGCCATTAAGCTGCTGCAGATGTGATTTGTTCCTCACTTTATCTTTTAAAATTATACTGCCCATCCATCAGCATTCTCATTTAGTAATTTCAGATATATTTACTTTTTGGATACATTGTTTGATTTGTTTCTCAGTCATCCATTGTTTGATTTGTTTCTCAGTCATCCACCAAAAATCAGTTAAGCATATCTGGTCTTAATAGTCATCCTAAAGCTTAAAAACCTACACCTAAAAATAAAATTTTAATTAAAAAAAAACACAACAAAAAACAAAATAACCCTGCAACAGCAAGTCATTCATGTGCATAGTGTCTAATTCAGCGGTCTCACCTAATGCTACCTCAGGTACAAGACTTAGCACCATGGAGTCTTCTTTATGGGCACTCTGGAGGCCCACTTTTGACAACTGGGCATTGTGCATACTTATTAGCTTATCCGCACCAATCTACCAGAATATTTAAAAGGAAACAACTCTAAAGATTACAATTACTAAGGCATCTACTGTTGTTTTGGTGCACAAGCCAACTTGACTCTTAGAATCAAGATATAAGATATAGGAGAAACAACCAAATGACATTATGTTTTCAAAGCAGCCTCCAATAATTAGAAAAAATTGAAAAAAAAAAAAATGAGTGGATAAATATGAACATAATGAGAGCATAAGCCAGGAATGTGAAGCCCAATGTAGTCAAACTTAGGAACAAAACTGATTTTTAATAAAATAATACGAGCTTCTGACACCAATAATTATCAACTATAAATCATTTAAATCACATCCAAAAGAAGTGATAGTGACTAGTGCAGCCTACAAAGAGACCTTCTGAACATGTTACATGCAAAAAACCTCAACTCATTCTTAGCATAGGCAATGATAATTAGCAATTTTATTAAATTAAAAGGTAATGCAAAGCTTACAATGCCAAAATTTGGAGTACCAATGATTCTTGTCCTAGCTTCCTGTAGAGAATAGCCTGTCACAGAAAGCCAGAAAAAACATTAGCAGAAAAAGATTACAAAAATTATATTTATACCATTTTAATAATTTAAAAAATAAAAAGTCAATTTCCCTTGCCCAAACATCAATAAGAAATGAAGGAAGAATACACTTACTCCATCCAGACCTCTAAAGTAACCACATAAGCAATACTATTGCATAACATTTAAATTGAATGAAATAACTAGAATCCAGAGCTAGGCAAAACTAGGAAAAAGAGTATGAATTAAAATCAAAAAACAGGCAAACTTTGGAAAAGGAGTTCCAACTACCTTCTCCAACCATAATTCTGATCCTTCAATCAAGTCAAGGACCTCTTCTGGATCATACAAGTCTGATGACTGCAAAAAAGTTTGCAGTCTCTCTCTGACAGGACTTTCAAAGATGGAATTCCTTCCAAAATCCAAAAAATTTGACCCATGCAGCCTTCCAGCATCAGGGTTTTGGGAACTATTTTCTGTTTCAAAAGTTTCCATTGCTGATTTTGCAAGTGACAGAGCATATAATGTGTGGAATTGAGTGTCATCTGAGTCTTGATCTTCGATCAACCACTGGAGATACCTAGCCAGATAAAAGTGATCAAATAAACTTCATGCCAAAAAGGCTTATGTGAACTATTTATGAAAAATGTCAATACTATAGGAAGAAAATTCACATAAACTTTGGTACAATGAAATGACAGCTTAATCAAGAAATTTTTTAGAACAATTTATAGCAAACTTGAATTTATTACACAATACTAAGACGAAAAATCGATTTAATTATAACTCAAAAAACGAGCAGCTGAAACCGAGATTTGGGACCAGGACCTATCTACTGCAATTCATAAAGAAACTGGAAAATTTCTGCGGTCAAGCATTGTCCTAACCATTATAATTGATGTAGCAATTTGTATCCTTGAGTCATACAGGCATACCTTTGAAGAATGTCAACCTTTTTGGGATCAATTGCTGGAATTACTTCATCTGTAGTTTTAAAACAAGTGAACATATTAGGACCAATCCATCAATGCATGAAAAAATTAAATTATAATAGAAACATATCAAGCACAAAGCTATGGCTATATTAGCATAGCACGGCAAAGCAAGCTTAGAACTCAAAGAACAAAACAAGATTCTCTAAGTCTGTGACCAGGTCATTGCAAGAAAATACAGCTAAATCTTTCTGAAGAGAAGAAGGAAGGTGTGCTACAAGCCTACAACTAACATAACATCCAGCTGAAAATGCTAGCAAGCTATGCTGGCATGGCTTTAGAACAACCAAAGAATAGGGGATTAATGCTCCAACTCCAATGCACAAGGGATGATCAATTAATCAATCAATCAACCAGACAAGAGATGAGGCGTAGCTTCCTTGGTTATTCCACTTCAGAAAGTGCATTATATTATCCAAAATGCCCTGGAAGGAAACCCAGAATGGATTGACAAGCATCCCAAACCAAACTTTTTTCTTAATGATTCTTCAAAAGCCTTGCTTTTCTCAATTCAAATTTGATGGGCCGCTCAAGGGAACTTTCATAGGGATGCAGAGAAGACTGCTTGCACCTTTTTAATGGTAAAAAATGTCCCATGTTCCAATTTTGTTATCCCTGCCTATTCTTCTCTGGGCAATAATGAGGGATCTTCTCAGAGAGAAAACTGCTTTTTTTTTTAATGATTCTTCAAAAGCCTTGCTTTTCTCAATTCAAATTTGATGGGCCGCTCAAGGGAACTTTCATAGGGATGCAGAGAAGACTGCTTGCTCCTTTTTAAAGGTTAAAAATGTCACAGGTTCCAATTTTGTTATCCCTGCCTATTCTTCTCTGGGCAATAATGAGGGATCTTCTCAGAGAAGTTGAAAACTATCTAGTTACATCATCTCAAAACATAATAATATATTAATATCATAATATATCAACAATATATTGTAATATATTTATCATGCCATTGTTTTTTTTTTTTACATTATTAGAATAAGGAGTTATTTCAGTATTGAAAAATGAACATAATATTGGTAGAATAATATATTTATATCACATTTGATTATAAATCAAATAATATCATGATACTGAAGCAATATCATATGAATTTTTCAGATAACATAAGAGATTTGTTAAGGAAAGAAGTAAAAAATAACAGAGGGCTAGAAGTCCTCAAAAATTAAAACCCCTCGAAAAAAATAAAATAAAATAAAATAGAACGTGAAAATCCTTACACAGCTAATCCCAAAAGCCCCTTTTCAAACCCCTCCCTTCATAATTTATAGAACACATTAAATTGGCTCACTCTCTATGTCCATTTTCATCGTGCTCTTCCCAAAATCCTATCTAATTTCATGCCCAGCTAGTCCATGTGATCTTCAGCATTAATATACTTTTTCACAACTTCTTTCTTTGAGAGGTGGGGACGAACAAAATATCATCTCTTTTAATACCTGCCACCTGCTCTGCAATCCAATCATTACCTGCTTCTTTATTATTTCCTCCATTCTCAAAATGTAGAACCCCTTCCAACTCCATTGTGGGAGTCTCAGACACGTGAGACCCATGGTCCACAGAGTAAGGAATCTGAGAAACCGTACAGCTCATGAAATTCATCCAATAATAATCTACCATTGCAACCAAACTCACCATCAAATTCACTTCCCTCGTATGACTCATAAGTCATCACCCCTACTTCCCTTTGCTTAGATCTGATCTGTACAATGATGCCAGAATGGTCATTGCTGCAATTCATTAAGGTCACATCCCTTGCTGATATTTGGAACACAAACCATCAAGCAGTGTAGCTGAGAAGGAGAAAAGAACCCCCCACCACCCCCCCCCCCCTCCCTCTCTTTCTCATGTGTGAAGGTGCTCGAAGGCTAGACCTTGTCCTTGAATGTGAGAAAGTTAACCTCCTCAGAGAGTTTTCAAAGAGTATCAAACTCCCTCCCTTCCTCTGGCAAACAGGACTTCCATTCTCTGTTCTCTCTCCCTCTACCTTCTCAGCACGTTACTGAACATATGTTTTCAGCAATGGTATTTGATAATTATGGAATAGTTCCTTCACATCAGAAGCAAGTCTTTCGATCTACAACTGGAAGAGGCTCGGCAAGGTATTTCGTTTTTTCTGTTGGAGCAAAATACCCAGCTGAATTGATGGATAAGGACCTTGTTTATGGCTGCTTGGTGACTTTCTTTTTCATTATCAGTAGAGAGAAATTTGTATTCGCAGGGCATCAAGGGGATGCCATCCTGAGATACAAAACGTCAAGCACTCTGTAGTGTCGCAAACACGCAAACATCAAGGATTACATTAAGATCATTAAAAATTTTTCCACTAAGCCCACTGGAAACAACAGCAATCCATTGCTCTTTGCAAATTTGAAGCGGAGTAGCTGTTATCTTTGAAGGCTCTCTTATTTCTTTCTTTCCAAGCACACCAAAAGATGACGAGAGGGATGAGATTCAAAGTCTTTCGCTTCTCCTTGGTGACTCCAATGCCTTTCCAAGCCCAAATCTCCCCTCCAACGGAATTTGCAGAAACCCACTGATATCAAGTCAAGGATAGAACCATATTTCCACAAGTTCCTTGTTCAGGGGCAGTAGAGAAGAATGTGGTTGACTGATTCTGCATCAGCCATACAAAGAAAACATCTATTTGTAACTGTAAGCCCCCTTTTTCTGCAGATTGTCAAGGGTTAAAATGTTTCCATGTGTGGACTCCCAAAGAAAAAAAAAAAAAGGCAACCTTTGAAGGGGCTTCTGTCCTCTAAATATGAATCCAAAGGGAGTTGTTTCAATTTGTTCCCATCAAGGAAAACTTCTTGTAGAAAGATTTAACAGTGGAAACGCCATTTTTATTCAAAGTCCATTTTGGTTCAATGGAGATGTTTTGGTAACAGAAATTATAGAGATTGCTGTAAAAGTCAAGAGTATGCATGAAGTTCCCAATCTGCCACATTCCTAGTAAAAACAATATTCCAGAAGATTCCCTGATCAGTGATTTGGAGATGATGACTGAAGAGAATTTTGCCACAAGCCAAGCTGTAGATGGAAGGAAAGGCAGCTCTAAGATTACTGTTCTCACACCACACCTCATGCTAGAAGTAAATGTTGGCCCCATTTCCCACTTGAAATCTCACAAATTGGAAAAAAATCATCTCATCCTCTCCTAATGAATTTCCAAACTCCCACTCCATAGGGTTCCCTTCTATTGTGTGCTATCCAACCATTATGCTCAAGCCCATATTTAGAAACAATAATATCCCACCAAAAGTGGTCTTTCTCCTTCATGAACCCTGCATAACCACTTCCCAAGGAGGGCTTTATTGAAATTGAGGGCAGATTGCCAAACATATGGGTTGTTTAACCACTCCCCATCTAACAAGGTGACATTTAAACTCCTCCCCTAAGCTTTCCCAAAGAAATATTCTCTATATTCCCCCCAATCTACCAGCAACTAAGGTAGGTAAGGGAAGAAGGGGCAGGAAATAGACTAGAAGATTCGTCAAAGTGCTCCTAATAAGGGTGATTTGCCTCATTTTGAAAATAAATTTCTTTTCCATTTTGCCAGTCTCCTTTCAAACTTCTCGATAATGGGGTCCCAACTCCTTTGTCTTTGAATTTGGTCCAAGGGAGAGACCGAGGTAATTAAAGGGAAAGCATCCCATCTTGCAAACCAAAAGACCAAGAAGGAAGGTCCCCTCCCCCCCCCCCCCCCAAAAAAGTGTTCCACCCAATTGGAATAAGCTCACTTTTTCCAAGGTTCATTCTCAATCCTAAGAAACCCACAAACCCTAACAAAATGCATCAAAGTTTGAGGATATGAAGGGGATCATTTACACAAAAAATGATAATATCATCTGCAAAAAGGAGATGAGAAACTTCTGTAAGCCTTCTATTTTTGCCCACCTTGAAACCTCTTCAAATCCCTCCTTCAGTAGCTTTCATCAACATGAGGCTTGGCACCTCCATACAAAAATAAACAAAAAAAGGGAGAAGGGATCCCCTTGTCTCCAGCCTCTTGAGGAGCAAAAGAAATCAGAAGAGCAGCCATTTATGAGCACTGAGAAGCTTGAAGTTTTGATGCATTGAGCATCCAACTACACCAAAGCTCCCCAAAGCAATTTTCCTAAGGAGAAAAAGGAGAAAGTTCCAGCTGACATGATCAAATGCTTCCTCCATATCCAATTTGTACACTACCCCCCTTTTTTTCCCTCCTTCAAAAATGCATCCACCCCTCATTAGAAATAAGGGCAGCATCCGTAATCTGTTTTCTAGCCACAAAAGCATGCCAATACTGACCAATGGCTTCCGATCCTCCTGGCTAGGACTTAGGCAATGATTTTATAAATGCTCCACACCAAGCTAATAGGGCAGAAATCCTTGTTGTTAACAGTCCCAACTTTCTTCGAAACAAGAGTGACTAAGGTGGTATTGATGCAACTGACAAAATTTCCAGATCTATGAAACTCCTCAAACACATTTAAAATGTTGTCCTTGAGAAGGCTCCAGTTAGCCTAAAAGAAAGCCAATGAGAAACCATCTAGTCCAGGCACTTCATCCCCATTGCAATTTTTAATAGCTTGGAGGATTTTTGCTTCATCAAAGGGTCGAGTTTTTTCCTTTTTTGATTTTTTTAATAATAAAATATTAAATAACGGTTCGATGAGAACCTTTTTTTCCTTAAAAACTCGCTGGAGCATCCAGCAAGTTTTAAATGACGAGGGCTGCAGCTGATTGACACGTGGCAGTCAAATCTCGCTGGATGGTTTTGCATGAGACGTTTTTTCCCTCTCCCCTGGCAGCAGCGGCAGTGAGCTCTGTTTTGGAAATTACTGCACACCTACTCCGATTGCTCATGACTAGACTTGCAGAGCAAACATCAAATCAAAGAAGTAAACCACCCAAAATTTTGGATAGTTCCAAAGCTGCCACATCATCTGTATTCACATTTAATAGAAAAATCAAATTATTAAATTAGCCCTCCATCTCTGTAGTAGCAAGCATATATCTACGGTGATGGGGATGGGAACGTGACTTTTTAAAAGTAAAAATGGTTCATTATGATGGAAGGGTGAAGTGACATGAAAGCTTACATGATTTTTATAGGTACTACATGTCTAGATTTGTTTTGCTCCACTTGAAATTCCAAAAAAAAAAAACAGAGATGCAATCCCAACCCTCCAAGCCACGCATCAATGTTTACATGCATGCTCAATTTATAATTATAAATTTTAAAATTTTATAAATTAAAATTTTCCTACAAAAAATTTAAATATGATTAACTGATGTTACGAGGCTTGCAACTTTTCTTTTCCTTTTCACATTGACGAGCATGCTTCTTTCTTCCTTTTTCCATTTTTTTCTATTTTCTTTTGTTTAATTTTACAGAATTACGTTTGTTTATTTACAAGGAGCGAATCATCTCTCCTGCTTGTCGTCGACGCAAAGGCCAACCAACTCTTACCCAACTGCTTACACACCTCCCGGAGTCCTATCGAAATATTCCCCCTACTTCTTTCTTCTTCGGCAAATACGAGGCCGCCTAAGGTGATAGAGATGAAGCAAATGACGACGTTTCGAAGAATTTCACCTTTTCACTGAACCTTTTCGAAGCCCTCACGTACGGAGGCTTAATCAGCTTCAAGTACTTCTGCACAACATCCTTGGAGAAGCACGCTCGTCAATGTGAAAATAAAAAGAAAAGTTGCAGGCCTCGTAACATCAGTTATCATATTTATATTTTTTGTAGAAAAATTTTAATATATAAAATTAAAAAATTTATAATTATAAATTGAGCATGCACATAAACATTGATGTGTGGCTTGGAGGGTTGGGATTGCATCTCTTTTCTTTTTCTTTTTCTTTTTCTTTTTCTTTTTATTTTTATTTTTCTTTTTTTGGAATTTCAAGTGGAGTAGAACAAATTTGAGCATGGAGTACCTATAAAAATCATGTAAGCTTTCATGTCACTTCACCCTTCCATCATAATGAACCATTTTTACTTTTAAAAAGACATGTTCCCATCCCCATCACCGTACATATATGCTTGCTACTGCAAAGATGGAGGTCTAATTTAATAATTTCATTTTTCTATTAAATATGAATATAGATGACGTGGCAACTTTGGAACTATCCAAAATTTGGGATGGTTTACTTCTTTGATTTGATGTTTGCTCTGCAAGTCTAGTCATGAGCAATCGGAATAGACGTGCAATAATTGCCAAAACAGAGCTCGTTGCGGCTTCCATGAGGGGAGAGAGAAAAAAAGTCCCATGCAAAACTCGTTGGACATCCAGTGAGATTTGGCTACCAAGTGTCAATCAACGGCAGCCCTCATTGTTTAAAACTCGCTAAACCACCCAACGAGTTTTGGGATGCATCAAAGTGGGAAAAAAAGTTCCCACCGAACCGTTATTTAATATTTTATTATAAAAAATAAAATAAAAAACAAGAAGGAAAAAACTCTCAAAGGGTCTCTCTCAAGCCACCCCATAGTGTAGGAACTGAGAGATTTGAAATTGATACCTTCTACTATAGGTCTCCAAATCTCAGGTTCAATGTAAAGGGCTTTATGAAAATCACAAATACCTTCTTAAAAGTCCTACTCCCTAGTCAAGGTGATTCCCCCAATTTCAATGTTGGATAAGGTGTTACGTATATGATAAACGTTCGCCGTCCAGTGAAAGAATTTTGTATTACGGTCCCCCTCCTTGAGCCACAAAGCTCTAGATTTTTGCCTCCAAAATACTTCTTCAATATTAATAACCACGTTCAATTCCTTCTCAAGCAAAACTCTTTTGGCCCTCTATTCATCATCAAGACCCTGGATTTATCCTACTTATCAAGTTCTTTAATGCTATTAAGGATAACAATCGTCTTTTCTTGGACATTTCCAAAGGTATTTCCATCCATATCTTTAGCTTTTCTTTGAATCGTTTCAATTTTGAGGCAAGCACAAAATTAGCCGTCCCTGTGACATGTATAGAGAACCACCAAGTTTTCACTAACTCTCAAAGCCATGCTTTAACCACATATTCCCGAAGCGAAAGGGAGTCGGTCATTTAACTCTCCTAGTGTTAAGGACGATGGGGAAGTGATTTGAGATGGGCCTAGGAAGCAAACTCTATATCACATAGGGAAAATGAAGTTCCATGTCCACTAAAATTAGGAACCTACCGATCCTTGAAAAGGAAGGTGGCTACCTAGAGTTAGACCAAGTGAAGTTGCCACCAATGAGAAGGAGATCAATGAGGGATTCATGCTTATAAAATCAAGAAATTCTCTCATGCAATTAGTCCTATGACCCCACTTCTTTTATGTGGACAAACATCATTTTAAAATCTCCTCCAATGATCCAAGGAGAATTCCATCTACTCCTAATCTCAAAGAGCTCATTCTAGAAAAGAGATTTGGAGGTTCCTTTACCTAGGTTGTAAACCGCTATGAAAATCCACTAAAAGTTATCGTTCATGTTTTTGAATAAACAGAAGAGTAGGAAGGAATTAATGGAGTGATCCAAAAATTACACAGCACTAGGCTTCCACAAGACAAGAATACCCCTTGCACTGCCCACTGCTCCAAGGGATATACAATCACAACCATCTCAACCCCAAAGGTCTTTGACCATGATCTACTCCTATCTCCACCTTAGTTTCTTGTGAGCACACAACATTGCCCCTCCAGTTCTTAAGAAAGGACTTAATTACACTCCTCTTGAATTTGTCATGAAGACCCCTGACATTCCATGAAATAATTCTCCTTAACATGATTTAACACAAGGGCTCCGACTACTGCATGCCTTTGATACTTTTGAGCATCCTCATGTGCTTTCCATAATTCATTGTCCATTCCAAGCATTTTAATTCCCTATTAGTATCCAAATTTTTTATATTGCCCGAAGGTTCTTTTGAGATTACATCCTATCTCCTCTCTTCTTTTTCTTTCAATTTTTTTTATAACAAATGAAGATATCATTAATAGAAAGAGAATTTACAAGAAGGAGAATGAGAAATCTCCTGAGACAAACTAAGACACTCCAAGACTAAACAAAAAAACATAAATAAAATGCCCAAGAAAAAAAAAATCATCCAATCAACGTATTCCTCCAATCTCTTTGCAACTTTTGAAAGCTTTCCTCTTTAAAAAAATTCATACCCAACACACCACAAAGAGGCAAAATACTTTATTTTACCCCAAACCAACATTTGGTTTAATTTTTTCCCAGAAAATATCTGAGCATTACATTCCATCCATAAACCCCATAATACTGAGAAAAAGTCACACTTCCATAAAGCTTCCCTATCCTTTCTTCTACCAAAACCTGTGAAGGATATTTCTAAAAATCTTCCACCGAGAGAAGACAAACCCTTCTTTCTCCCGTAACGCCAAAAAGCAAGGCTCTTTCTTTCAATATCCTCAAACAATTGCAAGGCTTTGTCTTCAAACTGTTCGAAGGACACACCTATGGTTTTGCTTATCAATTTCATCTTTCGAAGAACCCAAACGAATACCTAATTCTTGAAGTGAGTGTTGTCCGAGTCCAAGTCATTCCAAGTATCAAAATTGGGCCTATCAATCAAATCCTCAAAGTAGGAATTGGCACACAAAGTGTCATAGCTAGTGCTAGGGGCTGGAACAAGGGCTAATCTTTCAGCATTAGGTTGAGATTTAGGGGGTTCCTGCCCCAAAACAGGCTCCTCTTGAGTTTGCAAGGGGTACAACCTTCCCAAAGTCGACTATCCCTTCCTAAAGTGGACTATCTTTTTGGCAGCTTCAGAAAGACCGCTATGAAGCTTAAAGGGAGAAAAAGAGCTGGGTTGGGGCTTCAAGTTGTCAAGTGAGATTGCTAGGACGAAAAAAAATCCCCATATTTGTAGAGCTCCAAGGCCCAAGTTAAGGCCTAGTCCAACATCCTCAAATGAGTCAAAAGCTTTGGGTTTGCCTTTATCCTGCTTTGGGAAATAAAATAAACCGTCTACAGCACTGCAATTTTTCCCCACAACACTCGTGAAGAAGCATGTGAGACTACTTATCTTCCCACCCCCTATGAGTTGGGTGTCAAGCCACACCTCAGCAATAGACTCAAAGGCTTAACACAATGAGGGTAAAGGCACAAGGGAGTTGATCAGTTGACGAATGGGTTCATTTCCACCCAAGAGGCCATAGGCTTTTTCTACAACTGCTCAACAACCAAAGATGTTATAAGTTTCTTGGGGGGAAGTAAAATCCAACAACCTAGCTCGGCTACCAAGGAGGAGATCTCATCCAGCCCTTGGATTCATACCCCTCTAGAAATGCAAGTGTTCTCAAATCACCACTCTTGGTCTCCATAAGGCAAGGTAGTTCCCAAATTTGTTCAAGTTTAGCTGCAAAGTAAGGGTTTTGTACTTGTTCCTTGATTGACAAAATCATGAAGTTGCTTGAAGTATGGCTTTTTCAATGCACAAAAGTCCTCCCAAGATTCAAGGAACCATCTAAATTCCTCCATCTCCAGGAAGATGGAGATCCTTCTTGCCCTTAGTATTCACCAATTCTAAGGAAGTTAGGACTTACCACTTTTATGACTAGGTCGAAGGACTTTCTTTCGATCACCACAGTATGCTTCACATCCATCAACATCGCATGAGAGGCAATCAATAGTTAGTGGAGGGTCCACAAAAAAGAAAACGAGAGCCAATCCTTTGAGAGAGTTGATTTGGCCCTACAACAAACAAAAAACGTGTAGCTTCAAACTGGTGGAAGATTGTGAACGCCAAAAAACAAGGAGAAAATTCAAGGAAACTGCCAGAGAAGATAGCCCAAAACGTGACAACTAGTCACAAAGGTAGGGAAGGAGAATATGGCTGGGGAAGAGAGAAGAAGAAGAAGAAGGGTTGAGCATGAGAAAGAAGGAGTGGGGATGCGAACTAGGGCTAACAGGAAGAAGATAAGGGGAGGACAGCTTGAGCAAGAGCTCGGTGCTTTTCTAATGGTCTTTTGTCGGCTTTTGTGCATTTGGAGCAAGGTCTAAGGATTTCCTCTGCCAACAAGAATCTCCACACATGAATGAAAGTTAGAAGAAGAGCAAAAGCAAGTGTGTTCTCAGCAATGATCTTTGATAATTATGGAATAGTTCCTTCATATAACAGTTCAAATCGGAGGCAAGTCTTTCTATCTACAACTGGAAGAGGCTAGGCAAAGTATTTTGTCCTTACTATTGGAGTGAAATGCCCAAATGATCTAATGGATAAGGGTCTTGTCAATGGCTGCTTGGTGGTTTTCTAATGGTCTTTCATTGGGTATCAAACTCCCTCCCTTCCTCCCTCTGGAAAACACGATTTCCATTCTCTTTTCTATCTCCCTCTACCTTCTTAGTGAGTTACTGAACATATGTTCTCAGAAATGATCTTCAATCATTATGGAATAGTTCCATCAAATAACAGTTCAAATCAAAGGCAAGTCTTCTAATCTACAACCGAAGGAGGCAAGGCAAGGTATTCTATTTTTACTATAGGAGCAAACTGCCCAAATGAATTGATGGACAAGGGTCTTGTTAATGGTCGCCCAGTGGTTTTCTAATGGTCTTTTGTCGACTTTTGTGCATTCAGAGCAATTTTTCTATTTGAAAGAAATTTGGGAAATTTTGGTATAAGGTGGTATCCCAAATGACAACTGGAAATTTTTTGAAACTAGGGTGGGGTTAAAAGGAAGAAAGCATTCAATTTTTATTCTCAAGGGAATAAAGGAGTTTACCATGGAGAAAAATTTTGCTCTAGCTTTGAATTCCATTATAGATCTAGCGAAAGTTAGGAGTCAGGACAAGTTGGTGCTCTATCAAATGTGAAAGATAGACAATGTGGTGAAGGGAGTGCTTCATCCATCATCTTTAAAGAATGGCGATTTTTGTATTGTGGTAGTATGTTGTTGTCTTCTTGCAAGCATCAAGTCATCATAGAGAAATACAGCTAGCAGCTAGTGTTTCAAGGTGGAGCAGCATTGGGAGAAGATTTGGGGAGTCCCGAGCTTGTAGCTATGGTTTGCTATAATATATTGGTGCCATGGCCTCAAGCCCAACTCTAGTGAGGTATTGTCTGCTTTAGCCCACAGGCCTCAATTTTTTCCTATAAAAGGGCCTCCCATAGTTGGAGTGGAGTCCAAACCATCTAAGCCCAAGGTTTCCCCAGTACACATCCAATGTGGGGTTGTGACATTCTCCCTAATCCAATCTCTAACGTCCTCATCAAAGTACCACTATACAAGGTTCCACATGATAGCACCCCCAAGGTGGCTTTGATACCAAACGTCACAACTTTAGGCTTAACTCTAGTGAGGTATTGTCAGTTTTGGCCCACTGGCCTCACTATTTTGTCCTATTAAAAGGTGCCTCCCACAGTTGGAGCATGGAGCCCAAACCATCCTTACAAACCCAAGATTTCCCAAGTATACATCCAATGTGGGACTATGACAACTAGGCACCTTACTTTTTTCTTTTGATTTGGGCCAATTGATGAATAAAGCAAACTCATTTTCAACCAAGGCCCATCAAGTGCTCAAAAGGTGTAATAAGAGACGAGGTTCTACTCAAGCCCGACAAAACTCAATCAAGGTCCATTCTAGAGGAACCTTTTTATGGCAAACCCATAATCATAGGGTTAATAAAAAAGGTCAAGCTTATAGAAAAAGGTATTAAGAATGCTGGGGGGCATTCATATTCTGGTGGTAGTGTTGTACGGAAATTGCAGCAGCTCGGTTGTCATGTGGCTTCATCTTCTTCCCCATTGAAGACACCTCTGTAGTAGGATTCGTTTCAGCTCAAAGGAGTGGTATTGATGGTAGGAAACCCCATCAGCCTCTGGGTTCGGTGGGGATAGCTACTTTAAAATCCAGGATCCTATTGTGAGTTTAAAGGCAGATAAAGCAGCAGATTATCTTCATGTGCGAACAAGTTGGAGTATTTTAAAGATGTAGCATATGGTGATGACTATTGAGAAATTGTCATCTTCTCAAGCAAGTGTGAAGAATAGTATTGTTGCTTAAGGAAAGAAGATTCAGGAACAACACCAGTATCATACTAACGAATTACAAGGTCACTGTGTTCCCTGATGAATCAACAGCAGGTGCCGGGGATGGAAATAAGCCTCTATGTGATGGAAAGAAATCTGCCCAAGAAGGATCTACGAAAGTCTGACAATGCAGGAGGGAGTTAAACCATAGGGGCATCGAGTTAATTCTGATCTGCAGACTTAAAAAAACTCAAAGCAAGATAATGCTGGTAGTTTTTCTATTATGGAGATCCAGGCATATCCCAGGATGGGATTGTATGAGAAGGTTCATGAGAGAGATCAATTAAGGGCACATAGGAAATAGGGTGATGCATCTGACGAAGAGAGTGATTTTGATGGTGAATTTGCATGGATTATTCTCAGATGACTTTTGTGAACAGACTGGGTAAGTATTGGGGTCTTCTGATCTGGTTGGTGATGTTTCTAATGCATCAGCAACTCTGCTAGGAGGTTTGGATGGCATACCTACTTTTTAGGATGATGGGTGGGTAAAGAACTACAGGTAACTGGCCACAAAAATGATGGTATTTTTCCTACCCCTGCCTCTCCTGTAAAGAAGAATAATGGGAAGGGCATTGAAGCTCAACAATTGCTTGATCAGACAGACTTGTTGTCATCTGAATCTGGAGGACAAGTAGTTCTATTGGCTGGTTGTAAGAATAAGGCAAAGAAATGACACATGAGTTAGATTATTTGAACTGTTCAATAAATTATGATGGAAAACGGGTTTAAAAGGATTTTTTTTCTTTGGGTAAGAGAAATTATTAAGGACCGAGACAAAGTACATTAAATGAGGACAAGGTGTCCTCGAAATAAAAAAGAAGGAAAACCGAAAAATGTATTACAGTAGGGCTGCCTTCCAATCTCTTCAAAGGTCAGACAGCAGTAAACCCCAACAAAAATCCAAATGAATGGGCCCAAAAGGAAACCAAGAGCACCATTCTATCCCATAACAAAACAAGGAGAAGTTGTACGACCCTTGAATGTTCCCACATTCCTCTCAATCCAAGAAGTCCATAAGATAGTGAAGAGAGCATCACTCCATAACATACAGCCCTTTCTACTTGAGCCAAAACCCCAATGTCTCACAAGCAAAAGATCTCCCACATCCCAAGGCACCACCCAAGCTTCAGCAAAGCAAGAGAAGAAAACATTTGAGGATTTCTTTAAAATGGTCTTTTGAATTAGATAGTTTTAGGTTCTTTCGTTTTTGTTTTTCCTCATTTGAGGATTTCTTGTCCTCTCCCATGTTGTAATTCTTTTTTCTCTTTCCCAATATATTTCTTTTTCTATCAAAAAAAAACTATTATAACTAGAAAAATGCAAAACATACTACACAATACTATCAATTGTGAAACACAAAAAGCTTCTAAATGAAACCATGAAAGCTGTCTATGATAGAACTAAGATGATGAAAAACAGCACAAGCTAGACAAAATTTCATGATTTGGGCACACTGCAAAATAGTCCAGAGAGACGAGAATATGCCTGAAAAATACCATGACCTAAATTTAAGCATAAACTTGGGACACAGCAGGTAAAACAAAATGTAGTGCAGTCAATGAAAAGAACATAGAACAAATAAAATCCCAGAAGATACAAATTATCTCAAGATGTGAAAACTAAAAACCTACCAGGTGAAAGCTGATTGGCTCTTTTGACTGATGTTAAAATTCGGACTGCAAGTATCTGGTCAATATCAGCAATCTAATAAGAAAACACCAACATCCTGATTAGTCATCTAAATGTGTGTGTGTGTGTGTGTGTTTATGGATCAACAGATTTTTATAAAAATATATCATACCCAACCAAGATGTTGCAGAATCAAATCTTGATCTGATGACTCCTCAAGGATCTTTGATGCCTCAACAGCTGCCATCTCCTTTCCAGAGGCTACATGTGCATCATATTCAACTACAGGATCTTTCCAGAGGCCAGATGAATAATTCCGAGCCAAGATACGCCAAATAGCAAGAGCCTTTGAGCTCATCCCTTTACTTGAATAGAGGAAGGCAAGCGCCCGTAAATGGCCAGAGTCATCTAACAGCATTTCTAACTCCTCCTGCACTGCCCATGCAAGTTGCACGGTCATCCTTCAAGCAGGCTTCTGACAACAGCCACTTTGCTTTCACATACATTGGAATACTAGGATTCCGCTGTTAACCAACATACGCACATAGTGCATTGTCTTGAGGCCTATAGAGAAATTTCATTTTGACCCTACAAGTAACCAAGATTACAATGTTTTCAAACCTGGAACATACTGGATAGTTGTAAGCTTGACTGTCTCGGCCATCAACAAACCCCAAAACCATCATGAAGAAAGAATTGTTTTCTTTGGCACATTTGGTTAAAAACAACTGCTTGGACAGGCAAAGCAAATCCCTGCAGAAGACTGCCCAGTCTAAGACATGTATCAAGACTTAAGAGACAATGTGTAAAGCCTTCTCTATGGAGCTGTTAGTTCTTGATGATAGGGATTCATTGAGTCCAGATCGAAGGGAAATCATTCAATCTGAAGATTGGATAAAGTTGGGGAGGTTATAGCTATGTTTGTACTAGAGAATAATTGGCAACGCAATAAGTGGGTAATACTTTCATCAGCTGCAGCAACAGGTTCTCACATAGCTTTTGTTGAGGTTGGGTAAGAGTTTTCTAAGCTTTCGAGCAGGTTACGTGAGCTACTAGATGGCAATTTGTGTGACGAGAGCAGGTAAGTTTCTGGAATTAGAGCATGTATGGAGGGGTAAGAGGTTTTCTATCTTTGCCCCTAAAGGGACCAAAGGCGATGGGTGGCTTCTATTTGGAGAAGATTTTAGAGCTATGATGATTTCTTTTCTTCCTGGCACTGATGTTGAAGGCAGCAAAAGGATTAGCGAGAACCATTCTTGAAATCAGGTGGTTTCAGGAAGAATTGATGTTGCTGGTGATTGTTTGAAGGGTGTGTCAGAGGCTGGAGTTTTAGCAGTGTCTCAGCAAGTGTATGGTCACCGTGGGGGAAGATACGAGAGGAAGGCCTTCAGCCTCCTTCGCATGAAGCAATTCACGATCAATTGAAGTCACTAAGGGCAATTCAGGAGATGGCTGGCTAGAGTTCATGGACGAAGGGATAATGAAGGCTGGGTGGATTGGCCCCAGATATTTGACGGATTATTTTAGACCTGGACCAATTGTTAGACAGCATTGGAGGCCTCTTAAAACCGCTGATGGGCCAGTCAGATAAGCCGGCCCATAACCAGACATGTTTCTAATTTGGGCTTGTTTAATGAGAAGGAAAACCCTCCAAGCAAGTCTGGGCCAGCTTAATGGACAGGCTCAAAACTTTATCCCTATTGGTATAAATATCGCGGTTGAGCATCACATCCCCAATCGGAATGATGCCCATAGTCTTTCTTTAAAAACATGCAAGGTGGCGGGACTCCATCAACCTTTGAAGCAGGAGCAAGATGCTACCATCACAGTGCTTCGCTCAAGTTCAAATCAGATCTATGGAGGTCAAGAGGAGAGAAGTAGCTGCTCCAGAAACAGGAGAGAGAGGTCGAACTAGAAAGGTTGGTTTCTAAAAATTCAACTAGTATTCTAGAGGGAGATTTTCTCCTGTAGAAGAGAGAATAGTCAGCAGTTTATGGGGATGGAATAGGAGTTTCATCTAAGAATAATAATTCTTGTGAGGACGAAAGTCAGGTTTTTAGCACTGGTTTGGAGGGAAATTCAGCTGATAAGGGAGTAGATTCAGATAATTTGTGGAGTCAAAAGGTTCATGGTCGCCGTGAGGAAAGTGGCTTTTGAAATGAAGAAAAATATTGAAGAAATCAAGGTTCTTATGGCAATAAAAAAAAATCTAAAGAGAGATTCTGAAGGTGTTTTAACTTATAAGTATAGTGGAGGAACCAATTGGTGAGAGGGCTAACATTTGTAAAGGGTAAATAGAAGTGGGGGCACTGGGGGGAATCTCGGAGGATGGTAGTAGGCAGTAGTGATTTTGAATGACACTGGGGCTTACTTTTGGATGAAATTCGGGAAGAGTATGGTTATTATTCCAACTGCTCTTCTGATTGCATTGGAGACCTATCTTATGTGCCTCTGTCTCCACTTGAACGTTTGGATGGAATTAGTATTTTTGAGGATGATGATTCAATTAATAGCAAAAGATTAGTCGTGTAATACTGCCCACCCTGGTCCTAGAGATTTCTGGGAAGGAGTTGAAGGACCTTCAAGCTCAGATTTTATTGGATAATTTGGGCCTCAAATTGTTTGATTAAAAAGAAGGGCATCCCTCGGCCACAAGGGTCCCTGCTTTGCAAAGATAAGGGGAAGATTGTAATAAAGTTTGACTGCAATCTAAGATTACATTTGGTTTGCAGAATGCCTATTCCCAGAAATAGATTCGTTTGAGTAGGTTAGTAACAAATTAGTTATACAAGAAATTATGTTGTTACTATAAAACAAATAACAACATGAAACATTTTATGAGTCCATAATAAGGAATAGAAAAGGAATAATTACTCCCAAATTGCATCATGGGAATGTTTATTCCTTTCTTATTACATGTTTGAATAAACTAATTAGGAATATATAAGAAATAACAATTCCCTTGATTCCCAAAATTTAAAGTATGTTCCATCTTATTCCAAGGAATAGCTATTCTGCTGAGCCAAATGAGCCGTATATCTTCAAAAATAGAACAAAAAAACGAAAGTTAAAAACAAAAGAAATAAAAAAAGAAGGGAAAAAATTAATAAATAAAATTAACCAAGAAAACCCCTCTTTAGGCCCTTCCCATCACAGCTCACCGAACAAGTCAACTTATCTATTTTTTTTTTTTTTTATCCTTTCTCACCTTCTAGTATCCTTGCTCTAATTGTATATTCTCTCTTGTTATATTTTTTTTTTATAATTAAAAAAATTTATTATTTTCTCCAAAAGCTTCCAAATCAATCAAAATGTTGGTAAATTAAACATAAATTCCATAAATCTCTCCTTATTTTTATTGGTGCCCATAAATGGTTCTGTTTTATTTACAGTTTACCATTGTTGTCTGCAGATGCAGTCATTGCTCACAGAGTGGACAAAAAAAGATCTGTCAAGGAACCACAAGTTAATATTTTCTCTTTTATTTCTCTTTTTAAATGATCTAAAATATATAGGATCAGTTACTTGGTTAAAAAACTTCAGAAAAAATGCGGCTGAATTTCACGTCAATCATTAATGCCATTGTCCTAACATATTTTGGCTTCCATCACAGAACATGAAATCACATTTAAGCACAATGTCCAGGATTAGTAAGTGTTCTTAAGCACAAACAGCTCCCTTTCCCGAACTCCTAAATGGTCAAGGTTTGAAAATATTGCAAGTGGTTACCTTTGGACAAACCAAACAATATTAACACAAAAGAGCAAAGGAGAAATGACGCATACCACCACACAACTATTCTCAGATGATGCCAGCTTCTCCATCCCATCGACACAATTTAGGGCTCTATAAAGGTACATTAAGAGTGTGTCAACCCCCTCTCTCACTAAAGAAGTCAATTCCTTCTCACGAGAAATCTCTAGATACCTGGAGTAAATCAGAGAGAGAGAGCAAGAGAGAGAGATAAAAATACTAGTAACAACTCGCAAACCCATGAGGGAAAGGCTAGATAAATGTAGTGGTAGAACTACCACTTTTAAGCATAATTCTAGTAACTATTAGCAACAGAATTAGAGAATCAGCCAACAACAAGGGGAAAACTAAATAACAGATTAACCAAAGGAAAATACAAAACCTGATAATGTTTTTTATTGCTGATTCCAATAAATCAGATCTATTAGGTGGATTCAGCAGAAAATCATCATCTACAGCAGTTTCTACCCCTGCTCTTCTGAGAAAAATAGCTCTTTGGATAGCCATCAACCCGTCATCTACAACATCTTCGAGAGGTGCAGGGGGAGGATGCAGACCCCAATACCGATTCCTGGGAACCTTGAAAAGGTAGCTTTATGATAACTTTTAATCTCTAAAAATAGCATGCCAAAGTTATTATGTATACATCAAAAATTGTAAAGTTCAATTGCAGTATCAGAAACTATCACATTATACAATACTTATGCGTGTGCATAAATCAAATGATATATCATTTTGTTTTTCCTTTTTATTCTTTTATTTTCTGCGGTCAAACAGACACACAGAATGGAGTCACAAGCTATTCTTAAACTAGAATTGAGGTGAAGAAATAGCTCTCTTTAGACTACTGCATGGGATCATGCAGTTCTTGTCACCTTCTTCTTCTCAGCAGTTTTTTTCTCTTTTTTTTTTTTAAAAAAAATCTTCAAGTTAAAAAAATTAAAACACTAAAAAAAATTAAAACACTAAATTTATAAATAAAACTAAAAAATTTCTCAGTGACTCGTGGCAAGTGGACAAAAACTGCACTAAGTTAATGGTATTAGTCAACTCAATTTTTTCAAAAGTATTCACATCATTTGTACTCTTATCTAACAACCTCGCAATTCATGTAGCATAAGATTTAGCATCTTATTTAAGCAATATATGGCAGAACGTTCAACACAAATAGTCCAAGAATTATAGAGACCATTAGATAACAGATAAATAAAACAGTTGAGACTCAACAAACAAGAAAATAAAAGATATACCAGCAGCGACCATCGATTTGGATCTCGCATTATAAATGGAAACACTTCAGAAGGCTGCATTGTTTCTGACTGCAAGAAGTGATTTACTGCTTCCTCAAAATGTAAGTCAAACAGCAAAAGGTACCCGACTTGAGCATGAACAAAGGAAAGCATTTCGTTTGTCAATTCGCCGTCAGACTCAAGCTCCTCCACCAAGGAGATAGCTTCCCTGAAGTTTTTCTTTCTCAGAAGGTCTTTGATTTGTTCTTCAGAAGGTACTTTACGATAGCAAATAACCTAGTAGTATTGAACACGAACTAGTAAATTCACTATACATTTGTCCAACCAATATAAACAAAAATCCATATGGAACATGAGGAGATTATGGAAAGCAACAAATTAGAACTAATGCATACAAAATTATCTTGAATCAGCTCAAAACACTACGAAGTTGATTCTCAGAAAATGCAGAACAAATGCGAAAATATATGGTAGCAACCATGCATGTAACATCTAAAAAATTTTGGAAAACTGGTCCTCCAGCTCCTTTACAATGACCAGTAACAATTTCAAGTGAACAATCATTTGTTAGGAAACTTATCAAAGAATAATTCTAAACTAGTCTTTCATGTCAGGCAAATAAAAAGACTAGTAGTTCAAGGCACTGTCTCCAAATCATACCAAATCCAATTGCAACACTGATCCCATTACAAACCAAGCAAAAGGAATCTAAAGAACGTACAAGTTTACATTTTCTTTACTTCCTTGAATATCATTGATAAACAATGGTCAAACTATTATAGCATGCTTGAACAACAAAATGTATAAAAAGCAATCACATTAATTGTAGGAAGAATAACAAAAAAATGTCAAACTAGATGATAAAAGAAATTCCAGGAGCAGTAGACATCAGGCAAACTAAAGAAGAAATAGAAGAAGATAAAACGCATAAAGTTAAAGCATGTTTGTTGTTAAAATAAAGATGTGTATCTAAAATGCTATCTGATCACAAAAGAACTCTGTGATTAAAAAGAAAAAAATTATAAGATTAATATGACTATAAGACTAGCTATGCAATACGGATTAGAATGTTGAGCAACTAAGAAACAACAACATATCCAAAAAGTAAGTATAGCTGAAATGGCAGGCAATGTTAAGACGGATAAGCACCATAACCCAAAAAAATAAATAAAGAACAAACGCATCCATGGTTAAGCTTGTGCACTATTCGTGTAGTAACCCGAACAGAAAAAAATAAAATAAATAAAATAATAAATAAATAAATAAAATAATAAATATCTTAAGAGGAGATATTTTTAGATATTTATATATAAATATCTTGGAGGAGATATTTTAATTACTTAAGTTATATTTTTATTTTATAACTCTCATTTTCTCTCTCTCTCTCACGTCTCACTCTCTCTCTAAGTTCCCCGGATCACTCACGAGTGCTCCTCAATTCTCTCTCCCTCCTCCCGGCTCATGGGATCTCGTTTTCAGGCCCCGCTCCAAAAGTTAGGGTTTCGTTTTTCGGGAGTTCCGGGTCATTTTTCGGGAGTCCCAGGTCGTTTTTCGGGAATCAAGTAGGGAGATTATATTATGTCAATTACTTTTGCAAGTTTTAACCGATTAAAATACTGGATATGTTTATATATATATATAGTTATGGCTTTTCCTAGGTTTTGGAGCCTAGGGTTCCGTTAAAAGACTTTATTTTTAAAACCAACCGATTAAATTCGAATATGATATTTTTGGATTAAAGTACTAGACTTTTTGAACATTTTCATCAATTGAAAATTTGGGGTTTCAAACCGTAGGCGTGTTTTAATACGAACCAAAGGCGGTAGGGTTGATTGTCTCCGTTTTTCCTATACTTAACTACGTATCTATATTTTAGTAAAATAACAACTTGAAGATACTCATACCCCTATTTTCAGTACAGTGTCTATCTTCTTAAGAAGTTCTTTTATTTATGATTTATCAGGTGAAAATTTGCATGACATGAGTACAGTTTTAATTGGCATGAATGAACAGGTTTTGTGTAATACTGAATTGTAACGGCTATGAGCCGAGATTAGATATGACGACCGAGGGCTCGGTTATGATTGACGGCCGAGGGCCAATGTTAGTAAACAGTATATGACAGATATTCCATAGAATTACGAACAGTTTATGTTTTATACAGTTTTATGAAAATGAATTATGATTTCAGTTTTATGATGTAAATTGTCATATATGATTTTAAAGCCCTGTGAATATGATGCTATGTTATGAACACGATATCGTAGCTATATGTTGGGAGATAGTGCAACCACACGTCTTAGAGAGAGTGTTGGTATTGGATAGTCGATTGGAGACCTAGGTAGTACTCCCTGATGTAGAATTTCGGGGCCCCATTCGATGCAGAATTCCAGGTGACCCTCTCGACGCAGAATTCCAAGTATAGGGTAGGCACAATCATACTTACTACTTAGTTTGACTTAGTTATAGTAGGCCGGTTATATGCTAGGTCCAGCCTACGGGCCGCACAACCCGTCATGGGGGGAAGCATGCCGTAGTAGTATGTGAACGCGTGACGACGCTAATTCAACAGTCCAGGTTGTATCTTCTAGGCATATATGGACATATTTATTACAGAATGGGCTATATTGAGCCAGCAGTATATTACTCAGAAATTATGTATTTTTAGATATACAGTTCAGTACAGTTTTAAAATGCCAGTTAAATGTATTTAAATGTTATCAGTAATATGTTTACATGAAATCTCATTCTAGCCACACGCTAATAATAATATGATCCGTCTCACTGAGAGGTGTCTCATCCTATCATACAAATCATGTTTCAAATCTTTCGAGGGATCGAGTCTAGCCTACCGCCGAGCTGGTGTTAGACAGTTGTTAGATATTGTCAGAGCTGGTGAGACATAGATAACAACTTTTATGCTTTTGGGGTTTGTAATATTATGATATGGAATTGGTATATAGTTGGGAACAGTAGAAACTCTGGTAAGTGTTTGATGTATTAGAAATTTTCCGTTGTGTATGTATCTGATGATCAGGATGGAACACCCATTTTCCCTTGTTAGGGCGGGTTATATATATTTATAGTATCATAGAAATGTGTATGTTATGTTTAGTAGCACTCCGGGCCCGAATAGAGGGTCGGGGCATTACAGGTGGTATAAGAGCTAACCAGGTTGTTAGGTCTTGTAGACTTGGTTAGACGAGGTTAGGAGGTCATACCAGAGTATAGAAAGATAAGAACGAGTAGAATGGGAATGTTGAGTTTTGCTTTGTAAGCCTAGAGGCAGAAATTCCTTGACGGACTTTTGTGTTTTTCTGGATCAGTCGACGGGTTCAGAAAACCACGGCAATCCATCGACGGTTTGTTTCCAAGTGGAGGGGCAGGAACATGAAAAAATAGAATGGGAATAGGAAATTGGCAGAGTATGGCGTAATATAGGGGAGAAGATATAGGGGAATTTATTTGAGTATTTTGTATTATAATTGCACCAGACATGTTAGGATATGGGAATTCTAACTCGTTTGGTTCTTTCTTCAGGATGGATCCAAAGGACGGTAACGTTGTCGCCAGAGGAAGTAGTAGTGAGGGAGCTGCCCATGAAGGTGGCAGGGATTCTATAGTGGCGTTCCGGGATTTTGCCCAGCAGTTTATGGGAGAGGTTACGCAAAATTCTCGGGGGCAGGATCATCCCACTGCTGAGCTGGGAGATTCTATTGAGAAGTTCACGTGCCTAAAGCCTCCTATCTTCGCGGGAAGTACCAACCCGATTCTTGCGGAGAATTGGATTCGAGAGATCGAGAAGATCTTGGCCATACTGCGATGCACAGATAAGCAGAAAGTGCTATATGCTACGTTTAAACTGACTGGAGAGGCTAAGATATGGTGGGAAGCGGTAAAGCTGCTAGAGGAGCAGAGACTAGTACCGGTGGCTATGACATGGAGCCGTTTCAGAGAAGTGTTATTTGATAGGCATTTTCCAGCCTCTGTCAAGAAAGCAAAGGCAGAGAAGTTCCTAAACTTGACTCAGGGACAGCTGACAATTCAGCAATATGCCGCCCAATTCGTGGAGTTGTCATAGTTTGCTTCTTACATGGTACCAGACGAGTCTGCGAAGGTTTGGAATTTCGAGAGGGATTTGAAGCAGGAGATTAAAAGGCAGGTGGCGGTGCTTCAAGTACAGGAGTTCGCCACACTGGTAGATAAAGCTACCGTGGCAGAGGCAAGCTTGCAGGGGGGATGTAGAGGCTCTAAACTCAAAGAAGAGGTCAATGCCTTCTAGTTCTCATATAGGTGCGAGGCAGGGTCCTTGGAAGAGGTATGGTGGTGGCGGAGGACAACGACGAGAGACGGGTGGTAGTGCATCTCAGGGTACCACATCATACCCTGCTTGTCCTACTTGTGGCAAGCAGCATCTACGGAAGTGCATGGTTAGACCAGGCGTCTGCTACCAATGTGGTCAACCCGGGCATATGGCACGAGACTGCCGCCCGCCAGGGAGCAACGCACCCCCACAGCAGCCATATCGAGAAGATAATCAAGCATCGCGAGGCGGATATCAGAGGGGTACAACCCATGCGAGGGTGTATTCCTTAACTTCTGGCGACGCTGAGAATGCAGGAGATGTGGTGACAGGTAACATTTACATGCTCAAATAAAGTTGTTGTATTACTTGATTCAGGAGTGACGCATTCGTTCATTTCCCGAGGATTTGTCAAATTATGTGGGGCAAAGGCACAGTTATTAGGTGCCGAGTTAGCGGCGACTACACTGTCAGGGTCAGAAGTAGTATGTAGTAAGGTGATTAGAGATTTTTCAGTGGAGATTCAACGGAGAGTGAGGCCAGTCAGTTTAATTGTTTTTTATATTGCACGGCTTCGATATCATTCTGAGGATGGACTGACTAGCGACCAGTTATGCAAGTATCGATTGTCATAGAAAGAAGGAAGTAATCAGACCTCCCAGGGAGCATGAATTCAAGTTTGTAGGATCGTGTGTGCGCTCTGCACCACGGACCCTTTTAGCCATTCAGGCGAGGAGGTTACCTCTAGAGGGATGTCATGGGTACCTTGCATTTGTGAAGGAAGCGCCAAGGGAATAGCTTAAATTGGAGGATATTCTCATTGTAAGGGAGTTCTCAGATGTGTTCCCAAAGGACTTATCGGGATTGCCTACTGATCGTGAGATGGAGTTCGCTATTAAGTTGACTCCATAGACGGCACCAATTTCGAAAGCTCCATACCGAATGGCCCCAGCAGAACTGAAGGACTTAAAGGAGTAGTTATAGGAGTAACTTGACAAGGGTTTCATACGGCCGAGTGAATCACCTTAGGGAGCACCGGTGCAATTCATGAAGAAGAAGGATGGGTCGATGAGGATGTACATCGACTACAGGGAGATTAATAAAGTAACAGTGAAGAATAAATACTCATTACCCCGAATTGATGATCTGTTTGACTAGTTATAGGGCACACAGGTCTTCTCCCAGATCGATCTGTGATCCGGGTATCATCAGTTAAAAGTGAAATCAGAGGATGTACCAAAGACGGCTTTTCACACTAGGTATGGCCACTATGAATTTCTGGTTATGCCTTTCGAATTGACCAATGCTCCTGCGGCATTCATGGACTTGATGAACAAGGTGTTCCACGAGTATCTAGATCAGTTCATGGTGGTTTTCATCGACGACATTCTGATTTATTCGAGGAGTCCTGAGGAGCATGCAACTCATTTCAGGATGGTACTACAGGTACTGAGGGAAAAGAAGTTGTTTGCAAAGTTCAAGAAATGTGAATTCCGGTTAAAGCAAGTGGCATTTATGGGACGTCGAGGAAAGGTGTATCAGTGGACACGAGTAAGATAGAAGCGGTAGTTGATTGGGCGAGACCAAAAAATGTGCATGAGGTTAAAAGTTTCTTGGGTTTTGCAGGATATTACCGTCGGTTCGTAATGGGGTTTTCTAGACTATCACGTCTGCTGACACAGCTCACGAGGAAGAACATGAAGTTCGAGTGGACTGGTGAGTGCGAACAGAATTTTCAGGAATTGAAGTAGCGGCTAGTTACTGCTCCTGTATTGACCACTCCATCAGGATATGGTGGATTCGTGATTTACAGTAACGCCTCTAAGAAGGGACTCGGGTGTGTCTTAATGCAGCAAGAAAAGGTGACTGCTTACGTTTCTCGTCAACTCAAGGAGTACGAGAAGAACTACCCAACACACGACATGGAATTAGCAGCGGTAGTGTATGCATTAAAGATCTGAAGACATTACTTGTACGGTGAAAGGTGCAAGATTTTTACGGATCATAAAAGTCTTAGTACTTTTTCACCCAGAAGGAGTTGAATATGAAGCAGCGGAGATGGCTTGAGCTGATAAAGGACTACGATTGTACCATTAGTTACCACTCAGGAAAAGCTAATGTGGTAGCTGATGCTCTGAGTCAGAAGTCAGTAGATGCGTCAGTCTCGGCAGTGGGAGTTCAGCATCAGATCAATATAGACCTAGAAAAGTTGGGTGTGGAGATGGTGGAAGGAAATCACTAGACGTTCATTGCTAGCCTGGTTGTGCAACCAACCTTACGGGAAAGGATCAGGACAGCCCAGATGAAAGATACAGAACTCGTAGAAATTATAGAGGGAGTGTAGAATGGATTGAAATCAGATTTCAATATCTCAGATGACGGGGTGTTGATATGCATACTGAATGATGCTGAGATTAAACGGGTCATTCTAGAGGAGGCACATCGTTCGCTCTATACAGTGCATCCAAGGAGTACGAAGATGTACAGGGATTTGCGGGAATCTTTCTGGTAGTCTAATATGAAAAGAAAGATTGCCCGTTTTGTTGAGTAGTATTTGACATGCCAATAGGTAAAGGCCGAGCATCAGAGGCCGACGGGACCATTGCAACCACTTCTCATTTCTAAATGGAAGTGGGAGCACATTTCCATAGATTTTGTCATGGGGTTGCCATCAGCACTTCACGAGCAGAATTCTATTTGGGTAGTTGTTAACATACTGACAAAGACTGCCCATTTCATTTCGGTTAAAGTCAATTATTCTATGAATAAGCTGGCAAAGCTTTACGTTCAGGAGATAGTCAGATTGCATGGGGTGCCAGTGTCTATCGTTTCGAATAGGGATCCGCGATTTACTTCCCAGGTTTGGAAGAGTCTACAGGAAGCGTTGGGATCTCAACTCACGTTTAGTACTGCTTTTCACCCACAGACCGATGGTCAGTCAGAGAAGAAAATCCAGATTCTGGAGAATATGTTGCGGGCGTGTGTACTGGACTTTGGGGGTAGTTGGATTAAATATCTGCCGTTGGTTGAGTTCGCATACAATAACAGTTATCAAATCAGTATCCGGATACCACCGCATTAGGCACTGTATGGTCGGAGGTGCTGATCTCCATTGTACTGGGATGAGGTTGATGAGCGGCATATGTTCGGGACGGAGCTTGTTCAACAAACCTCTGAGAAGGTCAAGCTCATCAAGGAACGGATTAAAGCAGCACAAAGTCGGCAGAAAAGCTACGCAGCATTACGCCGACGGGAGCTGAAGTTTCATATAGGTGATGCTATATTTTTTAGGATTGCTCCGATGAAAGGGGTAGTGCGGTTTGATAGGAAGGGTAAGCTGAACCCTAGATATGTCGAGCCATTTGAGATCTTGGAAAGAGTCGGTCCAATAGCGTATAGGATCGCATTACCCCCAGCACTGTCTAGGATTCACGACGTGTTCCACGTGTCCATGCTGAGGAAACATGTTTCAGATCCTTCACATGTGATCAGTTATGGGTCTTTGGAGCTCGGGGACACTTTAGCATATGATGAAATACCGGTTCAAATTCTAGACCGTAAGGAACGGGAGCTACGTACTCAGAGAATTCCAGTTGTGAAGGTACTTCAACGAAATCATGCAGTCGAGGAAGTTTCATGGGAATTAGAGACATAAATACGCCAGAAGTATCCACAGTTATTTAGAGAGGCTCATCATTTAACAGGTAAGTATGAAAGCTTAGGTAAGTTTGGTTTTGCATATAGGTTGTTTATAGTAGGTTTGTTTAAATTATCGATGTGTTTACAGTTTTGGTATATGCATGGTCTTAGGGAGAGTTTTGTATGGCTATTGTAATCTCGTAAGACATGGTACGTAATCACGATATTCCTTCGCCATAAGTGAGGGTAGGTAATAAACTTGGGACAAGGCTACTATGTGGGTGGCCACCGATTCTTCCTAAGTCGGATCAGCAAATCAATAGTAATCCAATCGATGTGATGGGAGTTAGTTCACAAATTTCGAGGACTAAATTTTTGTAAGGAGGGGAGAATGTAGTAAATATCCTGGAAGAGATATTTTTAGATATTTATAGATATTTATATATATAAATATCTTGGAGGAGATATTTTAATTACTCAAGGGCTAAGTTATATTTTTATATTATAACTCTCATTTCCTCTCTCTCTCTCTCTCTCTCACGTCTCACTCTCTCTCTAAGTTCCCCGGATCACTCACGAGTGCTCCTCAATTCTCTCTCCCTCCTCCCGGCTTGTGGGATCTCGTTTTCAGGCCCCACTCCAAAAGTTAGGGTTTTGTTTTTCACGAGTTCCGAATCATTTTTTGGGAATCAGGTAAGGGGATTATATTATGTCAATTACTTTTGCAAGTTTAAACCGATTAAAATGCTGGATATGTTTATATATATATAGTTACGGCTTTTCCTAGGTTTGTGAGCCTAGGGTTTATTTAAAAGACTTTATTTTTGAAACCAACCGATTAAATTCGAATATGATATTTTTGGATTAAAGTACTGAACTTTTTGAACGTTTTCACCGATTGAAAATTTGAGGTTTCAAACCGTAGGTGTCTTTTAATATGAACCAAAGGCGGTAGGGTTGATTATCTCCGTTTTTCCTATACTTAACTACGTATTTATATTTTAGTAAAATAACAACTTGGAGATACTTATACCCCTATTTTTAGGGCAGTGTCTATTTTCTCAAGCAATTATTTTATTTATGATTTACCAGGTGAAAATTTGTGTGGCATGAGTACAGTTTTAATTGGTATGAATGAACAGGTTTTGTGTAATATTGAAATGTAACGACTATGAGCCGAGATTAGATATGACAACCAGGGGCCGATGTTAGTAAACAGTATATGACATATATTCCACTGAATTACGAACAGTTTATGTTTTATACAATTTTATGAAAATGAATTATGATTTCAGTTTCATGATGTTAATTGCCATACATGATTTTAGAGCCCTATGAATATGATGTTATGTTTTGAGCACGGTACCGTAGCTATATGTTGGGAGATAGTGCAACTACATGTCTTAGAGAGAGTGTTGGTATTGGATAGTCGATTGGAGACCTGGGTAGTACTCCCCAATGCAGAATTTCAGGGCCCATCCGATGTAGAATTCTGGGTGACCCTCCCGATGCAAAATTCAGGGTATCGGGTAGGCACAATCGTATTTACTACTTAGTTTGACTTAGCTATAGTCGACCGGCTATATGCAAGGTCCAACCTACGGGCCGCACAACCCGTCATGGGGGGAAAGCATGCCGTAGTAGTATGTGAATGTGTGACAACGCTAATTCAGCAATTCATGTTGTATCTTCTAAGCATATATGGGCATATTTACTATACAATGGGCTATATTGAGCCAACAGTACATTACTCAGAAATTATGTATTTTCAGACATACAGTTCAATACAGTTTTAAAATGCTAGTTAAATGTATTTAAATATTATTAGTTATATGTTTACACGAAATCTCATGATAGCCACACATTAATAATAATATGATCTGTCTTACTGAGAGGTGTCTCACCCCATCATACAAATCATGTTTCGAGTCCTTCAAGGGATCAAGTCTAGCATACCGCCGGGCTAGTGTTAGACAGTTGTTAGATATTGTCAGAGCTGGTGAGACATAGATAACAGTTTTTATGCTTTTAGGGTTTGTAATATTATGATATGGATTTGGTATGTAGTTGGGAACAATTAGAAACTCTAATAAGTGTTTGATGTATTAGAAATTTTTCCACTGTGTACGTATATGATGATCAGGATGGAACACACATTTTCCCTCGTTACGGCGGGTTATATATATTTACGATATCAGAGAAATGTGTGTGTTATGTTTTAGTAGTACTCCGGGCCCGAATAGAGGGTCGGGGCGTTACAATTCGCTCAAAGCCGAATAGGCAAACCAAATCAAAAAATTTTGGTTAATTTGTAAAGCTGGTCAAGTCAGTAGAATTTTTCCAAAAAAAAAAAAGGAAAAAAAAAATCAGTGCTAGTTGTTGGTTTAAATGATCAATTAGGCTCCCGAAAAGATTCAGTCTTTAAAAGTTGCAGAATTTCAGCCTCTTAGTTTAGCTACTAGTATGTATAAGCTTATACTAAGGTTCTGCTAGTAGGCTCAGTTTTGTTATATGGGGTACTATATTTATCAGGCTCAAATTGCTTTTGTTGGGGGCAGGCAGAATGCAGATGCCATTTTGATAGCAAATGAGGTCGTGCAGGATGTTCATAAGAGGAAAGAGAAGGGGGTTGCATACTTGCATTTAAACTGGATTTCGCAAAGGCTCATGATCAGGTTTGAAATTTTTCAGATAAGGTCTTTGATAGGAAGGGTTTGGTATAAGATGGCAATCTTGGATGACAAGTTGTTTGTCCAATGCTCTTTTCCAGTCATTATTAATGGGGAACTTAAGTCAAGATTTACAAATTTGATAGGAGTCAGACAAGGAGATACCTTATCTCCATTTTTGTTTGTTCCTGTGCTTGATATCTTGAGTAGAATGGTAGAGGTCTGTGAATAAGGGGTTTGTCATAGGGATGATAGGGAGCAAGGGTAATCACCATATCAAATTAAGAACCAAGCAAACAACTAGAGTTTCAAAGTTGCCAAATGGCTTCAATTTGCCTTTAATGAAATCAATTTTAAGTTGACTAGGGAAGTTCCAATAGATGTCAAATGGTCTATTTATAAGAGGGATTCACAATATTAAATAACTCAAGCGCAGACTAATGAAACATTTAGAACAATGATTAATACTGTGCATTCTCTTGACTTAAACAAGTTATATACATCTACGTCATTAAGTGTTTGGCCATGCCTTCCCTAGGAAATGAGTCATCTCACCCAAGCCTATAGAACAAGATTAGTAAAATGTGTATTAAACTATTCACCATTGATGTTATTTTGTTGGATAAGAGAAATTATTATTATGGAACAAAATAATGTACAATCAATTGAGGACTAAAAGGGGAATAAACAAACACGCGGAAATTCCCAGAACACAAAAACTTGTGAGAAACAAGATAGAGACTAGCACACGCCAAAGAAAATAATCACACACGCGCATAAGACAATATTTACATGGTTCGGCAATTTTGTCTACGTCCACAGAGTTGCAGGGATTTCACTATTATCAAGGAAGTATACAGAGTGCAGCAATTACAGAGTTTCTCTCACTCTCAACAAGAAAGAAACAACGTGCACACACCCTAAACACCAAAGCGAACACCTTGTTTGGATCGTGCACACAAGAGCTCACAACACTCTCCACACTGCTGCACACTTCTACACCGCTCCCTACACATAGACGAACATTAGAAATATATATATCTTAGGGTTTACAAGATCATAACTTTCGAAATGGGAAAGTTTTGCCGAAATCTCGCACAGAAGATCGTCGCCGTCAACCTAGTCGCACCCTTGTTCCCCATGGTCGCACCCTAGTCGAGCCTCGCGAGAAACCAGGAACTTGAACTTCAGTATCCTCGACCTTGTCACACCATTAAGTCTTGCTAGTCGAGATGACGGTCGAGACTTGCAGGATCTCGTCCTTCAGGAAATCTCATAATCTCAACTTGGTCGCCCTTCGGGTCTTCCTAGTTGAGCACTTGGGCAAGACTCTCGGTATTTCTGGCCAGGCCTGGGCCTTCGCTCCATGGATTAAACATAACTAGGTTCCACAAAGCCCAACAAATCTCCCACTTGGAGACTAGCTCAATCACCAACATCAATCGCAATTCTCCGAAAGAATAATCCCTCATTCCTGCAACTCATCTTCCTATTCTCAAGCAAGAAGGCCAACTGAAGCTACACAAAGCTTTAGCTTCTCAATAGTGACACCCTTAGTCAGCATGTCTGTCAGGTTCTTAGATCCACAGATCTTCTCAAGTATTACCAACTTATCTTCAACAAGGTAACGAATAAAGTGGTATTTTGTCTTTATATGCTTCAACTTTGAATGAAAAGCCGAATTTTTTGCAAGAAAGATTGCGCTCTGACTATCACTGTGTAGAATGCCCATTTTCTGCTTCTTACCCAATTCATCTAAGAAACCATATAGCCAAATCATTTCCTTTCCTGCTTCAGTTGCTGCAACATACTCACCTTCTGTAGCAAACAAAGTAACAATCTTTAGTGGACTTGAAGCCCAAGATATAACTGTACCACCCAGAGTAAATACAAACCCAATAGTACTCTTTCTACTATTAGTATCACCAGCAAAATCAGCATCTAAATAACTTGCAACTTTAAACTTGCACCTTTAAAGCAAAGACATGTATCTGATGAACCCTTCAGATATCTCAGAATCCACTTGACTACCTCCCAATGCTGCTTTCCAGGCCTACTCATGAATCTGCTCACAACTCCCATTGCATGTGCAATGTCTAGCCTTGTACACACCATAGCATACATCAAGCTGCCAATAGCCGAGGCATTGGGCACCTTGCTCATATGATCTCTTTCTTCTTCTATCTTCAGTGACTGTTCTTTGCTTAGTTTGAAATGACTACCCAAGGGTGTGCTTACTGGTTTAGCTTCATTCATGTTGAACCTACTAAGAACTTTCTTCACATACTCTGACTGTGAAAGCTTCAATGTACCATTAGCCTTGTCTCTAATAATCCTCATTCCAAGGATTTGCTTTGCAACTCCCAAATCCTTCATTGCAAACTGCTTTGACAATTGCTTCTTCAGATTATTAATCTCCTCAGTGCTAGACCATGCAATGAGCATATCATCTACATACAATAGTAGAATGATGTAATAATTGCCAAAAAACTTAACATAGCAACAGTGATCAGCTTCACATCTCTTGAACTCAATTCTATGCATAAAACTATCAAATTTCTTGTACCACTGTCTTGGAGCTTGTTTTAGGCCATACAAGCTCTTTCTCAGTTTGCAGACTAGATTCTCTTGTCCCTGGACAATGAACCCTTCTGGTTGACTCATGTAAATGTCTTCCTCCAAGTCATCATGAAAGAATGTCGTCTTCACATCTAATTGCTCAAGATGTAGGTAGGTTTTCAGCAACCACCATTCCCACTACCAGTCTAATTGTAGACATCTTCACTATTGGAGAAAATATTTCTATGAAGTCAATGCCCTGCTTCTGCTGAAACCCTTTGACAACTAATCTAGCTTTGTAGCGCTTGCTAACATCATGCTCATTCTTTATCCTTAATACTCACTTGTTGTGCAAAGCCTTCTTCCCTACTGGCAATTCAGTCAGTTCCCATGTCTGGTTCCCCAACAAGAAATCCATCTCATCCTTCATGGCTAATTCCCACTTGCTTGAATTTTCATCCAGTCAGGCTTCATCGTAACACTCTGGCTCACCACCATCAGTCAACAGGAGATAATTTAAAGCGGGTGAATAACGTTGTGGAGGTCAAATAGTCCTAGAAGATCTACAAACCGCAGCTACAAGTGTACTCTGATCTACCATTGATTCTACATTCTCCTTGTCCTCTTCACCCCTTTCCTAGACAGTGCTTTCAGTCAACTCATCTAAGTTAACAAACTCAGATTTCTTCTAATCTATCTCAGTGACATCTGACACTACAGTTGACCTGTCCTTGTACATCACCTGTTCATTAAATATCACATTTCTACTTCTAATGATTTTCCTGTTTCGTTCATCCCAAAACCGATAGCCAAACTTCTCATCACCATAGCCATTGAAAAAACATATTTTAGACTTTGCATCAAGTTTACTACGGGCATTAGAATCAATATAAACATAAGAAACACAACCAAAAACTTTTAAATGAGAAAACTTTACCTCTTTATCGCTCCAAACCTCTTCAGGAAGTCTGAAATTCATTGGAACCAAAGGTCCTCGGTTTATGAGGTAAGTTGCAATGCTAATAGCATCAGCCCAAAAAAATTTTGGTAGTCCAGCATGCAACCTCATGCTCCTAGCATGCTCATTGAGAGTTCTGGTCATGCGCTCAGCCACACCATTTTGTTGTGGTGTCCCAAGAATGGTCTTCTCCATTCTGATTCCATGTGCAACACAATACTCTCTAAACCCTCCATCTATGTACTCTCCTCCATTGTCTAACCTCAAACATTTTACTTTCAAACCTGTCTAAGTCTCAACCATAGCCTTCCACTTCTTAAAAAGTGTCGAATACATCAGATTTATTTTTCAGAAAATAAACTCATACCTTTCTGGTTGAGTCATCAATGAAAGTGATGTAATATCTTGATCCTCCAAAGGATGCAACCGGAGAAGGCCCCCACAAATTAGTGTGCACTAACTCCAATTTTTCAGCCTTCGATGTTCTGCCGGTTTTCAAGAAACTCACCGTTTTCTGTTACCCTAAAATGCAGCTTTCACACAAGTCAAAATCAATGGACTTCAATTCTAGTAGTTTCCCTTGTGACAGCAACATCTTCATCCCTTTCTCACTCATGTGACCAAGTCTGCGGTGCCATAAACTTGTATCAGTACTCGCTTCAGCAGCTGCAACTGTGTCTCTTGGACTTGAGGTCATGTATAGAGTACCAGACTTCTTTCCACGAGCCAATACTTTGGCTCCCTTTGTAACCTTCCAAGTGCCACCAGCAAACAACATTGCATGCCCTTCATCATCAAGTTGTCCGACAGAAATCAGATTCCTTTTTAGGTCAAGAGTATGTCATACCTTCTCTAGTAACCAAACAGACCCATTGAGCAATGACATCCGGATGTTTCCCGTACCCACAACATCCAAGGCTGCACCATTAGCCGAATACACCTTACCAAAATCACCTGCAACACAGTTCTATATGATTTCTTGGTATGCAGTGGTATGAAACGAAGCTCTCGAGTCCAAAACCCAATCGTCAAGTGGACTGTCTACTGCAAGAAGTAAAGCATCCTGTACTTCTTTTGTTACGGCATTAGCAGAGTCATCTTCATTCTTCTTATTGAGACTTTTGCATTGCCTCCTGAAGTGACTCGTTTTCCCACAGTTCTAGCATTGTCCATTTTGGCCAGATCTCGATTTGCTTCTGTTCCTATTAGAATTTCTGGATGTTAATCTGCCCCGATTTGAATTTCTATCATTACCTCTGCCTCTTGTCTCAAGGTTTAGGGCAGAACCAGATCCTAAGGTTTCACCAGCATCCTTTCTGCGAATCTCCTCAGCCAAAACTAAATCTTGTATGTCATTATACTTTAGTTTTTCTTTTCCCGTGGAGTTACTTACAACCATCCTCATGGCCTCCCAACTATTTAGCAATGAAGAAAAAACGATCAATGCACGTATCTCATCATCAAAATCAATTTCTACAGACGACAATTGATTTGTGATTGTGTTAAAATCATTCAAATGTAGTGCAACCAATGCATTCTCAGCCATCTTTAAATTAAATAGTTTCTTCATCAGATGTGCCTTGTTATTTGCAAATGGCTTTTCATACATACCTAACAAAGCCTTCATCAGATCTGCCGTGGTCTTCTCCTTTACAACATTATGTACAACAGACCTAGACAAAGTTAATCTGATAACTCCAAGTACCTGTCTGTCAAGGAGAGTCCATTCCTCGTCATCATGGTTTTTCTCCTAGAAGCGGTAGAGGCAACTTCTTCTAATAGAGATAATCCTCAATTTGCATCCTCCAGAATCCAAAGTCTATGCCATCGAACTTTTCTATCCCAGGCGCCTTTCCTGCTTCCTCTGCCATTGCTCCCACTCAAACTAACCGTAGGCTCTAATACTAAATGAAAAGGGAATAAATAAACACGCGAAAATTCCCAAAACACAAAAACTTGTGAGAAACAAGATATAGACAAGCACACGCCAGAAAAACATAATCACACGCATGCACAAGACAATATTTACGTGGTTCGGCAATTTTTGCCTACGTCCATGGAGTTGCAGGGATTTCACTATTATCAGGGAAGTATACAGAGTGCAGCAATTACAGAGTTTCTCTCACTCTCAACAAGAAAGAAACAACATGCACACACCCTAAACACCAAAGCGAACACCTTTGGATCGTGCACACAAGAGCTCACAACACTCTCCACGCTGCTGCACACTTCTACGCTACTCCCTACACATAGACGAACATTAGAAACATATATCTTAGGGTTTACAAGATCATAACTTTCGAAATAGGAAAGTGTTGCCGAAATCTCGCACAGAAGATCGTCGCCGTTGACCTAGTCACACCCCTGTTCCCCATGGTCGTGCCCTGGTCGAGCCTCGCAGGAAACCAGGAACTTAAACTTCAGCATCCTCGACCTAGTTGCACCATTAAGTCTTGCTAGTCGAGATGATGGTCGAGACTTGCAAGATCTCATCCTTCAGGAAATCTCAGAATCTCGACTTGGTCACCCTTTAGGGCCTTCCTAGTCGAGCACTTGGGGCGAGACTCACAATATTTCTGGCCAAGCCTAGGCCTCCATGGATTAAACATAACTAGGCTCCACAAAGGCCAACAAAGGACAAGGGATCTCTCTAAGAACAAAACAGCAACAGCCAAGAAGATTACAATACTGCTGCCTTCCAATCCCTTTAAAGGTCTAAATATTGAACTATTTATCATCCTTCGATTAGACAGTTGATTGAGAAAGAAGCATTGCACTTGCTTAGGTTCAAGCTAAAGCTCCTAGAGATGCATTCTGAACCCAAGACAGCTAAACAGAACCACTTTCCTTGTGTCAATGTGTCATAGGCTTCCAACTTCAAAGATGCTAGGCTGAATAAGGTTGCTTTCCTTGTTTGTAAGCATAGATTGCATGGTCAACAAGACAAGAGTTCTAGTAAATCGACTTCTTCTCCTAAGGATGCCAAGAACAATGAATGCTCGAAGGTTTTTCAATTTTAACTCTGCTTCACTGAACTAGCATCTCAAAAATTCTAGAGGCAGTTGCCCCTATTTGAAGGTTGGTAGTATCTAGTCAGACCTCTAAAACAAAATCTAATTCATTTGAGATGTTTCATTGAAAAGGATTGCCGACCCTGACAAAAAGTCTCTGAAAAGTAGGAAATAGGTGTTTGCAATAACTAGTAAGCCCTTATTCAGCCTAGCATCTTTTCTAGCAAAATATGTATCCCAACATCAAAGTGCAAATCTAACTTAGGACATCTCTGAAAGTAGCAAATAGGTGTCTACAACTTTAGGAAGCAGTAGTTAGCTCTTTACCATATGTTGAGGCCCAGGACCCAGGAACTCAAATATTTATGAAGCCACCCTTGTCTCAACTGGACATTTGTCACAATCTCAAAGGCTTTGGCGGTCTCACTTCCTCTTAGCATTTCTTTCTTTTCACCTGTTGTATTAATCTTGTTTTAATAAAGCTCCCTTACAATCTTCCACATATATATGTATATAATCAACGTTGAAGTGAAGAACCAAAATCTAACTCATTCAGGATGTTTACTTTAAAGGAGTCACCAACCCTGGGAAAATATCTTAGAAAAGTAGAAAATAGTCATTCACAAATTTAGGAAGAATTAGTTGTCCCTTTTCTACTGAAAGATATAGATCTCAACATTAGAGTGCTAACATAATTTTCTATGATAATTTTTCTCAGTTAACACATTGATGTGTCTAACTCAATGGCAAAGTGCCAGAATTGTCCATGGTTTATTCAAGGCTCAAACCTTGCCACTAAAGTCTGCCCTTCTAATTTTTTAACATGAGTCAATCAGATCAACTCCAGTTAACCCTCCAACCCAATCCAAGTCAGCCCAAGTTAGTTGGATTAACCTTAGGACAATAAATTTCCTAGGTCATATGAATGATTTTGCTGGTAAAATGACTGAGGCCAGGTTTCAAAACAATGGTTGCAAGTGCCCATACTATCTTAGCTGCTAATTGTGGTGTTCTTTTTTTAAAAGTTAGTAACAAAAGAAAGTAGGCATGTTTGGTTTGCAAAACGAAATGGGGTAAGAAAGGAATCGAACGAAAATTTCAATAGAGAGGGTGGCCAAATAAAGTTATAAACTTGATTCCATACCCCCCCCCCCCCCCGGGATTCCATTCCATTCCTACATATGAGAAAAGAATATATGCTGTTCTTTAGCTGCCCCACATGCTAATCCTAACGTCTATGATCTTTTGGTTGTAGTATCAAATTTTCTTTCAAATTTTAGACGTGTTTTACTGCCACATGACTCAACAGATGCACCAGCCCATTTTGCCGTACGAGCTTTTACTTTATTTATGACATCTACTACTTCTAAAAGGCAAATTGCATTTGTTTGGTCCTCTCTCTCTCTTGGGATTCTCTCTCGCTGTCTCTGTCTATGGCCTTTTATATCATCCAATTTGTATCTCAAAATAAGATATTGTGGAAGCTATGATTGGCAAATTCTTCGAGTACAATGTTGCCTCCTTTAGATGTGGTTTTTTAAAAATTAAAGGTAACTCTATTAATAGAAGGAAGAATATATGAGGAGAATAGGAAATGCTCCCAAAACAAAACAAAAAAGGGAAAATTTATTATATACAAAAAAAAATCTATTTATGACATTTTTTTGGTCCCCTCTCTTTGTCGAAGGCCTTTTGTACCCTTCAATTTTTTTACCACAAAACAAGCAACTGTGGAAGCCATGACTAGCAAATTCTTCAAGCCCACTGCTGCATCCTATAGATGTGGTGTTTTCACTTAAAGAAAATTCTATTAAAAGAAGGAAGAATATACAAGGACGATAAGAAATCCTACCAAAACAAAACCAACCAAAATAAATAAATAAATAAAATAAAATAAAGGGAGTTCTCTTCAGTCTGTCCAGATCGAGGGGAAATCCTTCGATCTGCTTCTAGAGGGAGTAGGGGAGGGTGGTTTTGTTTCGTTGTTTGAAAGGAACCCCTTCACGATTGTTGAGTAAGGGTTTCTTTGGTGGCAGCACAGTGGTTCATCAATGGATTGCCTTCAGTGTTTGGTCGGGTAGGAGGTTCTCTCACAAAAAATGTATGGAAGGGTGGATTATTGGATGGCGTTAGATTGACAAGGAAAAAGAAAGTTTTTGGAATTAGGGTTGGAATGGATAGGAAAGGGTTTCTCATTTTCATCCTAGGTGTGTTCATGATGAAGGCTGGCAGAGTTTTGAGAGAGAGCTTCGTCCATGGTATTGGATCCTGTTAAGGAAGAAGGCTATAAAGAGACCGATATTTCTGGAGCAGAACAGCGAGCTCCTCAATCATGGAAAGAAGTCATATCACAATAGAAAAAGCAGCTTACTGTTAAGTGTGATTCGAATCTGCAACAAAATTCATTCAGAACTGATGTGAGACGGTCAAATTGAAAACAAGAAGAGGCTGGTTGACAGCCATTTGATGCAAGGCATTACCGTGTTTCCGTTCTGTCCCGATCCATTAAATTCAGCATCTCCAAACTCTCCTTCAAATAGCTGAAATAAATCGCTCTCCTCTGCACTGGTCAACTAAAATTTACTTCTCAGATTCGCAAATGCTGCTCAAATCATCCTCCTCATCAAATGAAGAGTCAAATTCTGTTTCCTCTTCAAAATTAATCTGCTAATTTTCCTTTGAAACTGTTTATCAGGATTGAAGATTTGAAATATAATTGGGTTCCTGCAGTACAGTCTGAGACTATCTAATAGATTGTGGGTTTTCCTCCCTAATAAGGGAGGTACCAAGAATCTCTGAGCAATTCCCATTTAACCCCACTTCCTTATCGTTTGCTGCATCCTTCTGCCTGGCATTACAAATCAGCCTATTGAGACCCTGCTTGCCTTTCTCTCCATCTTCAGTTCTGATAAGCTTCATGTTGATAGCTGAAGCACACCTGCCCACCTCATTAAGGGGTGAGGCCCTCATTTTCTCAACCCACATTAATTTTGACTTCTTAGGCCCATCTGACTTGGTCCTCAGCATATTAGACCTACTCATAACCATCCCTTTAAACCCATTCTGCTTTATAGATTTTGAACACTCCCCCACAGCTGTGTTGCACTCAATTCAAGGGATTGGATCATTGGATTATGAGATAACACCTCTAATTCCCTGCGATCCTGGACTTCAGCATTTGCTTCCTAGGTCTCCTTCATTTCCGGAGCAGCCCTAACAATGTCAGCCAAAGAAGGGCTTGCCAGGGTTCATCCAACTTCCTGTCTGTATCCCTTTCCCTTCATACATTCCGTGACCTGCAGTCTAGACATCTTAGTTTCCCTAGATACTATCTTGTTCAATCTTGTTCACCTTTGACAAATCCAGCAATGCTGCAAGAAATGATTTCCAACCAATATGCTTTTCCCCTTCTGGAATTCTAATGTCCAACCGCCTCCCTCCACTAATCTCCTTCTTTAGCAGAATAAAATTACCTCTCTCGTTAGCAAGAGGCCTAAAATTGATTGCCCTCCCTTTCTTTGAGAAGGATTGAACTCCTCTACCCACTTCTACTCCTCCCAGCCCATCACAAAGAATCCCCATCATCTTCGTCACCCAAATAAAGTCTTCTTTCTTCAACACAATGTATGAAGTATAACATCCAGCATATTCTGTGATTCGAAACGTTAATGAGTCTATCGAAATCAAGCTAAACACCTTCCAACAATTTTAACAGAGGAAAACTCAACCATCTCTAATCCCTAAGCCTTGAGTTTGACTGAAGACTGCAAAGGAAGAAGAAATGAAAGCAAAAAGATACGGGAATAAACAGAAGCTAGGGCATTGCCCCTTTGCAATTCTAAGAGCCATGGAAGACTTGCCGAAATGATACACAAGCGAATTGAGATGATTCAGTTGTTTGTTGATACTTCAAATCTGTATTAGGGCATCTCTAGAAGGGGAAAGCTTTCAGGAGATGTGGGCAATGCAGAGTTACAGAGAACAACCACTCTGGTTAGCAAAGATGAAGTTTTGAGTCGGTGACTAGTGTGTACAGGTTTCGCGAGTTTCATGACCTTTTTCTGTGAGTTGGGGACAGAGTTATGACCACCTCGATGTCCTTTGCAAACGATTTTAGGTTTTGATCTTCTCTTGAAGAAAGAGGAGGAAAGTCATAACAGGCTGGGTATATGGTGAGTCTTGAACTCGAGGCAAGGGTAACGATGAGGATGGAAGCACGACTATGATGGAGGATAGTAGACTTCACTGTGGAAATGATGGCTTGGAGATGAATAGAGGAAGGAGACGCCATATTCAAGGACTCAAGGGCTAAGGATAGCAGCGCAAAGGGAAGAGCATCAAGTTCCTTCCCCCGCGCTTCATGTGTTATGCAAGCAACGAAACAAATGCCCATTTTTCGTGCATCGCAGGGTAGCATCAGAGCTCTAGGATGCTCTCTCTAGCTAGAGGGAACAATGGGTGGCCCAAGAATGGTGGGAGACTTGTTATTGGTCAACTTTTAGGGTTTGGGAAAGAAGAGAAATGGAAGAGCTCTTTGGTTTGCAGTTGTATTTGCCATCCTCTAGGCCCTATGGATTGAGAGGAATTCTAGGATTTTTAAAGATCGCTCAACCTGTCCACAATTACTTTGGGATAGAGCAACTTTCCTTAAATCCCTATGGGTGCACTCTCTCAGTTCTTTAGGGGATTACTGTTGTCCAACCTCACGAGATATTAGAGGGCAAAGCTCTTGTAATTAATACTTGTATTGTTGTTCCTGGTTCCTTTAGTAGCTTAAAGTTTTTTTTGTAACTTTTGTTATCCGAGGACCCCACATATGCAGGAACTTTGTGCACCGGGCTACCTTTTTTTTTTCATTATCTAGGGAGGACCTTGTCCTCTATTTTGTACTTTGTTTATTGCTCCAATAAAATTGTCTTTTATCCAAGATTCCAAACAAAAAGAGATGAGTGAAGAAAAACTTAGAAGAAAAGGAGCCCAAAGGAAAAGGAGCCCAAAGGATCCCCTAACCAAACTCAAACAGCTTCCCTTGTTTTGGGGGGAGGAAGAATCCAACACACTCAATAAAGAAGTAAGCTCCTCAACCTCTCTTTCACTAAGACTCCTAAAGAAATGCAAATCTCAAGACAGAGAACCCCCTGAAAAGAAATAAGTCACAATTACTATATTACGAAGAATGGATCATCTAAAAGACAAGGCACCCACAACTCCAACAAAACCTCTCCCACTCAAATATCTTCCCAAAACCCAATCCTACTACCATTACCCACTTTGAACCGAGTAATGAGAAAGATCAAACACGCAACATAGGAACAAACTCCCAAGGATTTACATGAGAAACATTACCACTTCCTTGGTATCCCACCCATTCCGATGAACTCCATACTTCTATTAACCTCTAGAGAGAACCTTAATAACCATTCTCCAATTAATGAGATGTTCTTATATACCACATTACCAAGACCCAAGCCCTTTCAAACTTAGGTCTCCTAACAACCCCAACTAACAAGATGATCCCTCTAATTCTCCCCATTAGTGGACCAATCAAAGCCTCTCATAAGCCTCTCCAAACCCATGCCACATTCTTCGGAACTCTAAAAAAGGATAAAAGCATATGAGGAAAGTCAAAAAAGGAAGCACTAATGAGAGGAATACAAACCCCTAGCAATAAGTATGCCCTCTTCCACCCTTCCTATCTCCTTCCCACTCTCTCAACCATTGTGTCCCAAAAGGCAACAAAGATGGGTTTACCTCTACAGGAAGACCTAGATACAACAAAGGCCAAACAAATGAAACATAATCAATTAGAGCCTTGAATCTCTCTAAGTCACTATTATCCAAATTAATGCCAGCTATGTTAGAAAATTGCCACGTTGATCTTGAACCTAGAAATCTTCTCAAAATTTCTTAACAAAGTAAGGACCTTCCGCAATTTCCCATCATCTAAAGGTCCCCCACCTCCTGCCACTCAACCAATAATACTATTATCACCCCTAAACCTTGTTCATGTGAAATCAATCAAATTAACCCATCAAGAACTAGAGTAAACAAAAACAAAGACATTGGATCCCCTTGCCTTAGCGCCAAAGAAGCCCGAAACAACTCTCTAGAATGTGAGAATGACATTTACCATCACAACCATACTTGTTGAGCATAACCACCCTTTGATCCATTTCCTCCATCGTAACTTGAAACCCTTCTTACCAATCACATTATCTAGAAAGCCCTAATTCACCACATCATAAGCCTTTTCAAAGTCTAATTTGAGAAACATGCCTCTCTTACCATACATTTTCACATCCTCAACCACATCATTAGCCTCCAAAAGTGCATCGAAAATTTGTCTGCATTGATGAACTCAGACTAAACCATTGTCACTCTATCCCCTAGAACCTTTTAAGTCCCTTAGACAAGAAACCTTACAATTACAAGTCACTACACTAATAGGCCGAAAATCCCTCGCCCTCCTAGGCATCTCAATCTTAAGAATTAGGTCAAGTCACACTATTCCCTGCCAACCCATTATGATGAAACTCCCCAAAAACCGTATAATATCCTCTTATAAAACCTCCCAGCTTGACAAAATGTCATCATAAAACCATCAGGACCGGGAGCTACTTTACCCCAATCCATTTCAAATAATGCCATCTTATCTTTTTCTACTTCAAGATGCTACTCTAACCAAATGTCAGTATCCACCCCTATATCAATCTATCAAGTCCCTCGAGCATCAATATATGTTGACAATCCTCTTTGTATAAAAGCTTATAAAAGCCTATAATCTCATCTTCAGTTTGCTAGTGATCCCTCACAAAACTCCACAAATCTAACTCCAACTCCTCAATAAATATTTTCCTTCTCCTCCTGCTAACCACCCTACAAAACAAACCAGAAATACAACCCCCCTCCTTCACCCACTTTTCCTTGAATTTTGTTCCCAATTCATATCTTCTCTCAACAAAAGCACCTCAAACTCCTTAAAAAGATGATCCCTTCAATTCCTATACTCCCTACTCAAGAGCTTACACTCCTCCAGCCACTCACACCCAATCTTCAAGGGGTTATCCCAAAAAATAAATTTCAAACAAGAAACAATTTTGGGAAGTCAGATTAAATTTTATTTTCATAAAATATGCTTTAACTTTTTTCTAAAAAGATATGCTTATTTTACATGGCTTAAAAATATTGAAAATCAAATGTAGACAAGTAATAAAGTATGAAACTTAATTTTAGTAAAATAAATATCCTTAAAACATTAAATTAAATTTAATTGTCTTTTATTGGGGTTGTGGATGATTTGAGCTTCAAATACTATGATCTAGTTCTGCGGAACAAGCTTACTTTTATACGACCGTGTTTTTAACCCAAAAAATAAAAATAAAATAACATTTTCATTATTTTAATACTTATTCTAATTTTTTTCAGGTTTTTTTTGGGGCAGATGAGGTTATGCCGCTAGCTCATGTTTCTGATCAAGAAGTTATGTGGCTCAGTAAAATAAAAATTGCCCTGGAATTGCTTTTTTAATCGTTCCCACTTGATTGCTAATCAAATTCAGTATAAAAGCAAACAAGTTATCAAGAATATCCCAAACTAAAATGATAACCTTAAAATTAATTTAGCACCTTAAAAGCAGCATAAAAAATACCGAAGCCCAAAGATCCTCAGATTTAACACACCTTACTTGGCGTCGCAACAGCTACAAGTATCCCACTCCTATCTTGTCCATCAGCAAGAATACACGGACCAACTCCTTCTCCAGAAAATGGAAGCATCTGAACACAATTACCCGATCTCTTATGATACAATTCCATCTTCCCATCCTTCACAGCTATCACATACGAGGACATCTCCCCCACAGAATCAGGACAGCCCCGAAATACCAAGCTTCCACCAATTGGCTGCCCATGAGCATTAACAGTAACACCCACATTATCAACCATCAAAAGCACTTTGTATTCTTTCAACAGCAATCTAAGCCTCGGCACGCTAGACGGATCCGGCAGAGAAAATATCAGAGAATTTTGCCCCATAACACAAGAAAATAAACTATAACCATTGGAAGTACCAACTATTAATGAATCATCAATCCACACCATGGTCTTTATCTCATCAACAGGCTGAATCTCTTTCAAAATCACCAAGGAACCACCAAAACCGTCACCATCTCGGTCAATCTTACCAACCTTATTAGCTGAAACAAGCTCCATCAGTATCAATCTTCTGCCAACCGCAGCTGCAAAAACATAATTCCCATCTCTATGCGGCTCAGACTCTCGGGTTTTCACTCCATTTGCTCTAATCCCACCTCCTAATTTCTGCAAAAGCCGCCGACTTGGGGCAGAAGATTCCGACAAATTACAGGCATCCCCGGCTGAAAAATCCGTACACTCCACCGCACCGCTTCGCACTCTCCGCGCGACAACACTAACTCCCTTCACAAAACTCAATCTCTTCACAGGATGCAACAAGAGCGAATCAACCAAATACAAAACCCCATCCGAAAGTACCAGAACTTTCCCAATCTCACCAATCACGTGCACCGATTCCACTGCAGAGTCGCTGACAGCAATACTACGCAAAAAGGAGACACTTCTCGGCAACGAACCGTCGAAATCAGCTGAGTTGTTGCTGTTGGAGTGAGCAGAAATGGCCGGAGCAGGTGAAGAATTAGGATTTAGGGAGAGCAAGAGGAGGTTCCCGGACTGGGTGCCGACGTAGATTAGGGTTTGGGAATCGGAGAATGTGGAGACGGCGAGAGAAGAGAAGGAGGAGAGAGAAGGGCTTGGGGGGTCGAAGAGTGCGAGTGGTTCCAGAACGGTGCGGCCCTTGGATAGGGGGTCTGCCATGGCATGAGTTGCAGAACTAGGATTGGGGCTAGGGTTAGGGCTTGGAGAGGCTATAGAGCCATTGTCGGTGATTGAAGTGAGGAAATGGGAAGATAACGGTGAGCAGTAGGAGAAAACTACAGAACAGCGTCAATAGTCAACGGACTTTTAAAGTGGAGTTAGGGACGAAGGAACGAGCATTTGCTGGTGACGCCTCATAAGTCGACGTCGTTTGGTAGATTATACACACCTCGCCCAATTTAATATAGTCAAAGAAAGTTCTTTACAAAGCAATATACTTGAATTTTATTAGGAAAATTACTTTTCATTGACAATTAATTCACTCATAAATATAATTTATCTTCTTAGGAAAATTAAACATATATTTTAATTTCATTTTTCTATTAGTTAATATTTAGAAGTTATATTATCCATTTATATAAATTAACTTAAAACATTTTGTTAAATCCTTAGTTCATCTAATTTGTGTCATCTTTTCATCTATTTTATTTGGGATTTGAAAAAAGACTTAAAAAAATAGCATTGCAATCAAGAATAATAAAAATAATAATAAAATTATATGGGAGTGGCAGAGTAGAGATTATCGACGAGAGAGTATTCCATGGCACATCGTGCTTTGTGCGTCACTTTCTATGCAATGACCATCCAGTTTGCAACTTTTTTTTATTCAATTTTCTATGCAAGGATTGTCTGGGCTGCAACATTTTTATTCAATTATAGAAAAAATTAAAAGAGGAGCCGACCAAAGGAAAAATGTAATATTGTAAGGCATAAGGTAACATCACTTTGAATTGTTTTTATTCTTTACTTTTTAAATAATAACAAAAGTAGAATCTTGTAAGACATGATGAGGTGACACCTCTAACACCTCTTTAAAATTAATGGACAATCACAACCCTCCTCCCTTCCCTAACTAATTTTATGTTCTACCCTCAAACCCTCTCAACAAAACATTAGTACAAAAATTTTGTGTTGGATTCTATTCCAAATCTTCTATTCAAACTTGTCCAAAGACACAAAAGAGTGACACATGTTGTCATGTTCAACCTCTAATGCAACTAAACTCAACTTTCATATATTTATAGATAAGGCAAAAAAAAAAATACTGAAATTTGAGTAAATAAAATACTCTATCTGGTTACAAACAAAAAGTGTAAAACATTCTAGTATTGATCCATAATCAATAATAATTCATAAATATAGACAATTAAATCATAATCATTTGTTTCATAAAATTGTCACCGTTAATCTTGATTAGGCCAATCACTCCAAAGTCATCACTGGCAAATAGACAATCTTTCCTCGAGATTTTTGCCAATTTCAAGTTGACGTATTAGAGTGGGGTCCAATAGTATTATTGGAAAAACTAGAAAAGTGAAGGGTGATGATGTATTGATAAACATCAACTACATGTTATCTAATACTTTCCTTACATATGTCATAAGTGTGTCAAGGAAATTAATCATCTTAGTTTGGAACCTCAATAAGTAAACATACCAATTTTATGATGAAATGTCCTTTGTTGAACCAAGCGAAAGCATGGTTTTGAAACCTAGACGAGTAGTCCAAGTGGGTTCAATTAAAACCAGTCACCTATTCAGTCTGAGGACTTTATTTAAAAAAAGAAAAGAAGAAAATATCATATATCTCTTCCTTTATTTGGAATATTTAAAGTGTGATTTGAGAGAGAGAGAGAGAGAGAGAGGTTCTCACTTGATCTACATTGTAATCATCTTTCATAAGGCCAATATCTAACCTTTCTCTTTTTCAATTTCTACTCGTATTTATGAATGTTTGCATGCATGATACATAAATGTGTTTTTTATGTTTTTGTCTTGATTTGTTGTCTTTACAATGTTATTCCATGTACTTGTTCACGTTTTAGAAGAGTTAGGATGTTCATCTTTCAATCCCATGAGAGAAAAGCATGCCAAAATGTCAAATGGTTGCATGTTATGTAACTTTTTGCATTTTAGGTGATTGACTAGCCCATGTAGTCGATCGACCAACACCTTAATTACCATTTTGAAAAAAATAATAATAAAGAACATTTGATTGAATTGGAATGTCATTTTATTAGAGGTTTTAATGGATTCTCCAAAAAAAAGAACCTAATTTTCATCAAGAAATGATTCCATGCAAAGGTTTTTTTGTAAAATCTTTCATATTTTTACAAATTTTTCAAATATTTTTGGAGGCATACATCCATGATGTAGCGTGTAGGTGTTCACCGACCATTTTTTACAAAATGTTAAGGCGGGTTTGTGGTTCTCCCTTAAAAAATTCACACTTTTAAAGTCAGGCTTTTTATGGTTTTCCTTTTAGAGGAATAAAACATGTTCTAGAAAATTTAGCTTTTTAATAAATCATTCATGATTTGGTTGTCGAATGAATTTAAAAACCTCTTTTCAAAAGGGTAAATAAAAAATTTTCAAGTTATACTTTATAGTTTTCCTCCCATACTAAAAATATTTTTTTAAGAATTACAGATGACTCGATCCTCATTTAAAGATATATAGGCAGTCTACTTTGTAAATCCAACCATACCAAACAAAAACCCAAAAGGTCTTTCTTTCCTCTTTTCATTATTTTCTAATTTATGCATGTTTTATGTGTTTGTTTTGAATAGACATTAAGTAGTAAGATTTTCATGAGGTTAAATCCTCTATATGGATTTAACGAAATCTTTTTCAAAGAGGTTAAGAGTTGGAAGCTTTTTGGAAAGAATAAACAAAAGAGGCAGTCGGCTATCTGATTTTGCAACATGACTTTTTAAATATTTTTGAAATTCTAACAATTTATTTGAGAAATTTTATTTCAAAAATAGAGATACACACATGCACACACAAAAAGTAAGCACGGTACATTCATAGGATAGGTATTTGAGGATGCAAATTCTTTAAATCCCAATAAAAAGAAATTTAAAGTCTTACATCTCCTATTTACAAAAATACTCCCACACCTAATATCTTTTAAAAAAAGTTTTCTTTTATTTTGTCTTTTTAAAATAAAAATAAAGCAGCGACTTCGTTTTTTAAAATAAATAAGCAAGTTAGGAAATATTTATTTGGTTGTCTATACTTGTTTGGTTTGTAAAATGATCACCAAAATATTGGCAATCTAAGTGGGTCTTCAAAACTCGATGTCGACAGAAAGGTTCTACAACTTTTGCTCATATAAATAACAAAGCTCTACTCATATAAATAATAGACGAGCTTTGCTAATAAGTGACTGATGAGCATTGCTTATTAAATAAAGATCATATGAATAACAAATAATTAGGCTTTACTATTAAATTGATAGATAAGTCTTACTCATAAATGATAGATGAACTATACTTGTATAGACAATATATGAGCTTTACTTATAAATTATAGATCATCCCTGCTCATAATTGATAGATGAGTCTTTCTTATAAGTTGACAATTGAGTTTTACTCATAAATAACATATGAGCTCGAATCATAATTGACAAATGAGTTTTGCTCATATAAATTAATTGATGCATTTGGCTTATGATTAATATATGACTACTCATAATCAACAACCAATCAAAAAATAATGTGGAAAAATAAATACTTCCAAACTTGAAAATGCTTATCCGAGGCTTGAGAATGGGAGACAACCAATGGTGAATAAAATATAATAAGAGGATGAAGGGGCACCTTATTATGTGTAACTCAAGGGTGATTAAGAAAGGCTCATGAAAGACTCGCAACTTATAAAGGAAAAAAAAAAAAAAGCAATGTGAAAAAATAAATACTTCCAAACTAGAAAGTGCTTTCTCAAGGCTTGAAAGTTGAGGGCAACTTATGGTAAATAAATTATAACACAATATGAAGGGGCACCTTGATACATGTAACTCAAGGGTGATCAAGATGTTAGGAATCTATGAGCAATAAACACACACTAGAAAAATAAGAGATACCAGAAATTACGTGGTTCAGTCTAGATTGACCTATGTCCACAGAGTACAGCACAATCTACTATGAAATCGAGAGAAAATACAAACTCTCTCTCTGCTCTTTTTGCACTCTTCCTCACGCTCTTTTCTACACACACATATCTTTCCACTTGCACACACTTCTTTATTTATAGATGGCTAGAGAAATTATAGTAAACGGCAGATTAATTTGTAATCAATTTCGGCTTCAATCAATAGCCTCGAACAACTGTGGATTACAGCTCAACGCGACTCAACAGCTCACACACGGCACTGCATCTCTGGCTCAAGCTACTCAACAATCTCCCACTTGGAGACAAAGACGCCTCCTCAACTAGTGATAAATGATGTGCTCAAATATGTCTTCAGGCATAAAGACCAACTGAAGTTGAACACAACTTCAACTTTTCTGTGGTTACCACCTTTGTTAACATATCTGCTGGATTCCTACTACTTTGGATTTTTTCAAGTGTCAACACACCGTCTTCTAACAGAGATTTAATGAAATGATAACAAAGTCCAATATGTTTGGTTCTAGAATGAGATGCATAGTTTTTTGTCAGATGTATTGCACTCTGACTATCACTATGCAAAACATTTTTCTCCTACTTTATTCTGAGCTCTGTTAACAAACCCTGAAGTCAAATCATCTCTTTACTTGCTTCTGTCACTACTACGTACTCAACTTTTGTAGTGGATAAAATAATAATCTTCTGTATCTGTGACATCCAACTAACAGTTGTTGTGCCAATAGTGGAATATATATATCCGGTGGTGCTTTTGCAATGATCAATTTCACCTGCAAAATCAACATCTACATACCCTTAAATTTTCAAGTCGCTTTTGCCGAAACATAGGCACTTATCAATAGTGCCACGTAGATATCTCAAAATCCACTTCATTACTTCTCAGTGAGTCTTCCCTGGATTTGACATATACCTACTGAAAGCTCCCACTGTTTGGCCAATATCTGGTTTGGTACCAACCATAGCATACATGAGACTTCCAACGACTTAAGCGTATGGTACCTTAGCCATGAAATGTTTTTCTTCATATGTTTGGGGAGACTTATCCTTAGAAAGACGGAAATGAATTTCCAATGGTGTATTTACTGTTTTGGCGCTACTAATGTTAAACCTCTATAAAACACGGCTAATGTACTCAGACTGAGATAATTGCAACGTACCTTGTTGCTTATCTCTAGAAATCTACATCCCAAGAATCTGCTTTGCAGACCCAAGTCTTTCATTTTAAACTCCTTTGACAATTGCTATTTCAATTTTATGATCTTTTCTATATTTTATCTTGCGACTGGCATATCATCAACATATAACAATAGGATAATATAGCTAGTATGATACCTTTTTAAGTAGCAATAGTGGTCAGCATTACACTTCTGAAAATTTTTCCTCTACATACAACTATCAAAATTCTTATACCATTGCTTAGTAGCTTGTTAAGACCATACAAGCTCTTCTTCAATCTACACACAAGATTTTCTTAACTTTTAACTGAGTAATCTTCTGGCTATTGCATATAAATTTTCTCATCAAGGTCACCGTGAAGAAATGTCGTCTTCACGTCCAACTGCTCAAGATGCAAGCCCTCTGAGGCAACAATACTCAAGGCAAATCTAATGGTTGTCAATTTCACAACTGGTGCAAAAATATCAGTGTACTCAATTCCTTCCTTCTACTCGAAACCTTTGACTACTAACTGGGTTTTATACCTCTTGGATCTATCATGCTCTTCTTTAATCATGTACACCCATTTGTTGTGAAAAGCCTTCTTACCTTTAGGCAACTTAGCTAGTTCCCATGTTTTATTGGAGGTAAGAGACTTCATCTTGTCTTTCATTGCAAGCTCCCACTTGCTCAAATCTCCTGCCCGATATGCTTCAACAAAGAATTCAGGTTCTCCTCCATTTGTAAGAAGTAAATGATTCACATACCTCATATTTGGTACATGCTGCCAAGAAGATCTCCTAAGCTCTAGAGTTAGAGTAGGAGGTAGTGGTGCAACAATCTACTCCAAAAGGTTCCTCTATTGAGGATTCTCCGTGTTCCGCGGACGTGCCCTTACACCTTCTAGGACATCATCCACATCTACATAGGTTGTTTTAAACTCTGTAGGTTTTGTTGTGTGTCTATCTTTGTACATTACCTTTTCATCAAAAATCACATCTCCGCTTCTGATCACCTTTTTGTTTTCATCATCCCAAATGCGATACCCATATTCATCTCCACCATAACCGACGAAGGTGCATTTCTAGGATTTTGGATCAAGCTTATTCTTGACATGATCATTGATATGAACATATGCAACAAAACCAAAAACTCTCAAATGTGAAAATCTTACCTCTTTACTGCTCCATACTTCTTCTAGTAGTCTATAGTCCAATGGTACTGATGGACTCCCGTTAATCAAGTAAGCTACTGTGTTGACTGCTTCAAACATCTTTGGTAAGCTTGACTGCATATGCATGCTTCTGGCTTTTTCTGTTAACGATATGTTCATCCGTTCGGCTACGCTGTTGTGTTGAGACGTACCTGACACAATTATTTCTATTCTGCTACCATGCTTATAGCAGAATTTCTTGAACTCGGTGTCATCATACTCACCACGTTTATCAGTTCTCAGCTTTTTGATTTTCAAACCAGTTTTATTTTCAACCATTGCTTTCCAAATTTTAAAAGCAACAAAGACATCAGATTTGTTTTTCAAAAAGTAAACCCATACCTTCCGAGAACGATCGACAATAAATGTTATGAAGTAATGCTTGGCAGTTATGGATGAAATGGTCGTTGGTCCCCATACATCTGAATGGACTAGCTCAAGTCTCTTCTTCTTTGGGGTACTAGTGTTCGTCTGGAAACTGACCCTCTTTTGTTTCCCAAGTATGCAATCCTCACAAGTGTCAATCTTCACTACTGTAAATCACTCAACTTTCCTTTTGAGTGCATCACTGTAACGACCTGCCTAGTTTACCATTTTTCCATATTAATATCCATTATAACATTCTTGACAAATCATAAACAACCTAGACCCATGGGTACCAGGGATATACCTGAAGTACAACACAGATACCTAAGTAGCAGGAAACGTAAAATCATATACATATCAGATTATCAACACAATACTAGAGTTTTACTACAACTGTTATGTACATACATGTATCCCAAATTTTCCAAAAGTGGCCTAGGGTCACCACCCAAAATCCGTCAGAACCAAGAAATGACTTACCCTTCAGACAGGGTACAATAGTCAAACTCTAACACTGCGGAGCTTTATCCGCTTTTCTATCTAGGGCTCCTAGAATGTTTATATTGTTGGGGTGAGACACCTCTCAGTAAGGGAAATAAACTAAATCAGTGTGTGGCAACATAAGTATTTTCGTGTTGTACATAAAACAGTACAAAAATCATACTTGATAAAACTATCTATATCATATCTAGGAAAAACATATTTTATCATAACATGGTATCACATACAAAATTTCTATACATATAAATCATCTTATATAACTGTACATGGAAAACACCCTGGATGGATAGCTGGTTGGTATCATATGTAACATATCGAACCCTTAAACCCGGGTCCGGCGCGTTATACCTGATAAAATCCCTGATAATTCATAATCAACATATACGAAACGGAAAACATAAACATAATCTCCATATAACATAATACCAGAGTTTACTAATGCTAACTATAATCCATAATAAATCATCCATCACTTGCATTTTCATAAATTTACCTAACTCCCAAAACATTTCAGTATTTTTACAATCATTTCTTACTCAACAGACTTAAAACATAAAGACATAAAACATAATATTTACATCCTAAAATTAACATAGAAATATACCCTTTTATTTTTCTATTTCTCAATAATGCTATAAAAACCTCGAGCTCTCAAAGCTCGATCTTGAGGAAATCCTGAAAAAGATAAATTCATATTCGGGCGAGACACATCTTAATAAGGGAATAAACAATATATTAAACACAGTGTGTGGCTAACATGAGGTATATAACAACATAATATTTAATATTTAAAAATCGTTAACACAATTTCTAAAATCATTCTCTAATCCTAATCAAACACATGCAAAAGATTTAACCCACGAGATTACTCGATGATAGGGGTGATTACCAGCCCATACAAGTAGCACCCCTCTACTTTGATACATAGGTAATCCTAAGGTCACAACTAAAGCATACCAGTGCACTCACTTTACTTAGTAAGCCCTCAAGTGTTAACTTGATCTCGTACTCACGCATTCAACAATAGTTTACCGGCAAAGACCCTAAGGATAGGAAAATCTACCCGCCCATACAAGTAGGTTCCCTCTGCCCTAGTACGTTATGCAGCTACTGCCACATCTGAAACTACTAGTGCACTCGCCTTTCTCAGCAAGCTCTCAGGCGAAGAGTACGCCCCACCCAATCGTCATGTGTTCTACGAGCATAAATACTTCTAGTATCATAATACATTGTTCTTTTTGCCATTATTTAATTATTCACATATGTTCATGTTTATAACTTTAACATTTTGTTTCAGTTCACTTTAAGTGACTCTTTTCCATTTTACATTGTTCACATTCCACACTTCATTTTTATTTCATTCATTTCCATTTTCATATCATTTCATTACATACCCAACATCTTTTAGCTGTTTTGCCCAACATCTTTCACTGTTTTACTCAGCATTTTTCAACTATCATACATTTACCCAACATCTTTCAACTGTTTTACCCGACATCTTTCAATTGTCATACATTTACCCAACATCTTTCAGCTATTTTATTCAACATCTTTCAGCTGTTTACATGGTTGACACATACAAGCAACATAGTTCATATTATATTTTATTTTCAATGTATTACTTACTTAACCTGCATCTCATACATTTAACATATATTTGCACAGAATTTATATTTACTCATGCGACACAATTTAATAATAAAATTCATACATTGCCTATAAAATAAGCCAACCAACATTTAACGTTTATATACCGAAAATACCTTTCGTTTCTTACATAATTATCTTGAAAATATTTCTCACTTTCATCAGTTCATTTTCGCATATACGTATCTAATAAGCAGCCCTAAACTTAAAAAAAATAATTTAAATGGTTGGCATTTTAAATCCATACCGAAATATATACACGTATATATGACACAATTCATTTTCCATTAAATTCCTAAAAAATTATGATTTAATATATATTTTTTCCTTTACCTGGTTTCTTGAACTACACCAACAGGGACCCCGAAAAGATGCCTGCGGTGCTCACCCGAACCCTGAATAAAAAATTCTAATTCGATTAAATTAATCCTAAATAAAATATTATTTTAATATTTTCTAAAATCATAAATTCTAAATAAATAATTATATTCTTAAATATAGCCAAATTACTAAAATTTTCAAATCCCACTCTTACTTTGGAGTAGAGCATAGAAAATCTCAATTGGAACTTTACTTATGTCAAAATGACGATGATCACGACTAGGACCCCATGGTGGTGTCTGATCGTCGATTCAATAGCAGATTTAACGAGAAATTAAGAAATTAGGAGAAAAAGTACCTTACCCTAGGAATGGTGCCTACGCCGCTCCCACGACAAATCCGTTAAAGTAGAAATGTCGATGGTGGAGTTAGGAATCTAAAGACACATTTCATTTTCCGATCGGTCGAATATCCGTCGAGAAATAAGGGAAGAGAGAGAGGTGAAGACGGAGAGGCAACGGAGAACGCAGAGGCTCTCTCTTTGTTTTTTCACAGGAAGCCTTATCTTTTTTTTTTCTTTTGTTTTTTTTTTGCCTTTACTTACTTTACATATAATATAATAACATTATATATATATATATATATATATATATATATCATATTATTTATTTAACACATTAAATTTAATAATATTTAATTAATTCATTCATTCATGATAAATTTTTTAAAAAAATTATTTATTTATTTATTTATTTTAATAATTAATTAATTAATTAATAATCACTTTTAACTTTTTTTTCATACTATTTCTTTTTATTTGTTTATTTAATAAGTTAATTTAATAATGTTTAACTAATTAATTGATTAATAATTTTAATTAATTAATTTTTTTCGAGTTATTACATCATGTCTTACCTCCACGTGATTAGGTTGTACGGCCCGAAGACAGGACCTAGAAATAGCTGACCGACCATACTAGATCAATATAAGTGTGTAAGTACGATGGATCTGTCCCTCCTGATCCAGACACTAGAGGGACCCCTGCACTACAATAAATCACATTGATTGTCGATCTCCCATTGCCCCTTACAGCAGGTGATAGCACTAACATAGACATGATCGTGATCATATAGTTACGGTACCGTGCTTCGTGAAAGCCTAAATCAAGTCAACCAGGTTCTAATAGCATATAGTATTTTTCCAAATAATGATACATGACTATTTCATAATAATATATGTCATGTTAATGTTTTCATAAAACCTTACATAAGATATCATATAAAATTCACGGCCCTTACTCCGGCATAACATATCATATAAAACCACGACCCTTATGTCGGAATATCATATAAAATCCTCGGCCCTTACGCTGGTATATCACATAGAATCCTCGGCCCTTACGCTGGTATATTATATAAAATCCTCAGTTTGAAAATCCCTGTACCATTTTATTATTTTCCTGAAAGCAGTAATAACATACTTACTTTATAAACATAATATTTCATCATCATAATTTTCATGGTAAATAATACCCATGCCACACAAAAGGGATAATATTCAACACATAAAATCTATTATACAATATACATATATTTCTGAAATTAAATGCTGTAAAATAGTAAATATATTTGCATAAAATCCTGACTTAGTTTATCCTCATACTTGACTACTGGAAAACCCCTAAAATGACTAGCCCTGTACCCGCAGGGTTCCCCGTACAACACCCTGAAAACAACATTGCTCCGAACAACACTTCAGTAGTTCTTTGAGTACTACCTATTCTACAACTGTAGGAAAGTCAAATACTTAACATAAAGCCTTACCCTAAACTTGGGATGAAGTCCAAGTTAGTCCCACCAACGATCTACTCCACCAAACTTGAAGAGAACTTCCCTAGGAGTAGCGTGGCAGTTTCGGATCGTCAATTCGGCGAAGAATGGACACAAAATATTAGAAAGAAGGCAGAGAGGACGAACAAGGGAGACAGAGAAACTAATTTGGTTGAAAAATTTGAGCTGAATCCGAGTATTGGGCAAGTTATACACCTGCCCTCGTTGACGAGCCACGTCACTTCGTCGACGAGGACATGAAGGGAGTTCGTCGACGAATGCTTATTCCTTGTCGACGAAATTCAGAATTGAAAATAGCCTCTCGGTAACTTCTCGTCGACGAGACACATGTCCTCGTCAATGATCCCATTAAGCATGTTCGTCGATGAACGTGTTGCATTCGTCGCCAAGACCCTTATCAAATTTCAATTTATAATTTCTTTTCTCCCTTATTTCCCTTATTATTAAATTACTATAATTCTTCGGGTCTCTACAATCACCCCAAGTCCCTTCTCACTCAAGTTTCTGAGTCATTGATGCCAAGTGTTGCGATCATCATTTCTTGTAGCAACTGTAATAGACATGTATGCATTAGGGGTTACATAAAGAGTTCCACTTTTCTTACCTCGTGCAATCATTAGTGCACCCTTCGAAATCTTCCATTCATCACCAACGAAAGTTGTGTTATATCCTTTATCTGTCAGTTGACCAACTGAAATCAAGTTTCTCCTCTGGTCTGGAATATATTTGACATTTCTCAGCTTCCATATTGACCCGTTCATCTTGATCTTCACGATCCCCTTGCCGGCAATGTCGCAAGGTTGATCATTGCCAAGGTATACTTTACCAAAGTCACCAAGTGGATACTCCTCTAGGCAATCTCTACTGCAAGTGGCATGAAATGAAGTTCCAGAGTCTAACACCCAAGATTCTTTTTTGCTCTCCAAAGAGCATATCAACATATCATTATTTTCTGAAGCAACATTTGCTTTTGTTTTTTGTCTTCGTCTCATATTCTTCCTCCGGATCTTTGCATTGGTTTCTGTAATGACCAGTTTTTCCATAGTTCCAGTACTCAATATTCTTTGTGCCCTGGGAACCTGTGTCCTGAGAACCTCTGGGTTTTATGGATATGGACCGCCTAGACCTAGATCTATAGTGATTGTTTGATTGTCCATGCCTACTTCCTCAACCTCGACTTTCCATGTTCAAGGCTAAACTCGAAGTGGAACCATGCTTTGACTACATTCTGATTTCTTCCATCAAAATCATGCTAACAACCTCATCGTATACTAGCTTTGATTTCCATGCGGAGCTACTAATTGCAGTAACAATACCATTCCAACTTTCGAGCAACTGACTGAGAATCAGTAGGGCACGAATCTTCCCATCAAATGTAATCCTAACTAAAGCGAGTTGATCCGACAACTCAATGAAACTATTCAAATGTCTGCTAAGACTTTCACCTGCAGACATGGTCATAGTAAATAATCTTTTCATAAGATGTACCTTATTAGCGGCTGACAACTGCTCGTACATGTTAGAAAGTGCATCCATCAGAGACTTGGTGGATGATATGTGCTTGATATTAAATGTCACAGACTTTGACAACGTCATTCTGATAGCTCTGAGAGCTTTTCAGTCAAGCAACTCCCACTCGTCCTCGTTCATAGATCCCGACTTTCCCTTCAATGGTAAGTGCAACTCCTTCCCAAACAAGTAATCTTCAATTTGCATCTTCTAGAAACCAAAATTGTTGCCGTTAAACATCTCGATCTTTGAGCTCTTTTCATTTGATATCTCAATTTGCTGATCTAATGATGGAATTAACTCAAATGGAGAGTACGGTTGAATCCTAAACGGTCGAAAACCTTATAAATGGTTTAAGTCTTCCGAAAACGGCTTCAAAAAACCCAATCAAACTCTCGGTCAAATCTGGTCAAACACAATCAAACTTAATGGAATATACCTCTAACTGACGGAATATTCCTAACAGCGTCACTAACGCCATTAACAGACGCCGTCTGCTGACGTGGCAGGGTGTGGGGTTCATTGCTGACGTGTCAGCTGCTACAGTTGCCACGTGGCGATTGACAAGGATGTCGCATGTCGGTTGGTCGGGTCTGGATCAATCGGTATGGATCCGGGTGGGGTACAGTTCGAGTCTAGAGTGGGTTACCGAGTCAGGTTGAAGTAGCAAGGTGAGGAAGACGCGTGGAGCGTGTGTGGGCACATGGCCGGTAGGTCGTCGGTGCGTGAAGGCGCATTAAGACACGAACAACTTTGGCGTGGCGCGTGTGGTGCCGTCTAGGCTCCTTTCAAGCTCCGGTTTGCACCGTTGGCTTTGTATCGATGAGGTGAATGTGATGATGGCCTCAAAATTCAATTTTGAGACACTGGACAGGGCTATGTTTTCAATGAATTTCTCTAATATGGAGTTTCTGTTTCGAACTAGGCTCTGATACCACTTGTTCGGAATTTGTGAGTGATAAACACACGCTAGAAAAATAAGAGACACTAGAAATTACATGGTTCGGTCTTGATTGATCTACGTCCACGGAGCACACCACAATCCACTATGAAATCGAGAGAAAATACAAACTCTCTTTTTGCTCTCTCTGCACTCTTCTTCATCTCTTTTCTACACACACATATCTTTTCGCTTGCACACACTTCTCTATTTATAAATGGTTGGAGAAATTACAATAAATGACAGATTAATTTGTAATCAATTTCCGCTTCAATCAATAGCCGCGGATTACAGCTCAACGCAGCTTAATAGCTCACACGCGGCACCACGTCTCTGGCTCTAGCTACTCAACACAAGAAATACTAATGAAAGACTTGTAATTCATATTAAAGGAAAAATAAAAGATATTTTATCCATTGAAGGAGACTTTAAAGGATACTCTAGGAATCGTAAGATATTTTATACTATAATTACACTAATATTACCTAGTTTGAGCATCGAAAAAGGCCCCTAAAACTCAATAGGGTCTTCCAAGTTTTTTTTTTGGTTATATATTATCGTCAGAAGTACTTGTGAGTCAATCTATATCATTCAAAATCTTGTTATCCTTAAAAAGCTAAATATATGATTTTATGATATTCAATCCCTTGCAAAATTGGGTAAGGTGAGTAGGAACTAATTGAAAATTTAGCTACAATTCAATAAGGATGAACCCACCCATCATAAAAACACTACAATTTCGTTTGTTTGCTTTAAATAAAGACAAGTGAATAACGATCTATCATAGTCTAAACCATTAAAAATGTTGTTTTTCACATGAAGATGCGCCATGGGACTTTCTCATGTGCCAGCCTCCCTTGCTTCCCCGTGATGCTCGTGACCCCCTTCCTCACAAATAGCATGGTTCTTTGTTTATTTGATATGATATGAGGCCGATATAGAGGCTTTGTTGAACATTGTCCTTCACAACACAATTCTACTCATTGCACCAATCTATTTTCATGTACATATTTAGAAATTTGTTATCAAACAAATAAGTTAATTTAACGTTAAAATTTTAAAATAGTTCTAATTATATTAAGAATCCATTCATAAATTTAAAATTACATCCACTTCATTTCATAAAATGTCTCCTCTCACATAGCTAAAATCTAGGGGTGGCAAAATGGGTCGGGATTCGGTGGATGATCCGCGACCCATCCATTTAAATCGGTTTCGAATTTAGTAGAAGGTGATCCATTTATAAATGGGTCAATCTGAACTTGATCCGTTTAATAAACATGGTAGGCGAGTTTGAGTTGGGTACTCATCGGGTGACCTGTTTAATTTTATACATTACATCAAAAAAATATTAATTAAAAAGGTATACTATTTGTTTTTTACATTTTATGCTTGTTTTTTGTTAAAATATTAATAAATAAAATAAAAAAGTGTTATTTTTTTTTAAAAAAATATGTCACTTTATATTAAATTTTTTTTTAAAAATTAAATAAATAAATTATATTTTTAAATGAATTCTCATTTATAACATATTTATTAAATCAATTTGTATATTAGTCACCCTTTAACAAAATCGTCTATTTGAATCGAATCCAAACTCATCCCTAACCATTTACGAGTCCAAATCTGTCCCGCTGACCCATTTTATCACCCCTACTAAAATCCGCCACGCGTAACGCCGGCTCCCACATCTTTGCTCTCCCTCTTTTCATTGGCATAACGGTCGCAAGCAACGCTTACCCGCCAGCTCCCATTGCTCCTCCTCTCCTCCTCCGCTGATCATCCATGGCGATTTCTATCCCTACAGCGATCTTCTCAAACCCCCTCTTTCACAGCAGAAACAATAAAGTCCATAATTCGACTCTTCCGTTCCCAAAACCATCACAGAATCACAACGTTACCTTCCCTCCCTATCTCAAAGACTGCAGCGAGAATACTAGACATTCATCGTCACGAAGCTGCGTCACAGTCTCGGCAGTCTCTGGTTCTCCGGGCAAGTTTCGTTTTCTGTTATGTTCGTTTCTTTTCCCAACTTCCTCACCAATCAAACAGAAAGGGTGTATTTTCCTTCCTTCATGTTTTCTATTCTGGGGTTTTTGATATGGCTTGAGGTTTTAAATAATTCTACAGATGTCGTGTGAGCAGGAATTGATAAACGTTCGGTGCTCGGCGAAGATACCACGGACTTACTGGATAGAGTAGAGGTGTTTGATTTGGATGGGAATGGGATTCCGATTTCCGATTTGTGGAAGGATAGGAAAGCTGTGGTCGCATTTGCTCGCCATTTTGGGTTATTCTTCTTTTTCCAGTTTCCTTCAAATTTGAAGTTTTAATTTATGTTAATTGATTTTTTTTTTTAAGAAAAGAACTAGTTCTGTATACTGAATAGTGATGGTTAATCAATCTTTTTCTGCTTGTTGACTGCAGATGTGTCCTGTGTCGCAAGCGAGCTGATTATCTTGCTTCCAAGAAGGTATTTTGTAAGGGACATCAGATGGTTGTATTAATAAGATCGAGATGCAACATTCTTTACATTCTTTTATTTATTATTATTTTTATATCAAAAGGATCAGACAGTGAACTGATCTTCCTACCTCCAAGACTCTCCCTAAGTTCGGGAGATTGATTTCGGCCTCCGTGTGGTAGATTTAAATGTGTGTGCGTTTGGTATACAATGTATTGAGTTGCTTCCAAATCCTCATTAAAAATATAAAAATAAATTTAAGGTCCAAAATCAATTCTACCTAACACCACCTTAATGCAACTCATCACGGATATCCAAGGTTCTATCCTGCAATTAATCAAACTCATAATGGCTTCCCAAGAGTTTGCCCTTACTTATGGGCTACCCTATGTGGGTTTCTTAATCGGTAGGATTGCATGACTTCTCACTGCCAATTTCACAAAGAGACATTCCTCAAACCCAAATGCTGCAATTATCACACCTTACCCCTCTAAAGTAGAGTGCTTTCAAGAAGCTAATCCATGGTTGATTAATGTTGATCTTATTTAGCTTCTGGAGCTTAATTAGTATTAGAATATTAGATATTAAAGTTTTCCCTATATTTCATTGTGTTTGACCCCTCTATTCCCAATAAATTGCCCTGTACCACTCTTATTTGTATATGGGTATTGGTGCTTCTCCATTCTAAATAGCCAACTGTGTGTTTAACTTTGTTTATTCAAAGTACATCAAATATTAACTATATATTACTAATGAAGAATTGTGAGCATAATGTTGTTTTGCTCCTGTTAACTTGAAGTCTTGGCTTCCCCATCATATCCAATGATAAATGGCTATCATTTTCGTTTGCTTACCTCTGCCTAATTATATGTTATAGTTTTGATTTGTTGGCAGGATAGAATGAGTGCATCTGGCGTGGCACTTGTTTTGATTGGACCAGGTAGCATTGATCAGGTCTGTCTTGGCAAAGTTTTTTCACATTGATTATACATCTAATATGTGGTCAAATGTGGAATAAGATGGATTTGAATTTGTCAGATCATTTAATTTTTCATTCAATTCCATTCCCGCCCTATAACATTTTGTGAACCAAATGAGATACGACTAGTCAATCTATACTCATCCTAGTCCATCTACTTGAAGGATCATGAATTTGGTGATATTATGAAATTTTTTCTTCTTTTAATTAGTTTTATTTTTTTTGGAGAAGAGGCGTTGGGGAGTTCGCTATGCAGTCCTTCAGCTATATTTGAAGTAGGAGTGCATTAGAATTTCTTGGCATTTTTAGAAATTTCCATCAAGCAAGCCTCTCCATAGAATTTAGGACTGCTGAGCCCTTTCCTCATTGTTATGTATGTATCTTCCAAACTGGTACAGTTACCATTTTGCTGGATTTGATAGCCTCTGCCCAACTCTCCTGTAGTCAGTTTCTGCACACTTACTTCTGCTGTTTTATCAATTCATTACTGGGTCAAATCTTTGTTATAACTATTTTCAGTAATTTGTTGTAGGCAAAAACATTCTTTGAGCAGACTAAATTTCAGGGAGGTATGTCTCTTGAAGGCTTTTTTGATTAATTTCTGATGCAGGTCACATTAGTGGTTCAAATGGCATTGCTTCTAAGTTAGGTATCAACCGAGGCATTAAATTTGATAAAAATGATGAACCGCCAATACAATTTCCTCTTTGCTTGATTGATTATAGATCTCATCTATACATGCAACACACACCACACATATTGAACTTTAATCAAACAACTTTTATTGATAGTTGCATCCTTAGTCTTATGATATGCAATGGAATTTATGTTTAGTCAGAGGAATGGATAAAATTATCATGATTGATGGTTCAAATGGATTTTCTTGGACTAAGTTCCAGGGTCAATTAATTTAATAATAGATAAGCAACCTTACTGGTGATGGCTTCCTTCATAGCTTCCAGCTTAATGGTATAATGTTCAAGTTATTGTGCGTTCCCCTTATTGCAGGCCCCATAACACCTTTTTTGTTTCTTGTTTTGGTCTCAGAAGTGTATGCAGATCCTAGCCACTCATCATATGAGGCATTGAGATTTGTTTCTGGGGCATCAACCACATTCACACCTGGGGTATGTAATAAAAATTTGTACTTAATGTCTGTGCAGACCATGTTCATATCCATACATACAACACTAGTGGCTTATAAATCTAATGTTTGTGAAACTTTGAGATGTTGCAACTTCTACCAGGATTACTTATTTTAGTTACCTCACAAATTTAGGCTGGTCTGAAGATAATACAGTTATACATGGAAGGTTACCGACAAGACTGGAAGCTTTCTTTCGAAAGGGACACAGTGACCAGAGGCGGCTGGTATGTGAACCATCTTACAACAAACAATGTATAATACATTTGCAGATCAATTTTTGAAGAGAATCTATTTTCTGGGGGAGGGATGGGGGGATAGGAAAGTCAGATGTTGGCTTATTATGAACGAGGATTGGGAGATGTAGAACCACCTAAGAGGGCACAGTATCAAAGATGATGCGAGAACTCAATGGAGAGAGTTGGATTAGAGTAGAAGACATGGAAGAGATGTGTTGACCACTTGCCCGTACAGGATATCTATAGACTCTTCTGGAGTCCAACCCATGTTACAATAGAGTTAATTTTTTTACGACCATAACATAATATTTTAAACCACACTATGTACCACTACTTTATTCTCTTGCATCACTTCGTACATGAAGCATACTAACTGTTTACTACAATACAAGACGCCTCTTACTATTTCAACCAATAGAAACTACTACACATAACGGACAAGACACATGCATGCTTTCACTTGCTTGAACAAAGAACATGAGCCTGATAAATCACAATCTTTCCATGACTGACCAAGCATATTATCACATGCGTTAAAGCAGGTGCAGCATGTAATGAAATTTATCTCAAAAAGAGCATGACTGACTTCATTAAGAAATTTAAACCTTTCCATTCAAAATCTTTCATAATTTCAGTAATGGTATACTGTGGAAGAGCTATTTTGTCTGCTTTGAGCATGTTTTGTTTGCTAAATGGAAATGATCAGCATCAATGTTAAAGCTTCTATTATGAAAAAAAAAAAAAAGCATCCAAAGAAAATCTGGCAAAGGCCTTCCGCATCTATGGTTTAAAGTGATGAATTTGCATAAATGTGGTTGAGTTATTCCTATAATTTTTTAGTAGAATTGTGAGATAGGATGAGTTGTAATAGTTTGTTTTGAGCTAGTCGTAGCATCTGTAATTGTCGCCGTGTTAAAAAATAGGACTGGTAGTGTACAGGATTTTTCTGTGTTTTGTGGCTAATGACTGTATCCTCCTACATTTTTTTCCTTGTTTCTCTCTCATACCATTTTGACAGATGCATAAGATAGGATATTTTTCTGGCTGTTTTCTCAGGCAACAAGGGGGGATCATTGTTGCAGGTCCTGGTAAACACAACATTTCATATGTCCACAGGGTAATCCTCCCTCTTCTCTCCTCCTGTTCTTCATTTCTTTAAATTTTCTGTTAAAAACCTTTGAATCCATCAAGATGGCAATAATCAATTTGGAGCTTCAACAAAAACAAATATGTTAGTTTGGAAATTCCAACTTGCATATGTTTGCAAAAAAGAAACTTGGATCTTCAGCTTCCTATGAAAATAAAATTGTTCCCCATCTAGAGCATATGAATAATTTCACATGTTTTATAACTCTTCTACGAAACAAACCAATTTGACTATAAAAATCAAAGCAATTTCGAGATACCAATTAATGATCTTATTTTTAGTTTTTTTATCATGTTAGGAAGTTTGGTGATGACTCCATAAACCTGTGCATTCTGCTACAAGGGATTTGTTTGATACTCATAAATACCATGATGAATATGTTGATTTATACAGGACAAAGAAGCAGGAGATGATCCAGATATTGAAGATATCCTGAAAGTATGTTGCTCATGAAGATTCAAATGAGGCATTGCTTAACTTTTAACTCTCTCTGTCTGTAATGTGTATCCCACCTTTTGGCGCGGGCCCTGCATCCAGGGGTTTCTCACTGTCTCCTCCTCGCAGGAGTTCCACAGTCTTAGTTTTCAAAACCCTAATTAGTTTGGGTCCAGGAGGCTGCTAAGGCTGTCTTAAGTTCAAAGGAAATTTGCTGGTCATATATTTTTTTTTTCTTGTTTTGGTTCAAATCTTGTACGAAAAATTCTGAATAATTTTACAGCTTTTGCTGACAATTGTAGTGCACTATTCATAAACAATTAATGGATAATAAGCATTTTGCACAGATTTTTCCCCTGCCTGCTGCGGGATCATTCTTTGATTATTATATTTCATTTCAGATATGAAAGCTTTATTACCACTAGCTTAATACTGCCAGTTTTCACCAAGGGAAGTCTGCTGGACTGTATTCCCCAAGAATGTACCATTTTCCACCAAGGACCGACTAATAGAATCTGGTGGCAGTACTGAATCCCAATTTCTTCTGTTGGCGAGGCGAGGATAAACGCAACATCCAGCACAAGCTTCCCGCACCACATCGGGATCTAAGAAGGGTACACAGCATTACCTCAACATTGTAGTGGTTGTTTTTGTAACTTGAATGTGTGACCTGCAGGTTTCACTGTAATATCCTAACTGTTGGCTCAAGGCTCAACAAATGTGAGGGAAATATCCAACCCCATTACAAGTTTAAAGACATTAGTGCTTCGTTTCTCGCCTGTTGAAAATTCATTTTTCTATAGGTTGAATTACATATATAGATCATTCTATAGATTTGGTTAAATATAAAGATTTTAAAAAAGTACTAAATTACCAAAGTTTTCATATATAAAAACTCGTACACGTTTTGATGCATGACAAGTCTTTGATGGTCATCGGTGTTTGCTTCGAGGTTTCTTCCTCTTTGCTGGCCGAACTTCAAAACTTTCTTGGTGTTTTGACTTCTTTATAAGCAGCTGATGGAATAACACTAACAAAGCAATTTCAAGAACTGTTTTTCAGTTGCAAACAACATTGGTGCTTACGCAGCACTAGTCACCAAATAACATTTGTCCTTCTTGGTGTGAAATGAGGCAGGATCACAAGACAAAAACTTTACGCATCGTAATGGGACCGTTAATAAGATACAACCTAACATGCCTAAAAATAGACATTGTGGATGGGTTGTGGAAAAACAATTCTATTTGGGGCTAACTTGAAGAAAAAGAACTTGACACCTCTCTTGCAAGAAATTTTGCAGGGGAAGGGGTTAGATTTCAAGGAAGATTGCAAGGGCCGCTACAAGAGCCACTTTGATGCGATTCCTACCATGGCCACCATTGAAACAAACACTCAAAAAGTCCTATCTGCCCCTGAACCAATCCTTATATCACTCTTAACTTAAAGATGATTTAGAAGCAGGAGATTAAGAAGTTGTTGTTGAGATTGCAGGTGTGGAGTCGTTGGCAGTAGCACCTGCCCCGCAGCTTACGTTGAAATGGAGACTTGCAGTAAATGGAGACCAACAACCCTCCACCAACCTTGCCTACCATGGTTGACATTAAGCCACCGTGTTTGAATTTTTTGCTAACCACTCCACCTCCCCATGGCTATATATAACAGTGTGTTGTGTTGTAGTGTGTGTAGTGTGAGAAGTGTGTGTGTTGTGTTGTGCATAGAGCAGAGCTGTGTGCAGAGAGTGTGTTGTGAGAAAGAGAGTTGAGTTGAAGGTAGTAGCCTCCTCCTCCTTGTATTGTTCTCCCGATTATAGTAAAGTGGTGCGTGCTCCGTGGACGTAGGTCGATTCGACCGAACCATGTAAATCCGGTGTTCCATTTTGTTTGTTTATTTTCCTGTGTGTGATTGTTGCTTCTAGATCCACCCCCAACAATTGGTATCAGAGAGAGGTTGGAGCAAAATCGCCAGATCAGAGAAAAAATTCCCAAATTGGAGCCTCTGTCTAGTAGCCCAAAACTCAGTTTTGAGCCCACCATCGTGTTCCTCTCGTCAAAACGAAGCCAACGGTGGTAACCAGAGCTCGAAATGAGCTCAAATAGCACCGCGCACGCCTGCACGTGCCGCCAAAGTACAGACGACGTTTCCATGCGCAGGCAAGTGATCGACAGGTCATTCCATGCGCTGCCACGCCCCGATGAACGCCCGGCGAAGCAACGGAAGGAAGAAAACGATGCGAAGTCAGTGCCACGTCACTCGTCCACGTTAGTGCAAGGTCAGCTGGGCCTCGTGCCTTGTTAGCGCATCGCATCAGCACCCAGTCAGCCCCATGTCAGTGTCAAGTTAGCCGCCACGTCACCCCGGGCCCACTCCACATCAGCTGCCACGTCAGCAGTTGGGACCCATAGTAACACGACAGCAGTGGGCCCCACACTGCCACGTTAGCAACGACGTCAGTTAATGATGTCACTAACGCCATCAGGAATATTTCGTCAATCAGAGGAATATTTCGTTATAGTTGACCAAATTGGACACAGTTTGACCAGATCTTTGACTTGAATTTTCGGAGCCATTTCGGGTCCATTTTTCGAATGGTTTGAACCATTTCTAAGATTTTCGGTCGTTTCAGATCCAACCATGCTGTTCGTTTGGGTTAATTCCGTCTCTAGATCAGCAAATCAAGATGTCAAACAAAAAGAGCTCTCAAATTGAGATGTTTGACGGCACGAACTTCGGTTTCTGGAAAATGCAGATTAAAGACTACTTGTTTGGTAAGGAGTTGCACATACCATTGAAGGAGAAGCTAGAATCCATGAAGGAAATAGAGTGGGAGTTGCTTAACCGAAAAGCTCTCGGAGCTATCAGAATGACGTTGGCAAAGTCTGTTGCCTTCAACATTAATCATTTGACAACCACCGAGTCCCTTATGGATGCGCTATCCAATATGTACGAGCAGCCATCAGCCACGAATAAGGTACACTTGATGAAAAAATTGTTTACCATGAATATGTCTACAGGTGAAAGTTTTAGCAGACACCTGAATAATTTCAATGAGCTGTCGAATCAACTCGCCTCGATTGGAATTACATTTGACAATGAGATCCGTGCCCTACTGATTCTTAGTCAGCTGCCTGAGGGTTGGAAATGTATTGTTACTACAATCAGTAGCTCTGCAGGAAAGTCAAAGTTGAAGTACAATGAGGTCATCAGTATGAATTTTACGGAAGCAATGCCTCCACTTAAGTTCAACCTTGAATGTGGAAAGTTGAGGAAAAGGAAGTGGGCATGGACGATCAAACAATCGTAACAGATCTAGGACCGGGCGATCTAGATCCAAAAATCCCAGAGGTTCCCAGGGCAAAATAAACTTTGAGTGCTGGAACTATGGAAAGGCTGGACATTTCAGAAACCAGTGCAAAAGTTTGAGAAAGGAATCTGAGGCGAAGAAAGAAGCATATCTTGCCTCTTCGTTAGGAGAAAAAGATGCATTGATATGTTCTCTGTAGAGCAAGTAGGAGTCTTGGGTCTTAGACTCTGGAGCCTCATTTCATGCCACTTGCAGCAGAGATTGCCTAGAGGAGTACACACCAGGTAATTTCGGTAAGGTGTACCTTGGTAATGATTAACCTTGCGACATAGCTGGCAAGGGAGTTGTGAAGATCAAAATAAACGGATCAATATAGAAGTTGAAGGATGTCAGATATATTCTAGACCTCAGGATGAACTTGATCTCAGTTGGTCAACTAGTAGATGAGGGATACACGACGAATTCATTGGCGATGAATGGAAGGTTTCAAAGGGTGTACTAACGATTGCGCGAGGTAAGAAAAATGGAACACTTTATCTAACCTCCAATGCCTCCATGTGTATTTCAGTTGCTGCAAGAAATGATGACAACAACATCTAGCACCAACAACTAGGTCACATGAGCAAGAAAGGACTCAGGGTGATGCATTCAAAGGGAAAATTGAGTGGTCTACGGTCAGTCAAAATTGACATGTGCAAGGATTGCATATTTGGGAAATAGAAGAGGGTCAGGTTCCAGACAAGCACTCGTGCCCCAAAGAAGGAGAGACTAGAACTAGTCCACTCAAATGTATGGGGACCGATGCCCGTCTCATCCATAGGCGAAAGGAATTTCTTCGTCACTTTCATTGACGATCATTCTCGAAAGGTATGAGTTTACTTTCTAAAGTATAAGTCGAAAGTATTTGATGCTTTCAGGGTATAGAAAGCTATGGTTGAAAACGAAACTGGTTTGAAAATCAAGAAGCTGAGAACAGACAATGGTGGTGAGTATCAAGACATCGGGTTCAAGAAAGTTTGCTATGAGTACGGTATCAGGATGGAAAGAATTGTGCCAAGTACGCCTCAACACAACAACGTAGTAGAGCAGATGAACCAAACGTTGACTGAAAGAGCCAGAAGCAATACAGTCGAGCTTACCATTGCAGTTCTGGGCAGAAGTAGTCGACACAGCAGCGTACTTGATTAATAGGGGTCCATCAGTACCTTTGGACCACCGTATACAATAAGAGGTATGGAACAGAAAAGAGGTGAGACTTTCACATTTGAAAGTTTTTGGTTGTGTTGCATATGTACATATTAGTGATCATGTCAGAAACAAGCTTGATCCTAAGTTTCAGAAATGCACCTTCCTTAGTTACAGTGAAGAAGAATATGGGTATCGCATTTGGGATGATGAAAACAAGAAGTTGATCAGAAGCAAAGACATGATTTTCAACAAAAAGCTGATGCACAAAGATAGGCACACATCAGAATCCACCGAACGAGTTTAGAGAGAGTCAACCTATGTAGATATGGATAATGTTTTAGAAGGTGTTGGAACGCAACAACAGAATGCTGAGAATCCTCAGACGGAGGAACCAGTGGAGTAAATCGTCGCACCATCACCTCCTACTCCAGCTCTGGAGCTTAGGAGATCTTCTCGGCCTTATATACCAAATAGAAGGTATATAGATTATTTACTTCTTACAGATGGATGAGAGTCTGAACACTATGATAAAACATGTCAGGTGGCAGATACAAGCAAGTGGGAGCTTGCGATGAAGTCCCTAACGTCCAACAAAACGTGGGAACTAACTGAGTTGCCCAAAGGTAAGAAGGCCCTTCACAACAAGTGGGTGTACATAATCAAAGAGGAGCATGACGGCTCCAGGAGGTACAAGGCTCGGTTGGTAGTCAAAGGCTTCGAGCAGAAGGAAGGAATTGACTACACCGCCATCTTTGCACCAGTTGTGAAACTGACAACCATCAAATTAGTGTTGAGCATTGTTGCCTCAGAGGGCCTATATCTCGAGCAGTTAGATGTGAAGACGACATTTCTTCACGGTGATCTTGATGATGAAATTTACATGCTTCAACCAGAAGGATTCTTAGAGAAAGGTAAAGAGAATTTGGTGTGCAGGTTAAAGAAGAGCTTGTACAGTCTCAAACAAGCTCCCAGACAATGGTACCAGAAATTTGACGGCTTTATGCACAGGAATGATTTTCTAAAGTGCAACGCCGACCACTGTTGCTACTTCAAGAGGTATCAGTATAGCTATATCATTCTATTGTTATATGTGGATGACATGTTAATCGTAGGACCAGATATAAAAGAGATCAGGAAATTGAAGTAGCAATTGTAAAAAGAGTTTAACTTAAAGGACTTAGACTCAGCAAAGCAGATACTTGGAATGCGGATCTCCAGAGATAAGCGATAGGGAACGTTGCAGTTATCTCAGTCGGAGTACATTAGCCGTGTTTTACAGAAATTTAACATGAGCAGCACCAAAGCAGTAAATACACCATTGGCAGGACACTTTTGCCTCTCCAAGGATTAGGTTCCCCAGAAAGATGAAGAGAAGGACTTCATGGCTAAGGTACCTTACGCCTCAGCCATTGGAAATCTCATGTACGCCATGGTTTGTACCAGACCGAACATTGGCCAAGCAATGGGAGCAGTCAGTAAGTTTATGTCAAATCCAAGGAAGACTCACTAGGAAGCAGTGAAGTGGATCTTCAGGTACCTCAAAGGCACTGTTGATAAGTGCTTATGTTTCGACAAAAGAGACTTGAAAGTCAAAGGGTATGTAGATGCTGATTTTGCTAGTGAAGTTGATCACCGTAGGAGCACCACCGAATATGTGTTCACTATTGGCACAACAGTTGTTAGTTGGATGTCGTAGATACAAAAGATTGTTGCCCTATGCACTATAGAAGCTGACTACGTAGTAGTGACAGAAGCCAATAAAGAGATGATTTGGCTTCAGGGTTTGTTGACAGAGCTTGGATTAAAATAAGAGAGGAACGTTTTGTACAGCTACAATCAAAGTGCGATACATCTGGAAAAGAACTCTACATTTCATTCCAGAACCAAACATATTGGACTGCGTTATCACTTCATCATATCTCTATTAGAGGATGGAGTGCTAGCACTTAAAAAAATTCAAGGTAGCAGGAATCCAGCTGACATGTTAACGAAGGTAGTGACTACAGAGAAGCTGAAGTTGTGCTCAACTTCAGTTGGTCTTCATGCTTAAATACAAACATGAGCACATCATTTGCCTATACACTGGTTGAGATGCTGCCTCCGTCTCCAAGTGGGAGTTTGTTGAGATTGCAGGTATGGAGTCATCGGCAGTAGCACCTCCCCCACAACTAATGTTGAAATGGAGACCTATAGTAAATGGAGACCAACAGCCCTTCACCAACCTTGCCTACCATGTCTGACATTAAGCCACCATGTTTGAATTTTTCGCTAACCACTCCACCTCCCCATGGCTATATATAGCAGTGTGCTGTGTTGTAGTGTGTGCAGTGTGAGAAGTGTGTGTGTTGTGTTGTGCGTAGAACAGAGCTGTGTGCAGAGAGTGTGTTGTGAGAAAGAGAGAGAGAAGAGAGTTGAGTTGAAGGCAGTAGCCTCCTCCTCCTCGTATTGTTCTCCCGGTTATAGTAAAGTGGTGTGTGTTTCGTGGACGTAGGTCGATTCGACCGAACCACGTAAATTCGGTGTTCCATTTTGTTTGTTTATTTTCCCGTGTGTGATTGTTGCTTCTAGATCCACCCCAACAGTTGTACCCAAGGTTAGTGAGGTTAGAATTCAAGGGATGAAAATTATAAAAAATAGGAAGGATTGAGATTAACGAAATGCCAATAATGGAGAATTGAGTTCAACAATGATAAATAATATAATGCTAATGATTTTCCCAATTAGAAATAGGTTTCAAGTTCAATAGAGAAGGCTAGGGATAGGGAGAAAACTTATGGTTCTTATAGTGCCAATGAGAATGTGTTCAATATTCTAATAGGAGGATTGAGATTTAGTGGAGATGGTTGGCTTAAACGCAAAAGAATGTCCTTTCCAAACCTAATTAGGAATTGGGGAAGCTCTATCAGGAAGAGAAATAATGTAGAGGCAGCATCAAGGATTTGCAGCCATGGGAGAGACTAGAAGAGACTGAATTGAAGAGAGGAAAGTAGGAGAAGGATGAGAGATGAGATATAAGGGGGAACTCATGTCCACTTATTAAATTCAAATTCAGCAACTATCTACGACATGGCTTTCACACACTATTTATAAGAAAGGCCCTACACATGACATTACTCTAAAACAACATAAATTACAAACAAATCCCTTCATTACACAAATATTACAAATGTCTTACAAATACACATAATCCTATATTAATTAATACTAAACACAATAAACTACTAAGCAAACTCAACAATCATTGATCCAATTCTTCTAAAGTATTCCACCAAGGATCTTCCCAAGGTCTTGCTTCTTGTCCTACATCAACTCCCCCCAATTAGAAAAAATTTGGCCTCAAATTTTGAAATGCTAGAGGATCAAAAGTAAAGAGCAATTGTGGACTTTTTGAAAGCCAATGGTTGAGTGATACAAGAAGCCATGTTCCATTGACAGTACCATAGACTTGAATTGAGAATTGGCATCAACGAACACATTGGGTATGACAAACTCAACAATAGGAATGTATGAAAGACTTTGGATGTCTTCAAACACATGCATTTCCTTGCTAGTAGTGTCTTCAAGTTGAGTAATTATGATTTACTGTAATGCCCCAGAAAATTATATGCATGGAAGTGTAAAAAAAAATAATAATAATAAAAAATAAAAATAAATAAATAAAAGTAAATAAATAAATAAATAATAATAAAAATATTAAATAAATAAATAAAATGAATAGGGTATTAATGATAATAAAAACTTATTAGAATAAAGATATATATATATATATATATATATATATATATATGTGTGTGTGTGTGTGTAGGGTGATAATGATTAAGTTATATATATACCTAGGAATGTGAAATTCCTTCCTGAACAATCAGGAAGTGAATTTTAGAGCCTCCTACGCCAACTTTTAATTTTCTCTCTCTCTCTCTCTCTCTCTCTCTCTCTTTCTGTCACGCCCCAAACCCGCGGATGGGTCTCAGGTGTGAATATAGTAACCTAACCTGTCTCTATATCAATTAAAACATACATGATACTAAACTGAATAAAGGTCCGACCCTGTGGGGTTCACATACACCCTATACACATTCACATACATATTCATACTCATTAAATACGTAGCGAAAATATTCTTTCTATACATACATCATACCATACCAGAGTCTATACATAACTAGAATATACATTCCCAAAATACAATACATACTTCGGGTGTCTACAAAACCCAACAATGACAACCCGGTTACAAAACCCGTATTTACACAGGTACTAAACGCAGCTAACCGACACCCACGCTTCCGGACGCTAGGATGCTAGTTTCGGCTACCCGAAGGACCTGAAAAACATTTGTATATTCAAGGTGAGACACCTCTCTGTAAGGAAGAAAGCAGGTTATATCAGTGTGTGGCATACAAGTGTTAATTCAACATAAAACATAACACAATACATTTCTAGCATTTTCACAATTCAGTTCCAGTACATACGATACCAAACATACGGTCAGTGTTGTCACACTCAAGCACCCGATACCTTACAATAACCGAAGCCTCACAATGATATTGTTGCCAGTACGGTGTCTACTCACACCCATCGGTGACTAGCCGAAACAAACAGACAATATTTCACACTTTCGAATATAGAGTCAGACACTCTCGCCCACGGTAATTAGCCGAGACATGGCGTCAGCGTACGATAATTAGCCGTCCTTAGTTGATTTAGCGTACGGTAATTAGCCGCCCCTAGCTGATTTACAAAACCTGAAACAATTTTAGAACTCATGTCCCTATACTCATCAGCGTACGGTAATTAGCCGCCCCTAGCTGTTTTACAAAACCCTGGAACATTTTACATACAACATTTCATTCCACACTTATTTGAGTATACAACAAATCATATCGTTTTCAATTTGAGAAACGCAGTTTGATACAAATACAGGTATGATCATCTCAATACTACAATTTTATACAACATACGATTTCCTAATAGAAATAAAGATGATACCCGAAACCCCAAATTTTCCCAAAAATTGTAACTCGAAAATCTCGCATTTTAACCCTATAGATTTTCCCAAATAAGTAACCAAAACATACATACGATTGTAAACTATAGGTTTATCGATCCCGATTTCAAAAATAACTTATATAAACAGAATCCCCTTACCTTTTCCCGAAATACCAAAATACTCTACGGCCCCAAAACTACGAACCGAGTTCCCAAAACCTAAACATCCAAGAACTATACTTCACTATAATTCTTACTACTACATATATACAAAAACGAAAAATGAAATTAGACCCTTACCTCGGTTTTGGGTCAAAATCCGAAAATCCTCGAATCGAATTTCCAATCCGCTAAAAACGTAGAGCTTCCCCTATTGATCCACGTGGTAACTAGGGGTGAACAAACGGTCGATTCGGCCAAATTCGGGTAATTAACCAAATTAATCGAAAAATTTGATTAAATAATGCTGTTAACCGAACCGACCGAATTGCTGAATCACACTGAACCGAGCCCGACCGAATTACCAATTCGGGTAATTCGGTTAACCAAATTTAACCAAAATTATTTGAGATTAATTGCTAAAAATAGAATATAATTATAATTTTTTTTAACCAAATCCAGCTTAATTAAAGAACGGGCAGACAAGTAAGCTGCTCTTATCATGGAAGAGTTGGATCCCGATAACCTCAGATACATTGAGGTTCGTATCCAAACACTGGCCGTATAATTAATTAGCTTTCTATTTATTTTAATTTTGTTAAACTGAACTTAATCTCAAAATTTTGGTGAGCATAGGCCTCCTAGGATCTGTTAGCATTGATTTAAATTGGCCCAAATAGAAGCCCATTGAATTCCTTGCCCACAAAAAACAGAGCGCTCAGCCCAAGCGCATTGCTAGACTCAAAGAACGAGTACAATGGCCCAATAAAAATTCACTTCAGTCTTCAGCCGAGTACTAAGTTAGAAGTTGGTGCCCACCAAGGAACCCAACCAGCTCCGGCGAGGCTACCGCAACCTCTAGTACTTCGTGGAGGACAATTGGAAGTGCGCGTGGGTGATCTTGATGTGGCTCGCCATTTGTGCTGCCCTCTTCACTTGGAAGTTCATCCAATACAAGCACCGAGCGGCGTTTGACGTCATGGGCTACTGTGCCACCACCACCAAGGGTGCCACCAAGACTCTCAAGTTCAACTTGGCCCTCATCCTCCTCCCCGTTTGTCGGAACACCATCACTTTCCTCCGTAGCCGCACCAAGCTCAGCCTTGTCGCCCCCTTCGATGACAACATTAATTTCCACAAGGTATATACATGTTCATAATAAATAACAATTATATTCATAATTTATACTTAAAATTTAATTAATTAATAAATCAGTTAATTGATTAACCAAATTATTTTTTGCTGTTAACGAACCGAAACCGATTAACCAAATTTTTGTAAATCCCAACCGAACTGACTGAATCGCATTTTTTACCCAAACCAAGCCAGCCAATTTCGGCCGATTAAATCGGTTAATTTGGTTTTCCCTGAATTATGCTCACCCCTAGTGGTAACATCAAATCGTTGATTCTGGAAACAGACGACCTGAAATCCTAGAGAGAGAGAGAGAGAGGGAGGATTCGAGTTCGAGAGAGAAAGAGAGATTTTTCGTTTCTTAACCATTAAGCAAGTGAAAAAGATATTTATAAGCCTTTGACTTGGCTAGCCTCGTCGACGAGCTGTAGAAGGAAGTTCATCAACATCAAGGTGACCTCATCGACGAGCCTGAGATTTCAGGATTTCCCAAATCTCTCGGCATCTCCTCGTTAACGAGCTACTGAATCTCGTCACCGAACTAAACAAGAGGCTTCGTCGATGAGCAAAGAAGCCTCGTTGACAAGCCCTATAGATTTTTACCCTTTAAAATTTTCCTTCTCTTTTCTCATTTATTTAATACACTTATCTTGGGCAGGGTTCTTACAAGCTCCCCTCTTTACAAAAATTTTGTCTTCGAATTTTGTAATCTCTTATTTACCAACTCAACTACATACCCAAATGCATACCCGACTCTAGAAAGAGCTGGCGGCCACCCACATAGCAGCCTCATCTCCAATACTTACATACCCTCACTTATGGTGGAGGAATACCGTGGTTACATACATACACTATCTCGGGAGCTCACAATATTACAAAACTCTCCTAGAGACTAACCACACGTCATTACTACAATAGCAGAATATTACATACGTACATACATACATACCCATACCGATCTTACTATCGAAACTACTACTTAGAACAACTGCGGATAATTTTGGCGTATTTCCGTCTCTGACTCCCAAGAAGCTTCCTTAACCGCATGATTCCGCCACAGTACCTTCACTAACGATATCTCCTTAGTATGCAACTTCTGAACTTTACGGTCTAGAATCTGAACGAGTATCTCCTCATATGCCAAAGCATCCCCAATCTCTAAAGATTCGTAACTAATCACATGCGACAAATCCGGCATGTACCTCCTCAACATGGATTCGTGGAACACATCATGGATCCTTGAGAGCGCTGGGGGTAATGCAATCCTGTAGGCCACCGGACCCACTCGTTTCAGTACCTCGAATGGTCTGATATACCTTGGGCTCAGCTTGCCCTTTTTCTCGAACCTCATCACTCTTTTCATTGGAGCAATCCTCAAGAATATCTTACCCCCCACCTCGAATTCCAACTCATGACGGTGAACATCCGTGTAACTCTTCTGCTGATTCTGAGCTAATTTAATCCTATCCTTGATCAATATGACTTTCTCAAAAGCCTGTTGTACGAGTTCGAGACCCAATATCTACCGTTCATCAACCTTATCCCAATACAGAGGTGACCGACACCTCCAACCATACAATGCCTTAAACGAAGCCATCCCGATACTAGCCTGGAAATTGTTGTTATAGGCAAACTCCACTAATGGTAGAAACTAAATCCAACTACCACCGCAGTCTAATACACAAACTCGTAACATATCCTCCAAGATCTGTATCATTCTCTCTGACTGTCCATCAGTCTAGGGGTGGAACGTTGTACTGAAAGTAAGCTTCATCCCCAGTGCTTCGTGTAAACTCTTCCAGAATCGAGAAGTAAACCTCAGGTCTCGATCTAAGACAATGGACATTGGTACCCCGTACATTCTGACTATCTCCTACACGTACAACCCTGCTAGTTTACTCAAAGAGTAGCTAACCTTCATTAGTACAAAGTGAGTAGATTTAGTCAACATGTCCACAATTACCTAGATTGCGTTCTGCCTGTGAAGTGGTGGTGGTAACCCAGTAATGAAATCCATGGAGATATGCTCCTATTTCCACTCCGGAATACCTAATGGGTGCAACGGCCCTGTTGGCCTTTGATTTTTAGCCTTTACTTGCTGACATGTCAGACATTGCTCCATAAATCTAGCAATCTCCTGCTTTATACCACTCCACCAGAAAGATTCATGCAAATCCCAATACATCTTCGTACTACCCGGATGTACTGTATAAAAAGAATGATGTGCCTCCTCCAGAATCGTCCTCTTTATCCCCTCGTCGTTTGGAACACGCAGCTTGTTCCCAAACCTCAGCACACCTCCCTCAGAGATGTTAAAATTTGCAACCAACCCTTGCTGCACTTTCTCAACAACCTCGACTAACACCGCATCATTAGCCTGCGTGGCTTGAATCCTCTTAAATAATGTCGGCTAGATCACCAAGCTAGCAATGAAAGCTTGATGATTACCATCCACCAACTCCATGCCAAGACTTTCCAGATCCTATATGATATGATGTTGACCTACCATTGTAGATACTTACGAGTGCTCTGACTTCTGACTCAACGCATCAGCTACCACATTGGCCTTCCTCGGGTGATAGCTAATCGTGCAATTGTAATCCTTAATCAGTTCAAGTCACCTTCTCTGCCTCATGTTCAACTCCTTATGTGTGAAAAAGTATCTGAGGCTCTTGTGGTCCATGAAGATCTCACACTGTTCACCGTACAAAAAGTGTCTCCAGATCTTCAACGCATATACTACCACCGCCAACTCCAAATCATGCGTGGGGTAATTCTTCTCGTACTCCTTGAGTTGCCGAGAAGCATAAGCAATTACTTTCTCTGTTGCATCAGCACACATCCCAACCCCTTCAGCGATGCGTCACTGTAAATCAAAAAACCAACGTCCCCAGATGGGATGGTTAAAATTGGAGCAGTAACTAGTCGGTGTTTCAACTCTTGGAAACTCTGCTCGCACTCGTCAGTCCAATCAAATCTCACACCCTTCCTCGTCAACCGTGTCATAGGGCTAGATAACTTAGAGAATCCCCCCACGAACCGTCGGTAATAACCAACCAATCCTAGGAAACTCCAAACATCCTGTACGCTCTTCGGTTTCACCTAGTCGACCACTGCTTCTATCTTACCAGGATCAACTGAGATACCACCCTTCGACACAACATGAGCTAGAAACATGACCTGATTTAGCCAAAACTCATATTTCTTCAGTTTAGAATACAACTTCTTTTCCCGCAGTACCTGAAGTACCAACCTTAGATATGATTTTATATTCAGATTTACCCCGGTGTCTTTCGAGGCTCGAGTTTCATAGCAGGGGGTATCAGAGTAGTGCATATATATATATATATAAATGTTGTAAATTTTGAGGTCGTCACAGTTTGGTATTAGAGCTTAGGTTGCTAGGTTCTGTAGACTTTAGAGTGCAGTGGGAAACAATACCAGAATATAGGAAAATATTTGAGGTTTTGTTTTGTGGTCTAGTTACAGGATCTTCGTGGTGGTTTCTATGTTTTTCCTGGGGTGACGAATTCAAGAAAACCATAGTAAACTATCAACGAGTCATGTGTTTGGGTTACAGGATTGGATTTTGGGGTTAGGATCAGAAGGAATGGTTAATAAAGGATTTGGAGTTTTAGTTGAATAAGTTGGGTCTGTAGGGAAATAGAATTCTGAAACGGTGTACTATGTGGTTGCAAGATGGACCCAAGAGGCAATAGCGCTCACGCTAGTGGGGACGATGGTGCTGATACTTCTGGCGTAGCAGGTGGGGATTCAGATGCTGTGCTACGTAGTGTGGCTCAGCAAGTTATGACTGAGATTGCACGGACATCTAGAGAGCAGGGAGGTTCATCTTCAGCTCAGGGATATACCATAGAGAAATTTATGAAGATGAATCCGCCAGCGTTTTCTGGAGCGACTGACCCGGCAGTTGCAGAGAACTGTGTGCAAAAGGTAGAGAAGATTTTGACAGTACTTCATTGCATAAACGAGCAGAGAGTTTTATATGCTACGTATAGGCTGGCTGGGGAAGTCGAGAGATGGTGGGCAGCCACCAGACTGTTGGAGGAGCAGAGGGCTATACCAGTGCTGATGACCTGGGCTCAATTCAAGGATGTGTTCTTCGATAGATATTACACTGCCTCAGTTAGAGAGGCTCGAATACAGGAATTTCTGAGCCTGTCCCAGGGAGCAAGACATATACAGGCAGGTGGCGGTACTGAGAATCCAGGATTTTGCAGAGTTGGTTGACAGAGCCACTATAGCGGGGGAGAGTCTATCTAGAGAGACGAAGACACAGAGTTAGAGGACTACGCCCTCGAGTTTTCAGGCGGATCCCAGCTGAGGCCCCTGGAGAGAAGGTAGATCTGGCGGAGGCTAGAGGCATATGGTAGAGCACAAAGGATTTTAGGGTGGACAACTTCCTGCCATTTGTCCTAGATGCGTACGGAGACATCCTGGTGAGTGCCGACTAGGGGCGAATGTTTGTTATCGTTGTGGGAAAAGAAATATATGCTTTACAGATTTACTATTGTATTATAGTTCAATTGTTATTTAAAAAGTATTCCTAACTTAGTTGCCACACACTAGTAATAGCATATTTCCACTTACTGAGTGTCGACTCACCCCATGACTTTAACATTTTTCAGGTGAGCCAGCTGGGCGAGCAGATCGGGCTCACAGATAGAAAGTTTATTTGATTATCCTGGTTATAGGGTAAGTTTGTGCAGGGTTTTGTATTTTGGGATAGATATTTTTGGAGAGAGATGTATTATATAGTTATGGTTTAGAAATACAGATTCCTGGTATTGTATGATGTGTATGGATGTATGGATTACATTTCCGCTGCATAGGTATGATTTTATATTCAAATTTATTCGAAAGTAATAACATGTTACCTGTCACCATGTTTCCCACATGTTCCGCATCTTCTGGAGTAAAAGAGTACACCCTCTCCGAAGCCGTGTTTTCCTGATAGTTTCCCTGAGACATCTGATTACTTCCACGATTCTAACTCTGTGCAAGCATGTCACTCCTCTGTGCTTGATAGTTTCAGGATATGTGGCCCAGTTTGCTATAGTTGTAACAGTTACCCTAGAATGGCTGACATTCACCATCGTGCCATTTACGGCAATTGGCGCATGGTGTTGAGGACGGATCCCCCTGAGAACCCTGCCGTTTGGTATTCTGATGATAACCTAAACTATAGCTCTTCTTATTCTTCCACTGTCCTTGTCGAGGACCAGTATGAGAACTAGGAGATACTGACCTCTTCCTCTATTCCTATACGACCTCATCCCCCTAGAGGTCAACCTCAATTATAGTGGCTTTATCCACCAGAACAGAAAACTCTCGAATCTGCAGCATACCCACAAGCCTGCGGATGTCCTTCCTCAGACCCTTCTTGAACCTCTGAGCCTTCTCATATTCATTCAAGATCAAATACGGCGCGAAACAAGATAACTCAATATATCTGGCAGCATATCTATGCACCGTCAGGGTTCCCTGAGTCAGGCTCGAGAACTCATCAACCTTCACGTCACGAGTGGAAGCCGGGAAGTATCTCTTGAAAAATACCTCATTGAAGTGGCTCCAAGTCATATCAAATGGACCAGCTCTTTGCTTCTCAAGCAGACTCACAACTGTCCACCATCTTTCAGCCTCTCTTGCCAGGTGAAAAGTAGAATAAAGAATTTTCTACTGATCAGTGTAGTGGAGAACTTCCATTATCTTCTCAGTCTTCTACACCCAGCTCTCTACTACTATCGGATCGGGTCCTCCCGTAAACGTCGGAGGGTGCATGAGGGTGAACCTCTCTATGGTACAACCCGTGGCAGTAGGAGAGTGCTCACGTTTCCTAACACTACGCCCAATCTCCCGTATAACGTGACTCGTCAAATCCCGAGGCACAGAAGGAGGCTCATCACTCGCAGTCCCCTCGGAACCACTATCCAAGTTGTTATCCTTGGGCTCCATTCTGAAAGTAAGATAGGAATCGGTTATAATTCTTATATCATACACAATTAACACAATCATTGAAATCTAATCATGTTAACTACAACTCTCACGGGTTCAGGTCTGTTCTACCACACCGACACGAAACCATCAATGGTTTGCCGTGGTTTTACTGAAATCATCATTCCAGGAAAAACACAGAACACTGCCAATGAGTTTTTGTCTAGCAACAAAACAACCCTCGACCTACTCTACCCATTTCCTACATCCTATACTCTGGTACGTACACATAACTACGCCTAACCAAGTCTACAAGACCTAACAATCGGGTTAGCTCTGATACCAAGCTGTTACACCCCGAACTCGCGGATGGGTCTTAGGTGTGAATATAGTAATCTAACCTGTCTTTGTATTAATTAAAACATACATGATACTAAACTCAATGAGGGTCCGACCCCGTGGGGTTCACATACACCCTATACACATTCATATACATATCTATACTCATCAAATACGCAATAGAAATATTTTTTCTATACATACATCATACCATACTAGAGTCTATACATAACTAGAATATACGTTCCCAAAATACAATACATACTCCGGGTGTCTACAAAACCCAACAATGACAACCCGGTTACAAAACTCGTACTTACACAGGTACTAAACGCAACTAACCGACACCCATGCTTCCGAATGCTAGGATGCTAGTTTTGGCTACCCGAAGGACCTGAAAAACATTTTTATATTTGGGGTGAGACACCTTTTAGTAAGGAAGAAAGCAGGTTATATTAGTGTGTGACATACAAGTGTTAATTCAACATAAAACATAACACGATACAGTTATAGTATTTTCACAATTTAGCTCCAGTACATACGATACCAAACATACGGTCAGTGTCGTCACACTTAAGCACCCGATACCCTACAATAACCGAAGTCTCACAGCGATATCATTGCTAGTATGGTGTCCACTCACACCCATCGGTGACTAGCCGGAACAAACAGATGATATTTCACACCTTCGGATATAGTGCCGGACACTCTCGCCCACAGTAATTAGTCGAAACATGGCATTAGCGTATGGTAATTAGTCGCTCCTAACTGATTCAGCATATGATAATTAGCCACCCTTAGCTGATATACAAAACCTAGAACAATTTTGGAACTCATGTCCCTATACTCATCAGCGTACGGTAATTAGCCACCCCTAACTGTTTTACAAAACCTTGGAACATTTTACATACAACATTTCATTCCACACTTATTTGAGTTTACAACAAATCATATCGTTTTCAATTCGAGAAATAGAGTTTAATACAAATACAGGTAGAGTCATCTCAATACTACAGTTTTATACAACATACAATTTCCCAACAGAAATAGAGATGATACCCGAAACCCCAAATTTTTCCAAAAACTGTAATCCGAAAATCCTGCATTTTCACTGAATAGATTTTCGCAAATAAGTAACCAAAACAAACATACGATTGTAAACTGCATGTTCACTGATCCTGATTTAAAAAATAATTGATATAAATAGAATCCCCTTACCTTTTCCTGAATACCAAAACACGAACTCTACGGCCCCAAAACTACGAACTGAGTTCCAAAACCTAAACATCTAAGAACTATACTTCACTATAATTCTTACTGCTACATATATACCGAAACGAAAATGAAATTGGACCCTTACCTTGATTTTGGGTCAAAACCCGAAAATCCTCAAAACGAATTTTCAATCCGCTAAAAACGTAGAGCTTCTCCTCCTGATCCGCGTGGTAATGTCGGATCGTTGATTCCGGAAACAGACGACCTGAAATCCTAGAAAGGGAGGGAGGATTTGAGTTCTAGAGAGAGAGAGAGAGAGAGAGAGAGAGAGAGAGAGAGAGAGGTTTTTGGGTTCTTAACCATTAAGCAAGTGAAAAAGATATTTATAAGCCTTTGACCCAGCCAACCTCGTCGACGAGACAACATCCTCGTCGATGAGCCACAAAAGGAAGTTCGTGGATGAGCCTGAGATTTCAGGATTTCCCAAAATCTCTCGGCATCTCCTCATCGATGAGCTACTGAATCTCGTTGTCAAGCTAAACAAGAGGCTTCGTCGATGAGCAAAGAAGCCTCATCGACGAGCCTTGCAGATTTTTACCCTTTAAAATTTTCCTTCTCTTTTCTTATTTATTTAATACACTTATCTCGGGTCGGGTTCTTACACTCTCTACTTTCTCACTCCTCCATCCTCTTCTTCTCTTACCTCAATTTCTCGGTAAATATTCGGCCAATTGAAAAATGGAAGATACCATTGGGTTCCTAGCTTTGCCACCAACATTTCTACTAGAGTGGATTTATCGTGAGAGCGGCGTAGGCGTCACTCCTGAGGAAAGGTAAACCCTATCTTTTTACTCAATTTCTCCTTAGATCTTTAGCTAAATCGACGATCGGGCACCACCACTGGGTCCTAGTCTCAATCGTCGTCGTTTTGGCCGGAGTAAAATTTCAATTTGGGTATCCTAGGCACCACTCCAAAGTCAAAGTGAGATTTGGGGAATTAAGTAAATTGGTTATATTTGGAAGTTTAAATGTTTATTGGGAATTTATGAGCCTAGGAAATGTTAAAATAGTATTTTATTTAGGATTGATTTGATTAAATTAGGGTTATTGAATTCAGGGTTCGGGTGAGCCTCGTGGGTATAATTTTGGGATCCCTGTAGGCGTAGTTCAGGAAACTAGATAAGGGTGTTATTTGAATATTTTTGGATTGATTATTAATTTATTGAAGGTTTAATATGAATGTATTTCTGAAATTAAATTGAGAAATTGGGATTTTATACAATTTAGGGTTGGTATATACATGACAGGCAGGCTAGGTTTTCAGTGGGTGTTCTCAGGAATTCAGGTAAGATAATGAATAGTTTATAATTCAGGAAATGTGAGTATGAGATTATTCTGGGAATTCAGTTATTATAACAGGAATATATATATATATATATATATATATATATATATATGTATGATATTTTCAGGGAAATGGAATTATGAACGCCGTGGGTGTGAGTTAGAATTAGTAGACAAGTTTAGTTAGCCAAGGTAAGGGAAATATGCTATGTTAGAAATTTCAGAAATATTATCAGTAATGTATGTGTGTTTTGAGGATATGCTTTATGGGGTATAAATTATCTTTATTATCAAAAAATACAAGATTTAGTATATGGAGTTTTTTTTTAGTTGTGTGGCATGAGTTAATATCAGGACAATTCAAACTTTATGCAGTTTTTCATAATACTATGATTTACAATATTTTTTTGCATAGAAATCTGCTGTACCAGATTTTACAGAATTATAAATTACAGTATATATATATATATATATATATATATATATATATATATAGACAAATATTTTACAGACGGATATTTTATAACATTTACAGAATTCCATGATTTCTAAAACCATAACACTTAGACATTACAGATTATTTAGTTAGATATTACAGAGTATTCAGTCAGATATTTCAGTCAGATATTACAATTATTTCAATAAGATATTTCAACATTTTAGATCAGATTTATAGTGTTATGGATATTTTGGAATCATGATAAAACAACAAGATAATTATATATATTAGTATTATATAGTATCATATACCGGATGAATTATTTCAGACAGATTCAGTCAACAGAGCACGGTACCGTTGCTATTTCAAATAAGAGTGCAATCACATATCTCAGATAGTGTGTGGATTCCATCAATCGTGCCTATGGAAGGATTGGAGGCTCCCAGACATCTGGGTTGAGGAGTCCGGTTTGACGACGTAGATACCAGTACCGTGCCTTTGGAGGGATTGCAGTATAGCCGGACTAAAGATTGATAGAGTATTCAAGTGACTTATCCTGGTAGGCCAACTAGAGTTAAGTTTAGCCTACAGGCCACACAACCCTGTCATGAGGGGTTAAATCATGACATACAGATTTTCAGGGATATTTCTTAGTATATTTCTTAGTTATTTATATATATACAGATTTATAGAAAAACATTAGATATATTATATTCTTATCAGTATGGATAAATAGAAAACTCAGATAATCAATTGTATTTTAAGCCATGTAGGTGTGAGTTGCATAGTATTTACATGATATCTCAGTTCAGTTATTTATCAGTAAATGATTTATGTAGACTTAGTTGCCACACACTAGTAATAACATATTTTTTCTTGTTAAGCGTTGTCTCATCCTAATAAATTAACATTTTTCAGGTGATCCAGTTAGACGAGTGGATCATGCTCGCAGGTAGAGAGGTCGTCTACACTACCTTGTCTGAAGGATAAGTATTATCAGGGGCTTGTATTTTTGAGTAATATTCACGAGTGTTGGGTAGAAGGTGCTGGGATGATGTATAATTACATATGTATGCTTTGGGTTAATACTAGATTGTGGTATTGTAATTATGGATGTATGACTTTATGCTTTTCGCTATATAGGTGATTTCAGGGGTATCAGAGTAAAATGATTATCAGCATATTTTATATATTATATGGAAAAAAAAAAGTGGTATGGAATTTTAGGTCGTTATACTTACTATTTGTTTTGGTTGATTGGTAAAGATGGCTTCAAAATTATTTATTCCTATTATATTGGAAGATATGTGTTTTCATGTCCTTGAGTCACACCCCAATCATCAAACCATGGAGAACCAAGAAGTACATGGCCAATATTCGTAGGTATGATATCACACCAAACATAATCAAAATAGTTGCCCATTTGGATATGAACCAAACATCTTTCATAAACATGTAAGGTAGTGGAATCAATCCAAGACAATTTATAAGGCTTTGGGTGAGGTTTTGGATGAAGTTGGGTATGAGTGACTCCATTTTTAAAACCATATTGGTAAGACATTGTATGATTTTGCAAACATATCCTCCACACTTAAGAAAGGTGTGGAAAAGCTTGAAAATGTGCCCAAGTTATGATAAATTACATTCCTTTGTCCAGTAATTTATTATCGTATTGCTGGATTTGTAAATATATTGGTTGCAACTTTATATCCAAAGTCCTTAACACAATTTGACCACAATTCTCAATTTATTTATGTAAAACCACAAGCTTGACTCTTAATTTTCAAAAAACTATCTTCAAGTCGCTTTAATATTGAGTGTCATGCCGAAATGAACAAAAATTTTATTTAGAAAATTCATGAAATGTTGCAACAAAACCTAATTTGTTATTGTTGACAGTGACAAATCTATGCTCCAAAGTGCAGATGGTACACCAATTCTTTAGTTTCTAATGTTTAGTATCAAATTATCACACTCATGTTGTGTCCGAAATCAAAGTACCATTATACAAATCAAAATATTATGGAGAAACCCAAAATATTGCGCCTACAAGCAATTTCTTGCACTGGCAGTTGTAGGGAGTGACAATTTTTCTTATGTACATTGTTGACACATAAGTTATTGGCAGCAACTTTTTGGTGATGATTTTTGGGGTGAAAGGGGATCAAGTAATGAGGAGAATCGTGGTGTTGATGGTGTGATGTGAAAAGCACAAAAGATCAGGTTTTCGAAGTGTGAAAAGCAATTAAAGCATGCTTGGTGGGGTCGGTGGGGACATGGGGCCACACGACTAGTCGAATGGTGATGCAATTTTGAGGGAATGGCTTCATAGGTTTCCGTTTTCAATGGAATGGGTGGTGTTAGAGGATAGTGGTTGGAAAGTGGTTTGTTGAACAAATGGGGACAAATGAAATTTTAGAAAAAGTTTAGAAACTGCCTTTTGGTGTTTTTTTTAATACCAAAATTTTGAAACAAAGGAGATCAAATGAGAGACTAATACAGAGGGAGAGTGATTAATGGAGAGTATGGAAGATGAAGGAACTAAGAGAATGTCATAATTTCATAATGTAGAGCAATAGAAGAGAGAGAAGGAACCTACTGTAGGTAGCGTAGTGAATTAACGACAAAGCAAAAAATAGAGGGGAGGGGTTGTTGGAAAATAAAGAGAATAGATAAAGAGAAGGAGTGGAGAAGGCAAAACAAAGATGGGGGAAGAAAAGGATACGAAGGAAGACGAAGACAGGAGGAGGAAGAAGAATAAAAGAGAAGAATAGTGAGGGGTGTAGAAATCCTGATTATCTTCCAATATCTTGGAGTAATTTAGGGAAATATATATATATATATATATATATTATATTATTGAGAGAGATTTGTTTAGGAGATTATTTCCATGTTTAGATCTTCCCATTGTATTATAAATATTGTAAATTGGTCTGTACAAAATAAATCAAAAAATACAAAAATTTCATTATATTTTCATGGTACCTGAGTTAGGTTTCTAAACCTTAGCTAGCAATGACCCATGGTGCCGTCAACAGTAGAGGGTTGAGCTCCTCTGAAACTCTTGATGGTGACTCTGAAGCCACCTCCCACGCAAGGTTTGGCAACAAATGGGTCACCATCGCTCACCTCCTCAACGACCGTATGGACAACACCGTGAAGAGCCATTGGAACTCTACTCTGAAGCGCAAATGCTTGTCGATGACCGAAGATGAAAACGACATTGAAAATGCGCATCATCAACCCTCGAAATGATCAGATGGCACCGGACCGATTTCAGGCCTGTACCTGAACCCGAGCAGTCATTCCGGATCCAAAATAAGTGATTCTTGCATTCCTGGCGTGTTATCCTTGCACGTTTATAAACCCTTGGCGAGGACCAGATCGATGGCCTTGGTGGTTTAGCGGATCGAGACCTCTTCTTTGACGAATGAACAGGCTACAACGATGGTCATTGGAAGTGAGGAAGAAGCTAGGATGAAGATTTACTCTGTCTCGACAAAGCACTACTTCGATCCTATCTTCTCTTTCGCTCATGACATGAACCCTGACGTGGCAATCCTTTCTCGACCTGAAGTCCCCCATTCTCTGTTGTGTACAGCTCGACTCTTCTCGGACTACAACATCAGGGAATACACCAAATTACGAGCCATCGATGGCTTCCGCCACAACCGCGACCTAGAGGACCCTTCTTCAATCTCTGCAGCTTTCTTCGAAGGTAAATCTCAGTTGGAGATTGCCAGAAGACAGACTGTTGTGTACTCGCTGAAAGCTCCCAATGGTGATGCCTGGGTTGAGGCAAATGAACAACAATATTCCCCAAAGCCAGATTGGGGCATTTGTTCTTACTAAAACGAAAGAATTGCCTAGAGTTCGTTGGGTTCTTTCGGATTCTTATTCAGATGTCAAGAATAAAGATTATGGAGGGGAGCCTTTTATTGATGGGAAAATGTTGAGGCAGGACCTATCTAGGTTGGCGGACCAGACCTCGTGCAGAGCTTCGTCTTCCACAAAGATTTCTTCAGGTTTTTGAGCCCAAAGAGGTAATTTTTTGCAAGCCTTGAATATAACTTCTAAATCCAAAACTCCTTGAATTATTGATTCTGGTGCTTCTAACCACATGATTGATGCCTATCATATTTTCTCATCATACTCATCATGTGCTGGCGATTTGAAAGTCAAAATTGCAGATGGATCACTCTTATCTGTTGCAGGCAAAGGGAATATCCGACTCTTTGACTCCATCACACTAGAGTCCATTCTTCATGTTCCTAATTTATCTTGTGTTGGCCTTGGTGTATTCCCAAAAGAGGAGGGGGGGGGGGATGAATTGGGTATTTAAAATTTATTCCTAGGTTTAGTTAATCCAACAGTATATCCACAACCTAGGATTTGTCTATATAGTTCCAAATGCGCAGATAAATAAAATGCGTGGAAATTAAATCATGCATAACATTCACAATATAACATACACATGCGATAAATAAATTACGGAAAAATAAAATGCACACACGATATGTTATTGAGGTTCGGCCAATTGTGCCTACGTCCCCGCCTCTAGCTCGCAAGCCCGAGGATTCCACTAATGCTCACTTAATGGGTGGAGCGGCACCGATTACAACCAAGTAAATTAGCGGGGTCGACTTCAACCTACATCTTACCAGGATGGTGCACCTAACTTTCCTAACTAGGTCTAAGCCAATCCGAAACTATTCACCGGGGGTAGTCCCCCTCTTCAGGCTCACGCCTAGAATACAATAAATGTAATACAATTTTTGCATGCAAATAAATGCTTCTTAACTAAGCAGACTATGTACCACAATTCAACACAGTATAATCAATCAATACACATCAATGATATAGGAACTTATAAGTTTAGTGATGTAAATGTGTGCAATCAACACTCAGTCTAACAATTATTCTCAAGCAAGCACTAGAGTGTGTAACCTAGTTTTTCTTTGAAACACAATATAGAATATCTCAATATCAACCTAGGGTTTCAAAGATGCTAGCAATAATATTCAAACAAACTCAAAAAATATTTTCTCAATGTAGCAAGCACAAGAGTTGTTTGAAATCAAGCTTGTAAAAAATATTTGCACACAAAAATATGGGCTAAGGTATCTTGTAATATCAATGCAAATACCCACAAGCTACTAAGTTTTCCTCACACAAGATTTATTAGATTAAATCAGTGAGAAAACTTATGCCTAACTCTCAATATCAAAATCAACCAAAAAATAATACAATAAGAGTTTAGGGCTATTTAAAATGGAGCACAAATAATTAAACACTCTCTCTACGCTTGGATGATCAAAGAAAATGAAGTAGGAGAGTATTTGGGAGTATCATGAGTAAAATAGGATTGGAAAAATTTAGAGAGTTTTTGCCCTAATCACAATGCTAATCCCCACTAATTTTGACAAATGAAAGCATATATATAGAAAAGGGGCAAATTATGACCTTTGGGGACTCAAGGGTAATTTTAAAATTTATTTTAATTATGTTTAATAAAATTAACCCCATTCAACCCCAAATTACCTTGGTTAAAAATTTGCGAACTCGAGAGTTTCGGGTGGCTGAACCACGGTTCGATCGCCCGAACAGACTCAATGAAAAAAGCTATTTTTCAAAGTTCGAGTGCCCGAGTCAAGGTTCGGTTGGCTGAACATATGCGATTTCCACACTGTCTGCGGTTACCCGGTATGAAGTTTGGTTAACCGAACTCATGTGTTCAGTCGCCCGAGGATGATTTGAACGCTGAGGTTCGGGTGCCCGAGTTGGTGGAAAAGTACCTGACACAGGTTCGGTCGCCTGTGGAAGATATGTTCATTTTTGGTACGGTTTGTTGAACACTTTGAACCGTCCACGGTTTGGTCAATCGAGGCAGTTTGAACTACTAGGTTTGGATCGCCCGAATGCTTTCTAATTTTTACCTAAGGTCATTTTCTTTGCACTAATCTTTCCTTGATAATATGAGAACTATGTTAGGGCTTTGTGCACTTTAGTCTGGGAACCTATGGTCCATTTAAGGTCATTTTGAAATAGTCCTAAAATTAGGAATAGCTTCCCGAGAGGGGGGGCGGGAGGGTGAATTGGTTTTTAAAAATTTATTTTAATTCATTTTTAGAATTCTTAAACTTATTTTATTTCTTTTAACCAATCTGTGATTTATTTGTTTAATTTGTTAAGCACTCAAGAACTTAGTTTCTTTATTTAATCCTTAACCATACAAACATCCAATCATTCAACCAAACCAATCAACTATAATTAGAAAGTAAACAAACAAGCCAATACACAGCACTTATGTAATATAACAACTCAAGATGGTTGTTTATTTGAACCAATCCCTGTATCAGAATTTATGCTTGCTGATGTAAAGCCTTGTATAGATGAATCCAATCACTCTTTCCAAATATTTAAAACTCAAATTAACTCTTGGTAAATTTATCTTTGGGATGTTAACCAAGTAATGTACTCTCATATGGTTTTCGTAAGATATGGTGTAACCAACGTACTTCCTTTCGGTTTCCGCAACCCAAATCAAAATTAAACCTTAAGTTCGTTTGATTTCCAAATATACGTAGTTTATATGATTTTCAAATTTAAACCATCCACACAATTTAAATATGCACTGAAAATAAAGAATATGGAAAGAGAGAGTGAGACGGGGATTTTTACGAGGTTCGGCTTATACCCAGCCTACGTCCTCGCCTTTAGCAAATCACCAAAGGATTCACTAAACCTGTTCCGTTGACGGGTGGAACAAAACCTTTACAAGCGATACCCCATGCTCAAACACTCTTTCACTAGGCTAGAGCCTGTCTCTCCAAACGATGTCTCCTCGTTCGGTCACTCCTTTAGGCTAGAGCCCGCCTTTCTAAGTAATATCCCCTTACTTAGCCAACGATCCAAACAATCCTTGGAATGTCAAAGAACTACAAGAAACAAGATATAATATGCGTACAAATATACTCTCACAAAGAGCAAGTTAGTACAAGTTGAGCACTATATATTTCAATGTAAAATATCAATTTGAAATAAATGAAGTTCAAGTGTAGAATTCACCAATATCCTTCTTAGAAGAGGATTAGCAGTACGAATTCAAAGGAAGAAGGATCAGCACTTCAGAATATCTCAGCAAAAGAGTTTTGCAATGAGTGAGCAAGAGAACTTTGGAAGAACAAGAGTGCTTTCAGCTTCTCAAAATAGATTTTTCAATTCTTTGATATATTTTGATTTGTAAAACCATGTATATATAGACTTTCAAACTTGTTTCCATGTTGCAAAAGTTTCCTTAGAGAGTTTCCCAAGTTGTTAGAAAAATTGGAGCTCAAACGGCTATATTTTAAAATATTAGATTTTAAAAAATTTGCTCGTTGAACAGTGTTCAGATGTCTAAAGAGAGGGTTCAGACGTCTGAGGTGCTAGGTTCAGATGTCTGAAGTCGCGAGTTCAGACGTCTGAATTGCTACTGTCTCTTTCTGTTTTAATCCATAAAATCTTCAAACATCTGAGGTGTTGAGTTCAGACGTCTGAAGTGGTTCTGTGTGCTGTTCAGACAGCTGAAGTGCCTCTCGTGAACAGTGTTCAGATGGCTGACAACAGTGACCTCGCTTCAATGTTTTGGCCATAACTTTTTCTGTATAACTTCAAATTAAGTGTTCTTGGTGTCAAAAGAAAGCTAAGAGAAAATCCTACAACTTTCATGTTGAACAAATTTTAAAATAAGGAGTTTTTTATAGAGAAAAATTCACCTCAATGAGGATGTATAAAAACTGACATTATTTGGAAAAACTCTTTTTGGTGCTTTTCATTCCAAAAATGATTCTAACCTCTTTAAAATAATTTTTGACCTTATAGAAATATTTTCCAAGTATGTACAAGTATGTTAAAAGGTATCTAGGTACAAGAAGTTAACTTAAGAGTTTCATAATATTTCAAACGATATTTTAAATATTAAAACACTTACATGAGACTTCTAAGACATTAACATTCTACGTTCTTGAGTCTTCATACTTTGTCCTTGGATTGAGTCCATATTTTCTTCAAGCTTTCATATTCTTTGAGCTTTCTCACTTTGCATTTCTTTGACTTTTTTGACTTTAATATTCCTTGACTTTCAACAATTCATTCATGTCCTCATAATCTTCAAGGTTTAATATATCATCTTTAAATCCATGTTTTGACTCTTTTAAGTTTCATTTGATCATTGTGAGCACTTTGACCTTGCTTTCTCGTACACGAGCCTTGAAATATTATTACTCACACAAATACATTAAATTTCACTTGTTTGTTAGCATCAAAACAAGATAACAAGATTTTAAACCTTGTAAGGCCAACAGGTCTCAAAAATCCGGCGTCGGTCGACTGATCCCTAAGGTCTGTCTATGGTATTGAGCTTATCAGTTCCTACATCCATGATATGCAAATTATTACAGACTTTGGAATAAATGATTATTACAGACCCAATTGAATGAAAAAATACAACACTTAAAAACCAATAAGGGTCTTCATATTTCTTCGGGTCTTCGAGTGCCATCATATGATATTGCCACGATAAACCTGCACATCAACTCGGTAGACATTAAATATCTGAGTATTTGTCATAATCAATATAGGGTATGATCCATAGGGTCAACATCCTGCAACTTACTATCCATTAGTCAGTTAACTAAAAACTCCAATTGTTTTGCTAAATTTCTTCTCTCTCATTGTGTTTTTCAGGACCTATCATTGGGGAAGACGATTGGTAGTGCTAAGGAGTATGGGGGACTACTACTTTGAGGAGGCTAATGTGAGTGAACAATGTAAAACTACTATTTATGATGCTACATCTGTTTCTAGTGATAGTGAAATTTTGTTATGGCATTCTAGGATGGGTCATCCAAATTTTCAATATCTAATACATTTATTTCCTTCCATTTTTTCAAATAAAATGTCTTTTGAATTTCAGTGTGAAATTTGTGAACTTGCAAAACACCAGCGTAATTCTTTTCCAAAATCCACATACAAATCATCCAGACCCTTTACTATGATTCACAGTGATTTATGGGGACCATCACGCTTTCTTAATTGCACTCACATGAGATGATTTGTTACTTTTATTGATGATCATATTCATATTTGTTGGGTTTACTTATTTAAAGATAAAACTGAAGTCCGTTCTATTTTCGCTTGTCTCCACTCCATGATTCAAACACAGTTCCAAGCTCACATTCAAATTTTACGTACTGATAATGGTACGAAATATTTCAATGATATCTTGAGACATTATCTTTAAGAAAATGAAATTGTTCATCAAAGTTCTTGTGCGGATACCCCTTAACAAAATGGGGTTGCCGAACGTAAAATAGGCATATTCTTGAAGTACTTTGGGCATTGATGTTTACTACAAATATGAAAAAAATATTTTTTAGACGATGCCATTTTAACAGCTACACATCTCATTAATCGAATGCCTAGTCGAGTTTTTTCTTTTGCCACTCCTCTCCAGAAACTCTAAGAATGGTTTCCCAACACTCGGCTCCACTCCAATCTCTCTTTGAAAATCTTTGGATGTACTGCATTTGTTTATGTCTATGCTCACAATCGGGATAAATTGGAACCTCGTGCCATTAAGTGTGTTTTTATTGGTTACTCTCATACTCAGAAAGGTTACAAATGTTATGATCTTGTCACAAAAAAATTGTTTATTAGCCTTGATGTTATGTTCTTTGAAACCACTCCTTACTTCCCAAAGCCCTCTCTTTTGGGGGAGAAATGGAGTGAAGATCGGTTCTTTGATTTCTCTGTCGATGAATCTGTGCCATACACTGAGTTTACCATTAAATCATTTCCTGACCTGTCATGTACAAAAGATCACTTAACCTCAGGGGGAGATGCAGAAAAACAAACCAACACAAATATACTTATTTAATCAAGAAAGCCAAACACAAATAACAAGGAGAATCTCATACATGAGGCACTAAGAGAGTTGGAACCGGTGATAGCTCTGAGTAACCATGAGTCCACACTCACTTCCGATAAGGTAATAGATGGTCATGAGCTCCCTTATGATAAGCCTATACCTGATGATATCAATTTGCCCATTGTAGTGAGAAAACAAACCATGTTATATACTCAATATCCCTAGTCTAAATACATGTCTTATAAAAGTCTATATACAAAATATCGTGCTTTTACTTCTAACCTTGACAAGATAAAAATTCCAAAGCATATCTAGGAAGCCTTGGAGATTTCTAAATGGAGGGAAGCTGTCATGGAGGAAATGTGGGCTCTGGAAAAGAATGGAACTTGGGATGTTATGAATTTGCCGAAAGGGAAGAAGCCAGTTGGTTGTAAATGAGTCTTCACATTGAAATATAGAGCTGATGGAACAGTTGAATGATATAAAGCCAGACTCATTGCAAAAGGGTTTACATAGACCTATGACATTGACTACACAGAGATATTTGCACCAGTGGTAAAATTGAATACAATTTGGGTCCTCCTATCCTTGGCAGCTAACTTAAATTGGCCACTACAACAACTTGACATTAAGAATGCATTTCTAAATAGCGAGTTAGAAGAAGAAGTCTACATGACGATACCATCAGATTTCAGTAAGAAAGGTGAAGAAAACAGAGTATGCAAACTCAAGAAGTCCTTGTATGGACTCAAGCAATCTCCTAGAGCATGGTTTGATAGATTTGCGAAAGTGATAAAGAATCAAGGATATCGACAAGGGCAATCAGATCACACTATGTTCTTCCAACAGTCTGAAAGTGGTAAGAAAACAATTCTGATAGTGTATGTTGATGATATAATCCTAACTGGAGATGATACAGTGAAGATGGAAAGATTAAAGAAAGATGCTAAGTTTGAAGTTAAAGACCTGGTACAAATGCGGTACTTCTTGGGAATGGAAGTTGCTAGATCAAAAAAGGGTATCAATGTCTCTTAGTGAAAGTATATCCTTGATCTCCTAACCGAAACTGACATGCTTGGATGCAAACCTAGTGAAACTCTGATTGAAGTAGTAAAAAGGATCGAAGACTGCGAAATACTAGTTGAAATGGAGAGGTATCAGAGATTGGTTGGTAAACTAATTTACCTATCGCATACTAGACCCTACATTGCATTTGCAGTAAGTGTGGTAAGTCAACACATGTATTCACCAAAAAAGACTCATCCAGATGTTGTGTATAAGATCCTTAGGTACCTCAAGGGTTCTTTGGGTAAAGGACTCTTCTTCAATAAATGTGAAAGCAAGAAAGTAGAAATTTTATAGATGCGGATTGTGCAGGATCAGCAGAAGATAGAAGGTCTACCATCAGAAATTACACCTTTGTATGGGGAAATTTGGTAACTTGGAGGGGCAAAAAACAGAATGTAGTGGCTCGAAGTAGTGCTGAAGCTAAATTTAGGGCAGTTGCACAAGGGATATGTGAAGGACTGTGGTTAAGGAAACTCTTGGAAGAATTAAAAATCCGGGTGAAATTCCCTATCAAACTCTATCGTGACAACAAAGCAACCATCAGTTTCTCTTTTAATCCACTTCGACATGACATGACTAAGCATATAGAAGTGGACCGACATTTTATCAAAGAGAAGGTTAAAGAAGGAACCATCTGTTTGACTTATGTACCTACCAAGGAACAAACTGTAGACATCTTTACTAAAGCGCTAGCTCGCCAGAGCTTTGATGATTTCATTTGCTAGAGGATATGATCAATATCTATGATCCAACTTGAGGGGGAGTGTAGGAACCCCAAGTATCTTCGAATATCTTGGAGTAATTTAGGGAAGTATATATATCGTATATTATTAAGAGATATTTGTTTAGGAGTTTATTTCCATATTTAGATCTTCCGATTGTATTATAAATGTTGTAAATTGGTCTATACAAAATGAATACCAAATGATGTAAGGGTAGCATCAAGGATTTGAAACCAGAGTAGAGATTAAAAGAGATTGAAGAGAGGAAGGGAGGAGAGATGAGATACAAGGGGGCACTCACGTTTACTTCTTAAAAATTCAAGTTCAACAACAACTATCTACAACAAAGATTTTACACACTATTTATAAGAAAGCCTCAACCCATGAAATTACACATATATCAAAACAACATGAATTTAAAACAAATCCCTACATTACAAAAATATAACTAACAATGCCCAAATACACATAATCCTATACTAATTAATACTAAACATGTAATATACTACTAACAAAAATCAATAATCATCGATCTAATTCTTCTTAAGTATTCCCCATAAGGATCTTCTCAAAGTCTTGCTTTTTGTCTTATGACTCACTCAAAAAATGAGTAGTTCGGAAGTTATCCCAAATATAGGAGTTCAGTCGTATAATATTTAGCCCAAAGGCCAAATCCTTTCCTCAGGGAATGCAGTGCAATTCCAAATTTTACGTAATTTCAATCAAAAAATAAGAAACACAAGGGTCATTGAACACAGTTTAGATTCAGGTTTTCTGGGATGTTTGAAATTTCTTTTGACGAACTGAAGCAATGTGAAATTTAGACTATTAATCCTAACACGAACTAAATTTAACAATTAGAAACGGCAATCCTACGTTTAATAATTAGACAAGAATTGAAACACGCGTTGAACTCCGGACAAGGAAAACCTAAAGATGACGACTTTCCTACGTAGCTTAAGCGTGCAATAAAAAAAATCAATCAAACACAAACTCGAACAAAAACTAAATTTTAACGCAATCCAGAACGCAAATCCAATTTAACTTTTTAACGACTAATCAATAAGCGGAAACATGATAAACATTCAGACTTTACTTAAACAGAAATTGAAATAATTAAAACCCAACAAAATTTAATTCTTAAAGAAGATTTTTTTTCTTTTTCTTTTTTTTTTTTAAGAAAACAAACCGAACTTTAATAAAAAAAAAAAACCAAACAACGATTAACTCTAACAATGACGGTAAATAAGAAGAAAAAAAATACATTAACTTTAATAATAATTACCCAACATGCACTTAAAAACTTTAAACTTTAATTGAAATTCTAAAGAAAGGTAACAATATTCAAGTAAGTATTTAAAGGGAAGAATAAAGGGAGAGAGAGAGAGAATAAAAAAACTGGTTGGCCGCGAGTTAAGGAACAGTAGCAGCACAGCTGTAGGCTGAAGCAGAGGGGAGCTTCGTTTGCAGCAGTTGCAGCAGCTATGGAGGTTCTCGGCTGGTTACAGAGCAGCAACAGTAGAGGGCTTCGGTGGGGGGGGGGGGGGGCGGCCTTGGATGGTAGCACACAGCAGCTTCAGCAGCAAGGCGTCGGCTTGGCAGTGACAAGGGGTTCGGTTTGACAACGGCAAGGGGTTCGGTTTGCAGCAGTTTCGGGTCCAGCACAGCAAGGAAGAGGCTTTTGCAAGGCTGGTTCTCGGGTTGCAGCACACCGCAGCAGCAGTGGTGAGCTCCTCGGATCCTTTGGTTGACAGCATAGCAGCAAGGGAGAAGAAGAGAGGGAGAGATCGAAGAGGAGAGGGAGAAAGACAGAAGAGAATAGAGGAGGAAAAAGAGGAAGAGAAGAGGACTGGAGAAAGGGAGAGACGTGAGGCAGAGAGTTAGAGAGGCCGAGAGTTATGAAATTAAGGGATGCCGAGAGGGAGAGAGAAGAGAGGAGAGGGAAGAGAGAAAGGAAGAGAGGAGTGTTGAGTTGGGAGAGTGAGGCCGACTGTTGAAGAAGAAAAAGAAGAAAAAAATATATAAGGTGAGAGCCCCAAAAACCCTATACGCCTGGCGCAAGAGGGAAGAGGACTCGGCTGCATGGCCGAGTCAAATCACTTTTCTTTTTTTTTTTAATTTTTTTTTCATTTGTTTCTTTCTTTTTAATTTTTTGTCCTAGAGAACATGCCTAAGTTTGACCATCCTCGAACCTGTATCTCTCAAAACTCGAAACACGAAAGTCGTAGAACTCTTCCTCAGCTTTCTCCAGAATTTTGTATTGTATCAATCGGAGCTCAAACGAGAAAGTTACTTTCAAAATACGAAATAGTGTTTCTTTTAACTTCCAATAATTGCCTTGTAATAAAAAAATACCAAAAATTCATAAATTACTCAATAAAATTCAAATATTATAAATATGACACAATTTTAAATTATTGAGAATAATTAGATATTTAATTAAAAATATAATTCTTAATGCATAAATTAAAACATCTAATTACACAATTTAAGCGCTTAATTATATTATATCAAGAAACAAGCTTCGTGAACATGAGGATGAGTATTTGCATATGCCTACCCGGTCAATTTGGCTAACTCACATATGTTTGCTAACCAAGAGACTTGTTAATCTATTAATGGCGATGGGACATAAAGCAAAAGATTGCACGCCATGGGATAGGTACTAGAAAAAGATTGCACACCGTGCGATAGGTACTTTCACTACTTTTTTAATTTGAGTAACATAGTAAGATTCGTTCAGTGATTTGTATGTCCATGAAAGGGCTTTTAGCTTGAGCAACTATGGCTCCTAGTATCCTTTTATAAAATTTTGATTCAAGTTACTCTACTTTATTTCTGTTAACTATAATTTTGGGCATGAATTCCTAGATATCCAAAATGAGTATAATAACTTTGACAAAGGCATTCTGCCTATACGCGTTGATGTCACAATTGAAAAGGATTATTCACTATAATAAAGAGGTATAGATCTTTGGGATTTTATGTTCAAGGATTGAATGTGGTTAGCTTCTATAAGATCCTCGGACAGTATTTTGATTTTTTGGGATGCTAGGCTTGCTTGCAAGTTGGATGTTTTGTGAGGTTTTTTTTTTTTGTATGTTTATTTAGACATTGAGGGTAAGGACAAAGTTGACAACTTCGGTTTATGACTTTTGTTGTCCTTAATTGAGGATTTTTTTAGGGCAAAAGACTCTCACCTTTTCAGAGATTTGACAAAAAGATAAGGACCTTCCCTGAGACTTCAAAAATTCCATTAACCTCTCCTGAAGTTTCAAAAAAGACACAGACCTCCCCTAAAGTTTGCCAAAAAAGACGTAAACCTCCCTTTAAAAGACTTGTATTTTCGCAAAATATAAGGGAAGGTTTGTATCTTTTCGCCAAACCTTAGGAGAGGTATTTGGAATTCTCGAAATCTCAAGGGAGGTCCTTGGGATTTTTGAAACCTCAAGGGAGATTAGTATTTTTTCATCAAACCTCAGGAGAGGTCAATGCATTTTATCTTTTTTTTTTTCTTTTTTTTTTTATTGGATGGGCTTGTGACAATTTTTGCTTTGTGTTCTCCAAATTATTTTCTAGCCAGTGAATTTAATGTTATGAGATCCACTAATGAAAAATTAAAAGGATCTTGGATCATTCCTAGCAAGGATTGTCATTTATATTCTTTTTTCTAATGCTTAGTTCACTTGCTTTGTTGATAGAAGTTCAGCAACTACTAGGATTAACATATTCCTATTCTTTATAGCTTGGAAGGATGCCTTTATATTTTTCTGTTTAGATTACGTATTGAATTTCCATGTGTCCGTTTTACGGTTCACATGACTAATTTTGCGCCCCTTGAAATCGATCCCACAACTTCAAAGGGAGGTAAAGGAAGGATGCCTTTATTACCCATACTCTACAATGCTTCCTATTGTGATTTTTGATCACTGCCCATAGTGCTGGATCACTGCCTTTTAGGAGGCTAGCTAAGGAGTGGTGGGTGAATGTACTATGGGAGCTGAGGTTGGCAGGGTTTTTGCTTTACGAGGTAACTGAAGCCTTTGAAGAAAAACTTAGAATTTGGAGTGTGGAGGTTTTTAGTGATGTATATACTAGGAAAAAAAAATTATATCTTGCATGAAACAATGGCAAGCAGAGAAAGGAGCTGTCAAAAGATTTAATATGTAGAAGGGTTTAGTTGTCTAATAAACTTATCAATATTTTTATTGAAAGAAGTTATACATTGAGATTTTTTATAGAATAAAAAAAATAAAAATATTTATTTATTTATTTATTGCCTTTAAGCTATATAAATATTGAAATTTAATATTTCATATACTTTTTACTAGATCTTTTGTCTTATATCATATCTCATTTTTAAAGATTATTCGTGTTTTGTGTGTGTAAATGTGTACCTCATGTCTATGTTTTTATCTACTTTAAAAATATATGTTTTATAAATAATTTTAAATTTATAAACTATGTTAGCCTTGGTAGGAGAAGTTATGTAGTGTTATATATATGTGGGGGAGAAGTGCACGTGGTGTTATAAAAGTTTAGTTTGCTTATTGTCTTATATTAAATGAACTTTCTATTTTATGAATTGTATGTTAAAACTCCAATAGATATGAAATATCTAGTTGAATGTTTTTATACCTTATATGCATTTAGTAAGGGAGAGCAAATGTTAGTCTTATTTAACAATATGCATAAATTGAGGGGGAGCTTTGAATTATACCCTATAAATCAATGGTTTGCCATCACAAAAAAAGGAAAAATTGTTAGCCCTGGTGACTATATATTCTTAATTGTCATGTTTTGATGATAACAATCTATTAGTGGTTTTAAGAAAATACACATTCAAATACAAAGATTAAGTAAAAATCTTAATAAGTTAGACATCATTAAAAAGGGGGAGATTGTTAGCCTTAGTGACTATATAATTATACTTAATGTATTTTGATGAATTAACCTATTTGTAGTTCCAAGTTTATCCTATCTTTGCAGATTATGTTTAGTATAAGTACAAGTGACAAATACATGAAAGTACTGAATCAAAGATAAAGATTGGACTGAGTAGACGTTCGAGTGTGAAATATCAAAGTGGACACTCACTCGGAAGAACTCAAGCATATCCAATAAAGTCACAGTGTAATAGGAAGTGTTTGAGGTAGGAACAATTGTAGCTCTTGTAGTTTTGTTTCACGTATAATTACTGAGCAAGAGTTGAGCGAATTACATATGAATACTTGGACACAAGAGTATATAGGATATCACTTAAATGAAAAATAAGTTTTTCATTGTTTCATAATTAAGATTTTTCAAAGGCAAAATTATGACTTATATGAAAATATCCTATACTCGACTTTGATTAAAATGAGACAAGTGTTAAGTGGTCTTAGTATTGTGAACTTTAATATACTTGGTCCTAGTTGAGGCAAAACTATATTTATGTACCTAAAGATTTAATTAAATCAAATATATTTTCATAAGGACAAATTTAAATCATATTATTGTTATAATCTTTTATAAACTTGGTCCTGGTTGGATTTAAAACCTCAGTTATATTCCTATCAAATTTCCTGAACACCTTTCAGTATTTGGGGCATAACTTTTGTTAGAAAAGTTCAAAAAGGACGATCTTAGTATTTATGGAAAGTTTAGAAAAAAAATCCACAACTTTCATGTTGATGACTTTTTTCTGATTTGGGGTATTCGTCGAAGATTCGAGGTAATTCGTCAACGATTTTAGGCAGAATGATAATAGTCGACGAATGGGGGCAATAAGTCGACGAATGGGGGCAAATAGTCGACGATTGGCATCGGGATTCAGTCTTCAACGACTATAAATGACTAGTTTTCAATTTAAACGTATAATATATCACCCCAATGGCCATAAAACGGCTAGTAACCCATTTTTCTTATAAAAACATGTCAAAAGACTTATTTTATATATTGATTTAGTAGTTCATATATCATTCCCAAGCACACCACATTTTAGTTCATATTTCAAATGCTCAACTTCTCTCTTACTCCTTAACTTTGTTGTGAATCATTACTTTGAGAAAGTTGTGTGAGGTTTTGGTTGTATTAATTATCAGCTCATTCAAGGAGCATTTGTTTTGCATTTCATCGCCAAGTTGTAAAAGGCTCTTGGTGAACCGGATCGCAAAGGGTTCTTGGTGAACCGTGGCTGAAGGTTCTTGGTGAATCGAAGTGTAAGGATTCTTGGTGTACCTTGCGGCTCTTGGTAAGCGAAAGAGATTTGTTCCCGATTGTAAAGGCTTCTCTGTCGGTGAAGGAGTTTCTTAGTGGATTGTGAAATCCTTGAGTTGGTCTTAAAACGTAGACGTAGCCTTGGTGCCGAACCACGTTAAAATACTAGTGTTAAACTTTCTCTTCTTTACACTCTTTATTTCACATCTTGTGCATGATTTATATTTAATTTATTATGATATAATTGCTTGCATCTTACCAAGATTATTATTTTGTAGAAGAAAGCAAAATTACGCAAAAGAGTCCATTCACCCCCCTCTGACTCTATACTCCCGGGCTGACAAACTACATTATCATACTAATACTAATCTATCTTAAAAAAATGTCTACAATCTATTAAGATTTATAAAACTATTTTATATAATACAAGTCATGGGCATGCACCATGTGTGCGCTCCATGGCTATTTATTTTTAAAACTCTAAAAAATATAAAGAAAATAAAAAATAATTAAATAGTACAAAGTTATTTTGGGATATTTGTAGATAATCATAGGGATATTTTGGGATAATTATAAGTGTTTATAGGGATAAATTTGACATAATTATAGGGATATTCTGAGATAGTTGTAGGTAAGTAAAGAAGTATTTTGAAATAATCATTGGTAGTTATAAGAATAAATTTGACATTTTTGAAAGAAGACATCAAAGTGAGAATTCTTTATTAATAGTTATAGGGATAAATTTGACATTTTTGAAAAAAGACATCAAAAAGTGAATTCCTTTTATAGTATTTGGTTTCGTTTGGAACTCAAAAAATATTAAGAAAATGAAAGGAAAATGAAAGAAAAATATCAAGCAATTCACATTTTCATATTTGACTATCAAGAAAAATAAGAAAGAAAATAAAAAAAATACCAAATTTATAAATAAAAATTTAATTTACACATCATTAATATTTTATTTTTCTTAATTTTTGGTTATAATTAAATAAAATTTTATTTTCAATAAGGAAAATGAGTTTCTTCCTTATTTTCCTTTCCTGACCTTTTTTTAAGTAAAATTCTTGATTCAAACAGACCTTTTGAGATTAGAGAAAATAACAAATAATTAAATAGTATAAGGTCATTTTGGAATAATTGTAATATGAATATTTTGGGATAATTATGAGCACCTATAGGGATAAATTTGGCATAATTATAAGAATATTTTGAGATAATTGTGCATAGTTAAGAGCATATTTTAGAATAATAATTGGTAGTTATAGGGATAAATTTAATATTTTTGAAAGAAGACATCAAAGGGAAAATCCCTTTTATAGCATTAGAGATTAGAGATAAATTTGATATAATTATAATGGTATTTTGGGATAGTTATGGGTAGTTAAAGGAACATTTTAGAATAATTATTGGTAATTATAGGGATAAATTTGACATTTTTGAAAGAAGACAACAAAGGGAGAATTTCCTTTATGGTATTAGAGATAAAAAATAACAAATAATTAAATAGTATAAGATCATTTTAGAATAATTGTAGATAGTTATAGGGGTATTTTGGGATAATTATGAGAAGCTATAGGGATAAACTTGATAGAATATAAGGGTATTTTGAGATACTTGTGGGTAGTTAAAGAAATATTTTGAAATAATCATTGACAGTTATAAGGATAAATTTGATATTTTTGAAAGAAGACATCAAATGGAGAATCCCCATTATATTATTAGAAATAAATTTGACATAATTATAAAGGTATTTTGTGATTGTTGTGAGTAATTGAAGGAGCATTTTGGAAATAATCATTGGTTGTTATAAGGATAAATTTGACATTTTTGAAAGAAAACATAAAATGGAGAATTCCCTTTATAGTATTAGAGATTAGAGAATAACAAATAATTAAATAGTATAAAATCATTTTGGAATAGTCATAGATAGTTATAGGGGGGAAATAACTATGAGTAGTTATATAGAATTAAATTTAATATAATTAGAAGAGTATTTGGAGATAATTGTGAGTAGTTAAATGAGTATTTTGGAATAATCTTTGGTAGTTATAAGGATAAATTTGATATTTTTGAAAGAAGAAATCAAAGGAAAAATCTTCTTTATAGCATTAGAGATGAATTTGACATAATTAAAAGGATATTTTGAGATAGTTATGGATAGTTAAAGGAGAATTTTGAAATCATCAATGGGATCTTCCTTATAGCATTAGAGATGAATTTGACATAATTAAAAGAATATTTTGAGATAATTACGGGTAGTTAAAGGAGAATTTTGGAATCATCATTGGCAGCTAAAGGGATAAATTTGACATTTTGAAAGAAAATACCAAAGGAAGAATTCTCTTTATAGTATTAAAGCTATTTTTTGAAATATTTATGGGGTAATACGAATATTTTTAAAATATACATTTGTAGTGTAAAGACTTAAAATTTTTTTTTTGAGTAATTGCAAGGATAGTTTTTGAAATATTTATGGATAGTTATAGGAATATTTTAAAAATATACAGGAATAGTTATATGGACATTTTTTTGGAATATTTATCGATGATTATAGGGACATATTTTTGGAATATTTATGGATATTTATAGGAATACTTTTAAAATACATACCGGACACAGACTATGTACGTGCTTCAAGGTTTTTTATTTTTTATTTTTATTTTTTTTAAATATAAAAATAACAAAAAAAATTAAATAGTGTGAGGATATTTTGGCAGCTGAACAAAGAGAACAAAAAGGAAAATTGCTTCTTATTTTTTCAGGAATGGTTAAAGATCCATAGGACATTTTGGAAACTGAATAAAGATGTTAAAGGCAAAGGAAAACTACTTCCCAATTTTGTAAGAATAGTATGTGGATTGTAATGTATTTTTCACACTTATATCCTTAAACCTTTATTTTTTTAACTAATAAAAACATATTTTATATAAGATTAATTTCTAGAAAGATGACAACTAATAAAAATATATTTTATATAAGATTAATTTTTAGAAAGATGACACCAAATAGGGTAATCTCTTTTTTAGCAGTATAGATGAGTAGTTTATAGGGACATTTTTGAAATGTTTATGGCTAGTTATTGGATATTTTAGGGATGTTAAAAATTAGCCCAAGAGAATCCTTTTTCTAATAGTAGAGGTTTATCATTTATTTACTTGTAACATATTTCTCAATTCGGTAATTAACCGCAGGGTCAGTATCGTCAATTCGGCTAATTAACCGTACAGTTAAAAGTGCAGTTTAACGCTGTCGTTTTAAACGACTCCTTCAATTGGACTTCGAACCCTAAAAAATTTGCAGAGCTGAGTCGCAGTCTCACTGTCGCTCTCATTTCCCGCCCTTCTCTCTCTCTCTCGCTGAACCGATTCATGGCAGACAGGAGAAAACGCCGGCGAGCAGACCCAAGTTCCGATTCCGATTCAGACCAGAGAGTCGGATCCAAAAGCCTCCCCTTCAAGAAGGACCTGAAACCAGACTCAGCGATCCTCTCATCTCTCCAAGAACTCTCAAAAGCTGCCGCCGCAGCCAGCTCGTCCTCCAACAAGCCCCGCACTCTGACGGAACTATCCCTCTCCACTAACTGCCGCGAGGTCTCCGAACTCGAGCTCTCCGCCGTGCAATCCTCCATCGAACACCTCGTCATCAAGATCGCCCGCTCCATCCTCAGCGGCTCCGGTTTCGCTTTCGACGTCCCCGCCCGCTCCGCCGCCAACCAGCTCTACGTCCCTGAGCTCGACCGCATTGTCCTCAAGGACAAAACCTCCCTCCGCCCATACGCCAGCGTCGCCACCGTCCGCAAAGCCACCATCACCGCTCGCATACTCCAGCTCATCCACCAGCTCTGCATCAAGAACATTCACGTCACCAAGCGTGACCTCTTCTACACCGACGTCAAGCTCTTTCAGGACCAGACCCAATCGGACTCTATTCTCGATGACGTTTCTTGTATGCTCGGCTGTACCCGTTCTAGCCTCAATGTGATCGCCGCCGAGAAAGGGGTTGTTGTGGGCAGACTAATTTTCAGCGATAATGGCGATATGATTGATTGCACCAAAATGGGCATGGGTGGAAAAGCCATTCCGCCCAACATTGATCGGGTTGGGGACATGCAGAGTGATGCTTTGTTCATCCTTCTGGTTGAGAAGGATGCTGCTTATATTAGGTTAGCTGAGGATCGATTCTATAATCGGTTTCCTTGTATAATTGTTACTGCAAAGGGACAACCTGATGTGGCCACCAGACTGTTCTTGAGGAAGATGAAAGTAGAGTTGAAGCTTCCAGTCCTCGCACTTGTGGACAGTGATCCTTATGGATTGAAGATCTTATCAGTTTACGGTTGTGGGTCAAAGAACATGTCATATGACAGTGCAAATTTGACGACGCCGGATATAAAGTGGCTGGGAATTAGGCCAAGCGATTTGGACAAGTATAAGATACCAGAGCAATGTAGGTTACCGATGACAGAGCAGGATATAAAGACCGGAAGGGATATGCTGGAGGAAGACTTTGTGAAGAAGAATCCTGGGTGGGTTGAGGAGCTGAGTTTGATGGTGAAGACAAAGCAGAAGGCTGAAATTCAAGCTTTGAGCTCTTTCGGGTTCCAGTACTTATCAGAGGTCTATTTGCCACTGAAGTTGCAGCAGGAGGATTGGCTGTGAGTAGTGAGGCTTAGGTGGAGATGGAGATGTTGTGTAATGCTATTTCATGTTTTTCCTGTTCTTACTGTTTTTGTAATTTGATCAGTCCATGTATCCTTTTACTTCATTAATCATACAAGGTTTTTGGAGTTCAGCATCTTGATGATGTTTACCTGAATGTTGGAGAGGGGGTGGGGGGTGGTAAAATCTTTACATTTTCAGTTTAATATGTGATCTCTGTTGGTATTACAACAATTAACTTATCATACTTTGGAAGCAGTATAAAAAATAATAAAGAAAATTATAAAACACAATGAAAATTATGCAAAAATTAGCAATGATACATACAAAAGGATCACCTTTTAATTGTACCCACTCTTCTCTGTAACCATCGATACAATGATTCCTTTGTGACCTTTAACCTTTCTAGAACTGCAGGTCTTCTTGCGGAAAACTCCAATTCTGTGGGTAACCTCTTTATTCCCAAGTCTGCGTCTGAATCAAGGCAGCTTCCTAGATCCATATTGTTATTAAGCTCAATTTGTGGTACTGCTGAAAGAACTTCAAGCCTCAGTTCATTCTGCAGAAGCTTAATGATTGCATTTTTCCCTGCAGCTGTATGTGCATTAGTACCCAGGCTTACTTCCCCTACTCCTATGATGATCAGCAGGTCGTCATTTACTAGGTCTCCTGCAATCATAAAATAATAACATAAAAAGGCTGAATTGATGAGAGATTCTAACCTCCACCTCTCCCCTCTTCTCCCCACAACCCAACAAAAGCAGGGAAGGGCAGATCGTTTATACTATGCCATTTGCTTCCATATGCTTGTTATGGATATGTGGATGTGCGAGTTGTAACAATAACACAGAAGTCAACATGCACATACACTAACTTTTTCGTGTGTGTACATTCAACTATTATGAGGTTCATTGGAAATTATGTTAAAACGGAGTACACACTACAGTTTGTAATCTTTGCATCACTAGATATGCAGGAGAGTGGAGGCGTCCAAATATCCAAGCTCTTAAGAATAATCATTCATACCTAGAGAATACTTCTCTTTGATCATTCGCAAAACCGCAAGAACAACAATCCGAGCCTCAATCTGATAACACAATGGAACAAACATTAAAGACACAAGGCAGGAAAAGGAGATGATGTAGTAGCAGTTTTACTTCATGACAAAAACACAGTAAATTAGTCAATGTTGACCAGAGAGACAGAAAGAGAGAGCTATTGTCTCATCCATTTAAAAGAATAAAAAAATTGGGGGGGGGGGGGGAGGGGGGGAGACAACACTGTCAAGAGAAAAAGGACTAATGTTGTCTCATCCATATAATGCACTGCTATATTTTGTAATCCATGATCAAAAAATTAAAAATAGAACCATCTCAAGAGTGCTTCTATTGACCGTACCTGTGTCAGTCCCTGAAGATCAACCACGAGATTATCAGCCATATCTTTTTGCAGGTGTGCTGCAACCTTTTCAAGAAGCAGAATTTGTGACCTTCCAGAGTGAGGTCTGTTGAAAGAAGGTCTGTTGAAAGAACTGGACTGGCCTTGATTCTGATTGTTATCTTGTATCACTCCTTCACACCACTCTTCAATTAATTCCTTAAGATAGTAATCATTGGATTTATACCTGCAATATGTCTGGCTGATTTTAAGCACTAAGACTCTAATAAACTAATATCTATGTTGGAGAAAATTGGTGGTCATCAATCCTCTCAGTCTCACATGCTAGCTCATGCTAGGAGTAAGTAAAGCATTGTCTACAGGCATGCATTGATGACGATTAAGTACAATTGTGTGCACAGACATTGTGATAATATGAATAGCTTTGTTAGACAGGAGTTCATTTTAAGTTGGGACATCTTCACCAGTAGCAGTGTTGATGATAAATGTTCTATCAGTATCCATCAATGTTTTAAAAGGCTCAATCAAGGCTCACCTTGAGGCTCGCCTCAAGGCAAGGCATGCTTGAAACGCCTTGAGATTCAATCTAAAATACCAAATTCCAAAAAGACTAACACATTACATGCTGAGACTTACACATTTTTACAAAAAGCACACTTTTTGCGCCTTTTTAGTTGAGGCTTATGCATTTTGGGTGTGTGATTCTCAATTTATAATTGATTAGAAAATTTTAACTACATGTTTGTATAAAAGAAATGTCATAATATGAGTTTATTTTTAAAACTCTTGAACCTCAACCTTTCCAAAATAACTGAGAGTTGTCTTTTGCATCATGAAAATAGTTTTGAACTTTGCAATGGTATAGCTATCTCTTGTCATGATTTATGTCATGTATTCAAGTTAGCAATTTTTGAATGACCAACAAGTATTTTGCGAAGTACATCTAATTTTTCTTTTCTATATTATATTTGTGATTTTCTTAATTTTTATTTTATTTTAAATATATATAATTTATTTAACAATTTTTTATCTTAAAAAAATAAATCTCAAAAAGCTTACGCCCCAACGCCTTAAGGCTTACGCCTCGCCTTTTGAGGGTTAAAATGCCTTGCCTTACGCCTTTGCCTTTTAAAACATTGGTATCCATGATAAAATTGGGATAAGATTTACAACAAATGGCATCCAGAGAAATCATTTCAGAAAAAAACAAAAAAGATAGATATAGTTTTAAAAGAAATGCTTGCTACATGGTTTTAAAATGCGATCACAGTTTCCACTGCACTACAGCCATGGGTATTGCAGGAATTGAGAGTAACGGAAGTTGTGTGGCAAGAAGTGGCTGTGGGGCCTTGAATTTTGTTTTAGCACATACAACCATGCAAATTGAATAGAAGCATTTTATATTCTAAAATGTACTGTTAAATGCATTCTGGATAGTTTTATTCATCCTACAAACACTCATAGTAGGGGAATCAATGATGTTATTAACATTAGTATGTTCTTAGCAAGAAAACAAGTCACATTTCTTGTACTTTGCAGTACCTAGCACTTAATAGTAATTATATTCTAGTAATCTACTTATTAATATTTAGTTACTAATTAATATGACAAATTTACAAATTCATCAATACTAATATTTTACCAGACAAATGTAATCAAAAAATTTTAAAACAGAAAATGATCTCAAAAATTATGAATTGATTGTTTTGACAACAATCATGCACTTTTAATGTAGATAAACTGATTCTTTAACTCCAATCAGCTGCCTCTTCAACAAATTCCAACAAAACTCAGTTCTGATGCAGGTTTATAATTGCATTCCTAACCAAATGCAACCTATAGCAACATCAAATAACAGAAAGATGGAGAGTTTGTGCATATTGAACTGGGATGTGCAAACACCACCCTTGGTTTTATAAAATAGTCTGAAAGTCTTGTCTTTCAAGCTTTCGATTAGTAGATCTAAGCACTAGTAGCCTTGAGTGAGTATGAGGAGCAAAAAATCACAGAAAGAAAGTAAGTAAAAAAGGGGGCCAAAGCTTGGTTTTGTGGCTGTTGGCACTCAGCAATTTCAAGAGCCATAATGGGCCATAATTGCCCATAATAGAATTGTAACATCGATTATGCCTGTTATGGACACAAAGTGGCTGCTTCACACCACATTAGCAGAGTCTGAAGTGGTATTGAGGACCCTTGCATAACAACTGCTAGGTTATGTAATGGCAACTATTAAAACCACAGTTTGATGGAATTTCATGTTTATTAGGAAGACAGCAAGCTAAACAGAAGAAAGATTTGCCCAAGTAGATGTACAATTTAACATACCCAGCTTTGTGCATATCCTGGTACACAGCTAAGCACTGTTGTACTTCATGCAAGGAACCGTATCTGCTATGAGCTCTTAGAAGTGTATTATAGGTCACCTGAAATAACAACACGCAGTATTTATGCATCTTCAACTGAGTTGAGAATGTCTTTATCGTAAAGATAAGTACTATGGCATACAGAATCCAAGAAATTCAGAGAATAGTAAACCATTTTTATTAAATTGACATGCAAAACAACATCCAGAGCACAAACTGAAATTGCTGCCACTTATGACTCCTGCTGAAGACAAAGCGAAGGGTTTGTTGAGGTTTATGATGCAGAACAGCATCAAGATATTACAGCCAAGAAAGAATTTGGCAGAAAGAGGAGATGAGAGGGGAAGAAGAAGAAGAAGAAGAAGAAGAAGAAGGAAGAAGGAAGAAGGAAGAAAAGGAGGTACAAGGGAGGGAAATCCCGCATCACATTCAGTTCAAATTCATCAAAAACTAACTCTTACATGGCTTTTGCACCCTATTTATAAGAAAGCCGCCTAAATTACATGAGTAACACATAAATCCCTAAAATTACATAAATTACAAAAGAACCCTTAATGTACACATCTAGTACAAACAATCCCTTGATCCAATTCTTTTGAATTTGTCTCTAGCAAGGGTCTACCCACGGTCTGGCTTCTTGATGTACATCAAGCCTCCCCTAGTTGGGGGAAAAAAATGGGCCTTGAATTTTGTTGGAGGATCAAAAGTAAGAAGCAATTAACTTTGACTCTCCAAAAGTCAGTGTGTCAATGATGCAAGAAACCTTGCTCCATTGGTAGTATCACAAAAAGAAGGAGCTGAGGGTTGACAATTGACATCAATGAACACCTCAAAATGACAAACTCGATAATAGGGATGTTGGAAAGACTTTGGATTTATTCAAGCAATACATTTCCTTGCTTGTAGTGTCTTCAAGTTGAGTAACTTTGAAATGATCAATATTGTCAAATTCTTTGTCTTGGTTGGTTGGTAGAGCAAGCTTCAAAATAATATTCTTACCATTATAGTGAAAAACATCTGGGTTCTCACATCTTTGAATCACACCCAAATCATCCAACCAAGGAGAACCAATAAGTACACAGCCAATACTCATGGGTATGATGTCACACCAAATATTATCAAAATAGTAACCCATTGGAATAGGAACTAAACATCTTTCACATACATGTAAAATAGTCTGATCAACAAAGATATTTATTTCATAATGCTTTGGGTGGGGTTCCAAATGAAGTTGCATACTAGTGATCCCATTTCTAGAAACCACATTCATGGGGCATCTTCCATCCATAATAATCAAATTGAGATTCGAATCGTGAATCGCAATTTCAATTTCGGGAAGCGCAAATCGATTCAAATAAATCATAAGATTTGGTACAAATCTCCAGAATCAATTCTAAATAAGATGCATATATTGATATATAAGATAAACAATAAAATACATTTAAATTTTGAAAATACTAAAATCATATTTCATGTGTATGCTTTCCCTAAACAATTGAAAAGTAAGGGAATGAGTCAAGATATATTAATCAAAAAATAAGCCTTATGCTGTTTAAGGGAAGGAAACAAGTAAAAATAATTAAAAAAACTGTACTTTTGGTGTTTATCAACAATTATAAAAAATATATATTTCATTATATTCTTTCTTGAATTAAAGAGGAATTTTTTTATACCTAAAATACAGATAAAAATTAAACAAATGACTGAAAAACAGACTTTTGAATCTTAATAACACAACGAAACATGAATACCACCTCATCTGATGAGTGTTCTGGCCCCCTCTTCTCAATGGTAGAACACTATACTCCTCCAAGAGTGAAGAATGGTTTTATGAAGGCAGCATAAGACCTAAAGTTCTATTTTCTCTATTTCTTTATAACAAAACTAATATAGATAAGGAATGGAAGGTAATCATGTTAAAATGAATGCAATGCTGTTTTTGGGGTTTTAAACTAGTTAGGTTTGTCAAGATATGATAGGTCCAAAATCGTGCAAATCAATTTGTTAGTTTCACAAGGTGAATCGATAGATTTGGCAACGATTCAGTTGTATTTAGATTTACTAGTAAGATTTGAATCAATTTGGTGCGGAATCAATATGAATCATATGAATAAAATGCAAATCTTAAGATTCTAACAACTATGCTTCCATCAATGATGTATTATTATGTGTTAAAGAGTTTTGATAGTAATAAGTGTGAGTTAGTAAGGGTATTATTATCATTCCTATTGTACTTACATATATTATAAATAGAGGGAGAGACCTATGATTGAGTTTAGGTCTTCCATTTTACCCAATTACTCAACATGGTATCAGAGCACGATCCAAACTAAACCCTACTCTTCTCAGCTGTCGCTGGAAAACACCTTTTCCACGGCTGTCCTTCCTAGATTCACCTCCATCCCATATTATTTCACAAAACCAACCATACACCCATAAATAGACCCCCCCTGATGACTCACCCACAAAACCCCATTGCCAGAGGAGCTCCCACGTGCCGGAGCATGAGTAAATTTCTGGCCACCTTTTTTTTACCTCTGCCATGCTATGATTTCTTCTCTAGACTATATTATCAAGCTGTTAGATCAGTTTTTTGCTAAAAAATTCAACCTTTTCCGACTATGCACTCGCAGCATTTAGTTAATGTTTGTTCAAGGCTAGTGAAGGCTTCTTTGTGAGTTTTTTGGAGCCGTGGCAGCATTCATATGTTCAGTTACGAGGCTGTGGCAGTGCAATATCCGTCGGTGTGTTGTTCACCTCGTCCGTGGCAGTGTGGCACCCAAGGAATGGTTCTGTGATGCTTCGTGAAGCTGTTTATCAATTGTTAATGAGTTTTGGGTTTGAAACAGTTGGATTTGCTGTGTTTTTTGATTCATTATTCTAATTCCTTCCATATACCAAAATATCAAGCTGTTGGGCATGTGTTTTTTGCTCCAAGATCCAATCTTTGTTGTGACAATGCACTCATGGTAATTCGTTAGTTGTTGTTCGGTGTTGGTAACGGTCATTGGTGAACTTCTTGGGGCAGTGGCAGTGCTCATAAGCTGTTTATTTTTTATTTTTATTATTATTTTTTGTGTGAGGCTGTGGTAGTGTTGCTTTCTTTTGGCTGCATCTGAGGTTTTTGGTGATTTGTTCATGGTAGTTTTAGTGGATCACCTCTCCAATTAATCCAGTGCTGAGTGTTGCTTTCTTGGGGCTGCGTGTGAGTTTCTTGTTGCGATGGCAGCCTTGTACTAATTTATCTGTGGCTTGTTCATGTTGGGTCACCTTGTTCGTGGTTGTTCCAATTGTTCCAGCAATTAATCTTATGCTCATTGGTTTGAGTTTGTGAATGTTGGGATGGCGTTTGCAAATCCCAAAAGTATGATTCCTTCCTAAGTCACTTATTGGAGTGAACCGCATACTGTGACTATATCAGAGGAGGAGTATTCCAGGTTTCTGCAGCATCAATTGTCTCAACAAGCATCTTATCACATTGCTTCTTTTACACAGAAAGGTAATCCTACAGTCTACATATCATCTGGTATCTTTCCTACTAGTCCTTGGATTATTGATTTTGCTGCCACTAATCATAGGACAGGTGCAACCAACTTCTTTTCTGATCTCCAATATCCTAACAATCTCCCTCAAGTTACCCTTGCTGATGGGTCCAATATTGCTGTTAAGGGGATAGGAACAATAAATCCTACTCCTTATATCTCACTTTTTTTTTTTTTCTGCTTTATACATTCCTAAATCTCCTTTCAATCATATGTTAGTTAGTAAGCTTACAAAGTCACTAAATTGCTCTATGACATTCCTTCTTGATTTTGTGGTTATTCAAGATCTGAAGACAAGAAAGACAATCGGCATAGGACGTGAGGCTCGTGGACTTTATTACTTTGAGTCGCCTTTTCCACCCAATGCCTACTCAGTTGCAGCAACACCATTTCAAATCCATTGTCGTCTTGGTCATCTGTCCTTAGACAAGTTGAAACAGATAGTTCTTACATTGATTTCCGTGTCTAATCTTGAGTGAGTCCTGTCAATTGGACAAGCATCATCGTGTTCCCTTTGCTCCCTGGGTCAACAAACGGGTGGTTAGTCCTTTCATTCTTGTACATTCTGATATTTGGGGTCCTAGTTGTGTGACATTGGAGTTGGGGTTTCGGTACTTTGTTACATTTGTTGATGACTACTCTAAGATGACTTGGTTATATTTAATGAAAGATTGTTCCAAGTTGTTTGATATCTTTTGTGCTTTCTATTCCCAAATAAAGACTCAATTTGACGTGCCACTTAGGATACTTCGTAGTGATAATGCTAAGGAGTACTTCAGTGCTTATATGATTTACTCTGGCATGATCCATCAGTCCTCTTGTGCCCACATTCCACAACAAAATGGAGTTGCAGAGTTGAAAAATAGACATATTCTTGAAGTCACTCATACCCTATTGTATCAAATGAATGTCTCCAAAGTCTTTTGGAGTGATGCTGTGCTCCCAGCTTGCTCCCTCATCAATAAAATGCCATCCTATGTCCTTGGTGGTAAAATTTCATATTCATCTGTCCTAAGGCTCCTTTGTTCTCCTTCCCTCATATATTTGGTTGTGTCCTTTGTCCATCAGTTATCTCCAAAAATGGATAAGTTGGATCCTCATGCTATCAAATTTATTTTTTTGGGCTTTTTCCGTTGGCGTTCTTTCCGATCTCTATGCATGTCACTGCTCCACTAGAAATTCCCTCTGCCCTACCATACTCCAACTTGATAGTTTCCACCACCCGTCCAGGGTTGAGTCCTAGGATTTGACGGCGGACTTAAAAAACCACCTACAAAAGCTTTACGCCCAATCATTCCGGATAACGCTTGCATCTTCTATATTACTACGGCTGCTGGCACAAAGTTAGCCAATGCTTATTTCCTAGATACCGTCATTGCTTCTTCTTTGGGAAAATAAATTCACGACTCATGGGCCTTCTACCTCCACGCGGCATTGCTTCGTTAGGCTTTAGCCTATTGTGGAAAATCCCCCACTACTGCCCCCCGTAGAAGTTTGGGCCGTGTCTCAGTCCCAGTGTAGCTCATCATCCTCTCAAACCAACTACAGATCATCGCCTGATAAGCCATTACCTCACCAACTAGCCAATTAGATGTGAGCCCCTCCTTGGGCGGATTCATCCTTTTGCTCCTTAGCCTACACAGGGTATTAGTAGCTATTTCCAATTGTTGTTTCCCACCCAAGGGTAGGTTCTTACGTGTTACTCACCCATCCGCCATTGGAAACACCACTTCCCGTCCGACTTGCATATGTTAAGCATGCCGCCAGTGTTCATCTTGAGCCAAGATCGAACTCTCACGGAAATTGAGAAGGATTTTTTTCTTTTGGAAAAAAGGAAATCAACTAGTTATGTGTCACATTTGATTTTCTTATGTCATTAAGGAATCACAATTGGAGATTCAAATCCGAAAATCGTTTATGAATTCACAATCAATAGTTAATGGTTCCAATTTGTCTAATCGACATCCAAGATGTACTCCAACAAGTAAATGAGGTTCGAATAAATATTGGTTGTGCTTGAAAGGTTATGAATTGATTGACAAGTCCAATCTCAATATCTTGGTTTCGAGTGGCAATGCATCGCGGGTCCATATATATACATTATCTGCTAATGCATGACCTGTTAATGTTTGGATAAAAATTCTTTCTAGGATCATTCCCTTTCAAAACTCACAGAAATACCTCGCATAGTACCACAATCTATTCTACATACAACAATGGGTTGAACTACTTCAACAAGTCTGCGCGTGAGATATCTAGCATCAGATGTTCGTACCGCAGTATCCACAACTCCTTGACAGGCTTTGTAGCAAGAAATGATATATTCTGTTAAAGAAAGTCCTTTGTGTAAATTGCTTTGAATGGGTGAATCAATCATTTGTCCTTGTGGATTCGAAATGGGCACTACTTTTCGAGAGATCTCAAATCACTGGTATCTATCAAAATTATAAGCATCAACATGTAAGTTCTGGATCCAAGCAATAGTATTGGGGCCCTTAGCTATTGTTTTTGAGAATGACTAGGTCAGGTCCATTCCTCAAAAGAAGTTTTTATGGGATCTCTATCTACCAAAATTTTGACTTCTAGTATTGGCGAACGAATAATCATCAAGTCCTCTTCTTTCCAGACAACCCATACAAAGAAACCTGCCAAGAAAAGAGTTAAGTAATTAATAAACCTACGAAATACATTTTTAATTTAATTAGTTTCTTTCTATTCTATCTCCCTTCTATTATTTTCTTTAGTTACTCGCTAGAGCAATTATGATCTCGAAGTTGATTTGGGGCAAGTGTTTGGAGCTATTATAACATAGCTATGAGGCACTCAACGAACTTTTCAATCTTATAAAGCCTTTTCGGCTGGGCTTTGGATTGACGCAAAAATGATTTTTGTTATGCAACTTAGTGTGTTCATAGATTGATGGAGCTACTTCATGTTTTGCATAGAACATATTACTATTACTCAATCTATTACTTTATTCCAAATCACACAAGCAGTCATTGCTAAGGGACATCTCAGTTTCTATATTTAGCAGTGTTTTAAAAGGCGAAGGCGTAAGGTGAGGCATTTTACCCTCTGGGAGGCGAGGCGTAAGCCTCAAGGTGTTGAGGCATAAGCATTTTGGGACTGTATTTTTTAAAATAATTAATAAATAAAAAAATTACATATAGTATAAAATTTTCTTTTAATTTTTAAATATTTATCAAACAAATCCTTAAAAACATATATTTGCTATGTTTCTTATATAAATGTTGAAAAAGCTATAAATTCAATTATTATTTTATAATTTTACAAAATTAAAAATTGAATAAGAATTCTTTTCTACAACATGCCTCAAGATTTTTAGTTGTAAAAAAAATAATTTATATTCTGATTCCAATTTTTAATACAAAATATCATATATACATTTAAAAGATATTTTCTTTTAAATTTGCTTTATATATGTTGGGTAGATGAAAAGTGAAATAGTAAAAGTAGGTAGTCACGAGTCTTGACGAAGCTTGGACGAATCGTTGGAGGTAGTCGTCGAGTCGTTGGAGAGGGAGAAGAAGCTTCGCTGAGAGAGGAAGAATTGAGAGAGCAAAGCCTTCGTCGAGGCTTCGAAAGAGAGAGTAGAGGCTTTGTCGAGGCTTCGAAGAGAGAGTAGAGGCTTCGTCGAGGCTTCGAAGAGAGAGCAGAGGATTCGTCAAGCTTCACTGACAGAGCAGAGGAGAAAAAGCTTCGTAGGAGAGAGAGGGAGGATAGGGTTTCAGTGCGTTCTGGGTTCTGGCCATTTAAAAATGTGTTTTAAACCAGGAATACCAAAAGGCGTACGCCTTGAATCTAAGGCGTAAAAAGGCGAGTTTTTTTGCTTGATGCGTATGCTTTCTCGCCTGAGGTGTACGCTTTTATGGACTTGTACGTTTTCACTTGTGCCTTGGGTGCGTTTTTGGCCTAAAATGCCTCAAGGTGCGCCTCAATTATGCCTTTCAAATCACTGATATTTAGACATCCGAAGGTTATATTAGTTTTATTTATTTAATAGCAGTAGCAGAAAAGGAAGAAGAAGAGGTATATTCTATAGTCTATTTGCGTTTATTCCTACGAAATGCTAGACAAAATAGAAAGACCTTAAATTTTGCTCAAACAGAAGAAGAAGAGATCATAATGAAATGAAAGGAAAAAAGAAAAAGAAGAATTATACTTTAAAATGAAAGTGGCATGCTATAAAAATAACTCATTTTTTGAAACTTCTTATTTGGATGAGAATCAAGAAAATTTGAAGTTAAAAATACTTCAAAATAAAGGTGGTCACGACCTCCTCTGCTTTGAAAAACCTTTTGTGACTCTTCTTTTTTGACTATAAACGATGGTCTTCCATTGCGATATATAAAAAACGATCGATTTGAAAATGCTGTAAGAAATGAAATGTCACAATATTTTTTTTATACATGCCGAAGTGATGGAAAACAAAAAATATCTTTTACGTATTCACCTAGTTTGTCAACTTTTTTGGTAATGATACAAAGATATCTTTCTTTGTCCACAATAGAAAAATTCTCCTTTGATGAATTGTATAATTATTGGATTTATACCAATGAACAAAAAAGGAATAAACAAAGCAACGAGTTTATAACAAGAATTGAGGCTCTGGACAAAGAATCTCCTTTCCTCGATATACTTGAAAAAATGACTAGATTATGTAATGATGAAACTGAAAAAGAATACTTGCCTAAGATACATGATCCTTTCTTGAACGGACCCTATCGTGGAACAATCAAAAAATTGTCTTCACCTTCAATCATAAATAGAAATGAAACTTCAATAGAAAATTCCATAGAGATAGTCGAAAACGTAAATTAACTATCCAGAGCTTGAAATTCAATCGGATTCTAAAAAATCATTCATTCTTCGAAACATCTACAAGAGTTGGCTTATATATAGCTATTAGATTACATCTACCTAGTTCAACCCCCCTTATCCAATCATTTTTCATGAATCTTGTTTTTGGTAGCTTTTGTGCTGAGGAATTCGTAATATTATACAAGAACGTATTGAGCAATACAATATAGAAGTAAAAATTGTAAATACTGGTATTGTACTTCAAGTAGGCGATGGCATTGCTCGTATTCATGGTCTACTGATGTCACCTTTTTCGATTCTACACCATACTACTCTGATTCATTGAGTTTTGTTGACCTTGATGAGTCCCTTTGTCTTGCCTTCCAGATCCAAACTGTAGTGATCCCAAAAAAATAAAAAAAAAATAAAAAATAAAAAAATTAATTAAAAAAATTAAATTAATTAAATTATTATTATTATTATTTAAATTATATAATATAATATATATATATATATATATATATATATATATATGAAGTGAACTTCTTGAAGCTTGGAAGAAGGAAGAAGGAATTTTTTTTTAAAAAGCTAAGGAGCTGTGCCCCCCTAGCGTCGCCTCTCTTCGTCTCCGTCTCTCTCTCCTCTCATTTCTTGACCGATATTTGGCCGATCGGGAAACAAAAGGTACCGTTGGGTTCCTAACTCCGCCACCGACATTTCTACTTGAGCGAATTTGTCGCGGGAGCGGCATAGGTACCATTCCTCGGGTAAGGTAACTTTTCTCTATTTCTTCAATTTTTCCGTAAATCTGCCATTAAATCGACGATTGGACACCACCATGGAATCCTAGTCGCGATCGTCGTCATTTTGGCTGAAGTAAATTTCCAATTTGGGTTTCCTAGGCCCCACTCCAAAGCGAGAGTGAAATTTGGGGAATTAAGTAAATTTGTTATATTTGAGGGTATAATTATTTATTTGGAATTTAAGGGTTTAGGAAATATTAAAATAGTATTTTATTTAGAGTTGATTTAATTGAACTAGAATTATTGAATCAGGGTTCAGGTGAGCGCCGCAGACATTTTTCGAGGTCCTTGTTGGCATAGTTCAAGAACCAGGTAAGGGGAAAAATATATATTAAACTAGAATTTTTATGAATTTAATGAAAAATGAATTGTGTTATATATACGTGTATATGTTTCGGTATGAGTTTAAAATGCCAACCATTTAAATTATATTTTCTGAGCTTAGGGCTGTTTATTAGATATGTATATGCGAAAATGAACTAATGAAAGTGAAAGATATTTTCAAGATAATTATGTAAGATAAGAAAGGTATATTTTGAGCATATGAATGTTAAATGCAGGTTGACTTATTTTACGGGGAATACATATATATGAATTTTACTGCTAAATAGTGTGGCATACGTAAATTGAACCTTGTATGGGACTATGTTATATGTATGAGATACATGTTATGCAGGAAATGCACTGAAATGAAATGTTATATGGAATATGCTGCATGTGTTTGTTAATACAACCATATTTACGACAGCCAAAAGGGAGCTGTGGATTACGTTTATGACAGCCAAAAGGGTGCTGTGGATTATGTTCATGACAGCCAAAAGGGAGCTGTAGATCATGTTAATGATAGCCAAAAGGGAGCTGTTGTAATTAAAAGACAACGAGAATGATTAGAAAATATGAAATGCAAACAATGTGAAATGGAATGAGCCACATAAAGTGAAATGCTATGAAATGGTTAAGTTAAGAACATAAACAGTTAAGAATTACAGAATAACGAGAAGAAGAATAATGTATTATGGTATTATCAGTATGTATGTTAGTAGAACGTATTACATTTGGGTGGGGCAAACTCTTCACCTGAGGGCTTGCTGAGAATGGCGAGTGCCCTGGTAAGTATCAGATGTGGCACTAGGCTACATAACGTGCTAGGGTAGAGGGAAACTATTTGTATGGAGGGGTAGATTTCCTTATTCTCGAGGCCTTCCCTGGTAAACCTTTGTATGAATTGTGCGAGTATGAGATTACATCACTACCTAGGGGCTTATTGAGTAAGATGAGTGCTCTGGTATGCTTCAGTTGTAACCTTTGGATTACCTAAAGTATCAGAGCAGAGGGGTGCTACTTGTATGGGCGGGTAATTACCCCTATCCTTGGGTAATCTCGTAGGTAAAATGTCTTGCATGTGTTTGATTAGGAATAGAAAATGATTTTAGAAATTATGCTAATGATTTGCAAATGATGAAAATGCATACTCATGTTATATACAAACCTCATGTTGGCCACACACTGTTTTAATATATTGTTTCTTCCCTTACTGAGATGTGTCTCACCTAAATATGAACTTATCTTTTTTAGGACCTTCACGAGATCGAGCTTAGAGGGCTCGAGCTGTTATAACTTTTTGAGAAAAAAAGGTATAATTTTGATGATATTTTGGGATGTATATATTATATATTTTATGCTTTATGTTTTATGTTTTAAGTCTCCTGAAAAATGGATGGTTGTGAATACTGGAAGTGTAGGTTATGTTTTGGAGATATGTATATATGTGAATACAGGTTGATGTATGGTTTATTATGGTGTATGGATAAGAGTAGAAAACTTTGGTATTATATTTGTTGGAAGATTATAATTATGTTTTCCGCTGCATAAATGATATTAGAATGTCAGTTAGTAGGTAAATGAATGGATTAGTAACACTCCGGACCCACGTAGAGGGTTGGGGCATTACAGATGGTATTATAGCAGGTTTCTAGCCAGAAGTGTGATTAATTTCACATCACCTGGATATGGAAATGTTAGAGTATTAGGTTAGAAATGATTTATACCAGAGTATAGGAAACAGTTAGGATAAGGATGTTAGATGGATAGGTTAGGTTAGGTGTTGAGAAGTAGATTTGGTGTAGGGAAGTATAGGATTTTGTTTTGTAGTTTAGAGGCGGAAAAACATCGATGATTTCCTGTGAATTTTCTGAAGCAGTCGACAGCCTCAGAAAAGCCACAGTAAACCTTAGATGATTTCGTTTCTGAGCTGTGAGACTAGTCCTTATATGGAGAACTTGGATGTATATTGGATTTAAATTATATAATTGTGTTTTTGGGGTTATGATATGAAATTCTTATCTCTTTCCTGTCCTATTTTCAGGATGGATCCTAGGGATGAGGACGTAGAGGTAGAAGAAATGGATGATTTGGAGACCTCTAGTGAATAGGAAATTGATACCTCTACAATGTTGAGGGGTATAGCCCGACAGGTTAGGGCAGGAATGAAGAAGGATCCTAGAGAATAGAACTGCCCAACTTCAGATAAGGGCAATAGCATCAAGGAGTTTATGGGGTTGAACCCTCCTACTTTTGAGGGAGGACTTGATCCGGTGATTGCAGAGAATTGGGTTCAGTAGATAGAAGAGATACTGGAGGTACTCGGTTGCACGGATGAGCAGAAGGTCCGTTATGCCACATTTAGAATGATTGATGATGCAAAAATTTATTTGAGAGATATATTTACTAAATTGTATGAGGTATAGTAAATCGTAAAATTATGGAAATGAGATTAGGTAACGAATTTCGAGGACGAAATTCTTTTTAGGAGGGGAGAATGTAGTGATCCAAAAAAAAAAAAATAAAAAAAAATAAAAAAAAAAATAAAAAAAAAAAAAATTTTTTAAAAATTAATTTAAAAAATTAAATTAATTAAATAAAAATAATTTTTTAAATTATATAATATAATATATTAATATAATATAATATATTATATTATAAGAATATATATTTTTTAAAAAGCTGAGAAGGAGCTGCTCCCCCCCTAGCGTTGCCTCTCTTTGTCTCCGTCTCTCTTCCCTCATTTTTCAACGGATATTTGGCCGATCAGGAAACGGAAGGTACCATTGGGTTCCTAACTCCGCCACCGACATTTCTATTAGAGCGGATTTGTCGTGAGAGCGGCGTAGGCACCATTCCTGGGGTAAGGTAACTTTCCCTATTTCTTCAATTTCTCTGTAAATCTGCCGCTAAATCGACGATTGGGTACAACCACAGGGTCCTAGTTGCGATCGTCATCATTTTGACTTGAGTAAATTTCCAATTTGAGTTTCCTAGGCCCCACTCCAAAGCGAGAGTGAGATTTAGGGAATTAAGTAAATTGGTTATATTTGAGGGTATAATTATTTATTTGGAATTGAAGGGCCTAAGAAATATTAAACAACAACAACAACAAAACCAAGCCTTAGTCCCACTAAGTGGGGTCGGCTATATGAATCCTTTTCTGCCAATTTATGCAATCATGGACCATTTCTTTTGATAGATTCAAAGATATTAAATCCTTACTCACTATCTCCTCCCAAGTTATTTTAGGTCTACCCCTACCCCTTCTACTGCCTCCCACAGTAACTAAGTCACTCTTCCTCACAGGTGCACTATAAGGCCTACGTTGCAAGTGTCCATACCATCTGAGTCGTCCTTCCCTTATCCTATCTTCTATAGGAGCTACACCTAACTTACCACGAATATGTTCATTCCTTAATTTATCTTTCAATGTTATACCACTCATCCATCTAAGCATCCTCATCTCGGTAACTTTTACTTTTTGGATATTATGTTTCTTCGTCGCACAACATTATGATCCATATAGCATAGCTGGTCTTATAGCTGTCCTATAAAACTTCCCTTTCAATTTTAAGGGTATTCTACGATCACATATAACACTTGAAGAACTTCTCCATTTTACCCAACCTGCTTTAACTCTATGCATTACATCATCTTCAATTTCTCCTTCAGCTTGCATAATAGATCCAAGGTATCGAAATCTACAAGTGCTATTTATTTCTTCATCATCAAGTTTAACTTTGTCTCCAATATTCCTCCTATCATTACTAAAATTACATTTCATATATTCTGTTTTATTTCTACTTATCTTAAAGTCTCTAGATTCCAAAGCTTCTCTCCATAATTCTAACTCAGCCTCTACTCCATCCCTAGTTTCGTCAATTAATACAATATCATCTGCAAACAACATACACCATGGAACCTCCTTTTGAATACTCTTAGTCAATTGGTCCATCACTAAAGCAAAAAGATAAGGACTCAAAGCAGATCCTTGATGTACACCTATGGTAATTGGAAATTCTCTAGTTTCTCCATCTATAGTCTTTACACTAGTCATTACTCCATCGTACATATCCTTAATGACATCGGTATACCTACAACATACACCCTTTTTTTCTAAAACCCACCATAGAACTTCCCTAGGTATCCTATCATATGCTTTCTCAAGGTCAATAAATATCATATGCAAGTCCCTCTTCTTTTCTCTAAACTTTTCCATTAATCTTCTTAAAAGATAAATAGCTTCTGTTGTAGATCTCCCAGGCATAAAACCAAATTGATTTTCTGAGATCTTCGTTTCTAACCTTAATCTTTGTTCAACTACTCTTTCCCATAGTTTCATCGTATGACTCATAAGTTTAATTCCACGATAGTTATTACAATTTTGAATATCTCCTTTATTTTTGTATATAGGTATTAAAGTACTTTTCCTACATTCATTTGGCATTTTCTTAGTTTTTACAATTGTATTAAATAAATTAGTTAACCATATAATTCCGTTATCACCCAAGCATTTCCAAACTTCAATTGGGATGTTATTTGGTCCCATAGCTTTCCCATTTTTCATCTTTTTTAGTGCAAACTTAACTTCGTTAACTCTAATTTTTCGAATAAATCTTATATTTTTAGTCTTTTCCTCGTTTGACAATTCTAAATTTAAGCCTTCTATTTGGTTTTCGTTAAACAACTTACTAAAGTAACTTTGCCATCTTTCTTTAATATCTTCGTCCTTAACCAAGACAATATCATCCTCACTTTTTATACATTTTACATTTCCTAAGTCCTTGTTCTTCCTTTCTCTAGCTTTAGCAAGTTTAAATATATCTCTTTCCCCTTCTTTTGTACCTAATCTATCATACAAACTATTAAATGATCTATATTTAGCTTCACTAACGGCCATTTTTGCATCTTTTCTTGCCTCCTTATATTTTTCAAAGTTATCGTTGTTTCTACATTTTTGCCACGTTTTATACCAAATTCTTTTTGTCTTTATGATTTTTTGTACATCTTTATTCCACCACCAACTTTCTTTGCTATTTGAGAATCTTCCCCTGGATTCGCCTAAAATCTCTTTTGCTATCTTTTTAATAGAGCTAGCTAATCTATTCCAAAGAGTATTTGAATCTATCCCATCCTCTAAGGTCCAATCCCCATCTTTGATCATTTTATCTTTAAATTTTATTATATTTTCTCCTTTTAGGTTCCACCATCTAGTTCTCCTACACTGGTTTATTTTATCCTTTTTCTTCCATTTTTTAATGCATATATCTAACACTAAGACTCTATGTTGTGTGGTTAGCCTTTCACCTAAAATAACTTTACAATCGTTGCATGATACACGATCTACCCTCCTAGTTAAAAAAAAAATCTATTTGACTTCTATTTTGTCCACTTTTAAAGGTTATTAAGTGTTCTTCTCTCTTCTTAAAGCAAGTATTCATTATACTAAAACCATATGACATAGCAAAGTCTAAGATCATCTCCCCAAACTCATTTTTGTCTCCATATCCATATCCTCTATGTATCCTTTCATAATTTATATTATCTCTTCCAACTTGTCCATTCAGATCTCCTCCTATAAATATTTTCTCAGTCCCTGGTATGCCTTGTATAATACTATCCATATCTTCCCAAAATTGTCTTTTAAGATTTTTTGCTAAGCCAACTTGAGGAGCATAAGCACTAATGATATTTATTATCTCTTGTCCTAATACCATTTTGTTTTTTATAATTCTATCCCTTACTCTAATTACATCCACAACGCTATCTTTTAAGTTTTTGTCTATAATAATGCCTACTCCATTCTTATGTTTTTCTTTTCTAGTGTACCAAAGTTTAAAACCTGATTTATCGATTTCTCTAGCTTTCTCCCCCACCCACTTAGTTTCTTGAAGGCAAATTATATTAATTCTTCTTCTAATCATTGTATCCATAATTTCCATGCTTTTACCCGTAAGTGTCCCTATATTCCAAGTTGCTAATCTAATCCTATTTTCCTGAACTAACGTCTTTACCTGCCCACGTCCAGAATGATGCAGGAACCCTCGCATATTTGACACTGTACCCGGGTGCCGACACGGCGCGTCGCTTCGGGGCGACGACCTAGCCCACCCTCGCCCACTTTTCGCTACACCCGGGTGGTTCAAGTGCAACGCGTCGCTCGTAGGGGACGCCCCAGCAAATATTCGGTAAGGATTCATATCATAGTGATCTGACAAATTTTACGCTGGCTGTCAGCTATCTAATGCAACCCTTCTCCTTAACCCGGGCTTGGAACCGGCTGTGTGTGAAAAAATTGGGACATTTAAGTGCATCACAGGCGGAGTTAAAATTCATATATATGTATTCCCCGTAAAATAAGCCAATCTGCATTTTTTTATCTTACATAATTATCCTGAAAATAACCTTCACTTTCATCAGATCATTTTCGCATATACGTATCTAATAAACAGCCCTAAACTCAGAAAACATAATTTAAATGGTTGATATTTTAAATCCATACCGAAACATATACACGTATATATAACACAATTCATTTTCCATTAAATTCATAAAAATTTTGGTTTAATATATATTTTTCCCCTTACCTAATTCCTTGAACTACGCCAACAGGGACCTCGAAAAATGTCTGCAGCGCTCATCCGAATCCTATTTCAATAATCCTAGTTCAATTAAATCAATCTTAAATCCCACTCTCAACAAGCGTTTTGAATTGTGTTATATATACGTGTATATGTTTCGGTATGGATTTAAAATGCCAACCATTTAAATTATGTTTTCTGAGTTTAGGGCTGTTTATTAGATACGTATATGCGAAAATGATCTGATAAAAGTGAAGGATATTTTCAGGATAATTATGTAAGATAAAAAAATGCAGATTGGCTTATTTTACGGGGAATACATATATATGAATTTTACAGCTAAATAGTGTGACATAAGTAAATTGAACCTTGTATGGGACTATGTTATATGTATGAGATGCATGTTATGCAGGAAATGTACTGAAATGAAATGTTATATGGAATATGCTGCATGTGTTTATTAATGCAACCATGTTTACGACAACCAAAAGGGAGCTGTGGATCACGTTTTTGATAGCCAAAAGGGTGCTGTGAATTATGCTCATGGCAGTCAAAAGGGACCTGTAGATCATGTTAATGACAGCCAAAAGGGAGCTGTAGAAATAATAGCCAAAAGGGAGTTGTTGTAATTAAAAGACAATGAGAATGATAAGGAAATATGAAATGTGAACAATGTGAAATGGAATGAGCCACGTCAAGTGAAATGCTTTAAAATGTTTAAGTTAAGAACATGAACAGTTAAGAATACAGGATAATGACAGGCAGAATAATGTATTATGGTATTATCAGTATGTATGCTAGTAGAATGTGTTACGTTTGGGCGGGGCAAACTCTTTGCCCAAGGGCTTGCAGAGAAAGGCGAGTGCCTTGGTAAGTAGGACTGTACACGGTTCGATGCGGTTTGGTTTTGGCCGAAACTGAAAATTGAACCGAAATTTTTGGTTTTGGGATTTTCGAAACCGAAACCGAAACCGAAACTGAACTGAAATTATGCATTAATTGAAAACCGAAAATGTGGCGGTTTGGTTGCAGCTTTTCGATTTTTTTTTTACAAAAAAAATAACCTTTATTTTTCATAAAGTTGTTGAAAATTTATTGAGCATTTTAATTTTTTATAAGGACTCATAATTTTAACAAAATAAAATCTGTTGGGCACTTTTAACAAAAATAACCTTTATTTTTCATAAAGCTCTTAAAAATTTATTGAGCATTTTTATTTTCTATAGTGGCTATATGACTATATTGCATGCTATATTTTTACTAGCCATATTATATGTATATATATATATATATATATATCTTATATAAATCGATTATTCGGTTTTTTTCGGTTCGGTTTCAACATAAAACTGAAACCGAAACCAAACATTTTTATTTTTGGAAACCACAACCGAAACCGAAAATCAAAAAACCGAATTGTTTATGGTTTCAGTTCGGTTTCGGTCCGATTTTTGATTTTTTGGTAATTTTTGTACACCCCTACTGGTATGTATCAGATGTGGCACTAGGCTGCATAACGTGCTAGGACAAAGGGAAACTATTTGTATGGGCGGGTAGATTTTCTTATTCTCGGGGCCTTTGTTGGTAAACCTTTATATGAGTTGTGTGAGTACGAGCTTACATCACTACCTAGGGGCTTACAGAGTAAGATGAGTGCTCTGGTATGCTTCAGCTATGACCTTTGGGTTACCTAAAATATCAGAGCAAAGGGGTGCTACTTGTATGGGCGGGTAATCATCCCTATCCTTGGGTAATCTTGTGGGTAAAATGTCTTACATGTGTTTGATTAGGAATAGGAAATGATTTCAGAAATTATGCTAATGCTTTGCAAATGATGAAAATGTATACTTATGTTATATACAAACCTCATGTTAGTCACATACTGTTTTAATATATTATTTCTTCCCTTACTGAGATGTGTCTCGTCCGAATATGAACTTATCTTTTTCAGGACCTCCACGAGATCGAGCTTAGAGAGTTTGAGCTGTTATAGCTTTTTGAGAAAAAGGGTATAATTTTGATGATATTTTGGGATGTATATATTATATATTTTATGATTTATGTTTTATGTTTTGAGTCTCCTGAGAAATGGATGTTTGTGAATACTGGAAGGGTAGGTTATGTTTTGGAGATATGTATATATGTGAATACAAGTGGATGTATGGTCTATTATGGTGTATAGATAGGAGTAGAAAACTCTAGTATTATATTTTTTGGAAGATTATAATTATGTTTTCTGTTGCATAATGTCGGTTAGCAGGTAAATAAATGGATTAGTAGCACTTCGGGCCCACTTAGAGGGTCGGGGCTTTACACAAACCTAGTATTTGTGCCTAATCCTCCTACATCTTCATCTAGTTTGAGTCCTTCTCGTTGCTTGAATTATCCCAATTTGCAGGTATACACATGGAGACTCAAGGGGGAAGTGCCTCCTCCAACTTCTACTATTGTGCCTTTAGTTTCCTCGTCAGATGATCTTATTTCTCAGATGTTGATCCTTCAATAGCTGTTCGAAAAGGTAAATGCGCTTTTACCCAACATCAGATCTCTAGTTTTGTTTTGCTATGATTTCTTGTCACCCTATTATTAGTGTTTTGTTAGTACTTTCGGTTACTCTTCCAAGATCTATTTCTGAAGCCCTATCCCATTCTGTGTGGAGGACGACAATGGTTGAAGAGATGAGTGCACTACATAATAATGATACTTGGGTTTTGGTACCTCTTCCTCTTGATAAGTCTGTGGTTGATTGTCGCTGGGTGTACAATGTGAAAGTCAGTCCTAATGGTTGTGTGGCTCATCTGAAGGCCCGCCTTGTTGCTAAGGGGTATACTCAGGCGTATGGTTTGGATTATTCAGACACATTCTCCCTAGTTGCTAAACTTGCCTCAGTACATTTGTTCATTTCTTCAGCCACCACTTGTCATTGGCCTCTACATCGGTTATATGTGAAGAATCCTTCCCTACATGGTGATCTTCATGAGGAGGTATATCTGGAGCAACCCCCTGGGTTTGTTGCTCAGGGGGAGTCAAGCTTAGTATGCCGGCTCAAGAAGTCATTGTATGGATTAAAAAAATCTCCAAGAGCATGGTTTGGCCATTTTAGTGTTGTAGTATTTGAGTTTGGTCTTCATTGGTATGCAGTAGATCACTCTATGTATAATTGTCATACTCCATCGGGTAGTATTTTGCTTATTGTATATGTGGATGACATTGTGATCACTGGTGATGATGATCGTGGCATGCAGGACCTAAAGCTTTTTCTACAAAGTAAGTTTTAGACCAAATACTTGGGACCATTGAAGTACTTCTTGGGTATAAAAGTATCGAGATCTCGTACAAGAATTGTCTTGTCATTGAGGAAGTATATTCTTGATATTTTAGGTGAGACGGGTTGTTGGGATCTAAACTTGTTGATACGCCCATGGATCCCAATAGTAAGTGATTACACAACTAAATTGCGTTATTAGGCGTTTAAATCCATGCATTAAGGATTATATTTTTAATTAAATGCCTAATTATGTTCAATATTTTAACATTGCGTTCTATTTATAATATTTGGATTTTATTGAATAATTTATGAATTTTTGGTATTTTATTATTGCAAGGCAACTATTGAATTGCGTAGTAAAGTTTTGATCTTTAGGCTTTTATCTGGAATTTCAAACGTAGGATTGTGGTTAGTATTTAATTCTATCATAGTCTATTTTATTGTGTCTTTTCCCGTTTTTCGTTGTTAAATTTAGTTTTTGTTAGAACTCATAATTTAAATTACATGTTTTTTTAATTCGTCAAAAAAGAATTTCAACATCCCAAAAAACCCGAATCTGAACTGTGTTCAGTAACCCTTTTGTTTCTTATTTTCGGTTGGAATTACACAAAATTTGGAATTAGACTGCATTCCCCGAGGAGACGATCTGACCCTTGGGCTAATTATTACACGATTGAACTCCTATACTTGGGATAGCTTCCGAACTGCTCATTTTTCGAGTGAGTCAAATTTTTGGCGCTGTTGCCGGGTGTCACGAGCTAGGCTTGTTCAAGGCATTATGCTTGCCTGTGACCGCTTGCCTCGTGTGTTTGGGATGAGTTTCCATCATGTAAATACTAGTGTAGGGTTATTTTCTAGTATTTATTTCATTGTAAGCCAAATAAGGCAGTATGACTCCTCGGTCACTTTAATGCTTCCTAGTGCCAGAGTGAGAATAGCCCAGAAAGCTCTTTAGGGGAGGGTGAGTGTTCATTAGTCATTGTAAAACTCACTACAATTGTCAATGTGCTTAGCCTACTTGCCTCCCTCGCTAAGTACAACATGTCAACGGAGGATTTGTTAATGAATTACGTTTGCTTCAATGTTTAGTGCTTGCTTGCCACGGCTTTCATGAATTGATTATTGTTTCCGCTTCTATCTGAATGAATGTTAATGAAAGTGCTTCGTGGATGAATGTTGGGTAAACGATAGGCTGGCTAGTTAAATAAGAGTGCTTTAGCTAGCGCCACACGGTCCTTCACAAGAGTGTGAAAATAGTCGGACTGTGACACTTGGTATCATAGCCAAGGCTCAGTTGCTATGAGAATTCAGTTACCTTCGTTGTGGGATTTTGGAAGCTTTGGTAATTGACCATGCACCAAACAATGCTGAAAGACTTAGTGCACTGGAAGCACAGGTTGAACAGACAACCAACAATATGGCCAACAAGATGGCCCAACTGAGGGGACTTGTTGATGAAGTGATGGGATCACAACAGCATCAAGCAAGTTTGACAAGTGAAATGTCAGAGGACTTTCACCACACTGTGGAAACTTTGCAGGCCCGGATGGCTGATCTGGATGCAAAGGTGAATCTGATGGTTCTTGCTATGGGGAACTTCAACACTCCGGGAATTAGTAAGACCAAGGTACCTGAACCTAAGACGTATGGGGGGTGCCCGTAATGCTAAGGAGTTAGAGAACTTCTTGTTTGATATGGAACAATATTTTCGCGCTGTGAGGATGACCTCAGAACAGGTGAGAGTGGATACTGCAACCATATACTTGGTGGGCGACGCCAAACTATGGTGGCGTGCTAAGTACAATGACATTGAAAATGGAAACTGTGTAATTGATAGTTGGGCAGACTTGAAAAGAGAGCTCAAGGCCTAATTCTTTCCTGAAAATGTTGAGTACAATGCAAGGAAAAAGCTAAGAGACCTCAAGCATACTGGGTCGATCAGGGAATATGTGAAACAATTTTCTACTTTGATGTTAGATATCCGGGATATGTCGGAGAAGGACAAGTTGTTCTATTTTCTAGAGGGGATGAAACCGTGGGCAAGGACTGAACTTCATAGACAAAGAGTTCAAGACTTGTCTACCGCACAAGCTGCTGCAGAATGCTTGACTGACTACACTGGGGAGAATATCACTTCGTCCAAAGGATCTGGCAGAGAGGGAAACAATGGAAAGTCTTTCAAGAAAGGCAAACCCAAGAGTGGGGGAGCCGACTATAAAGCATCAACCTCAAAGGAAGTTTCGTCGTCTCGAGGGTTCAACACACCCAAGGGAAAGGGTAAACTTGAGTGTTTCTTGTGTTGAGGTCCTCATAGAGTTTTTGAGTGCCCTCACAAGGCATCACTTAATGCTTTACAGGCTTCTATTGCCAAATAGGCACTGGAAGATGATGGGGAAGAAGATGAGACCCCGAGGATGGGTGTAATACGGCAGGTGAGCGCATTGGAAAAGCAGGAGAAAGCCCCAAATGTTACACGAGCCAGAGGGCTAATGTTTGTGGACTTGAGAATCAATGGGAAGAGCACCCGCGCTATGGTGGATACCGGGGCTACCCATAACTTTGTTTTGCAACCGGAAGCTTGGAGACTCAACTTATCCTTAGAGAAGGATACAGGACGCATGAAAGCAGTTAATTCTATAGCCCAGCCTACTCTGGGAGTAGCCAAGCAAGTTACTGTGAAGCTTGGGCAGTAGGAAGGTCATGTGAATTTCACAGCAGTGCCATTGGATGACTTCCAAGTTATTTTGGGAATGGAGTTCCTAAGGGGAACGAAGGCAGTGCTGATGCCTTCAGCTGGTTCCCTATGTCTGATGGGAGATCACCCGTGCATGGTGCAAGCTGTTGCAACGAAAGTAGACGATGGGAAGTTCCTTTCAGCCATGCAACTCAAGAAAGGTTTGAGGAAGGGAGAGCAGACATATCTAGCCACGGTGGTGGTAGATAAATAAGTAGGCAAAGAGCTGGTGCCTACATCCATCCAAGCGGTGTTGGATGAGTACAAGGAGGTGATGCCGGATAAGTTGCCTCACGAATTACCTCCACTACGGGGTGTGGAGCATGAGATTGAGTTGTTTCCAAGAGTGAAACCACCTGCAAAAGGGCCATATCGGATGGCGCCTCCAGAGTTAGCAGAATTGAGGAAGCAACTTGATGAATTATTGGAAGCGGGATATGTTCGCCCTTCCAAAGCACCATTTGGAGCACCGGTACTGTTTCAAAAGAAACATGATGGGAACCTGCGGATGTGTGTAGACTACTGCGCGCTCAACAAGTGACAGTGCGCAACAAGTATCCTATTCCGTTGATTGCTGATTTATTGGATCAGTTGAGTCACGCCAAGTACTTCACTAAACTTGACTTGAGGTCAGGTTACTATCAGGTGAGAATTGCTGATGGGGACGAGCCGAAGACTACTTGTGTGATACGATATGGGGCATATGAATTCTTGGTGATGTCATTCGGGTTGACGAATGCGCCTGCAACATTTTGTACCTTGATGAACCAGGTTTTTCGTGAGTACCTTGACAAGTTTGTCGTCGTGTACCTGGATGATATTGTTGTCTACAGTTCCACTTTGGAGGAACATAAAGAGCATCTGCGGAAGGTGTTCGATAGGCTGAAGGGGAACAGTCTATATGTGGAGCAAGAGAAGTGCTTTTTCGCTCAGCAGAGCATCAAATTTCTTGGTTATGTGATTGACCAAGGTCATATCAGAATGGATATGGAGAAGGTAAGGGCAATTCAAGAATGGAAGATCCCAACAACAGTGAAAGAGTTGCGTTCCTTTCTTGGCCTTGCCAACTACTACAGGAAGTTCGTAGAGGGGTATTCACGGAGGACGGCCCCTATGACAGAACTACTAAAGAAGGGTCATTGGTGGAACTGGACAGAGGAGTGCCAGGGAGCCTTTGACGACTAGAAGGATGCCATGATGAGAGATCCGGTGCTGGCTCTTCCGAATGTCATGAAACCCTTCGAGGTACAGACAGATGCATTAGACTTCGCCCTTGGAGGAGTCTTGGTACAGGAGGGGCACCCTGTTGCGTACGAAAGCCGTAAGCTTAGTGAAGCAGAGCAAAAGTACACAGCTCAAGAGAAGGAGATGCTAGCGGTGATACATTGTCTCCGTGTGTGGAGGCATTACTTACTTGGGTCAAGGTTTGTGGTGAAAACAGATAACTCAGGTGTTAGCCATTTCTTCACACAGCCAAAACTGACACCTAAGCAGGGCTGATGGCAAGAATTCTTGGCAGAATTTGATTTTTCATTTGAACACAAGGCAGGGCGATTGAACCAAGTTGCGGATGCACCGAGTAGAAAGGCCAAACTGGCGGCCTTACAAATGGTAACACATCTGACTTTAAGTACTGTTACCACAACGATGCGAGAGCGCATCAAGGAGAACTTAGCCAAAGATCCAGTTGCGCAGAACTTAATGAAACTTACTGAAGAAGGGAAGGCACAAAAGTTCTGGATGGAAGATGGGTTACTGATGACCCATGCTAACCGGCTCTTTGTGCCACGAGCAGGTGATCTGAGGAAGACATTGCTGAAAGAATGTTATGATACCATGTGGGCCGGATATCCAGGGTGGCAGCGCACTTTGGCCTTACTGAAGCGGGGGTACTATTGGCCGCACATGTATGAAGATGTGGTTGATTATACCCGAACTTGTCTCACTTGCCAACAAGACAAGGTGAAGCGGAGGAAAATTGCTGGGCTGTTGGAGCCCCCTACCAGTACCGTCCAAACTGTGGGAAAGTGACTCATTGGACTTCATCACCAACCTGCCCAGAGTGGGAGACGCGGGGTCTATACTTGTTAATATAGACAGGTTTTCGAAGTATGGTACATTCATAGCCGCACCGAAGTACTGTTCGGAAGAGAGACAGCACAATTGTTTTTTAAGAACATTGTGAAATATTGGGGTGTTCCCCACGACATTGTTAGTAACTGAGACTCAAGATTCACTAGCAACTTCTGGACAGAACTTTTCAGAATCCTTGGTTCACAACTAGAAATTTCTTTGAGTTATCACCCACAGACAAATGGACAGACGGAGAGATTCAATGGGCTACTTGAAGAGTACTTGCGCCACTTTGTCAACGCCAACCAAAAGAATTGGGTGCAACTACTTGATGTGGCTCAGTTCTGTTTCAATGCCCAAAAGTGCTCCACAACCAACAAGAGTCCTTTTGAGCTTGTTACAGGCCAACAGCTGCTGTTACCTCACACAATGGATGAGCCGTACAAAGGAAAGAGTCCCAGGGCGTACGTCTTTACCAAAGAATGGAGACAGAATGCTGAGATTGCCCGAGCCTACCTAGAGAAAGCTACTAAGCGGATGAAGAAGTGGGCAGATCAGGGGAGAAGACCGCAGCACTTCAACATAGGTGACTTGGTGCTTGTTAAGCTCAATCCTGAACAGGTCAGGTCACTACGAGGACGAGATAGGAGACTACTTCGCAAATATGAAGGACCAGTCCCCATCTTGGCCAAAGTCGGGAAGGTCTCCTACAAAATCGACCCTCTGACTTGGATGAAAGTGCATCCTGTGTTTCATGTCAATTGCCTCAAGCTGTACAACACCGACACCGACGATCTGAGCAGAAATCAGTCAGCCAGAGCAGAAGTGAGTACAGTTCAACCTGACAGACGTGAAGTTGAAGATATCCTTACAGACAGAGAGTTCACATCCTCAAGGAAGAAGCGGCAGGAATTCTTAGTGAAGTGGAAAGGCCTTGGTGACGAAGAAACTAGCTGGGTTTCTGCGGAAGATATGCAACCATTCGTAGACAAAGTCGAAGAGTACCTAGCGTCAAAGTCTACGAGGACGTTGACCGCATAAGTGGGGGAGAATGTCACGAGCTAAGCTTGTTCAGGGCATTATGCTTGCCTGTGACCGCTTGCCTCGTGTGTTTGGGATGAGTTTTCATCATGTAAATACTAGTGTACGGTTATTTTTCAGTATTTATTTCATTGTAAGCCAAATAAGGCAGTATGACTCCTCGGTCACTTTGATGTTTCCTAGTGCTAGAGTGAGAATAGCCTAGAAAGCTCTTTAGGGGAGGGTGAGTGTTCATCAGTCATTGTAAAACTCACTAGCAATTGTCAACGTGCTTAGCCTACTTGCCTCCCTCGCTAAGTACAACATGTCAACGGAGGATTTGTTAATGAATTACGTTTGCTTCAATGTTTAGTGCTTGCTTGCCACGACTTTCATGACTTGATTATTGTTTCCATTGCTATCTGAATGAATGTTAATGAAAGTGCTTCGTGGATGAATGTTGGTAAACGATAGGCTGGCTAGTTAAACAAGAGTGTTTTAGCTAGCGCCGCACGGCCCTTCACAAGGGTGTGAAAATAGTCGGACCGTGACACCGGGGAATGTCAATTTTAGTTTCAAACTAGTGTATTTCCTGTTATTTTAATTTTTCTGATGAAAAAAAAAGCAAAAAAAAAAGGGGAAAAAAAGAGTTTTGAAGAAAATATGGCTGCACCTGCCCCACGCACGCTTATGAATATTTTGCAACCCACACGAACCACACAACCATCTTGCATCATATTGTCTGAAAATGCACAGAACTTTAACATTAAGTCTGAAATGATATCTGTGATACCTCAATTTTATGGGATGAAGTGTGAAAATCCGTATCAGCATTTAACTGATTTTGAGCTTGCATGTGTTACATTCACAGATGGGGATGCTACTAATCAAACAATTTGATTGCGTCTATTTTCTTTTTCATTGAAAGACAAGGCTACGGCGTGGTTTAATTCTCTTAGGCCTAATTCTATCTCTAGTTGGGCTAATATGCAAAACGAATTTCTGCATAATTTTTTTCCCTTACAAAGAACTCAATTTTTGTAGAAACAGATCAGTCGATTCATGCAATGAGTTGATGAGACATCTCATGAAAGCTGGGATTAGAGATCTGGTTAACATGTGTTCCCACCAATTTGAATCATGGCGCCTGGTTAACTATTTCTACACTGCGCTGACTCCTGAATTGAAATAGTTCGTTCATATTATGTGTTTAGGATATTTCTTTGACAAGGAGCCTGATGAGCCATTGGATTTTCTAGATCATTTAGCTAACTATGCTCAGCAGTGGAACATTAGGATTGACAGAAGACCAATTGCAGCTCAACCATTGAGAGCAGTACATGGTGGAGAGTGGTATGAACTGAATGATGATTTTTATGTTGAGGCATGTCTAGCTGACCTTACCAGAAGATTGGATGCTATGGAGATGGAAAAGGAGAATAATACAGAGCAACTTTGGAATCAACCTTTCCAGTCCTATGCACCCCCTTATCAGCCGTCATATCATCAGACCGCCTTTCAGCATCAGTATCAGTCACAACAGATCTCTCAGAGCTATGCACCTTCGGGATTTCAATTTAATGCAGCACCTGCTCCACTGGAGAAGTCTCCTGAGGATGCTCTTCAGCAGTTTATGCAGATTAATACTCAGACCATGAACGAATTGCAGGACACCACTAATGAGATAAGCACGCAGTTGAATATCTTAGAAAAAGGGGGAATTTTCGGTAGAATCTCAGTCTAATCCTTAAGAATACCAGCACCAATAGCAACAAATACATAATGTTTCTCTTGATACAGCGGAGGCTGTTATTACTTCGAGAAGTGGAAAAGAAGTTTCCCAACTTGAGATATTCATCGATAGACCAACAGTTGTCCCGACACTTGAAGTTACAACTGAGATAGATGAGGTCAAAGAAAAATTAGAGGAAGCGAGCCCCAAATTGAAGAAGTCAGTTAACGTCATGGTTTTAAATAACGGCCGTTACGTAGCGTAATGGCCGATACGTAACGTAAATCAAGGGCACCGAAACCAATACAGGCCGATAATGTGGTTCGGAAAAAATTCACAGCCGTAACGGCCGTTACCCCAACGTTACACTCCGTAACGGTCCGTTGCATGCCGACAACTTGGAGAATCTCCTTTCTGCTGCGCAGCGTTCCTTTCCCCCTTTCCCGAGTCCCAAGCACCCATCTTCCATTCAATCTACCTAAATCTAACATTCAAAGAGCAAAAAAACTTACCTTGAAGTTTTGTTGGCCGAGCCGCCGAAGCTATAAGAAGGCTTCACGCCTTCACTCCTTCGAAGCCTGAGCTGATCTACTCATCTTCGCAGCCTTCGTCTAGCCTTCCTGAATCCTGATCCTAACTAAGTTCTTCGAAGCTTGAGAGTGGCCGAAGGCAGCTTCATCCGCCAGTCGTCGCACTCGCCGCCACCAACTAGCCCTCTGCCAGTCGTCGCACGGAGCTTGAAGTGCTCGATAGCCCTTTGGCAGCCTCCGCCAGTCGTCGCACTCGCCGCCACCAGCCAGCCCTCCACCAATCGTCGCACGAAGCTTTGAGGCTCCTCCAGTCCTCCGAGTCACCTCCCCTCTCTCGATCTCACTCAAAGTCTCAGACTCTCTGGCCTCTGCTCATCTCAGCGTATGAGATAAGCTTTAAAATTTCAATAACACTCAACACCCACATGGCCACATCTTAAACTTTTTATTATGTTTTTTTTTTTTAATTATAATTTGTTGTAAATTATGTTTGTTAAATTGAATTAAAAAAAAAAGAGTAATTTAATAGAGTAAAATATTAATCTCAGCGTATGAGATAAGCTTTAAAATTTCAGATTCATTTAATATGCAAATTGGTTCCTAAACAATTTAAGCATGTCATATTCAGTTTTGATTAACATACTTTTATTCATTCTTCCAAATCGGCATACGTATTCTTTCTTTCTTTTTGGTTTCATTGCATATAAAATATATATTATTTTAAAATAAATGACTATGACATGGCATTCCAAAAATATGGAGTGGACAATTTCTCATGTTTTATTTCTATGCTATTTTATATTTGTAAGAGTAAAACAACATTTTGCATAAATATATCCCCTAACAGCATTTTTTTTCTTATAAATTATTATATTCATATACAATATCAATTTCATTTATATGGTATTGCATTAACATTTTTTGAAAGCTGACACCGTTAGTAATAGTATTATGGTTACAGACTTCCAAGATACAACATTAGTACAAAAAATACTCTTTTCTAGTCTTATGCCTTGATGCAGCTTTTGTTTTTTTTTTTTTTTTTTTCAAAGATCAGAAATCTCCCACATCTTAAACTTTTTATTATGTTTTTTTTTTAAATTATAATTTTTTGTAAATTATGTTTGTTAAATTGAATTAAAAAAAAGAGTAATTTAATAGAGTAAAAAATTAGAAAACAATAATAATTATGTAAAATAAAATTTTCTTAATTTATAAATATTTTTATTGTCTTATATTTTTTGAAAGGTAATTAGGAAAATTTAGTTTCATCACATATTTCCTATTTATAAATATTTTTTAAGTTTTAAAACATCATTTTGACCTTAAATTTAAAATTAGGAAAAATAAATCGTTACATGATCTATTTTTTGTTTTTAGTTATCAAATAAAGTAAAAATTGATAACTTAATAAAAAAAATTTAACCTAATAATTAATATATTAATAATTCAGATTTTTACTAATTACTAGTTTACTACTGGAATTTGTAGAAAAATTTTATTTTAATCCATAAATTGAGAAAATACTTAAAAAATTAAATAGTCAATTTGTACTGTATGGATCTCTATTAGTGATGCTGTGAGGTATATGAAAGTAGAGCAAGTCTTTTTCACCTTTAAAATTACAATGTTAATTTCTTATAGTTATAAATGAAAATAAAATCAAGTTATAAAAAATAATGAAAATATCTTTTTAAAGATAAAGGAATATATTTTTTTGTAATAAAATATCTAATAATTTTTAATTTTTCTTATTTAAATATAAAAATAAATTAAACATTACTTATTATTTTTAATTAAATATTATATTTTATTTTTACGTAATAAGTATTTAAAATTAGAAGGACTATTTAGTACTTATTATTTAATATTTACTAAATTACTAATTATAATATTATTCCTGTCATTTTTTTTAGAAAGGTTGTAACTTTATATTTTCTCTATGTTTTGTGTAGAGATCATCAAATTAAGTCTATCAATATGTCACATGATAGAGGAAATGAGAACTTACCAAGTGAGGATATTGGATGGCATTTTGGTACTGCGGTGGACGGTAATAGACATGTTATTATGTGTAAGTTATGTGGGAAGATAATTAAAGGGGGCATTACACGTTTGAAACAACACTTGACACATAAAAAAGGTCAAGTAGCTGGATGCTCAAATGTGACCACACAAGTCAGAGAACAAATGATGAAACATCTACAACAGTATGCTGAGAAGAAAAGAGAAAAACAAAAAAGGCAAGAAGAAGCAGAAGCACAAATTAGAGGAGATTTTGAAAATTTGAGTGATGAAGAAGACTTGGAAGAAAAAAGTATAAGATTTGCTCGACAAGAAAGCATACGATCACAGCAACAATGGGAAGAGAGACAAAGATTTCGAGCAAGAACATCTAGAGGGGGTAATATTTATGAAGAGGGAGGTGGCTCTGGCAGTGGTGCTACCGGTGGTTTCAATAGAGCAGGAGCTCGATCTTATAGTGGTCGAGAAGCTGGAGGTAGTGGACGACAATGGATCAATCCTAATGCCCCTGAAGCTAGACTAAATGCAATGGATCCTATTTTAGAAAGAAGTAAGAGTGTGAAACAACCAAAAATCAACACAAAGTTACTGAAAGTTTTAAGAAGTAAATTAGGAAAAGCAGTTGAAAAATTCCTAATTTATAATCGGATTCTAGCGAATGTAGTTGACTCTCCATTTATGCAGCCTATGCTTGATATTACTGCAGAGGTTGGAAAGGGGGTGAAGGGTCCATCACCCTATGAGACATCTGAAATTTATTTGGAGCAAGAGTATCAAGAAATGAAAAATTATATAGCTTCTTTTGCTGGAATTTGGAAGGAGAGAGGTGTAACCTTTATGTGTGATGGTTGGTCAGGACCAACTAGAAAACACATTATAAACTTTTTAGTTTATTGCGATAGAGGCACCGTGTTTCATAAATCAGTTGATGCCTCTGATGTGCCAAGCAAAACAACTGAATATTATTTCAGGTAATTTTCTAATTTTAATTGTATATGCAAATAGTATTATGAACTTGCATGTTTTTAATTAAATAGTAGTAATTATTGAATCTATAATTTCTTTTCAGATTAATGAACGAGGTGATTGAAGAAATTGGAGAGGAGAATGTTGTCCAAGTAGTGACTGATAATGAAGCTGCAATGAAGGCAGGAGAAAAATTATTAATGCAGAAGAGGCCCAATCTTTATTGGACAGCATGTGCAGCTCATTGCATAGACCTTATTCTTGAAGATATTGGTAAAAAAAGTAACGTGAAGAAGGTCTTAAAAGATGTAAGAACAATAATCTCATTTATTTACAACCACACATGGACAGTGAATTTCATGAAAAAATTCACAAATAATAGAGAGTTACTTCGCCCTGCCATCACTAGATTTGCCACAAATTTCATTGCTTTGGAGACTATTGTCAGGCATAAACAAGCACTAAGGGAAATGTTTACATCTGATGCTTGGAAAAATTCAAGGTTTGGGATGGCAAAATCAGGCCCAACATATGATTCAAAGAAAATTATCTTAGGTAAAGAGTTCTGGCAAAAGGCCTCTTATATAATTAAAGTGCAAGAACCCTTAGTGAAAGTTCTTAAATTGGTTGATGGTGATGAAAAACCAACCATGGGCTTCATATACGAGGCAATTGATAGGGCGAAGTTGGTCATTCAAAAAGATTGCCGGTTTTACAAAGACTATTGGAAAATTATTGACAACCGGTTGAGTTTTTAGTTGCACCAAGATTTGCACGCTGCTGGTAAGTGTAAATCAAATACAATTTCTTATTATTTTAACTTTTGAATTATGCATAATTGCATTACAAAATTATTGATTAATATGTTTCTAAATTTAATTGTAGGGTATTTTTTGAACCCACAATTTCTTTATGGTGCCCCATCCTCTCCTGAAGTTGCTAGAGAAGTCATGGATGGAGTTAAAAAAGTGATAACCAAGTTGGTACCCGATATAGATACTCAAATTTGGGCTATTAATCAAGTAAGTAGTGGTTCCATTAAATTGAAAAATGAATTGTTCTAGTATTCTGTAATACTTTCAAGAATAATTATCAATACATCTAATTAATTAATTATATTTCACAATCATCCTTTTTTAGTTGTTGCTATATCGAGATAGGAAGGAGACTTTTGGAACCCCGTTGGCTCAAAGGGCAGTGAAACAAACAAATCCTGGTAAATATGACTATATAGCCAAATAATGGAGAATGACTCTATTTTCTCTCTTTATGTTTCAATTTGACTTTTGAAATATACGCTATACTAACATAAAACTCTTTTTAATTATTCATGCAACTGAATGGTGGATTCATTATGGCTTCTGTGCTCTTGAGCTCTAAAGAATAGCAATCAGAGTTCTTAGCTAGACCACATCAACTTCGAATTGTGAGCGTAATTGGAGCACCTTTAGCCTCATCCATACGAAAACAAGAAATAGATTAAAGTACATGAGACTACAAAAACTTGTTTTCGTACATTACAACGTGAGGTTAAAGTTAAGACGTACAATGAGAAGAAGCCAACGAGAAATTTAAGAGGGTTTCAATCCTATCAATTTGGACTACATTTCCGAAGAAGATGATCCTTTAAGTCAATGGTTAGAGGAGAGAGAGACACCACTACTCGACGGTCAGGACAATTCAAATTGGTTAAATGAAGAAATTGGTGGTACTACAAAAGGAGGTGATCAACCACCAATAAACGCGCATGATGATTCAAGTTCAAGCCCTGAATGTACACAAAGTGATGACAATCTTGGTTTGAGCCCACCAAGTGATGATGATGGTAATAGTGGTGCTGGAGCTGGGGTTGGGGGGGGGGGTGGCAGTGGTGGTGGTGGTGGTGGAGGCGGCGGTGTAGAATATAATTATGGATATGACACAGGGATATCATTTGCAAGGGATATATATCCTTCTGATCCTTATGGACTACATGACATACCAGAAAATTATGACTTGGGTATTCCTCCAAGGAACTAATCTTCACAATCCAGGAGAAGGAGTGCTCGTGGTGACCCTAGTGATTCTACTAAAGATTCATATGGTGTGGTTCGTAGTTTTGGCGACTTTGGTTTAGATGGTTCATCATCACAATCATATGGATCTCATCCAACATATCCACATTATGCATCTCGTGACTCACATTTTTATCCCAGTGGATCAAGAATCTCAGGATCTAGTGAGTCTTCTTCTACACACTACCCAGAGCCAGCCCCTGCCCCAACTTATAGATGTTATTCAGGAGAATTTTCATCACCAGTACATTTTCAAGAGCAACAACGAAATGACGCAAACTTGGGTTTATTCAACTATGTATTTCCATAAGGATGGGGAGATAATTTCCCATCCCAATCTCAAGATACAGATGCAAATTATGAAGACCCTCCACGTCATTCTTTTTAGTGGTGACATGTGTTATGTTATAAATTTGTAATATTGTATTCATATATTTTCAACTATTTATTGATATTTGATATTAATTACTTTTTAAATTCATGTATGTGTAATGTGTATATTGAGTATTGAGTCTATTGAGTAGTGATTCATTTTTAGTAACTTTATGACTTTAATTAATTGATTCTTACATTTCTACATCTTTTTACTCATTAAAGTAATGTAAACTATAAAAAAATATGCTTTTTTTTGTAAACAGCGCACTAAAATTAATATAAAAATCATAATGCCTATTAAAAAGCATTTGTAGGTTAAATGAAAGCCTTCAAAATTCATTAAAAATCATGTATTAATGGATTCAAGCTTATTTTTCAATTTTGGCATGGTTGTGCATGCGTGAAAAAAATTCACGACCGTTACGCCCGCTTCCCATTATGTAACACCCGCGACCTGCGACACTCGCAACCGTAACGCGACGTTACCCGCGACCGCGATTTCGAACCATGGTTAACGTGGAGACCGAGACCGGTAAGGAGTACCAACCTATGGTACCTTATCCTCAGAGATTGACAGCCGTTGAACCGTCACTCCCTACTGGAGTAAATGTCAAGGAGTGTAACGTCGAAGCAAATCCTCACAGTGGCATGGTGATGGGTATACCCAATAAAGAGGGTGAGCAGAATGGTGAACGTTTAAAGGAACCAAGTAAAAATTTTAATGTTGATGCTTCTGAAGAACCAAAGGTAACTGCTCTGACATCTTTGCCTCAAAGACCGATTCTTAAAAAAGTGAATTTCCTGGAAAATATACTAAATAAAGATCCCTTCTTGCTAAAATAAGGAAGGCAATCTGCACATGTTTTGTCTGGTACCTTAGAACGCATTGATTTATTTGAGGCTAACTTTTGTGTAGGTGACAAGACTAATTCATTGTGGCGACTCAAGTTTGGAGACTCGCCAATTCAATTTATAGACCTGCACCCACCAGATGAAATTCCTCCTGAGCCTCCTCGAGACATATTGTGTTGTTTTTCTTACCTTTGTTTTTCATTTTGTTTTATTTTGTCTTATTTTTAATTTATTAGTAGGTACATTCTCCTTTTAGTTTTAGTTTTTCTTTTTCCTTACTGCTCTGCCCAGGTACTTTTCTACTTCCCTCATTATCATTCTTTTGCTTCTCTTTTCAAACATTGAGGACATTATCTCACTTTAGTTAAAGGGGGGGGGGGGGGGATGAGAAAATACATTGAAAATTTTTTTTTTTTTGAATATGGATGATTAGGCCATGATTAACACTGACTTATACCCTTTACATACTTGCATATAACCTAGGAGTTACACACTTAAGATGTATAGTGAGTTATTTATGTGTAGTTTCTTTTTATATGGTTATTCTAGGAATTGTAACTCTATGTAGGTTGACTAGTAGTTCATTCGTGTTAATCTGGCTATATAAACTCTTGTATTTACATAGTATCACGTTCACGTGACTTGTAGCATTTAGGGTTCCTTGTGAGCACTGAGAGAGCGCCTGTGGCGACTTTGATACCTTGTAAGGTATTGTTGAACCATTTATCGTTATTTTGAGTTTTGACATCAACTCAGAGTTCATGAAATTCAACTTTCCCTTTTTTTTTTTTCTGGATACTCTTTGTACACTAGTTTCTGTTTTTGACTTGCTAGCCTAGAGGTGGTATCTAGTGGGGAGATAGAAACCTAAGTCTTGTAGCCTACTCAAGATGTGAAGGTTGAGCCACCCCTAACGATAGACTTAGTTCATGGACTACTGTTCAAGCTTAATTCACATGGGTTGTATGAAGACAACAAAAGAAGTGTAATGATTGTCCTAATTGACATGAAAAGAAAGAAACTGAAGAATGAGCCGAAAAAAAAATAAAAACAAAAATAAATAAAAAAAATAGAACAACTACAACAAAAAGTTAGGGACACGACACATGTTCTCCACATATGAAGACTCTTCAACCGCTTAATGCCTCAGAAATATTCACGCCTGGTTCGTGAATAAGTTGATCTAGGGTGATCTTGATTGGATATGGTGAGTAGGTGTGAAGATGATAGGGTGAAGGACCCAACACCTCACAAATAGGCTAGATCCTTCTCAGACTAGTCCACTCCATACATTTAGCGTTTGTTTCTTGCGATATGTGAGATGTTTGATCGCGACACTCCTCCTCACATATGATGAGCGAACCCATTCTTTTTGAGTGTTTTTGAGGGTATACCAATAAGGCCGAGTCAGAACGACCGTTCTGTTGGTGTCCACTAGTATCCTGGGTATAACGAGTCATATACATTACACATGCCTCGAGATTTCATCTATTTATGCTCGAATTTATATGGCTACATTAACTTCGAATTATAATTTCCGGTTAACTTTATGTGAGTATACTATTCTTGATGGCTTTACAATGATGAAACTTGCATGAATGACTTGCTTCAGAGTTACGTGAATTGTATGAGCTTGTGTGTAATTTCGTTATAGTCTTGCATGTGAAATGGTATGGTTGTGTCACATGTGCATTCATTTCATATTTGTTGGAATTAGTATTTGTGGGTACTGTCCTAGATTTCATTCACGTTATTTGCTAGAGACTAGAAAAACGTTAGTTGGGGGGTGTGATTACGCGCTTAAATTATGTTATTAGGCGTTTAAATCCATGCATTAAGGATTATATTTTTAATTAAATGCTTAATTATGTTCAATATTTTAACATTGCGTTCTATTTATAATATTTGGGTTTTATTGAATAATTTATGAATATTTGGTATTTTATTATTGTAGGGCAACTATTGAATTACATAGCAAAGTTTTGATCTTTAGGCTTTTATCCAGAATTTCAAACATAGGATTGTGGTTAGTATTTAATTCTGTCATAGTCTATTTTATTGTGCCTTTTCCCGTTTTTTGTTGTTAAATTTAGTTTTTGTTAGAACTCATAATTTAAATTGCACGTTCTTTTAATTAGTCAAAAAAGAATCTCAACATCCCAAAAAACCCGAATCTGAACTGTGTTCAGTAACCCTTTTGTTTCTTATTTTCGGTTGGAATTACACGAAATTTGGAATTAGACTGTATTTTCTGAGGAGACGATCTGTCCCTTGGGCTAATTATTACACGACTAAACTCCTATACTTGGGATAACTTCTGAGCTGTTCATTTTTCGAGTGAGTCAGTAAGTTAATGTCAGATATGGGTGATTTGTTGCCTAACCCAAGTCGGTACCGGAAACTTGTTGGAAAGTTGAATTATCTCACAGTCACTCGACCAGATATATCCTTCGCAACAAGTGTTGTAAGTCAGTTTCTTGATTCCCTGAGAACAAGTCACTGGGATGCAGTAATTTGAATTTTGAGATATCTCAAAGGTGCACCAGGGAGAGGTCTATTATATTAGGATCAGGGTCACACTTATATTCAGGGATATACAGATGTAGATTGGATCGGATCACCATTCGATTGAAGATCCACAACCGGGTATTGTATCTTTGTCAGTGGTAATTTGGTGTCTTGGAAATGTAAGAAACCAAATGTGGTTGTTAGGTTGAGTGCTAAGTTAGAGTATAGGGCTATGGCGCACACTACATGTGAACTTGTTTGGTTGAAGAACATGTTGAAAGAACTAGGTTTTCCACATTCTCGGCCTATCGAGTTGATGTGTGAGAATTGAGTTGCTATTCATATTGCCTCCAACCTTGTCTTCCATGAGCAGACAAAGCATATAGAAGTTGATTGCCACTTTATTCGAGAGAAACTTGTATAGAAGCTCATTACGACCACTTATGTGAAGTTTGAGTTTCAACTTGCTAATTTGTTCACTAAAGCCTTGGGATGTGCTCATGTGAAATTCATTTGTAATAAGCTAGGAGCATATGGTATATATGCTCCATCTCGAGGGGGAGCGTTAATGGTTATTTAGCCTTTTAGCATTATTATTAAAGTGTGAGTTAGTAAGGGTATTATGGTCATTCCAAACATATATTATAAACAGAGGGAGAGACCTATCATTGAGTTTAGGTCTTCCATTTTACCCAATTAGTCAACACACTTTCTCCAAGCTTGAAAAAAGTATGGAATGGCCTGATATTTTGCCATTCTATATTCCAATAATTTGTCACCATGTTGCTATATGTATATATTGCTACATATCATCAAAATCCATTACACATTTCGCCCACAATTCTCAACCTACTTACATAGGACCACAAATTTGACCCCCCATTTTCAAGAACTATCTTCAACTCCTTTAATCTTGAGTATCATGCATAAATGAAACAAACTCACTTCGAAAATTCACAAAATGCAGAAATGGAGTCTGATTCTTATTACTGGCAGTGACAAACTGGTGCTCGGTACATTGGTATTCCAGTTTCTAGGTTTTCATATCAAAATATCGTGCTTGCTTGCAAAATATCATGTCTGGAATCAAAATATCATGCTGCATATCAAACTCTCAGAAGAAAAGCCCAAATTCTTGTGGCTGGAACCATTTATCATGAGTTCTGAAGTTACAGAGGGTTTTTTGGTAGTTCTCCACACGTGCAAGACCAGGCACATGGCGTGAGCTGCGGCAAGCATCCTCTGGTGATGAAATTTTGGGTGGTGGTAGATCAAGGGGTGGTGGTGGTTGTGGTGTGAAGAAATAACTTTAGGAAGCTAGGGACTTTTGAAGGGGCGAAAGCTGGGGAATGTTTCTTTGGCACATGAAGCATCAAGCTGATGAAATTTGGAGTTACGGCCTTTTGGTGGTTTCCACTTTTGATGGTATATGTGGTGTCATGAAAATCTTTTGGGGAAAGAGGTGTTCGAAAACTGAGGGCATGACTTTAATTTTTGGAAATTGCGGGTGGTTTTTCTTTAATTCTTTTTCTTGAAATTCTAGAGCAAAAAGGATGACAGAAGGGACTGAAAACTGGGATTGGTATTTTAACTCGGGATTGTCTTGAGATGGGAGATTGAGAGAGTGATGAATGGAGAGAAATTAGTTTTAAGTGATAAATAGAGAGAGTGATCAATGCAAATTTAAGTGTTTTAAAGGCTTGCCAACATTCAGAGTGGGTACAGCTGCGACATTTTGAGATTTACTGAGACCAATTAGTTTTCCTTCGCAAGATTTTGATGTTGGTCTCAAGAAATCCATCTTTTACTGTTAGATACATACTTTAGGAGTATAAATTCAGTGTGCCAGCACCATTTTTCAAGTTTATTAATGGAATTCTCTTAGAGAATCTGCAAGAAATTGAAGTGGAATACTTGAAGAATCCCTTCAAACTACAAAGACAGCACAAGGACCTTTTGGTAGTGTTGCACAAGCTTACACTACTAGGATTCATAGCAATCGATGTAATGTTACTCATCTAATTGGTTGGTCCTTGTTTGAATTTGAATTGATCCATATTGTTTATCTTATTGAAAAAAAAAAAAAAAATGATGAGTCGAGTCCACATGCTTAGTTCCCATCTAGTCGACAATTCTCAACAATTGATAAAAACTAGAAGTGCTTGTGGTTTTGATGGTTGTTGAAGGCTTGTTTTCTTCTTAGATTGGTTAGATGAAATAGAGAATTGTTTTAGTTGGTAATGATTGTGTGACCACTATCTACTTGGCTAGATCAAAACTTCTTGATTTAGCAAAGCAATATCAGCAAAAAGTTGAAAGGTACAAATATCACCACATGCTTCGAAATGAGATCTCAATAGAAAAGTATGCCCCACATTTGTGTAGGGAGCAATTAGTGGACCAACTGTGTAGTCTTAGGCAACATTCTTCTAGTATTACTGATTATTGCTCTAACTTTAGAGACCTCATTTATTGATGCACTCGTAGTGTGGAACCTAGAGTGGTGATTATGTTCAAAAACAGGTTGAGGGATGAAATTAGAAAGCATATTATTTTGCAAATTCAAAAAAATGGCCCACTACTTGAGGCTTACCACATGGCTTTGGAAGCTAAGAGATTTCTCTAGATACCAATCCATAACACCACTTCTAATTTTAAAGAGTTTCAAGAGTCTAGATCAATTTCCTAATGGTCATGAGGTACCACCCCCAGATGTTCAAGAGAAAACTCAAATTGCTAATGATAAACAATCAAATATAAAAAATTCCCATGCAAAATTGTTGCATGTTGAGTATTATGACTACATATATGATTTGCATGTTATTAGTGCACAATATTTTGATTCTTTAGTGGACATGTCATAAATCTTCTTATAAAAAATATAAATGATTTGCATATTAATAGTGCACAATTTTTTGATTATTTAATGGCCAAAAGTCATGAATATTCTTATAAAAAAAATAAGGCATTAGACTTGTCTTTGGTGATCCTAGACACTGTTGGTGATTCTAGACCACAGATGGACCTTGACTTGTTAGACTTAGTTGTTGAGACTTGCAATGAACTTCAAACTGAGTTGCCAACTAGTAGGATAGATATGTCAAGTTTTTAAGCAGTTAACTTCCTTTCTTTTTTGGTTAAGGTGCTTTCCTAAGAAAGTTACCTTGCTCTTCAACCACAATTTTCCCTTCCTAACCCAAAGAAGAAAGAACAATTGGTTACTCTGGAGTTTGTTGAAAATTATTTAATCATGGATCCTATTGTTGAAATCCCTACTGCAAATTTGCGTCTCCATCCCTTACATCTTCTTCCTCCACATCTTCTTTAACCAAATCTAGTGAAACATTGTCCATCATTCTAGAATATGGACCAAATGCGTATTTGCTTGAGCTGCCAATAGATTTGGATATTAAATTGATTTTTCGCTTGGAGGACTCGTTATTTTATGAGGACATTGCAACCTTCAATGGATCTTTTAGATACTCTCCAATGGTGATTGACAATGCAATGTAATTCATGCCACCTCTTGATTTGCCTACATGTTTGACTTTGTTCCCACTCATGGAGTTAAAGCTACTACAACATTTCATAACTCATGGTTGAATGTTTTCTAACAAGGGGAATTTGATGAAGAACCACCAATGGAGAACTTTGGATGTTTATATTGTAGCTAGGAGTCCTAGGACTATTATTTTAGATTGAGAAAAATTCTGATTATTTTAGACGTTTAGTTAATTTAGGGTTATTTTGTGTGTCTTAAGTACTTGGGGTTATTTTGTAATTTCTTGTTTTCGTTGTACTATTAGATGCGTAAGTAACTTGTTTTTAATGTATGAAGCAGTTAGTTATCAGATTTGAATCCAGATTTCCAACTCAGTTCTCTCTCTCTCTCTCTCTCTCTCTCTCTCTCTCTCTCTCTATATATATATATATATATATATATATATATATATATACTTCTGATTTTCTGTTTCTGTGCTACATCAGTTGAGAACTCAATTAATTAAGTTTCAAAGCTTAAGAATAGCTTCATACATACAGAAGTAAATGTTAAGCAGGACTATTGATTTTTAAAGTTATATTTTTAGGTACACAGTTGATACATAATTTGATTTGCCTTATCTTTTTAAAAACAAAAAGTTTTTTAAGAATAGAACCACACACAACCATGACTAGAACTTACCAAATTTGGTCGTATATGGTATCTTTTCATTTCTGAAAATAATGAAAATGCTATCTTCAAATTTTTAGACTCCACACAAACCTGTGAACATTCAACATTAAGGATGGATTAGATTGAGGATATGCAAAAAAAACATTCTGATTAAGCACAGATGTAGAGGACAGCCATTATGGGACATAAAATGATAAAAAAGTTTTGAACCTTGATTGCTGTTGTGTATGCAATAACATCAGACTTAATTCCAGCCTCACGCATGGATTTCAAAATCTGCACTGGAAAAAAATGATTATTAGATAACTCAAAACTCCCATGAAAGTTGTGTTTGGAGACGTTGAGAGAGGGAAAAAAAACCAAAGAACAAACAACTAAAATGATTATATTTATTCAGGGCACATAAAAATTACATCTAGAGCATTATCGGCTGCTATAAAAGATAAGGAAAATGCTTGTGCACCCAGGGAATGATAGAAAAAAGGAGGAAAAGATAGACTCATATAGAACTACATTTGAAATGCTGAGGTTTTTTGTCATCATCGTTGTCTCTACAGTTAATGCTTTAAGTACTTAATCCTAACAATCAAGCAATTTCAAATTAAAAATTGTTGATATTAAAAGCACTGAGAACAATAAATCCCTTCAACATTGCATTTAACCAAAGATGGTTGCTTATCGTACCCTTCAACTTAACACTTTAGATGTAATTGTTTCTTAAATATATTGCATCTATATTGGTTTCCTTCGGTCTTATTTCAATCAAAGATGATTATTCGTCATCACTGTTATCTCTCTTTATAAATTAAAAAATAAAAAATTCACTTTGTTAGCTAGTTTGTGGGTACTTTACATTTTTCTCCTTCTTCATTCATCCTAAAGAAATTTCACATCCGTAGAATCTTTTGTACTATTGTAGCACATGTATGTTACCATAAAATCATAGCGATATATTCCAGATTGGGGACCAGCAGAATTGTACTATGAATTCAATTAGCTAATAGGAAGATGTGTCTGGGACGTTTCAACAACACAGATTCACTGAAGGAAAAAAAAGTGCAAAAATGTGCCAGAAATTCCCCGACCTGGAAATATGGCTCACAGAAATTAGAATTTTAGTTAAACACAGCCTTCACATGAGCCCAGAACCCAGAACCGGTAAAGTATTGGTTTTAACCACCTGGCAGAGAATAAGATAAAACGTATTTCACCTGGATAGCAGCCTCCACATTGCCTGATCTTCCACAAATATCAATCAAAATTGACCAACTTATATGATTGGGAGAAAGCCCCACCTTCTTCATTTCATCCATCAAAGATTTAGCATGGCAATAATCAGTACCGCAGGCCTTCATCAAAATATTATATGTTGCAGTAGTGGGTGTAAAGGGTAACTTCTTAGTGAAGTTTGTGCAATGTGAATTAGAAGTATCATTTATCATACTTGTACTGGAATTTTCAGATGCATGTCCCATGCCCACGAAGTTATCTCTAGTGTCATTAGGCCGGTTAAAATCATCACCAAATACCTCCTGCAGCCCAGTTGTCTTCCAGGAATGAAAAAAACGAAAAGCTCTATCATACTGGCAGGCTTCAACACAGGCATGTAGAAGAATGTTACAACACTGTGAATTTGGTTCACAACCGGCCAAAAGCATCTCTTTGAATAGCAGAAAAGCCTGCTCTACAAGACCTGCATTAGCACAGGTACTTATCAATGATGACCACGCGACTGTATTGGGAGTAATGCCGGATGATATCATATCTTCTTTAATTTTCAGCGCCATATGCCACAGTTTTGCATCGGTAAAAACCTGAATCTTTCCAGAAAGATCACCACTTCCATGAACAAACATGCAAGAGCAACAGGATAAGGAGCAGAAGAAGACAGCATTAAAGTTAATGTTCATATGATACTGTAAGACATACCTTAATAATTGTGCTGTATGTGAAAACATCCAATTTTAATGCTCCTGTTGATTCCAAATGTTGCACCTCCCTATAAATGTTCTGTGCCAAATCAACCCTTCCAGCAAGACAGCATGCCTTTAGAAGGATATTATAAGATGCCACGTCTGGGGTGACCCCAAGATGCTGGATACAGGATAAACAGGCTAAGATGGCATTACAGTTATTAAAGAAATTCATTTAAGAGCAACAGTTATTTTATATAGCATAAGAAAAAATATATATCACTAGGCAACAGCCAGAAAGGGTTGCCAGCCTGTTATTCAGATGGCATGATATAAACTGGAATTTTTAAGCCAATCACTGACATAAACAGAAATTTAAACATAAACATATGACTCCTTGACTTGAAAAGCTCTTGTATTTCTTTCCCTCAGCATACACCAAAACAAGCAAAGAGGAGACATTTTCCAAACTCTTTTCTTGCTCTCATCAATATTACCGAACCTCCAGGTGGTGAAGTCTACACTACCAGGCATGACCCATCCGGCTCGAAACCATTGCCATATGAGCCCTAAAAAGTCCCTAGTCTTTGTACAGCAGAGAGTGAGGTGATTAGTGTCTATTTTTCTTTGCACACGAACACTGACTAATATGGATGATCCCTATCCTTTAAAACCAAGGTTTTATCTAGTAAGGATTACCTCTCTGGCAAATAAGGACACTTTGATTGGGACTCCTGCACTCCATACAGCTTTCCACGAAAAGCAAGCATCTATCCTGCCAAGGATGAGATCAGAGAAAGACTTGACAGAAAAATTTGATCTTTTCCCCACTTTCCATCTTTAAAGAATCATCACCACTTGGCCTTAATATAGTATTGTCCAATTTTCCTAGTAATTCCAGCACATCACTAACTTCCCAATCACCCGTATCCCTTTTAAGACTGGCATCAAACAGCCCCATTGTTACCCCAGGAAAGTACATTGACAAACCAACACCATTTTGTTTGTCGCCAAAATAAAAAAAGCCAGGAATTTTTTAGAACTTCATCTCCACACCATACAGAATCAGAATCTGCATTAGGGTTTCTTTATGAACTAACCCTCTTCGGTCAGCCCAAACTTATCATTAACAACCCTCTACCAGAGCACCTCACCCTCTGCAGCTCTTAGGCCATTTTGCCAAAAAAAAATTTATTGAAGCTTTATAGGTGTCTCAGTACCAGACCTCCATATCTAATCGTGCAATAAATTACATTCCAATTAACTAGATCAATATTCCCATCCTCTTCTATGCTTCCCTGCAAAAAATCCCCTAATATTTTTCTCCAATTCCTTAAATGCTGATGGCATAGTAAAGAGAGACACAAAGTAGATTGGAAGTTTGGGCAGGTGTGCTCATATTAAGTTTGCACCTTCCCATTTTGGAAAGCAACATCCTCTTTAACCGTGCCAACTTCATCTCAATTCTCTTGCCCATCCATCACATGGTGCTTTAGATTTGAAGAGGCAACATGAGGCATTCCCAGGTATTGAGTTAGGAGCCTACTGATTTTGCAACCAAAAATTGCTGCAAATCTCTCAACATCATTGCCTTCTCTGATAGGAAGATAAGGCTTCAAATCACAGGAAAACACATTTAGGTAGCTAACTTCCCTTAATCCACACCAAACAACACAACAGTTTCATCTGCAAAAGGAAGGTGAGATTTCTCAAGCAATGAACCTACAGCCCCACCTGAAAGGCTCTGATGTGGCCTCCCACCAGTGAGGTGCAATGAAGATGAATTAGTGGCTTTGATGACAACGATAAAAAAGTAAGAAGAGATTGGATCTCCTTGTCTTTAGCCCCTAGAAATCTCCCAAAAAATTCCCCTAGAAATCTCCCAAAAAAAAAAAAAAAACTCTCTGGATCCCATTAACAATAATTGAGTGAACAGCTGACATACACAATTTAATCCATTTCCTCCATTTACTGTGAACCCCAATAATTTCAATAATTTAAAAAAAAAAAAAAATCCCAATTGACATGATCATACTACTTTCCAATATACCTTTGCAAATCAGCCAGGGTTGCAAACTTCTGAGTCTTCAGTCTACTACACATTTTTACCACTAAAATTCATCAAGGATCTTTTTCCAGGTACAGAGACATCTTGAGTATCTGAAACCACTTTCTCATTTACTTCTTTCAACTTGAGAGTCTAACACCTTGACCAGAAACTTGTAGAAACTCCTCACCTGAGTGCATGGTCTATACACCAGGATGTTTTCAGCCCCAGGTGTCAAAACTATAAAGGTAGCATTCAAGACTTTCTCCATCACCTCGCACGTGATGGTAATCCAGTTTTGTTTGTTGAATATCGCCATTCCATCAGGGCCAGAAGCCTCATCTCCTTGGCAAGTCTTCAAGGTTGCCTCCTTGTTCTCATCTGTTAAGGGTCTTTCATGCCAATCTTTATTTTTCTCACCAATAGAACTGAGCTCCATGCTATCAAGCAATGGTCTTCTGTTATTTGTTTCTCCGTACAAAGAAGCATAACCCACATTTCCATGGGCAATTACCTCTTGATAATGATGTCTTACCCTATAATTGTTATAGTATTGTCAAAATTTGATCTTCTATGTCAGTTGGTAACTTAATGGAGAATATCGTAGTATTTCACCTTCTTCTAGCCATAGAACTATGGATTTCTATTTCCAGAAAATTTCTTCCAGAATTAGCAGCCTCCCTACCTCTCCTGTCCCTTCTGTTATGCTCCTACTTACACAAGCCCCCTATTCCTTCTAAGATCTAACTCCTTGATGTCATCAACAACTTGTGAGACTCTCACCTCCACTCTCCCATAGTCTCCAAGTTATGCTTTTCATATGCTCTTCCAGAAGTTTAATTTCCTCGCTAGTTTGCAACTAGCAACTCCATCCACCACAAAGCTGTCCCACAAAGTCAAAATTAGTTCCCCTAACCCTCCTCTTTGAGCCACAGATTTTCAAATTAGAACAGGTTTCTACCTTTAGTCAAATCCCCAGAGTCCAAAAGCAGAGGCGAATGGTCTGCCCAGGCTTTGGCATGTGCTACAGTGGATTAGGAAAGAGGTCCTCACAATCTATGGAAACAAGAAATTTGTCTCCTTTAGGCATTGACACTTCTAATCTATTCTTGACCAGTGAAATGTCCACCATGTAAAGGCAAATCCATCAAACTGAGTTGGTTTATTTCCTGGGAAACTGCCTGATTGATATTGTTCTGGAGCAGCCTTTTCCCTCTTCCTGAAATAGGATCATATACCGAAGTCACCTCCAAGGACTGCTCCACTTGTTTCTGATGACTAACATCATCTCCCATCTTCATCCACTGAGCCCCTACAGCCTTATGAAAGCCTCACCAAATTTTATCTTTTACAAAATGAAAAGACATGGGGGCAGAGTGCATTTCTACCATTGACTCCACCTTGCTATTGGCTTTTATCCTACATTACGAAAAAGTCCTCAAGCCACACCTCTGCCCGTATAGCCAGCCAATCAAATTTTTTCCACTCCAAAAGGCTTGGGCCAGGCTCATATTCATGAGTTATCACTGCAACTTTTGTTAATTGTGGACACACAACTTCCACCTTCTATCTCTTTTGAAAACCTTTCACAGCCTTCCCCTTCGTAAACCATTCCAAGATATAATTTTGCACCTCAATTGCACATTGATTTTGAAAATTCCTCTCCTTTCCCCTCTCCATCCCTTCCTACTGCGAACTTGTCCCTTCATGGTTAAGAGACTAAGTCAGCCTTACTTTTGCTGTCTGTGCTCATTCTTACTACACAATCATCATAGAGAAGGCCTCAGTTTGAGCTAGATTCTGAGAAGTAGCTGTCTCACTGCTTCTTACTTCATCAAAGACACTTCCCCAGTTTCTTCCTGCTTCAGTCCACTCTCGTTTGGTTGCCAACTCTTCAATTAACTCTTCTCCTTCTTCCTTAAGGCTTCACAGAGCTGAGCCGCCATATCCCTTGTAAACTTCAATTAACTCTCCTCTCTCTCTCTCTCTCTCTCTCTCTCTCTCTCTCTCACATACACACACACACACAGAGCCTGGACTCGTACTGTTTTCCTATCTTTAGAGTATCTTCTCAAAAGCCCTCCATGCATTTCCTCAGTTTGAGATTCCAATTAGAGTGCTCTTTAATTGAGCTAAAACTAATATTTTTTTTTCTGTAAATATTACTGAGAAAAAATAGGAGTGATAAGTGCCCGACATATAATTGAGTAAAAATTGGTAGATAATTTTTTCAAAAAAAATATGAAAATGATGAATAAAAAGAGAAACAGTCGGGAAAGCACAAAACTGTAGCAACAAAACATTTGCACGATTTAAAAAAGGATGAATCATTACTTATCAACTATAAAAGAGCAGCCTATGCAATGTTATGGTTAACAGAGGTTGAAAACATACAATTGCACATAAAAAGCCCCAAAAAGAAAAAAGTAGATCTCCTCGAAAATCAACCTAGAAAGGGCCTAAAATAGGCATGTGAGAGAGATTGAGAGAAAACAATGCTATGGATAAGGAGAAACGATCATCGATATTCAAGATATTTAAAAATATCTTATCTCTAAGTCGAGTTTAGGATAGGCTCTGTATCCAAATAACCTTATATTTACAGCTGTCATACACAATTGTATTTATATTCTATTCTCTAAGTTGTGTAATACTGCTAATAACCTTTCTCCCGTGGATAGAACACAATAAATTTAAACTACTTTGATAAATTAGCATGACTTGCTTTGTTTTTCAATAAATAAGTTCATACTAGCCATGATTTTCATTTATTTGAGTTGTGTTAACTGATATTAGAAATTCCTTTTGACTTATGTGGTAGGAGGAGTTTAGATGAAAGCAAATTATGAGGGTCAAGCTACAAAACATAAATAGAATAAGAGCTGGGGCAGAGAGAGAGAGAAAAAAAAGAAAAAGATGGGGCATGCTGAAACCAGGTGTGACACCTGGCAGCACTACAAACCAGCAGCTGCCACCTGGAAGTTCTGAAAAACCAGTAGCAGACACCTAGTGCACAGCTGTCAGCACTGCAGAACCCCTGTTGCCACCAGCTGCTATGGTCCTGTCATGTGTCCAGCCACTGTCTTGACTTTTCCAGCCTGCAGAACAGCCTGAACATAGAAAAGAATACCCCAAAACTCTTGCAATCCTATAGAGAGAGAGAGAGAGACAGGAGAGAGAAAGGGAGTAATAACTCTGCAGAAAATCAGGTAAATTCAGAGAAAATCAATAGAAAATACAGGAAATTCAGAGGGGAACTTAGACTAAGTTGAAGAAGCTGAAAATCAAGGTAGTTGTTCTTAATTTTCATTTACTCACCTAGGGATTTTGGGTATTTAAAAAAAACAAGGGTAGAAACTTGTATAAAAGTTGAATCCTAACAAGGAAGATTTAAATTTATTATCTCAAATTACTTGATATGGCTGCATAATACATGTATGTTTCTTTGGTTATCATAGTTGCATATCTTGTTTAGTTGGGAAATTTTCATGTGATAGATATTCTTCTTATAAGGATGATGGTCTTACTTGCTATGGCAAAGCTTGTTTATGCATATGTTGAATTGTTATTGTGTGAAATAGATGACACCATGTGTTGTTGTGGCTATGATATAGTGGATTTTGGGCAAGTAGGGATTGTGTCTCCCTTGAGTGAAAGGCCCTAAACCCCTGGAGGGTATTTCCAAGTTAAGTGGTGGTTGGCCAAGCTGAAATTTGGCACTTGTTAGTATTTCCGCGTTAAGCGGTTGTTGGTCAAGCTGGAATTTGGCACTTGTTTGAGATAAAATGTGTACTTTGTTGGGACATCACTTGTTACTTGATATGTTTGAAAAAATGTGTAAATACCTTCTATTTGAATGTTTTGCATTGGTCACTTTAGATGAACAGATTGCTTTGAATAAAGATTGTGTTCTTGCACCTTATGATCTTGCATACATGTAAGAAATCATGTATTATCCTTAATTGCTCTTGTTTCTCGGTGTAACTGTTGCGAGCTGGGGCAAACAGAAACCTTGAATCATGTGCTTTGTTTGAGCGAGATTGCTGTGAAGATTTGGAATTTTTCCGCTACAGCCTTGGTGGTTCCTTGCACGACTGCAGTTTCTTGGATTCGTAGTGTACAACAATGGTTTACTTATGCTAAGAAATCGACTCAGAGGGGTGTAATCATTGGTATCGTGCCGAGTTTAATAACTTGGAGATTTTGGGTGCGTCGATGTAGAGTCCGAATGGAAGGTGCTAAAGAATCGGCTGAAGGAGTTTGGTTGGCAATCGAGGTTTGGCTTAGGAGAATTTCAAAGAATATGAGATCAAGAGGATCCCTTTCCACTCAAGATAGCAAAGTACTAAGTGCTTTTGAGATTCCAATTATCACTCCAAAGGCTCGGACTCCTTGTGTTGTTAGGTAACGGAACCCTTGGGTTGGGTCCGTAAAGTTGAACGTAGATGGTAGTTGCCGTGGGAACCCAGGGACATGTCGAGGGGGTGGTGTGATTCGAGATTGCAGCGGGGCTTTACTGGGTGCTTATTCTTCCTTCTTTGGCTATGGCACTAATAATAAAGCCGAACTTAGGGCCATGACGGAGGGAGTGCGGGCGTGCAAAGAGCTGGGTTACATGAATGTGGAGATTGAATGTGACTCTAATGTAGTAGTCAATTGGGTTCGTTCTCAGAGATGCATGGTTTGGTATTTGTGGGATTTTTGGGAAGAGTTGTTTAAGGCTCTTTCCATGATTAATTTTACCATTGCTCACCAATTCAGAGAAGGAAATAAGGCTGCGGACTTCTTGGCATGTCAGGGAGAGGAAGGCACCACTATGAGATATCTGGAGTTTGCTTCTTTACCTCGTCTAGTTAGAGGCATGATACGACTTGACAAAATCGGTCTTCCTAATTTAAGAGTCTAATGTGTCGTTTTTTCTTCATTTAGTTTTCGTTACGTTTGGTTTTTATCTGTTTGTAGCTTGCTTTACTGGAACTACGGTATTCCTCTGCCATAAGTGAGGAGTTTTCTAATAAAGAAAGGAGGTGCCGCCCTCTTTTATGAAAAAAAAAAAAAATCCTTATTTGAATAAGGGGGAGTTAATAATGTCTACTAAGCTTGTGGTAGCTCGCCTTATTCCTCAATGATTTCAAGTTCAAACTGAAGGAGAACTCCACTTGTTAGGTTCTCCAAGATAATACCATTTTGACATGTATTAAAGGTTGGCAGGAAGGCAACAAGGATACTAAGCGTGTGTGTTTAGTTTTGGGCCGTTATGTATGCAGACTGGGGAGTCAGAAAAATATTGTATAAAAAGTACAACCCGATGTAAAGAGCATGTTACTAAATGAAAAACGTTTTTAGTTGCTTATGGAATATATACATGTTTTGTGTTTTCAACAAATGAACACTCTTAATTGGCTTTTAACTTGGTTCCAAATGATGATTTGTAAAACAGATTCTTGCCTAGGCCTAGTGAACCCATTAGACTTTAGATGGAGTGACGAATGGTCATGTGCCAAAAAAACTAAGGACATGACAAATATTTTCAATTTGACCATATGTCCAAACCACATAAATCTCTTATCTCTCATGCCTCCTCACAATTATTTATCATTTAATTTTATTCCTTTTTTTTTTTTTTCAATATGGTATCAAAGGTACTAGTCTCAGAGAAACATTTCCTTGGTTCTTATCACTTAATGATCACCATTTCTGCAGCTATAGCATGCAAGTTATTCTTCTTCTTTATTACTAGACCACATTTTCTCCTCATCATCCACCTTTTGCACTAGAGATAGATGAACTTACTAGGAGTATCCAAAATGAGGTTCCATGGTATATGTTGTTTACAGATGATATTGGGATATTGTCTTGATTTATGAAACTAGGGGTGGAGTAGAATCTAAGTTAGAATTATGGAGAGAAGTTTTTGAATCAAAATATTTTTAGGATAAGATGAAATAAGACTAAATATACAAAATTTAATTTTAGTCATAGTAGGAGGAATATTGGAGAAAATATTAAATTTGATGGTCAAGAAATTAATAGCACGAGTAGATTTTGATACCTTGGATCTATTACGCAAGTTGAAGGAGAAATTGAAGAAGATGTAATACATAGAGTTAAAATAGTTTGTGTAAAATGGAGATCTACTTCAGGTATGCTGTGTGATCATAAAATACCCTTAAATTTAAAAGAGAAGTTCTATAGAATGGCTACAAAATCAGGTATGCTATATGAATTAGAATGATGGGCAACTAAGAAACAACATATCCAAGAAGTAAAAATTGAAGAAATGAGAATACGTCCAGATGAGTTGTATAAATTAAATGATAAATTAAGAAATGAACATATTTACTAAAAGTTAGGCGAAACTCCTATAGAAGATAAGATAAAGAAGGGGTGACACGGATGGTTTGGACATCTGCAATGTAGGCCAAATAGTGCACAAGTGAAGAGGAGTGAGCTAGTTACTGTGAGGAGCAGTAGAAGTAAGGGTAGACCTAAAATAACTTGGAATGAGATAATAAGGATTTAATAGCTTGAATCCGTTGGAGTAAATTGGCCATGATTGTAAATTGGTAAAAAAAAATTCATGTAGCCAACCCCACCTAATGGGACTTAAGGCTTAAAGAGAAAGAGAGACTTAGTATTTACAATTTGAAGATATTCTGTAGGAGGACCTACATGCTTTTTTCAGTAGGGATACTCAGTTCCTTCCATTAACCAAAGTTAGTCTCAATTATATAATATTCTTCTTTTTTTTTTGGGGGGAAAGAGCCGGAAGCCACCCACATAGCGGCCCCATCCCAAGTTTATTAATAACTCTCACTTATGGCGGAGGAATACCGTGGAAACAAAAGGACACTTTAGACTTACATAATAACCAATAAAACACCCCATGCATCAAACCAAACAAAAGAAGAAAACAAACCTAAACCAATACCTAAAGGAAACCAACTAAACATACCTCATATAAGCCGTACCCACCTTATCTAATCTAAACAAACCTTTGATAACTCTAGGAAGTTGGCTACTATTTGTAAACAAACTATTCCTTCCTATCGCACCTTGTCGAGCCAAAGCATCTGACACTTTATTCCTTTCTTTATATAAATGATTTATAGAAAAATCTACTCCCTCCAATAAACCAATAAACTGCTCTCAAAAATCCCACAAATATCATAAAGAACATTTACTGGATCTTATCCAATTTACTACAATATTCGAATCACATTCAATGTCAATACTGGTATGACCCAATTGTTTGCAAAGTTTTATTCCTTCCATCACTGCTCTCAATTCAGCTTCATTATTAGAACAAGAACTAAAATATTTTGAAAAACCAAAAATAAAAGAACCTGTACAGTCTCTAAGAATGCCACCACCACCCTCCAGCCCTGGGTTCCCCAAGATGCTCCCATCTAAATTTAGTTTCAACCTTCCTTGCCTCGGTTTTAGCCATCTCACACCTTGCATAACTTTATTCTTTTTATTCACAATCTGCACTTCTAGATTTTGCACTATTCAAATATTAGCATCATTTAAATGAGTCATAACTGTCATATTCTTACTCAAAACCCCCACCCAATTCTTAATGGACAACCACACATCTGTACTACTCTCCAGTTTCCCCTCCATTTTAGTCACACATCTCCTTCTCCACAACCTCCAAACTACTAAATAAGGAATCAAACCCATCAATATTCCCAATTGAGAGTATCGGAAAGCCCTATTAAACCACATTTGAACTCTTTTTTTCCAACTTTGGTGCCTAAGGAAAGGTACACCTACCTCCACCGAAACCTTCCTCCATACATTAGCAACAAGATCTCTCTTATTCAAAAGATGCTCCACATCTTCTGATTGCCTCGTCTCACAACAATCACATGCCGAAGCAAGTGATACCCCCACCCTTCTCACCTTTTCATCAACGCTTAAGCACTCAAAAGCAGCATTCCACATACAGATAACAATTTTCTTCGATAACCATTTGTTCCAAACCCACTTTGCCCAATCAAACTTTGGAGCTCTAACTCTTATAGCATCCCATGTTGACTTTGTATTAAAGCAACCATTCTTTTCCGGGAGCCATAGCAGGATGTCTGAAGAGTTTCTAAGTTTTCCAACTCTTTCCATCACTTCTTCTGCTTTATTAAAACCCAAAATCCTTTACAAATTTTCCACATCCCATACATTATTAATAACCAAATCTTTTAATCTGATATGTGAATGTGCACCATCTGGAAATTCTGAAAACAAAGGTCCCGAATCCATAAACTTATCATATCACAATTTCACATCTCCTTCTCTAACCTTTCACTTTGATTTACTTAACAGCTCAGACATACACTGCAGAATTTTCTTCCAAAAAGAAGAATCCGATCCATGTGGCTTGCAAAGGGCAATATGTCCTCCTTTAACATATTTAGCTTTAAAAAATCTAGCCCATAAAGAATTTTGTGCTAATAATTGCCAACCAAACTTCATAAATAACGACTGTTACACTTCCGAAATGTCCCTTACTCCTATGCTCCCCTCCTCCACAGGAACACACAATTTCTTCCCAACCCTCCATTTCATTTTTTCTTTCCCATCCTTAAATCCCCCAAAAAAAAGAGGCAAACATACCTTGTATCTTTTTTATCACCAGTTTCGGGGCATTTAGAACAGTTAACAGATGTAGTGACATGCTCGAAAACACATGTCTCAACAAAACTAGACGACCTTCTTGAGACAATAGTCTACTTTTCTAGCCCTCAATTTTCTTACTGATTTTTTTGAATTAAAGGGTCAAACTAACAGCCCTTCAATTTACCATCCATGATTGGCACTCCCAAATACGTAAAAGGAAATTTACCTTCAATAAAACCAGTCTCTTATAGAATTTCTCCCTTCCTCTGAGCACTCAACTTCTTTGAGAAAAAAATAGCTGATTTATCTTTATTCACCCTTTAGCCAATCCAACTTTCATACTCGTTGATTACCTCCATTAACTGTCTAACAGATTTTTTACCAGCATTAGCAAATATAACAACATCATCCGCATACATTAAATGCGATATAATAGGTGCACCACTCGGATGCGCAAACAGTAAAATCCGCTTCTCAATCATCTTTTTTTGAATTAATCTAGAAAGAACTTCCTCCATGATGATGAAAATATACGGGGACAACGGATCCCCCTGCCTCAAAACCCCTTTTTGACTTGAAGAAACCCCTGTAAGTGCCATACATCATAATAGAAAACCATGGAGTAGAAATAAAATTCTGAATCAATTTACAAAAACAATCTGGAAAATCAAAAGCATGGAAAATTTGATCTACCATCTACCACTTCACTCGATCATACGCTTTGCTCATGTCAAGTTTTAGCATCATATTACTTCCTCTCACCTGCCTATGTAATAATTTTGTCATCTCTTGAGCAAGCATTCTATTTTCAAAAATACTCCTCCCTTTCACAAAAGCACCTTACTCAAGAGATATTAAATCACTTATCACCAACGATAGCTTGCCAACAAGGATTTTGGAGAAAATTTTATAGATTACGTTCCAAAGGCTTATCAGGCAAAATTTATCAAAAGACTGAGGATCCTTTACTTTTGGAATAAGAACTAAATACGAGGAACAAAAATACCGAGGCAACATATCACCTTTGAAGAACGCCCTTACCGCTTCCATCACATTATTTTTAATAATCTTCTAGCAGGTAAGATAGAAAGAAGACCCAAATCCATCCAGTCCTGGGCTTCTGTCCACCGAAATAGAAGACATAGCTGCATATACCTTCTCCTCAGTCGGTTCTTCCTTCAACTGTCTTATGGAATCTTCAGAAACCACTGATTGGATAATACTGTCCAGATTTGGCCTTTGCACTGAACTATTCTGCCCTAAGAATTGCTCAAAATAATTCACAGCCTCATCATGAACCATCTGCATATTTTCTAGCACCGAATCATCAGGAAGCACCATTGAATTCACACAAGAGTTACGCCTTCTTTGGGCAATCACCGCATGGAAAAACTTTGAATTTTGGTCACCATTAGTTAAGCATTTCTTCTTTGCTTGCTGCGCCAGCCTTTTCTCTTCCCTTCTATACCATACCTTTAATTCAGCCTTAGAAATAAGAAACTCTTCTTCAATTGATTCTGAGTACTCCGTCTGTAGTAAATTCTCATATTTTTCCACCCTTTCCTCCAACTCTTGTATGATACCACCAACACGACCAAAAGTTTGTTTATTCCATGTGGTTCCAAATCCCATGCCTCTTGTCATGCCAACCTAATTGGTTTTACATTAGATTAACTACTCATGATCATGTTGATTTCTTTATTTTTTTATTTGTCTTTTCAAAAAGAAAAGGAAAAAATAAAAATACAAAATAACAAAACAAAAGTATTTTTGTATACTCAATGCTCATCTTAAGGGGAGCATTAGAGAAAAGAAATAAGATGATTGGTTATTCAAAATATTTAGAAGTATTTTATCTCTTAGTTAAGATACTAGGATAGGGTTGGCATCCAACTAACCTTATGTTTACAGCCCTACATATCCATCATTGTGCCTCTATGTTCTTTGAGTTGAGTAATAGCGTTATCAACCTTTCTCATGTGGATGTAAACCAAAAGGTGAAAATAAAACCATGTAAATATTTTGCCTCCACTCTACAACAAAACCAAGTCTTAGTCCCACTAAGTGGGGTCGGCTATATGAATCCTTTTCCGCCAATTTATGCAATCATGAACCATTTCTTTTGATAGATTCAAGAATATTAAATCTTTACTCACTATCTCCTTCCCAGTTATTTTAGGTCTATCCCTACTCCTTCTACTGGCCCCCACAGTAACTAAGTCACTCTTCCTCACAAGTGCACTATGTGGCTTACATTGCAAGTGTCCATACCATCTAAGTCGTCCCTCCCTTATCTTATCTTGTATAGGAGCTGCATCTAACTTACCACGAATATGTTCATTCCTTAATTTATATTTCAATGTTATACCACTCATCCATCCATGGTCTTAAATTTCCACGAAACTGTCGAAATTTCTGTCGAAATTTCCAATTTTCGTCACCTTCGAAATCGAAATGGCAGTTGATTTCCATCTTGCATAATTTCCATCGAAATCTCAACGAATCATCCGAAATTTATCGAAACCTCGAAATTTTAGCGAAATTTGTTGAAATTTATCGAAACCTCGAGAGTGAAGTGAAATTTCTCTTTTAATTTATTTTATTTATTTTATTGAAACAAAAGGTTATCACAAGTGCTTTTAAAATTATATGAAAAAAAAAAAACTTATAGTAATATTTTTTTTAACTATTCATGTCTAAATTATCAATATTTGTATAATAAATAATATTTAAATGATTTATGAATTTCATTTGCATTAATTGAATATGTTTAATGTACATTATCTTACAAACATGTTTGATACACGTACTATTTTACAACTTTTCCACCTCATACAAAACATAGATGTATTTAATTTGTTATATATTAGTCTTAAAACTTATATTTTTATGTTTGTTAACCATTTCTAAAATTTCACAAAGAATTCCATGCTTTACTACTAGTTTCCATTATTTTTTCAAATTGTAATCGACTTCGAAATTGAAATTTCCATACTTTTGGAGCTTCGAAATTTGAGTCGAAATTGAAATTTAAGACCTTGCATCCATTTAAGCATTCTCATCTCGGCAACTTTTACTTTTTGGATATTATGTTTCTTCATCGCCCAATATTTCGATCCATATAGCATAGCTGGTCTTATAGCTGTCCTATAAAACTTCCCTTTCAATTTTAAGGGTATTCTACGATTACATAGCACACTTGAAGCATTTCTCCATTTTACCCAACCTACTTTAACTTTATGCATTGCACCATCTTCAATTTCTCCTTCAGCTTGCATAATAGATCCAAGGTATCGAAATCTACAAGTGCTATTTATTTCTTCATCATCAAGTTTAACTTTGTCTCCAATATTCCTCCTATCATTACTAAAATTACATTTCATATATTCTATTTTATTTCTACTTATCCTAAAACCTCTAGATTCCAAAACTTCTCTCCATAATTCTAACTCAGCCTCTACTTTGTCCATAGTTTCGTCAATTAATACAATATCATCTGTAAACAGCATACACCATGGAACCTCCTTTTGAATACTCTTAGTCAATTGGTCCATCACTAAAGCAAAAAGATAAGGACTCAAAGCAGATCCTTGATGTACACCTATGGTAATTGGAAATTCTCTAGTTTCTTCATCTATAGTCCTTACACTAGTCATTACTCCATCGTACATATCCTTAATGATATCGGTATACTTACAACATACACCCTTTTTTTTTTTTTCTAAAACCCACCATAGAACTTCCCTAAGTATCCTAACATATGCTTTCTCAAGGTCAATAAATATCATATGCAAGTCCCTCTTCTTTTCCCTAAACTTTTCCATTAATCTTCTTAAAAGATAAATAGCTTCTGTGGTAGATCTCCTAGGCATAAAATTAAATTGATTTTCTGAGATCTTCGTTTCTAACCTTAATCTTTGTTCCACTACGCTTTCCCATAGTTTCATCGTATGACTCATAAGTTTAATTCCACGATAGTTATTACAATTTTGAATATCTCCTTTATTTTTGTATATAGGAATTAAAGCGTTTTTCCTCCATTCATCTGACATTTTCTTAATTTTTACAATTGTATTAAATAAATTAGTTAACCATATAATTTCATTATCACCCAAACATTTCCAAACTTCAATTGGGAAGTTATCTGGTCCCATAGCTTTCCCATTTTTCATCTTTTTTAGTGCAAACTTAACTTCGTTAACTCTAATTTTTCAAATAAATCTTATATTTTTAGTCTTTTCCTCATTTGACAATTCTAAGTTTAAGCCTTCTATTTGATTTTCATTAAACAACTTACTAATCTTTCTTTAATATCTTCGTCCTTAAACAAGACAATATCATTCTCACTTTTTATACATTTTACATTTCCTAAGTCCTTGCTTTTCCTTTCTCTAGCTTTAGTAAGTTTAAATATATCTCTTTCCCCTTCTTTTGTACCTAATCTATCATACAAACTATTAAATGATCTATATTTAACTTCATTAACGGCCTTTTTTGCATCTTTTCTTGCCTCCTTATATTTTTCAAAGTTCTCTATTTCTACATTTTTGTCACGTTTTATACCAAATTCTTTTTGTCTTTATGATTTTTTATACATCTTTATCCCACCACCAACTCTCTTTGCTATTTGAGAATCTTCCCCTTAATTCACCTAAAATCTCTTTGGCTATCTTTTTAATAGAGCTAGCTAATCTATTCCAAAGAGTATTTGTATCTATCTCATCCTCTATGGTCCAATCTCCATCTTTGATCATTTTATCTTTAAATTTTATTATATTTTCTCCTTTTAAGTTCCACCATCTAATTCTCTTACACTGGTTTATTTTATCATTTTTCTTCCATTTTTTAATACATATATCTAACACTAAGACTTTACGTTGTGTGGTTAGGCTTTCACCTAGAATAACTTTACAATCCTTGCATGATAAACGATCTACCCTCCTAGTTAAAAAAAAAATCTATTTGACTTCTATTTTGTCCACTTTTAAAGGTTATTAAGTGTTCTTCTCTCTTCTTAAAGCAAGTATTCATTATCCTAAAATCATATGACATAGCAAAGTCTAAAATCATCTCCCCAAACTCATTTTTGTCTCCATATCCATATCCTCTATGTATCCTTTCATAATTTTTATTATTTCTTCCAACGTGTGCATTCAGATCTCCTCTTATAAATATTTTCTTAGTCCCTGGTATGCCTTGTATAATACTATCCATATCTTCCAAAATTGTCTCTTAAGATTTTCTGCTAAGCCAACTTGAGGAGTATAAACACTAATGTTATTTATTATCTCTTGTCCTAATACCATCTTGATTTTTATAATTCTATCCCTCACTCTAGTTACATCCACAACGCTATCTTTTAAGTTTTTGTCTATAATAATGCCTACTCCATTCTTATGTTTTTCTTTCCAGTGTACCAAAGTTTAAATCCTGATTTATTGATTTCTCTAGCTTTCTCCCCCACCCACTTAGTTTCTTGAAGGCAAATTATATTAATTTTTCTTCTAATCATTGTATCCACAATTTCCATGCTTTTACCCATAAGTGTTCCTATATTCCAAGTTGCTAATCTAATCCTAGTTTCCTGAACTAACGTCTTTACTTGCCCACGTCCAGAATGATGTAGGAACCCTCGCATATTTGCCTTCACTCTCTATTTATTCATAATTCATTTTATTTTATTCTGTTTTATATACATATGCATATACATATATATATATATATATATAGAGAGAGAGAGAGAGAGAGAGAGAGAGAGAGAGGGAGAGAGAGAGAGAGAGAGAGAGAGAGAGAGAGAGAGAGAGAGAGAGAGTTACCTTCATGTGCCTGCATACATGCAATGCATAGGTCAAGTCATGGGCATTCACATTCATAAGGCTGTTAAGAACATAAATATTCGGAGTGAACTTTTGAGCAAGCAACTCCTGCAACAAAATTTAGAATGCAGATCTCAATGGTAATACTAAGACATCAATAATTCAAGTTGTGTAAGAAAGTAAGGAAGTTTATTTGAAAAATAAATAAATAACCTTCAGACATCTACTTTCCTAATTTTTGTAGAAAATAACTTTTTCTCAAACATGATTTTACCATAAAATTGGGTTGGGGAAACTCAATTTACCCTAAGATTTGAAGCAGAAATTAGAGGGTCTCAACATGAATTATGGGGAAATTGGGTTCACGAAACTCAATTTTGGCCCACAGCATGCACTGCATGCATGTAAAGCTCAAGCAAGATAATCAAGTTTTGTACACTTGATTCATGGATCCATTTTAAACTGGTCAAGCCATGCTGCAAGGATGGTGGTTAATTTTTTTACTAGCATTCAAGCTGAGAAACATGCACCCACAAGCATACACACACAGGCATCTCCCTTATTATCTTTCAAGTAGTCCAAAATTGGTGAAGCAAAGCCATATATTTTGACAGCAAGGTACTTGTGACAACTTCCCTTGCAAACAAGTTAATTGACAGTTGATGCCCTTACGAATTTTTTTTTTTTGTTTGGATAAACAATGAAATTTGTTAGAGAAGAAGAGGAATAGTACTTGGTGCCGCGTGCCGGGGGGGGTGTGATGGGGAGAATTAGATGTCCCCCCAGAACAGAAGAAAAAAAAACAATACAGAAGAACCCAAAGAAAAACAACTAATATAAAAAGTCTCTGCTCGATCAAGGCCTTCCAATCCCTCCGTAAATCTGCCAAAGGTAAATTCCAAAAGAAAACATTGGCTGGAAGCCACAGCAGCACTAGGAACACCACTCTACTAGAAAGAAAATTCAGAGAAGCAGCACTGCTCTAAAAAATTCTGTCATCTCTCTCCGTCCAAAGACACCAAAAAATAGCAATTAATGAAAAACCCACAAAGCCTTTCTTTCTTTCCTTCTTCCCAAACCTCATAACACAGAATTTCTCCAGAGAGTAAGGACAGACCCAATTCTCTCCAAGAATATCAAACAAGTTACTCCAGATAGACCCAAGAGACGTGACAATGTAAGAACAAGTGCGAGCAATTTTCTCCACACCTAAAGCAAAGGGCACGCACAATAGGCAGTAAAAACTTAATAGGTTTTTGTTCTGAAGCAAGTCATTAGTGTTAATTTTTTTGCCAGCTTCACTTTCCACAAAAGGGCCTTAATCCTAGAAGGAAGTTTAGCTTTCCAAAGCAAGGGTGAAGGGCAAAAGGAATACCACTGGCGTCATGGATCAAATCAAGGAAGAAAGATATGCAAGAAAATTCCCCTCTGAAACCCACACTCTTTTGCCACTCCCCAATGGATCTGAAGAGGATGAAGCACATTAATTAAAGGCGCAAGCTCGTTGGGCTTTCTTCATTATGGTTCCTCACAAAATGGAAATCTCAAGAGAAATGGAAATCATAATTTCTTTGTAATTCACTAAAAAGGTCAATTATTCTCTCTCTCTCTCTCTCACACACACACATGCACATATGTACAGTTTCAAGTCTGCCCTCTTATATATTAATAATAGAACAACAATAAAGACAAAAATACCCATACTCACACCACATAATTACTAAAATAGCAATTCTCTTGAATCTCTTCTAACACTCCACCTCAAGCTAGAGGTGTATAAATATCACCTGCCCCTCGCTTGTTAAAACCATAAAATGAGGCAGGCTTAGATAAAGCATTTGTGAAAACATCTCCTAGATGATCCGCAAATTTCACAAATGGAGTTGTCACAACCTTCCTCAAAAAAACATTCCACCCAAAATGACAGTCAAATCATATTATTCAAAGGCGCGCCTCAGGTAGTCCTAGGTGCAGGGCACACTGAGGCAATGAGGCTTGCGCCTCATAGGTGTGGAGGCAAGGAGACCTTTAAGAGGTGCAGTGAGGCTCGCCTAACATATGTTCACAGTATACATTGTTTTTTTCCTTTTTCTTTTAATCTCAGCCATATGTTTTCTTTGTTTTTATCTCTTTAATTTTTGCTGTTTTATGGAATTCCTGCCACTTTTCCCTGACATATATACTCAACTGCTCTAGGATTTTTTCATCTGTTCTTCTCCTTCTTTTGGCCTGCTGTGCTGTTCTCAGTCAAAGCTGCATACCCCCTTTGTTGTTTGTCTTTTCTTTTTTCTTTTTTCTTTCGCTGTCCGTTTTTTTTTTTTGGAATTTGTTTGTTTCTTTTCCTGAAACAGTCTTCTTTTTGTTCTTCTTCTGAACTGCTCTGCTGCTCTATGCCACCTCTTTGATGTTCTTTTTTTCCCTTTTTTTCTTTTGCAGTTTTATTTTGGAAATGAAGCTGCTTTTTCCCTGGAAAATTTCCTTTTTCTCAGCATTTCTGCTTCTCCAAGCTGGTATTTCTAGCATCTCAGTCAGAGCTGCTCTGCTGCTGCTGCTTTTGATGTTTCTTTTTATTTCCCTGCTGCTTATTTCTGCTTCTACTTTGTGGAACTTATGTCATGAGCATCACAAAATATTGAAAATTTGTGTTATAATATTCATTTTTATGTCCTAGTATTGAATATTTTGATATTTTAAAATTCAAGTATTAGTACTGATGTGTTTACAATGTGCGCCTTGCGCCTAGCGCTTAGGCTCCAGATACCCTTTGTGCTTCAATATGCTCTGCGCCTTTGACTACTATGCAGTCAACTTCAATGTGCTTTATCCTCTCTTGGAACACTTGGTTGTTAGCAATATTAAATGACAATTTGATTATATCAAAGAAGATAACTATGGGTTTCATTACCAAGAATCCCATTTCTACAATAAGAAACCTCAACCACATAAGCTCACTCATAGTCAGCCATGAGCTATAGCCCGGCAGTCTGTTTTAAAAATAGATCTTGTTATAGTAGTTTGTTTCTTACTACACACCATGCACAAATGTGTAATATCCAGTAGCAGAGCTTTGAACATCCAGAGCCAACCTAATCTGCGTCAAAACATCTCATGATCTATAACTTCTATTACATTTATAAATCAAACCAGTCTTTAATATATCGTAAAATCCAACAAATAGCATCCCAGTGTGGCTGTTAGGAAAATTCCATGAACTGACTCACAACAAAGGATCTGTTAGGCCTAGCGACAGTTAAGTAAATAAACTACCTACTTGCCAACCAATTTTCTATATGAACGTGTGTTTTCAAAATCTGGTCCAACATCCCTCTAGATAACTTCACGTTAGGATCCATAAAAAGTATCAACTGGGTTAGCTTCCAACATACGAGTATCACTTAGTAAGTTGAAGGTATATTTTTTCTAAAATAGAATAAACCCTTTCTTGCACAGTACAATCTCAATACCAAGAAAGAAGCACGGAGTACCAAGTTCTTGATTTGAAATTTACTTGAAACCACTGCGTGGCATCTGTATTCCCACTCTAGTCACTGCAAGTGATCATGGATATCATCAACATAAACTACTAGAAGTACTACATTCATACTTTTTTTATGGACAAAGATTAAGTTATCATAATACTGCTGGATAAAACCAAATAAGGAGACCACCATACTATTTGTGAAGCCAAGCTCAAGGATGCTACTTAATGTCATAAATGGCCTCTTGCAACCTACATACCTTCCCATCCTTCCTTTGTGCATCGTACCAAGAAGATTATACAAGAAGGCATTCTTCATATCCAACTGGTATAAGGGCCAACCAAATTAACGGCCAATGAGATCAATACACTACCATAATTTAGTCAAGCAGCAGGAGAGGAGGTCTTAATCAATACCATATGTTTTGAGTGTGCCCCTTGGCAATGGATCAAGCCTTAAGTCATTCAGTACAACCATTTAACAGACCCAATGACGCCTAAACAACGCGAAGATCCACCAAGTCCCATGTCCTTCAAGTGGTCAAAGCATCCATTTCTACATCCATTGCATGCCTCCACCCAGAGTTAGCAAGCGCTTCAGCAAGTGAGGAAGGGAAAGAAATAGGGGAAATAGATAAGGCAAAAGAATGCAAAGGAGTAGAAGGTAAAGAAGTGAAACAAAATGAGCAATAGCATGCTAAATTTTTGAGAACCTTTTCTGTAACGCTCCAGAAAATTAATATGCATGGGAAAATTAATATGCATGGAAGTGTAAAAAATAAAATAAAAATTAAAAAAATTAAAAAATAAAAAATAAAAAATAAAAAATATTAAATATTAAATAATTAAATAATTAAATTAATTAAATAATATAATATAATACTATATTAATAGAATATAATATAATAATATATTTAATAATCTAAAGTTATATTAGATATACATCTCAATCCTTCCTTAAGGAAGGATTGATTTTACAGAGAAGCCACCGCCCCCCCTGAACGTCTCCATATTCTCTCTCTCTCCTCGATTTTGTTGGTCAAATGGGCGCCTATCAGAAAACCAAAGATGCCGCCGGGTTCGCATCTCCGCCACCGACATTCCTACCGGAGCGTATTTGTCGTGGGAGCAACGTAGGTATCACTTTCCTAGTCTTGATTGTCGTCATTTTGATCAGAGCAAACTTTCAATTTGAGGGTCCTACGCACCACTACAAAATGAGAGTGGGATTTAGGGAATTAAAGAAATTGGTTATTTTCGGGAGTTTAATTGTTATTTTGAAATTTATGGGTCTAGGAAATGTTAAAATAGTATTTTATTTAGGGTTGATTTGATTAAATTAGGGTTCAGGTGAGCACCACAGGCATCATTTTGGGGTCCCTGCTGGCGTAGTTTCAGAAAACCAGGTGAAGGGATTAAGTTACATCAGGAATTTTATTACATTTGAACCAATTAAATTGCTATATATGTATATATTTATTTATTTAAAAATTCGAAAGTTATTTTGAAAACCAATCGTTTAACAGGGATTTACAAACCTAGGATATACGATACAATATTTTTTGAATAAAATGAACGATGGAAAGCTTGATTGTTTATATGGTTATGTTAAAATGTTGAAATCGTGTGGCAGATGATTTAATTAGTATGGATTATTGTATATCTGCATTTGGGATTTTGAAATACTGAACTGTTTGTGAAATACTGAAATTGTTTGCGAAATACTAGAACTATTTGTGAATAATGCAGGGATTTGATATGACGGCCAAGGGCCAGGGTTTTGTTTAAACGGTTGTGAGCCGGGTTGTATTTGACGGTTAAGGGCCGGGTTTTACAAAATGACAGGTTTTATACAAAATGATTTAAACTACGATTTTTATCACGTAAATTGCATGATATGCTTTAGGAAACTTGGGGACCAGTGTATTGTGGGCACGGTACCGTTGCTAGTGATTTGATTATTAGACCATGTGCACTCACACTGTTCTGGATAGAAGTGTAGGAGGTTTCAGCCGACTGCCTGCGTGAGGTTGAAGTAAGGGCATCGGACCTGCAGCTTGGTTGTGGATGCCTGCAGACGTACTTGCAGAGGATGATATTTTGACTTTGTTTTGGGCTGATCACCCAGGCTTAGTCCAGCCTTCGGGCGGCCGCACAACCCGTGCCATGGGGGAAGTAAATGGCGTTAGTCACAGGGAGTTGTCTTATATGCATATCTGTTAATTTGTGTAAATGAGGTTAATTATTAACATAACCCCGAGGGTTTGCAGAGTAAGGTGAGTGCCCTAATAGTTGTAATGGTACTAGAGTAGATGGAAGGTACATGTATGTGCGTGTAATCTTCCTTATTCTTGGTAACTTTTACTTATAAATAATTATGTGTGTGTGAGTATGTGCTAAGAATGAATTTATAACTATGGTTAATTATTTACTAAGCTGATTTATACTGTGGGAAAAAAAAAAGAATATTTTCAACTGTGTAGAATGATTATACATTTAAATGTTTTTTTCGGTTAAATGAAGAACGGGTTATTTTCTGTACACACTAAAATTCATGTTGGCCACACACTAATATTAACTTAGTCTTCCCTTACTGAGAAGTGTCTCGCCCCATCATACAAATTATCTTTTCAGGAAACACCAGGGATAGTGCTTAGCGGGCTTGAGAGGGGTTGGGTCGGTCTGATAGTTTTTGTACGTGGTGTGTATGAAATTAGTTGGTTTTTGTAATGTACTATGGTTGTAATGAGGATAATTTGGAGACGTTTGTATATAAAAGCGGTATAGAACTCTGCTAATGGATTGTGGAAAATATATGATTTATTTCCGCTGCATTTTATATGATAAGTTTGGCATCAGGTACACAGACGTCACTAAGTAACACCCCGGGCCCCACGTGGCGGGTCGGGGCGTTACAGGTGGTATCAGAGTCTAGGTTTGTTAGGTTCTGCGGACTTTGATGGTTGATAATTATCAGAGTATAGGTTGAGATAGGATAAGGATGAGAGTGGGTAGATTAGGTTCGGTTTTGGTCTGGAAGCTTAGAGGCGGAGTTCCCTTGACAGTTTTTTGTGTTTTTCTTGGAATGATGATTTCAGGAAAACCATGGTAAATCCATCGATGGTTTGAGAGACTGGAGCTCAGAAATTTTGGTTGGGACGTTAGGGCGGTTGAGTACGTGTGTGGAGTCAGTGTTATGTTGGAGACTTATACCTTGTCGGTTTTGTGACAGAACTAGGGGAATGAATCTTTAAATTAAGAATTCATATGTATTAGTAGTTTCTTCATTCCATACTTGCATCAACCACAATAAATGTGGAATTACTAGGTTGGTTTCTATCCTATCTTCAGGATGGATTCTAGGGGGAAGGATATCGTAGCTGGAGGGGATAATAACATGAATACTTCCAGTGAGGATGATATGGATGCTTCGGCAGTGCTGCGAAGTATAACGCGGCAGACCAAGAAGGAGAATCGGAGGGACTCTAGAGAGCAGGATCAACTACCGGGTGAGCAGGGCTGCACATTTCAGCAATTCACTCAGGCGAGTCTGTTGGCGTTTGTAGGAGGACTGAACCCGATTGGGTTCAAGAAATAAAGAAGCTGTTGGGGGTGCTAGAGTGCACAGAGGAGTAGAAGGTGAAGTATGCCACCTATAAATTAGTGGGGGAAGCAAAGAGATGGTGGCAATTGGAAAAGCTGGTGGAGGAACAGTGGCCAAGACCTACAGCTATAACTTGGAGTCGTTTCAGGGAGGTTTTCTTCGACAAGTACTTCCCTATTGCTACCCGAGAGGTTAAGGCAGAGGAGTTTCTGAATCTGACTCGGGGACACTTGACCGTATAGCAGTACGCGTCCAAGTTTATGGAGCTATCCTACTTCGCTCCATACATGATCCCGAACGAACCCAAGAATGCCCGGAGGTTTGAGAAGGGTTTGAGGCAGGGAATACGTGCACGGGGTGGCGTTGTTGACTCAGAGTTTTCCTGAGTTAGTGGATAAGGCCATGGCAGCTAAGGTCAGCATTCAGGAGGGTGAGAAACTAGCAGTAAACCAGAAGAAAATGCCTTGCCTTAGGAATTTCAGACTAGTACCAGCCAGGGTACATGGAGGAGGCCTGGTAATTTCACGGGCCAGCGGCAGGAGATGGGATATCGAGCCCATCAGAGGAATCCACTGCGTCCTACTTGTCCCAGATGCCATCAAAGGCATTGGGGCGAGTGCAGGGGTGAACCAGTTGGTTGCTACCAGTGTGGTGGGGCTAGACATATAGCGCGGGACTGTCACGCGATGTTGGCTCACACTCCTACACAACATTAGTATTAGGGAGGTAACCAGGCATCCCGAGGTGGTCACCAGAGGGGCACCTCCCAGGCGCAGGTGTAATCTTTTATGCCGAGAGATGCGGGGAATGCTGGCGATGTGGTGACAGGTACGATTTCCATTTCGTCAAATAGTGTTGTTGTGTTATTTGATTCAGGTGCAACCCACTCGTTTGTATCTCTGGGATTTGTTAAACTGTGTGGGGTAGAGACTCAGTTGTTAGAGGCTAAGTTAGCAGTGGTCACACCGACAGGGTCAGTGGTAGAGTGTAGCAAGGTGATCAGGGATTACTCGGTGGAGATTCAGGAGAGTGCTGCCTGCTAGCTTGATTGTTTTTGACATGCGTGGTTTTGATGTTATTCTAGGCATGGATTGGCTAGCATCCAGCTACGCGAGTATCGATTGCCACAGGAAGGAGGTGGTGTTCAAACCTGCTGGGGAAGTAAGAGTTTAAATTCGTCGGGTTGTATATGCGCTCAGCACCACGGATCCTTTCAGCAATTCAGGCAAAGAGGTTACTTCTGGAAGGTGGCCAGGGATACCTTGCATTTGTAAAAGAAGCACCGAATGAGGGACTTAAACTGGAGGATATCCCAATGATAAGGGAGTTCTCGAATGTTTTTTTCTTGAGGACTTACCAGGATTGCCTCTTGATCGCGAGGTGGAGTTTGCCATTGAATTAACTCCAGGGACGGCACCCATTTCTAAGGCTCCATATAGAATGGCTCCGGTTGGAATTAAAGGAGCTAAAGGAGCAGTTGCAGGAACTACTTGACAAGGGATTTATCAGACCGAACGTATCACCCTCGGGAGCGCCAGTGTTGTTTGTAAAGAAGAAGGATGGGTTGATGAGGATGTGCATCAACTACAGGGAAATTAACAAGGTAACAGTGAAGAACAAGTACCTGTTACCTCGTATAGACGATCTATTTGACCAGCTAAAGGGCACACAGATTTTCTCCAAGATCAATCTGCGATCTGAGTATCATCAGGTGAAGGTTAGGGCCGAAGATGTTCCGAAGACAGCATTCAGGACCAGGTATGGCCATTATAAATTCCTAGTTATACTGTTTGGATTGAAAAATGCTCTTGTAGTGTTCATGGATTTGATGAACAGGGTCTTTCACTAGTATTTAGACCAATTCTTGGTGGTGTTCATTGATGACATACTGGTGTATTCAAAGAGCCTCAAGGAGCACGAGGAACATCTGAGGATAGTGCTTCAGGTGCTGAGAAAAAAAAAACTATATGTGAAATTTAAGAAGTGTGAGTTTTGACTAGAGCAGGTTACCTCCTTGGACACGTGTTGATCTGTGAGGTCAGTCATTAGTCTGATAAGGCCCGCCCCCCTGTTGTCTAGTTTAGGTGGAGAAGGAATTTTGTAATGCCCCAACTTGGGTCTGTCAGGGAGCATTGCGTCTCTCCTCCTCCTCCACCTGGACCAGACAACAGGGAGGCAGGCCTTATCAGACTAATGACTGGCTCCACAGACCAACACGTGTCTTTTTCAGTGTGTTTTGTCCTCACTCACACACTTCCTAAGAAAACTTCCCAGAAGGTCACCCATCCTAAGATTACTCCAAGTCAAGCACGCTTAACCATGGAGTTCTTATAGGAAGGCTCTCGAAAAGAAAGGTGCACGTTGTTGATATGGGTAATAACATCTAATCCTTTTAAGTCTTTCTTCCACGGGATATCACATTTTTGGTAAGAAAATCTAAGTCACAATGGGATGGATATCCGGAATCAAAAGTCAAAACAATGAACGACAAGCATCTGCATGGTGGTAATGATGTCTGCGCTTGCTTTTTGTTGTTCATAGACCCTCAATTGTTTCTTTGAGTCAGTGAATGATGAACTTAGAAGAGGACCAGAAGTTTTCTAGAGCAATAAGTGTAGGAACAGGAAGATCAACACACATCAGGGAACGAGAAATTGTAGATAAGACTCAAAATAGACTCATCCAAGGAGGACCTAGCACAAAAGAAGTAAGGTGCCCCCACAAAAAGTTACGATAATGTCTACACTCTCTAGTTCAATGGACAACAACTTAATGTCTACTGTATACTTCTTAATTGGTATGATAAAAAAAAAAAAAAAAGAACTTCTTAAGTGGCATAATTCCAAATCAACAAATAATGAAATGATGTCTACTCTGATCTAAAATGTTGCAAGAATGATGCAAGCCAAAGAATATTTTCTTTTGTTCAATAGATGAACCGGGAAGCAACAAGCCCCTAGACAAAATTTTATTTGAAAACCATCTTTTTGCAAACAATGCACCATAGCATGACATACTGTCACAGTCATACCCAAGATGGAAAATTCAATCTTAGTTGTTCAAAGAGAACCTCAAATTTTATTTGTATATGGCAGAACTTTGAAACTTCAATCCCATGGTTACCATGGATCTAATGCCCAATTTCTAGTTCTGATTTAGCCCCTTGACTATAACCAATTTTCTTTGACTTTCAATTTATTTATTTTTGAATACCACAACTTTTACTTCTGTCCCATCACTACCATTGATCTAATGCCCAATTTCCACCTATGCCGATTTGCTTCACTGACTTTCAATTACTGCTTCCTGTATAAAAGGCGATTGTGGTTGGTAGATCTAGTGCACATATCTGCTTCTGTGAAAACAATGGCATTCTCATAACTCTTCACCATCTTTCCCACAGGATGAACTACCATACTACACTCTCCATACATGAATTGGATATTTGAATAAGAGCTGTTGTTGTAACTCTCTTGGAGTCTTCTGAAGATCACAAGTTATCAAAGAAATTTCTGAAACTTGCAGTCTTCATGATAGCACATATGCTGGATCATCCTCTATTACTTCTATCTGTGTTCCTAATGAGTTGGACATTCCTTCTACAGGGGCTGGAGTGTTGTTGGGAGTTTCAATTGGAATCCCAACAAAAGTGTTGGCATGAACACCCCAATCATCATGGTGAGTCAATGGATTATTCAAAACATCATCATCCTCAACCAAGAGTGGATAATCATTGATAACCCTCATCACCCTAGTTAAGAGTGGAGAGGATACTAGCAGCCCCATCGCCTCCGTTTGTCAATGGCATCATTAAATCAATGGATGATTATTGATTGAATTAATCTTCACAATTCTACCTTCTCTTTTATTTTTGAATCCTCTCAAGACTCTCTCGAGAGCTTGAGAGAGCACTAGTGCACCCTCTTTAAGTGTCCATCTATGGTTGGATTTACTCAAAGCATTGTTAAAAAAATATCACATTTAACAAGGAATGTGAAATAATGAATTCAAAATCATGATATCCATATCACGATTCAAATGCTATCCTACAAACAAAGGCCATTAAATGTTTCATCCCACATTTCCTTCTCAAACTTAGGAATTTTCAATAAATTACCCCATTAAGAAAAGGGTAAAAGACTACTGAATCTTCCTCGAGGTTGCACAAAAATATGTGAACCTCTTCTAAGGCTTCAAAAATCCCTTGGACCTCCCATGAGCTTTGACAAAAAGATGTAGACTTCCTTTGAGGTTGCAAAAATTCCATGACGTCTACTGTGGTTTGCCAAAAAAGACGCAAATTTCCCATAATGTTAGACAAAAAGACAATCCTGAGAGGTGTAAAAATGCCCCAAAATCAATTTTTTGTCTTTGGGATCTTTGAAAACACAAGGGAGGTCTACATTTTTTTGCCAGACCTCAGAGGAAGTCTATAGGATTTTTTGAAATCTGAAGGGAGGTTCATGTCTTTTTGTCAAACCTCAAGCAAGATCACCAAGTTGGTGCTTTTGCCCTTAACTTTAAGAAAGAACTGCACTTAGATCCAACAAAATCTTAAAAAAAAAAAATATTAATACATTTTTTTTAAAAAACATTATTTTACATACAAAATAAACATTTTTTTTCTTTTTTTAATTTTTTATTTTTCCTAAGTTGTGCAGCTATTAAGGAATTTTTATAATCCTAAAATGAGGCAAACATAGGAAACTAAACCTACATTAGGAGAAAAAAATTAGCATTTTTTTTTTTTTGCATTTTTTGAATTTCACAATAGAAAATAAATATAACTAATAATAATAATAATAATAATACTAATAATAATAATAGCAATAGTGCTAAATAGCCTAATAATAAGGATGGTAAAAGAACCTAACTAAAAAAAAAAAAAACTTTTTTGTGGAATGTTCCATATTTTTTTTTTGAATTTTTCTAAATAATAAATAATAACAATAATAGAAAAATGATAATAATAAAACACAACAATAATCTTATTTTTATGTTTCTCCAAAATTTTGGGATTTGTTCTTTATTTTTCAAACTAAAAAAACTTTTAAAAGGGTACTAATAATAGAAGTCATAGTAAATATCTATTATAACAGTTTCTTATTCCTCCTCTTCTTCATATGTTTAAAAAAAAAAAATTAATACAGTAAATAAAATAATGAAAAAATATTTTAAAATCTTGGTCCAGGTGTGTAGGTAAGTCATCCACCGGAGGGAGGGTAGTGGGGGTGGGAGTGGGGACATAATATGCAAGAGGGAGGGTGGTGAAGGTGGCACTAGAGAGATAATGACATTTTAAAACATTAAAATGCAATAAATAAAAATAGTAAAGAAAATATTTTAAAATCCTGGTCCAGGCAAGCGAGGAAATCATCCTTTGGAGGGAGGGTAGTAGGGACATCATCCGTTAGAGGGAGAGGGGTGAAGGTGGCACTGGAGAGATGATGAATCAAGGAGTTTTGAGCTTCTGTGGATTAATAGTAAAGAATCAAGTTTCAGGTGTTGGGTGTGGACTGTGGAGGGCTTTAAGTTTGGGACAATGACAAAACTGAGTTCACTAAACTTGATTATGTGCTTGAATTGAGTTTATTAAGACTTCACAAAATCATCATCAAATCAAGATTTTGAAACTCAATTCTACTAAATGATAATAATTAAAGAAAAGAAAAAAAAAGTTTAGAAAAGTCAATTTCATAAAGTAGATGATTCTAGTTTCTAGGAAAGCCTCTGCAACTCCCTCAGTTTGACAAAATATTTGATTAAAAAAAAGATTCCACTTACTAGTCTCAAATCTACAATGGATAAATTATGTACATCCCATGTTTTTGAAACCAAATAAAAAGGACTGAACAAAAATACAGCAATGCAGCTTTTACTGCCCCAAAAACATTCAATCTTTCCCACAACAAAAAGAAATATGCATTCCACAAATTATATTCTAAGTCCTCAACAATACATCCACAGATCACCAAATAGGTTGTATAAAGATTTTAAAAGACACTTGGTACACGAAACTTCACGTTAGAAACTATATTTTATGTAGCCATACAGATAACTAGGCCATGAAGAAGATAAATTTTGCATTGGAAGTAAGCAAATAATGAATTGAAGTCCACATAAAATGCACGCATTGGTCATTGGATAAGTTACAGAATTCACAAGACAGCTAGTACCTCATATATGTCTCTTGATTTTATGTAGTCACCACAAAGACCACAAACATCAATTATCATGCGGCAGGCATACATATTAGGACCACCCAACTTCTGCTTGGATGCTTCAAATACTGTCAGTGCAGACACCAAGGCCTTTTTCTTTCCAAATTCATGGATAATTGTGCATAATACTACATGTGCATGTGGAAGAATGCATGCATACCTGCAAAACCTAAAGGATTAAGAAGTGGATAACATGCAGAAATTGGGAAATAATTAATATTAACAAGAGAATAGGTTCCCATGACACTCTAGTAAAAAAGATATATAGAAAAGCTCACAGATGCAGTCAATATTGCAATTAAGAACAATGCTATGATTTCTTACAAGCTGTTTGAAACTAATTTTGAAAAAAAAAAAAAAGGTTTGAATTAAGGTGATAAAAAAAAACATCTGAAACTGGGTTTATCTTTTCAGAATAGATATGGTTTTTCCCTCAAATTTTGTTTTTCTAAAATTATAGTGCCTTCAAGGAACTGAATAATATGATAATGCAGATACGTTACTTTATCTTGGTCCAATGACATAATAAAATATTATCGTGATCTGCAACTAAACATTAGTTGCTCATTTTATTGAATTCTAAGCACACAAATTTTTGTAGGGGTTGGACCCTCCACACACACTTGGGATTGATGGCAGATCTCCCAATTAATCCCAGGTCTGGGGGATGATGTAAAGAGATTTGACTTGCAAAGCTCAAACTAGGGTCCATTAAGGGTGGCTCAGTCCCTCTAACCCTTAACTAGCTCCAGTCGCTCTCGACACTTGGCTTTTCCTTACTAGAATTTTCATTTTTGCTACTGTCATGAAATCATAGGAAAACATAATTTATTTTCTCTCATTGGTAAAAGCCTTAACCATGACCCTCATCTCATTGGATAATCATCTCACCCTAGTTAGCACTATAAATACCACCTTTCACACCCCATTGGGGCATTTTGCACCTCATTTCTTATTAGAGACTCTAACCTAGAGCTTCTCTCTCTCTAAAACCATCACTACCTCCACGCCATCCTCCCGCCATCAGACACTCGAGCTCATAAGGATCCTCCTATCTGCACCCAAAAGTCTGCACTCAGTGATGGCAAAGTTGTTCTCCACTAGCACTGTTATGCTAATACTTTTTAACATTTCACGTGCAAAAAAATTTTGCTCTTTTCTTTCGCTCTATACGCACACTGCACCCAAACACAAAATCCATTACTTTGGATCAAAGGTGAGTGACCTTCCCTTTTAAAAAATTTATCTGCTAATTATAGTGCAGAGCATAAAATATAATTTCATTCTACAAAGGATGATTTTAAAGAAAATATGGTTAAAAATATTTACATTTCTAATCTGGCATCAAAATTTCTAAATAGTCAAATAATCAGCAGTCTGCCACATTTTGTCACCGTTTTTGGTAAACAACCCACTTACATGATGGAGCCACTATGAATTCCAAAAAGAAAAATGAATAAAAACCATGACAGAATGTTATAAGCAGCAAGTGTTAAAAATACAGTACATGTCAAAGGCGACAATAGAAAGGCAAAACAGTTTTTGAGCTAGGCCATGGACAAAGGCCTCAATAGCCTTTGACTTATGGACATTTTGGCCCATTCAGTCAAATGGCGGAAAAAGAACCCAAAATCTGCTCAGTTCATTGGAACAATATCTAAAGCACCGTCGTAAGGAAACAAAACATGACAGTCCTAGATAAACATTTCTAAAGAATTATGTGTATTTGAAAAATAATTTTAAAAATAACGTAAAAGAAATGTTCAAAACCAAACATACAAAACACAGCTTCATACCTTATGGCTATGCTTGGGTCCTGTTTCTCAACACAAACTTTTATAACATAAAGTGGTTCCACTAGTTCTTTGATTGAGAAGCCAAAACCTGTGCCCATTATCCAATGCAAAGCATCTCTGTTATGAAAAAATCTACACGTGCAGATCTTTAAAGCATAAAAAAGGTTAAAATACACTAATATAGTTGCAAAAGAGAAAAATTCAATGGTATAGTGATTTGCATAGCCACGGCCACGGTACCATAGCAGCCTAATCCTAACATTCTTCTGCTGTTCTCTAGAACACCTCATTTCTACATGTCTTGAAAGTTGAAGCCTGAAGGCAATATAACATGTCCCACTAAGCCAACCCCACCCCCCACTCAAAAAAAGAAAAAATTAAAAAAAAAAAAAACTTTTCAAACCCAAATAAATCATGGAATCTTAAGTTGACATATCAAGTCAGCTAATATCACCAGCAAGTATTCCAACAGACACCTACAATGATGCTTCCAACAGCATCCTCTGTTTGGTCAGGTTACCCACTACACAAAAACTAGCTCGCTTTGCTTACTTGGCCAATGCCTAGATCCAGAGTTGATCATTTGAATCACAGAAAAGTTCATGTTCCATTTATTTATTTTTGTTCGGCAAATGAAAAAGTTCATGCTCTTGTTTTGTGTATAAATATCATTCAAGATGTTAAACCGAGACTTCGACTTGACAATTACCAGCAAGAATTTCCATCAAATCAACGGCTTCTGCGACATTACGGGAACCCACAATTCGGCGACATTCTGTGGCAACGGACTCTTTGGCAACTCCATCAAGCAGAACCAACGGCGAAATCCCAAGCTTCTCAGCGCTGCTCAACACCTCCAGAACAGTCCGAAGCTTCCCTTCGCAACGAATCATCCCCGAAATGCCCGCAGACACGAGCTCGACATTCAGCAAAGCAACGAGCTTTTGGGGCTCCGCACCCGAGTCAATGACGCTCTCGGCGATCATCAAGAAGTCTTCAAGCCTTCCATCGCCGGCGCGTTTCGAAGCGAGGTCGGCGTAGTAACTGAGGCGGGTATGGCGGCGGGAAACGAGGTCTCGTTGGACGGCGGTTAGCGGAAGAGGCACAGAAACCGCCGATGACGATGGCGCAGATTTAGGAGGCGATTTGGAATGCGAGGGTTTGACCGGTTCGGGAATGGGAGATTTGGGGGCGCATTGCCGGTTGTGGTGGCGACAGCGCCGGCGGTGGTGGGGAGGACAAGGGCTTGGAGGGAAGAGAGTGGAGGAGCTAACTGTAACTAGCTCCCTCATTCTTGGCCAACCGTTTTCTTCTCTCCTTTTTTATGGGTTTATAGCGGTTTTGAATTTGAAAAGAAAATAATAATAATAATAATAATAATAATAATAATAATAATAATAATAATAATAATAAAAGGCAACAAATACTCATTTTTATCTTTAAATTGAATAAGTGTTAAAAATAATTAAAAATATAAAATATAAAAAATTATAAATTAAAGATAATAAATAAAAAAAGAGAATTTGTTGTAATATTACTTAATTGTTATATTTTAAAACTCATTGTTTAGTGTTACAAGATCTATATTATTATCTATGACAATTGAAAATTTGTAAATCATATTTCTAAATAATACGTCGTATTTCCAGAAATCAATAAATTTATTGATGTTTTAATTCAATTTTATTTCAAATTTTCATCGTCATTTTAATTTAATTTTGATAAAACATTATGAGTAAAATTAATGATTTAATCCATAAAATTCAATTCTAGTAACAAGTTGTCAGATAACTAAAACTCATAAAAAAAATTATTTTTTAGTTTTTTAAAAAAATTAATTATAATTGATAAAAAGAATTTAAAAAATGAAAATAAATTGTATCCCTTTTAAGTTTGGACTAGAAAATTTTTATTTTAAAATTAGGATACCATTTAAGGTCTTCGCCTATCTCAGTAGTTCTCAATTCACTCATCTTCTCATTTTGTTGAAATAAATGCGTGTACATCCATCTGCATTACATATCTTTACTTCATCCATTCATTTGACAAAAATCATATAAATCTCAATAAATACATCAAATATTTTTTTTTTTATAAAAAAAAAAAAAAACACGAGACAAAAAAAAATCCTTCTTAAAGTCTTCAAGTCAAGTCATTCAAGATCACCTTCACTTGCATTTACAAATTAATACAACTCCAAGTCAGTTTCTACCCAAAACTACTGTGGGCCTCACCTTTAGTAGAGGTCCAATAACGTCAACATTTGTGCCTTCAAAAATAAGACAAGAAAATCAAAACAAATATTAATTTTATATTTAAAAAAATGGGTACAATCTCTATGTATTTTACAATGAAGTAAAATTTGAAGTCTTATGGAGTGTATTCCCAAAGATGATGGTGCATCTTTCAAAGGATCAATTTAATGATCCGCAAAAATTAGATTTGTTTGATCTTGACAAGATTTGCTGACTTTTGAGCTTGAGGTCGAATAAGTTGATGATGGATTTTTCAGACAATCAATTTGACGATCTATGGAAAATGAATTTATTTGATTTTTCAATCTCCAATAGAATTTGTTGATTCAAAGGCATAGTGATGCTGAAAGATTAACTTGATGATTTAATAAAATTTGGCTAACTTGATCTTACATTAATTTGAGAAGATCTATTAATTTGACAAAGTTGACAATTTACTAGAAGATGGATTCGTATCAAATCTTTGTGACACATGAGCCTAATCACAAGAAATGGATGCTCTGAAGAAGAATTGATCGCCCAATATTGATTATAATTTGAGTATACTTCGACTTGTCAAGGTTGCTAATGTTGAAGAATGAAAGCTTGATTATATATTTGTCTCCTCTTTTTTCCAAGCTAAACTTCCCTTTCCTTTTTCTTTGACTTAGAGATCTCTTTTGAGAAGCCAACTAAGGTTTTTATAGGTCAAGACTAGGATTGGGTTAAATCACAAGAACTCTCATATCTTGCCATATGTCCTTGTGTGGATTTGAGCTTATAATCCAACTAACCATATTTACTAGGTTAAGCCCATTTTTTTAAAGCCCAATATATTTTTTTGCTTATTAAAATAACTAGTCAAATGTATATGTTTAGTTTGGACAAATTCAATTATTTCTATTATTATATTTTTTAGACATTAATAACTTTTTTAGTACCTACAAATGCCACCACTTTAAGATCGAGTTTTGTATTTGCTAGCTATGTGGTAAGGACGGGCTTGAAGTATTAGAACATCTTTTGATTAAAATATGAATACCACAATTGTTTATTTGATGAAAATTATGATACCCACACAAATAGTCCATAAATCTTCATTGTTTTATTTTTATTTTTTTTTCCCTCTAGGGACAACTTGTGTTTTCAAGGATTGCATTGACCCAATCTAGCTATGCATTCTTTTAGAAATTTATTTACAAGAAATATGATTTATTTCCCACCCTCCTAAGGTTTCTAGGAGAGCACATTTACACCCCCTTAATTCTCCATCATGTGGAGATGAAGTCTTAGCTGCCACCATTGATCCTGAGCTATTTGACAAGAGAAGGCCTGTTCGCGCAAAGCAAATCCTAAGCTATTCAACAATGACCTCCAAACCAACATCAAAGGACATGAAAGGAATGATTGGCCTTGCAAAATACAATGAGTGAAATGGTCATCTTGACCCTAACTTATTCTACGAGTGAGGATTCGTTCATGTGAATGCTGATAACTATACCATCGATTTTGTGTTGGAGTTGCATAGTGTAGCAACAAAAATGGTGCCATGAAGCAACAAATCTACATGGAGGATCTCATCTCCCAACGAAAAGAATAAAATAAAATGAAAACTAGTAAGCCAGTGAACTCTAGAATTGTAGTTATATATATGGATTTGCCATTTTTATTTTTATTTTTTGTGAACTAGACTCTTTTTTTGGAAACAAAATTGAAGACAAAGAAAATTTGAAGAAATTTCATACAATTCAATCTTTATTGTTGTTCATCAATTAAATGATTACTAATATGACTTGGATGAATATGCATGAAAACGTGGCTAAAATGTTCTTATTTAAATATTGCTGCTGTTAGGACCATGTGAGCAACTAGAAAAATTTGGGACACCTGAATTTTATGTGATTCAGTCAAGATCGACCTATGTCCATGGAGCACACACAATTCACTAAAAATCGCCGGAACGGAAAGAAATACAACTCTCTCCTCACACTCTCTTCTTCCTCTCCTTTCTTCTCTATTTCTTCTCTCTATGTATCTTTCAACTCTCCACAACTCCTCTATTTATAGGGTTGATAATTAATTACAACTTATTACAATAAATCACAAATGAGAGGTTTCATCCGTCTAAATTACATGGCGGATAACTGCTTCATCTTGCAACGCGTCTCCAACTCAGCGTCTCTTGGCTTCAGCACAACAATCTCTCACTTAAAGACGGAGACGCCACCTCAACCAGTATTATGAATAAATGATGTGCTCAAATATGTCTTCAGGCATGAAGACCAATTGAAGTTGAACACAACTTTAGCTTCTCTGTAGTCACCATCTTAGTTAACATATCTGTTGGATTTCTGCTACCTTAGATTTTTTCAAGTGTCAACACGTTGTCCTCTATCAGAGATCTGATGAAACGCAATCCAATATGCTTAGTTTTGGAATGAAATGCAGAGTTCTTTGCCAGATGTATCGCACTCTGACTGTCATTGTACAAAACATTCCTCTCCTATTATAATCCAAGCTCCATTAACAAACCCTGAATCCAAATCATCTCTTTACTGACTTCTGTCACTGCTACATACTCAGCTTGTGTAGCGGATAAAACAACAATTTTTTGTATCTGTGACATCCAACTAACAGTTATTGTGCCAACAGTGAATATATACCCGGTGGTGCTTCTGCAATGATTAATTTCACCTGCAAAATCAACATCTACAAATCCTTGGATTTTCAAATTACTTTTGTCAAAATATAGGCACTTATCAATAGTGCCACGTAGATATCTCAAAATTCACTTCACTGGTTCCCAGTGTATCTTCCCTGGATTTGACATATACCTGTTGACAGCTCCCACTGCTTGGCTAATATCCGATCTGGTACCAACCATAGCATACATTAGACTTCCAACGACTGAGGCAAATGGTACCTTAGCCATGAAGTCTTTTTCTTCATCTATCTGGTTAGAATGATCCTTAGAGAGACGGAAGTGACCTGCCAATGGTGTATTTACAGCCTTGGTGCTGCTCATGTTGAACCTCTGTAAAACACGACTGATGTACTCTGATTGAGATAACAGCAACATTCCTTGTTGCTTATCTCTAGAGATCCGTACCCCAAGAATCTGCTTTATAGGACCCAAGTCTTTCATATCAAATTCCTCTGACAATTGCTGCTTCAATTTTCTGATCTCTTCTATATCTGATCCCGTGACTAGCATATCATCAACATATAACAGTAGAATAATACAGCTAGCATGATACCTTTAGAAGTAGCAACAGTGGTCGGCATTACACTTTTGAAAATTGTTCCTCTACATACAATTGTCAAATTTCTTGTACTACTGTCTAGGAGCTTGTTTGAGACCATACAAGATTCTTTTTAACTTAGACTGAGAAACCTTCTGGTTGTTGCATATAAATTTCCTCATCAAGATCACCGTGAAGAAATGTCGTTTTCACATCCAATTGCTCAAGATGTAAACCCTCTGAGGCAACAATACTTAAAACAGATCTAATGGTTGTCAGCTTGACAACTGGTGCAAAAATATCAGTGTAGTCAATTCTTTCCTTCTATTCGAAACCTCTGACTACTAACCGAGCTTTATACCTCTTGGATCCATCATGCTCTTCTTTGATCCTGTACACCCATTTGTTGTGAAGAGCATTCTTACTATTGGGCAACTTAGCTAGTTCCCATGTTTTACTGGAGTTAAGAGACTTCATCTCATCTTTCATTGCAAGCTCCCACTTGCTCGAATCTCCTGCTTGATATGCTTCAACATAACATTTAGGTTATCCTCCATCTATAAGAAGTAAATGATTCACATACCTCTTGTTTGGTTCATGTTGCCGAGAATATCTCCTAAGCTCCAGTGCTGGAGTAGGAGGTGTTGGTGCAACAATCTACTCCACATGTTCCTCTGCCTGAGGATTCTCGGTATTCTGCTGAGGATTTTCGGTGTTCTGCTGACGTGTCCTTACACCTTCTAAAACATCATTCACATCTACAAAGGTTGTTTCAGACTCTGTTATGTGTCTATCTTTGTACATCACCTTTTCATCAAAAATCACATCTCTGCTTCTGATCCCTTTTTGTTTTCATCATCCCAAATGCGATATCCATATTCATCTCCACCATAACCGATGAAAGTGCATTTTTGGGATTTCGAATCCAGCTTATTCTTGACATGATCATTGGTATGTACATATGCAACACAACCAAAAATTTTCAAATGTGAAAATCTTACCTCTTTGTTACTCCAAACTTCTTCTGGTAGACTATAATCTAATGGTACTGATGGACTCCTGTTAATCAAATAAGCTGTTGTGTTGACTGCTTCTGCCCAAAACATCTTTGGCAAGCTTGACTGCATACGCATGCTTCTAGATTTTTCTGTCAATGTTCTGTTCATCCACTCGACTATGCCGTTGTGTTGAGGCGTACCTGACACAATTCTTTCCATTCTGATACCATGTTCATAGAAAAATTTCTTGAACTCGGTGTCAACATACTCACCACCGTTATCTGTTCTCAACTTCTTGATTTTTAGACCAATTTCGTTTTCTACCATTGATTTCCAAATTTTAAAAGCATCAAAAACATCATATTTATATTTCAGGAAGTAAACCCATATCTTCCGTGAATGATCATCGATAAATGTGACGAAGTAATGCCTCCCACCTATGGATGAAATGACATCTAAATAGACTAGCTCGAGTCTCTCCTTCTTGGGGGTACTAATGTTTGTCTAGAAACTAACTCTCTTCTGTTTCCCAAATATGCAATCCTCACATGTGTCAATCTTCACTGATTGTAAATCACTCAACTTACCCTTTGAGTGCATTACCTTGAGTCCCTTCTCACTTAGGTGTTCGAGTCGTTGATGCCGTAAGTTGCTATCATCATTTCCTGTAGCAACTATAATAGACATGCATGCATTAGGAGTTACATAAAGAGTACCATTTTTCTTACCTCGTGCAATCGTCAATGCACCCTTTAAAATCTTCCATTCATCACTAATGAAAGATGTGTTATATCCTTCATCTTCCAGTTAACCGAATGAGATCAAATTCTTTCTCAGGTTTGGAATATATCTGACATCTCTCAGTTCCATACTGACCCATTCATATTAACCTTCACTGTCCCCTTGCCGGCAATGTCGTAGGGTTGATCATTGCCAAGATATACTTCACCGAAATTACCTGATGTATACTCCTCTAGACAATCTCTACTGCAAGTGGCATAGAATAAAGCTCTAAAGTCTAACACCCAAGACTCTTTTTTGCTTTCCAAAGAGCAGATCAACATATCATCATTTTCTGAAGCAACATTTGCTTCTATTTTTGCCCTCGTCTCATATTTTTTCTTCAGACTATTGCACTAGTTCTTGTAATGACCAGTTTTTCCATAGTTCCAACACTCAATAATTTTTGTGCCTTGGGAACCTATGTCTTAAGAACCTCTGAGATTTCTGGATTTAGACCGCCTGGGCCTAGATCTGCCGTAGTTGTTTGATCATCCATGCCTGTTTCCTCTGCCTCGACTTTCCATATTCAAGACTGAACTCGAAGTGGAGCCATAGTTTGACTGCATTCTGATTTCCTTCGTTAAAATCATGTTGACAACCTTATCGTATACAAGCTTTGATTTCCTTACAGAGCTACTGATTGTAGTAACAACACCATTCCAACTTTCGGGAAACTAATGTAAAAACCCCAAAAAGAAATATAAAAGATTAGTGGAATGATTTCAAAAATAAATAAATAAATAAATAAAATAATAAATAATAAATAATTAAAAAATAAAAATAAATAAAGAAATAATTAATTAGAAATTTAAAATTTTAGTTAAATTAAAATTTTTTAAAAAATAATAATTAAATTTTATTTTTATTTTTATTAATTAAATGAATTATTATTATTAATTAAATAATGATACTCTAATATACATTATATACATATATATATATATATATATATCTCTCTGTCCGGTTCTGTGGCTTCCATCTCTATCTGTCCTCCGCCCCCCCCCTTCTTCCTTCTTCATTCTTCTTTCTTTCCTTCCTTCCTCGCCTTTCCCGCCCCCGGCCCCCCCTTCCTTCCTTCCCTTTTTTTTCATCCCCTCTATTATTATTAATATTAATTAAAATATATTATTATTATTATTATTATTATTAAACTACCTAAAGCTTGAAGCTTCAGGTAGATTCTAATTGGCACGCCCCCCCACCCTACTATCTTCTTCTTCTTCTTTTCATTCATTTCTTTTCTTTTCTTATTCTTCTGCAACTTCTGTAATCTCTCTCTCTCTCCTCACGTTCTCTCTCCCTCTCTCCACAATTTCGTGATAGATTTTCGCTTGATCGAAAATTCGAAAATACCATTGGACTCCATTCGCCGCTGTCGTCATTTCTACCAAAGCGGATCAGTGGTAAGAGCGGCGTAAGCGTATTCCCTAGGGTAAGCCATTTTCTCCTTTTTCTTTAATTTCTTGTAAAATATAAGCCCAATTGACGAACGGACACCACCACAAGAATCTAGAGATGATTCTCTACAAGTCTAGTGGGACGGAATTCTCGTGGGAGTGTTGGGCCAAAACCCCAAATTTGGGGTGCGGCGATTATTAAGGGGCTTATTTTTAATTAATTAACATTAATTTAGAAATGCTAAAATATTAAGCATTTGAGACTGAAGTAGGATTTCTGGAATTTAGGGCCCGGGTGAGTGCCGCGGGAGTAATATTGGGACCCGCAAGGAAAATTTAGAAAATTAAGTGGGGATGTTAAATAATAGTTTAAATGTTAATTTGAGGTATATGGAGCCTAAGAAAGGCTAGATGAGTATTATTTTGGAGAAATAGATTAATTAATTTGGGAAAAAATGTAAATTGCAGGAGTTAAATTCCGGGCGCCAAGGGCGTGAAATTTTGGATCCTAACGAATTTCTCAGTAGCCAGGTAAGGGAATAAACTAAAGCAGTAATTTTTCATACAAATTATTATTGATTATGAGTAAATTTATTTTCAGAAAAGCATATGTTATATTGTGTATTACGAATAAAATGTACGACTGGGAAAATACTGCTATGATGATTAAAATGTATATGTTTGTATGAGATGTAAGGGATTCACGATTTTAGAATATGAAGTATGACTTTTAACAGCATATGTGTGGCATGAATATTATTTTATGTGAAATGTATTATGATGTGAAAGATTTTACGAACAAAGCATGACTTCAAGTATTATGAAAATATGAGTTATGTTGTGATGGTTTTAACAACTATGTGATAAATGATGCATTTTCAGAATATATATATCTGAAACAATTTTGGCGCAAGGCCATATATATATGTTATCGGCACGAGGCCGTATTTATGTTATTGGCGTGAGGCCATGTATTTATGTTATTGGCACAAGGTCGTATTTATGTTATCGGCACGAGACCGTATTTATTTTATTGGCGCAAGGCCACATATTTATGTTTTCGACACGAGGCCGTAATTATTATATTTTCGGCACGAGACCGTAATGATGTTATATATATGATCATGTATTATATGTTATCACAACCAGGATGTTAGTTTAGTTCAGTTTAGGGGCTTGGTACCGTAGCTATATGTGTAGATCAGATATCTACGTCAGATTAGTGCTAAGCATCCCACGAGGGGATGGGAGATGGATAGTCGATGTGGCTTTCAATAGAGTGTGGACGTCCACCTGGCAGTCCGGACTAGGGTGTGGCGGGCTCATCGTACTTACAGACATATTTGATTAGGTAGTAGTCGGCCAGCCATTGTCGGGTCCCGCCTTCGGGCTGCACAACCCGTCATAGGGGGTAATACATGACACCAGCTGGCTAGTCATCCTGGGTTTGTTTTCAATACTACAGTTATAACAGATGATTTTATGTATGTTATGATTTATTAACAGATGTGAAATATATGTTTACCCAGTACGATATGATGATGTTTATAGAATTATGAAATATACTGTATACGTACAAATGCATTAAATATTCATGTTGCCACACAGCTGTATTTAGTTTATTTTCCCTTACTGAGAAGTGTCTTACCCCCAAACTTAATTAATTTTTCAGAAGCCCCTGAGAGACCGGCGGCTCAGGGTCGCTGTTGAGCTAGTGAGGTTACCCTGTGAGAAGGGTAAGATTTTGTAATAGGGTCAGAATTAATTTGTGTTTGACCTTAGAGATATTTTGATGTATATGAGGATGTATAGAAGTACAGTTTTATAATGTTATAGAAAGCTCTAGTATTATGTTTTATGATTGGATGTATGAGATTTTATGTTTACTGCTGCTAGGTTTTCCGCTGCGTTTGACAGGTGTCCCCGCTATCCACGGGTTCGGGTTGACCATTTTATTTATTATGTGATATTTTATGTTAAGAAATTGAGGGTCGTTACACTAACTGAGAATTAGTAGGGCATGAATCTCACTATCAAATGTTATCCCAACTGAGGCGAGTTAATCCAACAACTCATTGAAATTATTCAAATTTCTGCTAAAACTTTCACCTGCAGACATGCTCATAGTAAATAATCTTTTCATAAGATGTACCTTGTTAGTGACTGGCGGTTGTTCGTACATATTAGAAAGTGCATCCATCAGAGACTTAGTGAATGATATGTGCTTGATATTGAATGCCACGTACTTTGACAACGTCATTCTAATGGCTCAAAGAGCTTTTCTATAACAACCTGGGATTTTTACACAGGGAATTCGTCAACAAGCGCATAAGGGGACCTCGTCGACAAAGACAAGTTTCGTCAATGAGAAGATACTGAGAGAGGGTTTTAAGCAGACTAAAACTCGTCGACGAGGGTGCAGGTTCGTCGATGAAATTTCTATAGGACTCATCGACAAATCCAGTCCTATAAATAGATGAAACTCAGATTTTTTATAAAATTCCAGGGCAAAACCCTCCTCTCTCTCTCTCTCTCTCTCTCTCTCTCTCTCTCTCCTATGAATCCCTCCCCTTCTCTCTTCGATCTTGGCCCCATTTCTCGCCGAGTTGAAGATCTGAGACCACCAGGATGCTCCTAGCGAAGTTCTCTGCAAGTCTGCCGAAGCAGATTGTGGGGAAAGTTGATTTGAAATTCATCCCAAATCCAGGGTAAGGTATTTTATTCAGATTATGCCTTCCTTGTAGTTATGAGAAATGTTGTAGGTAAGGAAATACTGATATTTTGTTTTGGGACATATTGTTTTCAGGATGTTGAACTAGGAACCCTGCGGGTATTGGGCTAGAATTTAGTAGGGGCTTTTCAGAGTTAAGGTAAGGGAAATATGCAATGCTAGCAATTTTTATTAAGTATACATAAGATTATGAATGAGTGTTTCAAGCATGTATATCAGATTATTTTCTAGAGAATTATGAATATTATTTTTATAACAGAAATTATAGAAATTGAGCATGAGACTACGTTTATTTAAATGTGTGGCATAAGTTATTACAGTACCCTTCATATATAGATTTTACAGTATTTCAGATATGCAGATATTCAGATATTTCAGAATATTAGAAACGAATGAGACTTAAAGTATTTTAAGAGAAAAACATGATTTCTAAACCATAACACTTAGACAGATTATACAGTGATAGCATCAAGATGCTACAACAGATATACAGAGTACACAGATATTATATACAGAGCACACAAATATTATATACAGAGCACACAGATATTATATACAGAGCACACAAATATTATATACAGAGCACAAAGATATTATATACAGTGCATACATATATTATATACAAAGCATACAGATATTATATACAGAGCATATGGATATTATGTACAGAGCACACAGATATTATATACAGAGCACACAGATATTATATACAGAGCATACATATATTATATACAGAGCATACAGATATTATAGCTCAGAAATATAGTGTTATGATTGTAGTGACCCGAAGAATAATAGTATTTGAATAATAAAGAGGAATAAAATTTTTCAAGGGCTTCGTCGACGAACACAGGGGATTCGTCAACGAAGGCATAAGAGGACCTCGTCGACGAGGATAAGATTTTGTCGACGAGAAAATACTGAGAGGGGTGTTGAGCTGTCTGAATTTCGTCGACGAGGAGGCAAGGTTCATCGACAAAATTACTTAAGGACTCGTCGACGAGGTGACGTGTCTTGTCGACGAATCTGGCACTATAAATAGTGCAAACTCGAATTTTTATCACATTTCAGCGCAAATACTTCCCTTTTTCTCTCTCATACGGTCTCTCTCCCTTCTCTCTTCGATTTTAGCCCTACCAGTCGCCGGATCAACGATCCGAAGCCACCACGACCCTCCTGGCAAAGTTCTCTGCAAGTTTGCCGAAGCGGATCGTTGGTGAAACGAAGTTGGATTTCATTCCAAATTCAGGGTAAGGCCTTTTAGTCCATTTTTAGCCTTCTGACAATTATATGAAATGATGTAGGCGAAAAAATACTAATATTTTGTTCTGGCAAACGTTGTTTTCAGGGTGTTATGTAGGAGGCCTTGTGGGTGTTAGGCCAGTAAACCATAGGGGCTTTCCAGTAGTCAGGTATGGAAAATATGTTATGTTAGGTAATTTTAAAATATTATATAGTTTATTAAATTATGAATATTATGTATTAAAGTATGGTGTGGCTTGAGAATATGAATATAGTACGGGGATATGTTTTACGAATTTTAGTATCATGATTTTACGAATTTCAGTACCATGATTATACGAATTCCAGTACTATGATTATGCAGTTTTCAGTGTTATGGTTATACAGTTCTCAATACTATGACATATGGATTATAGTTCTAGTTTATTTAGTATCATGGTTATTACGGTTATTTAGAATTATGGTAAATCAGATAGTTGTATATAGAGATATATTATATAGTATCAAACCCTGTTGGACCATACAGTTACAGAGCACGATACCATTGCTACAGATATTTATGTTATGAGTGCAACCACCTATTTAGAAAATACGTGGTAGTAGGTCGATTACCTGGGCTCTTGACGTGGACAGGCTCCCCATCAAATATAGGTTGAGGTGGGCAGATCAGACCGATGGAGTATAGTGATTTACCCTAGTCGGCCAACCAGTGTAGATCCTGCCTACAGGCCTCACAACCCTGTCATAAGGGGTTAAATCATAACACATAGTTATCCACAGAAAAAGTTTTCAGTTACTATTATGTATGTACATATTTACAGAAACAGGGAATATACTTATGTATAATAGAAGTATTTTGAATAGTAACCTACAATACTGTTATGATAAGCAACATGGAAAGGGGGTGAATTTTATTACTTATATTGTATTTACATATTCAGTTATACATGTTTATATGAAAACGAATTTCCATAACATTGTAACTCATTTGCCACACACTAGTAATAGCATATTTAGTCTTACTGAGCATTGGCTCATCCTAATTACTTTAACATTTTTCATGTGATCCAGGTAGGCAAGCAGACCAGGCTCGCAGATAGAGGGACCATAGTACTGCCCTATCAGTAGAGAGTGAGTATATTTTTTGGAAGTATTTTTGTATGGCCTTCACTAGTTGAGGATATTTTGGGAACAGTCATATATGTAAATTTTGGAAACCTGTTAGCACTCTGGTATTGTATATAATTATATATGGATATGTTTATTTGATTTCCGCTTTTTGCTGCTTAGGTTAATGATTAAGTTTATCCTAGTATGGTATCATAGTATGTTAAATGTCATTTATAAAAAAAAAAAAAACCCAGTTAAATAGCAGGTCGTTACAGTTTGGTATCAAAGCCAAGGTTGTTAGGTTCTGTAGACTTTAGAATGTAGCAGAAGCAATACCAGAGTATAGGAAAAAGGATTTGAGGTTCGTTCTATGTTTGGGTATAGGATTTATCGTGGTGGTTTTTATATTTTTCCTGGGGTGATAATTTCAAGAAAACCATAGTAAACTATTGTGGGGCATGTGTCTAGGTGACAGAACTAGATATTGGGTAAGGTCAGGGAAGGTAATTAATTTTGAATTGGTATATGATAGGTCTGTATAGGGGATAAGTTGCTTAAGTGTGTTTTTCAAGATGGACCCAAGAAGCAGCGACACAAATTTTGGGGAGGATAGGCCGGGAACTTCCAGCATAGGTGGAGGAGATACAGATGTTGTACTACGCAGTGTCACTCAGCAGGTGATGGCTGAGATGGCCAGGAGCTTTGGGGAGCGTGGCTGTTCGATCGAGCAGTTTACGCGGATGAAGCCCCCATCCTTTTCGGAAGGAGATGACCCAATCGTAGTTCAAAATTGGGTCTAGGATATCGAAGAGACATTGGTAGTGCTTCCTTGTACGGATGAGCAAAAGGTAGTATTTAAGTTGACAGGGGAGGCAAAGTGCTGGTGGAGATCAGCGTGTCTAATAGAGGAGCATAGACTCGTTCTAGTTCCAATGACGTGGGATCGATTCAAGGAGCTGTTCTTTGAGCGGTATTTCCCTACCATCGTTTGGAGCGTGAAAGCAGTAGAGTTTATGCATCTGGTATAGGGGCAGATGAATGTGTCTTAGTACGCGACTCAGTTTATTACGTTGTCGCGTTTTGCTCCGCATCTAACACCTGATGAAGAGAAAAGGCAAGGAAGTTTGAAGAGGGACTAAGGCAGAACTTGTTTGAGCAGGTGATTGGTTTCAGGGCTCAGACATTCACAGAAGTTATAGATCGAGCTTCGATTATTGAGAGTGGTATTCAGAGCGTTGTAGCAGCTCAGAGTCAGAGGAAGAGGCCTGCGCCTCCGGGTTTTTAGGCTGGCTCCAGTAGGGGTCCATGGAGAGGAGGTCGCACTAGGGGAGATCAGAGGCAGATGGCAGGACCTCAAGGGAATCAGGGTATACCGACTTACCCAGTGTGTCATACATGCAAGAGACATTATTTGGGGGAGTTCCAGGTAGGCAGAGGTGTATGTTATTGTTGTGGGAGACCCGGTCACGTGGTACGTGAATGCCTAGGTCAGCAGGATCAGGTCCCAACTCCTAGGCCCTATTAGGGAGGACATCAGGCAGCTCGGGGAGGATACTAGGCGCCCCGTGGTGGCTAGTAGAGGAATGTGGCCCCAGCTCGGGTGATGTAGAGGCTGCTACGGATGAGGTGACAGGTACATTTACTGTTTTATCATATCTAGTTATTGTTCTTTTTTACTCGGGTGCAACTTATTCTTTTATTTCTGCATCCTATGTTAAATTATTTGAGAATGAGACCCAGTCATTACATATAGCACTGTCGATAGCTACACCATCATGATCAGTGAATAGATATCAGAGGCTACTTAGAAGCTATCCGATAGAAATTCAGGGGAGAGTGCTACCAGCAGATCTTATTGTGTTTGATATGTGTGGGTTCGACATAATACTAGGTATGGATTGGTTGGCTGTCAATCACTCTAGCATTGATTATTTCCAGAAAGAAGTAATTTTCAGACATCTTGGAGCGTAGGAATTCAGATTCGTTGGTTCACGGGTACGTGCTCCAATGCAGTTGGTATCCGCCGTGTAGGCAAGAAGATTACTCTTTGATGGAGGTCAGGGGTTTATAGCATTTGTGAAAGAAGCATTTGAAAATGAATTGAAGATTGATAGCACTCCAGTAGTACGAGAATTTCTAGATGTTTTTCCAGAGGAGCTACCAGCGTTGCCTCTTGTGCGCGAGGTGGGTTTTCCTATAGATTTACCTTCAGGGACTGTGCCGATCTCTAAGGTCCCGTATCGTATGGCTCCAACCGAATTAGGAGAATTAAAGGAATAGTTGCAAGATTTGCTTAACAAGGGATTTATACGATCCAGTGTATTGCCATGGGGAGCTCCAGTATTGTTCGTAAAGAAGAAAAATGGGTCCATGAGGATGTGCATTGATTACAGGGAGATAAAAAAAGTTACTATTAAGAATAAATATCCTCTACCCCGTATAGACGATTTGTTTAATTAGCTCCAAGGTACACGGGTATATTCCAAGATTGACCTCAAATCAGGGTATCATCAAGTGAGAGTAAAAGTAGAGGACGTCGTGAAGACAGCCTTTAGGACCTGGTATGGGCACTACGAATTTATCATTATGCCGTTTGGTCCGACGAATGCCCCAGTTGTGTTCATGGACTTGATGAACAGAGTTTTTCACCAGTATCTAGATCAGTTTGTAGTAGTTTTTATTGATGATATACTGGTGTACTCGAGGAGTTTTGAGGATCATGAGATGCATTTGAGGCAGGTGTTGCAGATGCTCAGAGAGGAGAAGCTCTATGCCAAGTTTAGTAAGTGTGAGTTCTGGCTTGAGAAGGTTGCATTTTTAGGCCATGTGATCTCAGGAGACGGTATTTCAGTGGATCCCAGCAAGATTGATGCAATAGTAAATTGGGCTAGGCTGAGGAATGTGCAGGAAGTTAGGAGTTTCTTATGACTGACAGGTTATTACCGTCATTTTGTTGAGGGGTTTTCAGCTTTGTCAAGACCTCTCACACGTTTGATTAGGAAGAATTCCAGATTCGTATGGGATGAGGAATGTGAGCAGAGCTTCCAAGAATTAAAGCAACGGCTTGTCACTGCACCAGTTCTGACGATTCCATCAGGTTGGGATGGTTATGTTATCTACAGTGACGTGTCTTTGGAAGGGCTCAGTTGTGTGCTAATGCAGTATGGTGGGGTGATGGCGTATGCATCCAGACAGTTGAAAGAATATGAAAAGAACTACCCTACTCATGATCTAGAATTGGCTGCAGTTGTATATGCACTGAAGATCTAGAGACATTATTTATATGGTGAGAGGTGTGAGATATTTTCAGATCATAAGAGCCTAAAGTACTTCTTTACACAGAAAGAGTTGAATATACGCCAGAGATGATGGTTAGAACTTATTAAAGATTACGACTATACCATCAGTTACCACCCAAGTAAAGCAAATGTGGTGGCTGATGCTTTGAGCCGTAAATCAGTAGACACAACACAGCTAGCAGTGGTAGTTCAACATCCAATTCAAATGGACTTAGAGAGACTCGGTGTGGAATTAGTGGAAGATGATCCCCAGACACTTATTTCCAATTTAGTGATACAGCTTGCACTGTATAAGAGAATTAAAGCTGCTCAGAGAGATGATCGAGAGTTAGTGGAGGTGCTTGCCAGAATACAGGATGGTCAGGGAGAAGAATTCAGTATCTCTGATGATGGGGTTTTGAGATTCCGCACCAGATTGTGTGCGCTTGCAGATGACAGTATCAGGAGGATGATTCTAGAGGAGGCACACAGATCTCTATACACTGTTCATCAGAGCAGTACAAAAATGTATAGGGATCTGCAAGATTATTTCTAGTGGAGTGGCATGAAGAGAGAAATAACAGAATTTGTGCAGCAATGTTTGACGTGTTAGCAGGTTAAGGCTGAGCACCAGAGACCGGCTGGTCAGTTGCAGCCACTATTCATTCTTGAGTCGAAGTGGGACCACGTATCCATGGATTTTGCTACTGAGCTGCCGCCAGCGTCGCATGGTCAGAATGCTATTTGGGTGGTGGTTGATAGATTGATGAAGACAACACACTTTCTACCTATTAAGGTTAGCTACTCTATGAACAGATTAGTAGAGATTTATATACAAGATATTGTTCGACCCCATTGAGTGCCGGTATCCATAGTATTGGACCGTGATCCACGTTTTACATCGCGGTTCTGGAGGAGTTTACAGGAGGCACTAGGGACTCAGTTAGCACTCAGTACTGCTTTCCACCCTTAGACCGATGGTCAGACTGAGAGAACAATTCAGGTATTAGAAGATATGCTTTATGCCTGTGTGCTAGACTTTGGAGGTAGCTAGATTCAGTTTTTGCCGCTAGTTGAATTTGCTTGTAATAACAGTTATCAGACTAGCATCGGCATGACACCCTACGAAGCATTATATGGTAGGAGATGCCAATCTCCTCTTTTTTGGGATGAAGTAGGTGAAATGCGAGTTTTGGGACCAATAATAATTCAGCAAGCGTGTGATAAAATCCGACTTATTCGAGATAGAATCAGTGCAGCTCAGAGTCGGCAAAAAAGCTATGTGGATACTCGCCGCCGAGAATTGGAATTTGAAGTGGGTAATCATGTATTTCTGAGAAATACTCTACTGAAGGGGATCTTGAGATTTGGGAAGAAGGGTAAGTTGAGCCCCAGGTTTATTGGCCTCTTTGAGATACTTGAGATGATTGGGTTAGTAGCCTATCGGCTAGCTTTACCGCCATCTCTATTTCGAGTTCATGACATATTTCATGTTTCTATGTTAAGGAAATACGTCCCAAATCCTTCCCATATTATTAGCCATGCAGAACTAGCAGTCAGTGAGGCTTTAGCGTATGAAGAAGCTCCAGTACAGATCCTAGATAAGAAAGAACATGAATTGCATAATAAGAAGATACAGTTGGTAAAAGTTCTATGGAGAAACCACGTGATTGAAGAAGCCTCATGGGAGCTTGAAGATGAAATCAGACGGAAATATCCCCATTTATTTGATGAATTACAGTATTGATGTATATGCTAAGATGGTAATTTTATTTTATTTAGTCCAGTGTAATTGTAATGTAGAACATATGTAAGGTAGTATTCTGGTTTTGGGGGAAATTTTCTTTTATGGTTGTAATCTCCCAGAACTACCCATGTAACCACAGTATTCCTCCGTCATAAGTGAGGGCAAGTAATAAAATAAATAGACCATTTTCCTTTACTGAATGATGGAGAGTATGGATAAAGATACAAATAGTAAATTTATAAGGAGGGGAGAATGTAGTGACCTGAAGAATAATAGTATTTGAATAATAAAGAGGAAGAAAATTTTTCAGGGGCTTCGTCGACGAACATAGGGGATTTCTTGACGAAGGCATAAGAGGACCTCATCGATGAAGACAAGATTTCATCGATGAGAAAATACCGAGAGGGGTGTCGGGCTGTCTAAATTTCATCGACGAGGAGGCAAGGTTCGTCGACAAAATTACTTAAGGACTCGTCGACGAGGTGACGTGTCTCGTCAACAAATCTGGCCCTATAAATAGTGCAAACTCGGATTTTTATCACATTTCAACGCAAATACTTCCCCTTTTCTCTCTTCTACGGTCTCTCTCCCTTCTCTCTTCGATTTCGGTCCCGCCAGTCACCAGATCGACGATCCGAAACCACCACGACGTTCCTAGAGAAGTTCTCTACAAGTCTGTCCGAGCGGATCGTTGGTGAAACGAAGTTGGATTTCATTCCAAATTTAGGGTAAGGCCTTTTAGTCCATTTTTAGCCTTCTGACAGTTATAGGAAATGATGTAGGCAAAAAAATACTGATATTTTGTTTTGGAAAACGTTGTTTTTAGGGTGTTATGTAGGAGGCCCTGCGGGTGTTAGGCCAGTAAACCATAAGGGCTTTCCAGTAGTCAGGTAAGGGAAATATGCTATGTTAGGTAATTTTAAAATATTATACAATATATTAAATTATGAATATTATGAATTAAAGTATAGTGTGGCTTGAGAATATGAATATAGTACGGGGATATGTTTTACGAATTTCAGTATCATGATTTTACGAATTTCAGTATCATGATTATACGAATTCTAGTACCATGATTATACGAATTTTCGTACCATGATTGTACGAATCTCAGTACCATGATTATACGAATTCCAGTACTATGATTATGCAGTTTTTAGTGTTATGGTTATACAATTCTCAGTGCTATGACGTATGGATTACAATTACAGTTTATTCAATATCATGGTTATTACCGTTATTTCAGAATCATGGTAAATCAGATAGCTGTATATAGAGATATATTATATAGTATCAAACTTTGTTGGACCATACAATTATAGAGCGCGATACCATTGCTACAGATATTTATGTTATGAGTGCAACCACCTATTCAGATAATACGTGGTAGTAGGTCGATCACCTAGGCCCTTGACGTGGACAGGCTCCCCATCAGATATGGGTTGAGGTGGGCAGATCAGACTGATGGAGTATAGTGATTTATCTTGGTCGGCCAGCCAGTGTAGATCCTGCTTACGAGCCGCACAACCTTGTCATGAGGGGTTAAATCATAACACACAATTATCCACAGGGAAAGTTTTTAGTTACTATTACGTATGTACAGATTTACAGAAACATGGAATATATTTATGTATAATAGAAGTATTTTGAATAGTAACCTACAATACTATTATGTTAAGCAACATGGAAAGGGGGTGAATTTTATTACTTATATTGTATTTACATATTCAGTTATACATGTTTATATGAAAACAGATTTTCATAATATTGTAGCTTATTTGCCACACACTAGTAACAGCATATTTCGTCTTATTGAGCGTTGGTTCATCCTAATTACTTTAACATTTTTCAGGTAATCCAAGTAGGCGAGCACACCAATCTCGCAGATAGAGAGGCCATAGTACTGCCCTGTCAGTAAAGAGGGAGTATATTTTTTTGGAGTATTTTTGTATGGCCCTCACTAGTTGAGGATATTTTGGGAACAATCATATATGTAAATTTTGGAAACCTATTAGCACTCTAGTATTGTATATAATTATATATGGACATGTTTATTTGATTTCTGCTTCTTGTTGCTTAGGTTAATGATTAGGTTTATCCCAGTATGGTATCAGAGTATGTTAAATGTCATATATATAAAATAAAATAAAAACCCAGTTAAATAGCAGGTTGTTACAACAGTTGTTTTTGAAATCATGTTAAAAGCAGCAAGATTAGTATATATTTATATATATGTATTACACGATATTAGATCCCCGTGGAAATTACAGACAGATATAATTACAATAGAGCATGGTACCGTTGCTAGTTTTAGACACGTGCAACCACATGACTCAAATAGCATGTGGATTCCGTCTAACCGTGCTAGGAGAGATTTGCAGTCTCCCTAACATGCTGGGTTGAGGTAGCCAGTTAGACGATGATAAAGGTTTGAGATAGCCCGGAGTGATTGCAGTGGGCCAGGATCTACATAGATCATTACAAAGTGGTGGATGATAGAGATTGACTTACCTGGAGGGCCGACCAGAGTAAGTCCAGCCTACGAGCCGCACAACCCTATCATGAGGGGATATATCATGATATACAGATCCCAGGGTATAGAAGAAGTTTCTATGTACAGATATATCACATAGCATAAATTTATATTATTATACTAGCAGTACCTTCAGATAGTAAACTTAGATACACAATCATATTTTAAAGATTACATGATAAATAAATATATATTATGTACAGTTTATCAGTTTTCTCAGATTACAGTATTATTTCAGTATTTTAATTATTTAACTTAGCCACCACACACTAGTAATAGCATATTTCCACTTACTGAGCATTGTCTCATCCCAATGACTTACCATTTTTCAAGAGATCCAGTTAGATGAGCAGATCAGGATCACAATTAGAGATTGACTTGAGTTGCCCTTGTGGCAAGGGTAGGTATTTTTGAGATAACAGTATTTTTGGGATAGTCTTCAAATTGTAGTGAAATCACTGGGTATTTTGTATTGTAAATATGTTACAGAACAGTATAGTTTTTTGGTATATTATATTGTGCTGTATATAGCAATTCCCAGTTTTGTATACCGCTGCTCAGTTATATATGACAGACAGAGTTTCCTCAGCGATCTTTGGGCCTGAGATGTTATTATCAGTATTCAGACAGATGACATTTATTATATTCAGAAAAAAAATGTTGAATTAATAGCAGGTCATCACATTTAGTATCAGAGCCTGGGTTGCTAGCTTCTGTAGACTTTAGAATGCAGCGAGTGCAATACTAGAAAATAGGAAAGGAATTTGGGGATTTGTTTTGTGGTCTAAATACAAGATTATCATGATGGGTTCTGTGTTTTTCCTAGGGTGACGATTTCAGGAAAATCATAGTAAACTATCAACGAGTCATGTGTTTAGGTCGCAGGATTGGATTTTTGGGGTAGGAACAAGGGAAATAGGTGACAGTGAATTTAAGGTTTTAGTTGGATGGAGTAAAGTAGATCTGTATAGGATTTTAAAATAGTGTTTTGTGTATTTTCAGGGATGGATCCGGGTAGCAGTGGTACAAATGCTGGAGGTGACAGACTAGGACCCTCCAGTATGGGAGGTGGAGATACAGATGTCGTACTGCATAACATCACTCAGCAGGTGATGGCTAAGATGGCCAAGAGTGGAGGAGAGCGTGGCTGCACGATCGAGCAGTTTACGCCGATAAGACCTCCTTCTTTTGCAAGAGGACTTGACCCGATTGTGGCTGAGAATTTGGTTCAGGATGTCGAGGAGATCTTAGCAGTACTGACATGTACATACGAGCAGAAAGTGGCATTTGTGATGTTTAAACTGACATGAGAGGCAAAGTGCTGGTGGAGATCAGTGCGTATGATTGAGGAGCAAAGGCCGGATCCAGTGCCAGTGTCATGGAGTCGATTCAAGGATTTGTTCTTCAAGTGATATTTCCCTGCTATCATTCGAAGTGCAAAGGCAGCTGAGTTTCTACATCTGACTTAGGGGTTGATGACGATGACACAGTATGCTGCACGATTTCTTGAGTTATACCGTTTTGCCCCACATTTAGCACCAGACAAAGAGAAAAAGGCCAGGAAGTTTGAAGAGGGATTGAAGCAAAGTTTATTTGAGCAAGTTATCGGCTTTCAAGCTCAGACGTTTGTTGAGGTGGTGGATAGAGCTGTTGTTATTGAGAATGGTATGCAGAGGAGCGCCGCAGCTCAGGGGAAGACGAAGAGGTCTGCACCTCAGGATTTGCAGGCGAGCTCTAGCCGAGGGCCATGGATAGAAGATCTCTATGGAGGTGGTCGGAGACAGATGATGGGTCATGGTGGTTTTCAAGGTGGAGAGGCTGCTCCTGTCTGTCCTAGATGTGACTGCAGACATCCAGGTGAATGCAAGATAGGTGAGGACGTTTACTATCAATGTGGGAGACCCGGGCATAGATCTTGGTCGTGTTAGGGATTGACAACTTAGGCAACAGCTCCTAGACCATACTGGGGTGGTTATCAGACTCCCTATGGAGGACAGCAGAGGAATACGGCACCGACGAGAGTGTACGCATTGACGCCAGGTGACGCCGATGCAGTTGGAGACGTAGTTATAAGTACCCTTACTGCTTTCTCATTTATAGCTATTGTTTTATTTGATAGAGGTGCCACCCACTCTTTTGTTTCTGCGGTATATGCTAAGTTAATGGGATATGAGGCACAGTTGCTAGATATTGGGTTGGCTATTGCCACGCCGACTAGGTCAATGGTGAGATGTAGAAGGGTACTCAAGAGATTTCCAGTAATTATTCAAGGAAAGATATTGTCAGCTGATTTGGTGATATTAGATATGTAAGGATTTGACATCATTTTGGGTATGGATTGGTTGGCAGATAATCATGCTAGTATTGACTGTCATTTGGAAGAAGTGATTTTTAGACCTCCAGGCAAACCAAAATATAGATTTCTTGGTTCGCGGGTATGTTCTTCGCCACAGCTTGCGTCAGCTGTTCAGGTGAGAAAATTGATCCAAAAGGGCTGCCAGGGATTTTTTTCTTACATTAAGGAATCACCAAAAGAAGAACTAAAACAACTCGATGTCCCTGTAGTTAGAGATTTCTCAGATGTATTCCTAGAGGAATTACCTGGTTTGTCACCAGACCGTGAATTTGAGTTTATTGTGGATCTTCTACCGGGGTCAGCGCCAGTATCTAAAGCTCCTTATCGGATGGCCCCAGATGAATTAAAAGAGCCGAATGATCAATTGCAAGAATTACTGGATAAAGGATTCATCGGGCCCAGTGTGTCGCCCAGGGGAGCACCAGTTTTATTTGTGAAAAAGAAAGATGGGACCATGAGGATGTGTATAGATTACTGAGAAATAAATAAACTAACAGTTAAGAATAAATATCATCTTCCCAAGATCGACGATTTGTTTGATCAGCTCTAAGGAACCCAGGTTTATTCTAAAATCGACCTGCAGTCGGGTTACCATCAGGTGAAAGTAAAGGCAGAGGACATCTCGAAAACGGTGTTTCGTACAAGATATGGGCATTACGAATTCTTGGTGATGCCATTTGGGTTGATTAATGCACTAGCGGTATTTATGTATTTAATGAACCGAGTGTTCCATCAGTACTTAGACCAGTTCATAGTTGTATTTATTGATGATATACTGGTCTACTCGAGGAGTTTTGAGGAGCATGGGCATCATTTGAGGCTGGTATTGCAGATATTGAGAGAGAGAAAGTTATATGTGAAGTTCAAGAAATGTGAATTCTGGTTGAAACAGCTTTCTTTTCTTGGCTGTGTGATTTCTGAGGCGGGTGTATCTGTTGATCTGAGTAAGATAGAGGCAGTGGTTATTTGGGTGAGGCTTGAAAATGTTCAAGAGGTTCAGAGTTTCTTGGGATTAGCAGGCCATTACCGACGCATCGTAAAGGGATTTTCCAGTTTATCAGGTCCGTTGATGCGACTTACGAGGAAAAATGTAAGGTTTGAATGGACTGATGACTGTGAGTGGAGCTTCTAGGAGTTGAAACAGATGTTGGTTACAGCCCCAGTGTTGGTTATTCCATCAGGAGAGGATGGGTTTGTAATATATAGTGATGCATCCCTGAAAGGGCTTGGGTGCGTATTGATGCAACACGGAAGGGTTATTGCATATGCTTCTAAACAGCTTAAGGAATATGAGAAGAATTACCCTGTGCATGATTTAGAGTTAGCTGCAGTGGTATACGCTCTTAAAATCTAGAGACATTATCTGTATGGTGGGAAATGCGAAATTTTTACAAATCACAGGAGTCTAAAATATTTCTTCACTTAGAGAGAATTAAATATGAGACAAAGAAGGTGGTTAGAGCTTATTAAAGATTATGACTGTACTATTAATAATCACCTAGGAAAAGTGAATGTAGTAGCAGATGCACTGAGCAGAAAATCAATGGGACCAGCACAAGCAGCCATGGAGATTCAACACTCAATCCTAATGGATTTGGAGAGACTCAGCATAGAATTAGTAAAGGATAGTCCTCAGGGTTTTTTTGCCAGCCTAGTTATACAGCCTACCCTATATGAGAAAATTAAAGCAGCTCAGGGAGATGATGTAGAGTTAGTAGAGGTGATGGTTAGAGTGAGGGATGGTCAGGGAGAGGAGTTCAGCATATCAGATGGCAGAGCCCTACATTTCCATACTAGGCTATATGTTCCCGTTGATACCGAAATTAGGAGAACTATATTGGAGGAGGCTCACAGATCACTATACACAGTCCATCCTGGTAGTACTAAAATGTACAGGGATCTGCGAGAGTACTTTTGGTGGAGTATAATGAAGAGAAAGATATTCGAGTTTGTCCAGCAGTGCTTAACATGCCAGCAGGTTAAGGCTGAGCACTAGAGACCAGCAGGATAGTTGCAGCCGTTGTTTATTCCAGAGTGGAAGTGAGACCACGTTTATATGGATTTTGTTAGGGGGTTACCCCCAGTGCGGTAGGGATTGAATGCAATTTGGGTAGTTGTTGATCGTTTGATGAAGACTACCCATTTTATCCCCATTGAAGTCGGCTATTCCATGGACAGACTAGCAGAGATATATGTTCATAAGATAGTTAGCGTCCATGGTGTACCAGTATCCATAGTTTTAGACTGGGATCCTTGGTTTACTTCACGATTCTTAAAAAACTTTCAGAAGGCTATGGGTACACAGTTAGCATTTAGTACAACTTTCCATCCCCAGACATATGGTCAGACTGAGAGGACAATTCAGACCTTAGAAGATATGCTTCGTGCGTGCGTGCTAGATTTTGGGGGTAGCCAGACTCAGTTTCTACCACTAGTTGAATTTGCTTATAATAATAGCTACCAGTCTAGTATTGACATGGCTCCATATGAGGCACTGTATGGTAGGAGATGTCGTTCTCCTCTTTTCTGGGATGAGGTAGGAGAGAGGCGAGTTTTGGGTCCAGAGATCGTTCAGCGAGCTTGTGACAAGGTTCGACTAATTAAAGAAATAATCAGTACCGCCTAGAGTCGGCAGAAAAGTTATGCAGACACTCGCCGCCGAGAGTTAGAATTTAAAGTAGTGGATCATGTATTTTTGAAAGTAGCTCCTATGAGAGGGATTATGAGATTTGGGAAGAAGGGCAAGTTGAGCGCTAGGTATATTGGCCCTTTTGAGATAATAGAGAGAATAGGGTCAGTTGCCTACAGGCTAGCTTTGCCACCATTTTTATTCAGAATACTCGACGTGTTTCATGGTTCTATGTTAAGGAAATACGTCCCAGACCCGTCCCACATCATTAGCTATGCAGAGATAGAGCTTAAGGATTCATTAGCTCTAGTACAGATATTAGACAGTAAGACACAAGAATTACGTACAAAAGAAATTCAGTTAGTAAAAGTTTTGTGGAAGAATCACGCTATAGAAGAAACTTCTTAGGAACTCGAGGAGCTGATCAGACAGAAATACCCGCAGTTGTTCCAAGAGATATATAGGTAATCAGGTAAAGTATATTATCTAGATAGTGTTTCTTTGGCAAGTACATATATTAAATAGATAAAAGTAGTTATTAGTTTTATATATATAATCTCCCAAAACATAGTATGTAACCACGATATTCCTCCGCCATAAGTGAGGGCAAGTAATAAAATAAGTAGACCCTTTTTTCCTTTATGGGATGATAAATGGAGATACAGATAGTAAATTTCGAGAACGAAATTTTATAAGGAAGGGAGAATGTAACAACTCGGGATTTTTACACAAGGCCTCGTCGACGAACACAGGGAATTTGTCGACAAGCGCATAAGGCGACCTCGTCGACGAAGACAAGTTTTGTCAACGAGAAGATACCAAAAGAGGGTTTTAAGCAAACTAAAACTCGTCGACGAGGGTGCAGGTTCATTGACTAAATTTCTACAGGACTCATCAACGAGGAGACGTGTCTCGTCGACGAATCCAATCTTATAAATAGCTAAAACTAGAATTTTTTTATCAAATTCCAACGCAAAACCCTCCTCTCTCTCTCTCTCTCTCTCTCTCTCCAACGAATCCCTCCCCTTCTCTCTTCGATCTTGGCCCCATTTCTCGCCGGATTGAAGATCCGAGGCCACCACAACGCTCTTGGCAAAGTTCTTTGCAAGTCTGCCGGAGCAGATCGTGGGGAAAGTTGATTTGAAATTCATCCCAAATTCAGAGTATGGTATTTTATTCTGATTATGTCTTCGTTGTAGTTATGAGAAATGTTGTAGGTAAGGAAATACTGATATTTTTTTTTAGGGGATATTGTTTTCAGGATGTTGAGCTAGGAAACCTACGGGTATAGGGCCAGAATTTAGTAGGGGCTTTTCAGAGTTAAGGTAAGGGGAATATGCTATGCTAGCAATTTTTATTAAGTATACATAAGATTATGAATGAGTGTTTCAAGCATGTATATCAGATTATTTTCTAGAGAATTATGAATATTATTTTTATAGCAGAAATTACAGAAATTGAGCATGAGGCTACGTTTATTCAAATGTGTGGCATGAGTTATTACAGTACCCTACATATATAGATTTTACAGTATTTCAGATATACAGATATTCAGATATTTCAGAATATTAGAAATGAATGAGACTTATAGTATTTTTAGAGAAAAAACATGATTTCTAAACCATAACACTCAGACAGATTATACAGTGATAGAATCAAGATGAGTATATATTTATATATATGTATACAGTATTACACGATATCAGATCCCTGTAGAAATTACAGATAGATATAATTATAACAGAGCACGGTACCATTGCTAGTTTCAGACACGTGCAACCACATGACTCAGATAGCATGTGGATTCCGTCTAACCGTGCTAGGAGAGATTTGCAGTCTCCCCAGCATGCTAGGTTGAGGTAGCCGGTTAGACAATGATAGATGTTTGAGATAACCTGGAGTGATTGCAGTGGGCTAGGATCTACATAGATCATTACAGAGTGGGGGATGATAGAGATTGACTTACTTGGAGGGCCAACCAGAGTAAGTCCAGTCTACGGGCCGCACAACCCTATCATGAGGGGATAAATCATGATATATAGATCCCATGGTATAGTAGAAGTTCCTATGTACAGATATATCACATAGAAGCAATTTATATTATTATACTAGCAGTACCTTCAGATAGTAAACTCAGATACACAATCATATTTTAAAGATTACATGATAGATAAATATATGTTCTGTACAGTTTATCAGTTTTCTCATATTACAATATTATTTCAGTATTTTAATTATTTAGCTCAACCACCACACACTACTAATAGCATATTTCCACTTACTGAGTGTTGTCTCATCCTAGTGACTGGTAATTTTTCAGGAGATCCAGTTAGGCGAGCGGGTCAGGCTCACAAGTAGAGATTGACTTGAGTTGCCCTTGTGGGAAGGGTAGGTATTTTTTAGATAACAATATTTTTGGGATAGTCTTCAGATTATAGTGACATCACTGGGTATTTTGTATTGTAAATATGTTGCAGAGCAGTATAGTTTTCTGGTATACTATATTGTGCTGTATATTGCAGTTCCCAATTTTGTGTATCGCTGCTTAGTTATATATGACAGACAAAGTTTCCTCAGAGCTTTTTGGGCCTGAGATGTTATTATCAGTATTTAGATAGATGACATTTATTATATTCAGAAAAAAAATGTTGAATAAATAGCAGGTCGTCACATTTTTGATCAAGCAACTCCCACTCAACCTCATTCATAGATGTTGGCTTACCCTTCAATGGTAAGTGCAACTCCTTCCCAAACAAATAATCTTCAATCTACATCTTCTAGAAACCAAAATTATTGTCGTTGAACATTTCGATTTTTGAGCTCTTTTCATTCGACTTCTCGATTCACTAATCTAGAGATTGAATTAACTCAAATGGATAGCATGGTTGGATCTGGAACGGTTGAAAACCTTAGAAATAGTTCAAGTCGTTTGAAAAACGGACCCAAAACGACTTTAAAAAGTTTGATCAAAGATCAGGTCAAACCTGGTCAACGCTGACATGGCAGGTGCTGACGTGGCACTGTAGGGCCCACTGTTGATGTGGCTCTATGAGGGCCCACTTTCTGATGTGGCACTATGGGCCCACTACTGACGTGGCATTATGGGCCCAGCTGACGTGGCAGATGGCGTGGAGATGATGTGGCGCTGATGCAGCAGCGTAGACATGGCCGGGTCTGGAGCGGGCTTCCATTTTTTAGTTTGCATCAGGGATTGTCGGGTCAAGTCGTGGCGATTCGGGCGAGGAAGGCGCGTGGCGCGCGTGGCGAGGCTTTCTTCTCAGAGAAGGCGTGTGGGGGTGCGTGTGCCTCCATCTGAGTTCCTTTCAAGCTTCGGTTTGCACCGTTTGCTTCGTCTCGGTAAGATGAACGTGATGGTGGCCTCAAAATTCAATTTCGAGCCACTTGACAGAGCTCTAATTTCGGTGAATACTCTGATCTGGTCTTTCTGCTCCAACCGGACTCTGATACCACTTGTTAGGACCCTGTGAGCAACCAAAAAAATTTGGGGCACATGAATTTTACGTGGTTCAGTCAAGATCGACCTACATCCACGGAACACACACAATTCACTAAAAATCGACGGAATGAAAAGAAATACAACTCTCTCCTCGCACTCTCTTCTTCCTCTCCTTTCTTCTCAGTTTCTTCTCTCTGTGTATCTTTCAATTCTTCATAGCTCCTCTATTTATAGGGCTGATAATTAATTACAACTTATTACAATAAATAAAAAATAAGAGGTTTCATCCATCTATATTAAATGGCGGATAACTGCTCCAGCTTGCAATGCGTCTCCAGCTCCTCACGCGTCTCCAACTCAACGTTTCCTGACTCCAGCACAACAACTGCATATTTTATTTTATTTTAACATTCATGGAGGACAACACTGAATGTTAAAATGATGACGAGGATGATGATGACATGTGTTTCATCTATTCGAACACGACTATGCATGACAGTAGAGATGATATATATGTCATCTTAGTTCAAGCACAATTGTACTACTAGTTTGATTCACAAAGGTTGGCCTATGTAATCCAAAACAAATTAACATGTAAAGGTACTATATCTATATATCTATATATATACCCCATGTTCACGTTACAATAACACCCCCCCCCCCCAACACACACACATTCTTTATCAAAAGTACTTTTTTTATGGGCATGGCAATTTTATGTAGGGCTTTGACTTGTGGGGCATATACTTGATTTCTTGAACATTGGATTGAATTATGCGGGTACGTGATTCGGTATTGGTATCATTGACAATTAATGTAGCGTCCTGAACCCGGTGGGGCCCAGAGAGCTATCCTTCTGTAGTGACGTCCCGAAAGCGAGAGTGCCCCGGGTTGGCAAAATAAAAATGGTTTAATTATTTTTGGGAAAAATAGGAATGGTTGGAGTCGTTACTAAACTTTTAGTATGATTATAACACTTGATTACTACCCAATTAGAGGTAGAATCTGTATGCGTTACCAAAGTAGGGATCGGGAGTTCGGTTATGTGAGGGGAAAGTACGAGTACCCCCTACATGCCCATTCTTACGAATGGTATCTAATTAATTATAAAATTATCCCAAAGTAAATTCGAAAAGCCTTTTATATTACTTCTTTTGAGAATTTACAAAATACAAATGTACATGAATGAATCACACAAATATTTACATTTTATATATATATATATATATATATATATATATATATATATATATATATATATATATATATATATATATATTCCCTCAGAACCAGGGTACACGATGCTTGAAAAGCTCACACCCTTTTGCTGCAATCATAGAGATCGAAAAATCGAGAAAATATGTTACAAAATACACTCCCAACATTTTGAAATCTCATAGGGTTTTCCAAGTGTGAACATACTATCTCGGGAGGTTTTCAGTCTCATTCGGGATGAAAAGTTGTCAAAAATGTTATTTAGGTCTCAACAATATTTTTCTTGACTTTTCTTTTTTTATAATTTTTTTTTATTTTTCTTGAACTTTGAGCAATTAAATAACGAAAAGACAATTAAAGCAAAATAGCAAAAATCAAGTCAAAAATATTTTGGAATTTTCTCCTAATTTTCTCTTTTTATGCTTTTTCTATTACTTTCTCGAAATTTCAAATAGCTAATATAATATGATAAATAAAGAAAATAATATAATATTAATACCTTATATCATAATATCTACGTAATAATATGTATCATAATAGTCAAAACCTCAATAATAAATTCCTAACATCAACAATAAAAGGAACTTCCAACAACATGGGCATCAACCAAACCCTAATAATATACCCTAGTACGAAAATAATCAAACCCAAGAAATTATATACTATTTGTAAACATGTAAGGAAAAAGAATGAGATTATGGAAAATAATTCACATCATGGATCTAATATGAAATATATACAAACTCTAGAAAATTAATATACCATAAGATGGGAACCCTAAAAATAAATATGGAAATAAATCGAGTTCTATCAAGCAATATTCAAAACAATGTTGGACACCATAATAACACAATGACGATAAAATATACTAACAATAATGTGGGTATGTCACGTGGACCGTAAAACAGAGATGTGAAAACCCGGTGCGTAGTCCAAAAAAAAAATAATAATGTGGGTATGTCATATGACGGTAACTTGGATATACAACAACTTAAATATGCAATGTAACATAACAACACAAATATACAATAATAATAAAAACTTTAATACAATACATGTATAAACACTTTAATAGCAATAATATAAGACAAATACATAATAATAATAATGGGAATATTATAATGAATACACAACGACTCTAATATTAATAAATTTAATAACAATAATAATGAGACAATATACAATAACCAATATCACACACGTATACCGTAAAGACAAACTTTATATATTAAAACCCAATGAAATATTAAACTATATACGTACATACATATATGAGTGTGATTGCGAGCTACAGGTGATGTATACAGTGTGTGTACTTGAGGCATGCATAGGCTTACCTAGGGTGCCGCCGGAAGTGGATCGCCGGAGCTTGAGGGGGAAGTCAGAGAGGACAACAGCGGGGGGTGTTTCTGTGCATGGCCGGCGACGTGCTTTCCGCGAGGAGTCCAGGGTGGTGGACGACGAGCTTGGAGCATTGCCATGAAGAGCTGTCGGAGTGAGGGTGGTTCAGGCGGCCATGAGGCTATCCGGCTGTGCGGCGAGGGGAGTGATAAGGGTCTGCTTGTGGGTGTCTGCGATATACCGACGGGAGCAGGGAAGAAAGGGGAGGATTCATGGGGTGTTGCCGAAGTTGCAGGTTCGTCGGAGACGAAGGCTGAGTTCTGACCGTTCCTGGAATGGGTGCAGTGACTGTTGCGGGGGAATGAGGGTTGTGTGGGTATGGCTTGAGAGAGGGGAAGTCGTGGATTGTTGTCGTGGGAAAGTGAAATTGTGGATCACAGGGTGGGGGGGGGGGGTGGTGAGGGTTGCCAGAGTTGCAGGTGCGTCGGAGATGGGTGTGGCTGTGAACGGGCTTTGAAGGTATGGTGGTCGCGAGGATGATGGGGAGGTCGAATGGGGATGAAGGGTTGCGGCTGGGTGTGAGTATAAGAATGGTGAGGGAGAGGATGAATAGTGGAGATGGGGAGATGAGACGGGAGAGCCTGAGGGAGATGAGGTGTGCGTGAGAGATTTTTTTTTTCTTGGGCTCCGTAGCGGCCGTGTCGTGGGTGTGTGCGTGAAGTGGCTCTTTATAGAGGAGGGAGGGAGCCAAGAAAAACCTAGAAGCTATTAGGGCCGCCGTCCCCTCCTCCCTAACTTAAGTTTGCTTGCATGCATGGGCCTTTCCACGGCCCGTGCAAAAATCCACCCATTGCCCCCTTTTTATTTTTTATTTTTTATTTTTTATTTTTTATTTTTTTATTTTTTTTTATTTTTCTAACAATCACTCAAATAAAGCTAAAAAATACAAGGACTCTAAAAAATTTAAGACTCGATTTAAAAACATTAGGACTCTTTATAAGAAAAGGGACCCAATTAAAAATAATCGGGACTTGTTTTAAGAATTATGACTCAATTCAAAATAACCGAGACTCAATTAAAACACTGAGACTCAATTTAAAATAATCGAGACTCGATTTAAGAATTGGAACTCAATTTAAAAATGACTGGAACTCGGTCGGGTCTTCCCATTCCCGGGATAAAAAGTCAACTCTTAAGTGTACCGGAGAAAATTAGGGTGTCTACAACTGCCACTCTTTATAAGCTTTGTTGTTTCAAGGTAACAATAGGAACTCTCCTACGTTATCCGCAGTAACAAGCTTATAAAAATAAAAGACACCTATTTTAGTCAAGCCACACGACTGCCCAAGGTTTTTCAATCGGATACTTGTTTGCTTCTCAAGAGTAACTAGGACAATTATGGATGGAAAGATGTCTGCTTGAATGAATTAGATAATCCTAACTGACTTTTTTGAATGGGATCACAAAGGTTTGGTTAGAGTTGGATCGCGAAAGGGTCAATAAGAATTAAAAGGATCCCTTATTACTCAATTCTTAGGGAAATATCCACCTTTTATTTTGTTGAGAATATCCTCCAAAAATTTTAAACGAAAGGTAAAAATCTAAAAAATTTCTACTATTTTTTATGGTTGGATTACCTAGACCAATCTGACTTTCCTAAACAAATATGTGCAACTCTTTAGTCATTTCAATATTAGTTTGTTTGATGAAGAGTATATTTATACTCTCCTGGTATTGGAAATGGAATTAGTGAAGTCCCACAATCCAAGGTATGAACTAAAAATATAACGCCCCAAACCCAAAACTAGGGTCCCGAGTGTTATACAAAATATATCTCCGATATATCTCACCTGTACTTGATATCATAATACCTGACTCTATATCAATTACGCAGTGGAAATAACAACATATCCTCAATAAAATATATCCGAGTTTCTATACCTATATACATCTCAAAACATAACCCAACATCCAGTATTCACAAACAACCATATACACCTCTGAAAACATAAATATATTATAATCCAAAAATATTAAAACTACAATTTGTACCCTCTATCTCAAAAATGCTATCACAGCCCTGAGCTCTCTAAGCTCGATCCCATGGAGGTCCTGAAAAGATAAAATTCAACTATCGGGTGAGACACATCTCAGTAAGGATGGAATACATTAAAACAGTGTGTGGCCAATACAAGATTTGTGTACAATATACATATATATATATATATATATATATATTCATTATTTTCAAATGAAACCATAATTATAAAACCATTCTCTGTTCCTACTCAAACACATGTAAGGTATTTTACCAACGAGAATTCCCAAGGATTGGGGTGATTACCCACCCATACAAGTAGCACCCCTTTGCTCTAATACTTTAAGCAACCTACGATCACATTTGAAGCATATCAGAGCACTTACCTTACTCAGTAAGTCCTCGGTGATTAGTTTATCTCGTACTCACACATTCATATAAAATTTTACCGCTAGAAGTTCCCGAGAATATGGAAGATTACACGCTCATACAAGTAACTTCCCTCTACCCTAATACATTATGTAACCCACAGTTACATCTAATACCTATCCGGGCACTCGCCTTTCTCAGCAAGCGCTCGGGCGAAGAGTATACCCTGCCCAGAATACATGTAATAATACCGTATATAAAACATTTCTTTCTTTACTCTATATCTGTTATCTCCGTATCATCCATTACATTCATATTCATATTCCATATTTCTTATAATTTGTTTCCATATCATTCTTGTCCATATCATTTCCATTTTCCAGTTTCCATATCTGTTGTTCTCATATCTGTCATTTTCCATATTAACCATGGTTAAAATAACAATTATGCTTTTAGAACTCTCTATACCGATCGAAGATGTTGGCCTAAATGAGGCTTACAATTCTTATTTTTATGATAACAAATAAAATGATATGTTTAACATGTTTCAAGCAAAAGTTTTTTCAGGAAAATAGTAAAGCTCAAGTGTAAAAGAAAGTTTATGAATTACACAGAATCCTTGCAGAATATAGAGAAAGGCTTATGGGTTATAAAGAGCATGAAGAACAAAAGTTATACTATGAAAAGTTCAAAGGAAAGATTGCAACCACAAAGCTGATGGAAGAACACATTTAAAGACTAAAAGAGTTATATTAAGGATATTTTAAAAATGTAAGTACTTCAAGGTTAAACTTAAATATAAAGAGGTTTGAAGCTCATAGAAAATTAAAAGAAAATATTTTTTTTCAATAAATAAAAAGGACTTAAGAAGAAAAGATTTTTTGAAATAATGAAGGATCAGGCGACTGCTAAAATAAGGCAGGCGACTGCCACATTAAGAAAATGATTTCTCACAAATCAGTAGTTAGACAGGCGACTGCCTAACTAGCCAGACGCCTGCATGAACAAGCCAGGCGACTGCCTGCATTCTGTGTTGAGAGTTGCTCTGTGATAGGCGACTGCCAAGTCATAGCAGGCGACTGCCATTTGAACGTTGACAATAAATTTCTCAACGAGAAGATTTTTTGAACCACGTTTTTAAATATATTTATTTGAAAATATTTGGAAATGAATTTTAGAAATCTTTGGGAGTAATGGATGGTTTCTAAAGCCTCTATAAATAGTCTCAATCTCAAGATTAAAAAAAAAAAACATAGATGAAAAGAGAACATTGATGAAATATCCAAAAGAGCTTTGAAATTGAGAAATCTTCTAAAGTTTCCAAATCTAGCGATTTTCAACAAATTTTCTGATCTAGAAATATTCAAAGGCTTTTAGATCAAAGTAAGTTTTCAAAGGTTTTAGATCGACCGATCTTCAAGTATTCAAAATTTTGTTTTCAAAGGATCTAAAATTCTTTCAAGGTTAAATCTCTGATCTGAAATTGTTTTACATTTAGAAGCAAAGTTTTCCAACAATCGGAATCTTTCATTTTCTTTGGAAAATTATTTGGTAATTCATACTAAGTGTTGAGCTTGAAATTTCTTATATTTGAATTACTTTGAGATATAAAGTGAGCTGATCGTTATACTAATTTACTCTGTTGTGAGAGTTCTCTTTTGTACACAAATTTCTTTATTATCTTTCTTAAACGATTCATAGTTGTTGAATCGTTGAACCGAATAAGGGGTTATTATTTGGGGAGGCGGGCTCTAGCCTAATCAAAGGAGTGTGTTGTAAATTGGTATTGTTCCACCATGTAACGGAACTGATATAGTGGAATCCTTTCGTGTCTTTGCCAAAGGCGAGGACGTAGGCTATGTTGAAGCCGAACCTCGTAAAAATTATTGTCTTTTTCTCTCTGCTTTATTTTACATACTTTACTTGCTATTGTTATAAGATTTACAAGTGCAGGTTACAGGATCTAAATTGAGACGGATACAGAGGTACTTGATAAATAGAAAGTACGTTTTGATTAATTGTTTGCGGAAACCCAAAAGGGGAGTACGTTGATTAATTTGCGTAAATCTTAATCAACTAAAGTGTATAATAAAAAGACTACAGGGAAAGCAACGAAAGCCTAAATTTTTTTGATTGATTGATTGATTGATTGATTTCATTGATTGAATTATAATTTTAAATTTCAGCTTTCTTAAGTGTGGTTATTGTTATTATATATTTTGTTTTCTGGGTTATTAAAATCAGAAAGTCTAAAAATCACTAAAATTTAAAAAGAATCCAATTCACCCCCCCTCTTGGAAAGCTATTCTTCATTTCAGAAGATCATAGTCATACTTCTGCCCTATGACGGATTGTGCGGCCTGAAGGCTGGACTTAACTTTGGTTGGCCTACCAAAGCTAAATCAACCACATTCTACTGTTTGTAAGTCCGATTGGCTGCTCCCACACTGGTCTAGACTCCAGGGGGACACTACCCTTCCCAACACAATCGACCATCCATCTCCACACTCTATCTAAGACATGTGAGTGCACTAGCTCCACCAAATATATCTACAACAGTATTGAGCCCATTTTCCAGTTTAGAAGTTTCCAGTTTACCAAAATTCTCAAACCATACATTGTCATTTGACAATTCCAAACACATGCAGAATAAACCATATCACATTTTTATCCTCAATACATTTCCAGTATTTCCTGCATCTCATATATATATCATAGTTCAACACATAAATTCCATTTTACTCATGCCACACAATTTATCAACATAATTCATACATTTACCGTAAAATAAGCCAACTTACATTCTTTGTAATATACTAAAAATATACCTTTAATTTCTTACACAGTTATCCAGATAATCTGTCATAAATAATAACTAGCAACACAACCCTAGGCTCAGAAATTTACATTTTAAACGATTGGCTTTTTAGAACTTACATAAAAATCATATACATATATACATAAATTTTACATTTTTACCAATAAATTTCACAAAAATCCTGATTTAATATATTCCCCTTACCTGCTTTCTTGAACTACGCTAACAGGAACCCCAAAATGATGTCTGTGGCGCTCACCCAAATCCTGGATCAAAAACCCTAATTTAATCAGACAAACCCCAAATAACCTATTATTTCTACATTTTATCAACCTATAAACCTCAAATAAACATTTAAAACCCCAAAAATTAGGAATCCTAACCCTTACCTCAACTTTGGAGCGATGCCTGGAAAGCCCAGTTTAGAAACCTGCTATGCTAGATGTGTAGAGAATATCCCTTAGAACACCGTAGCGGTCTCTGTTTGTCGATTCGGGCTGAATCCGGGCTAGATTTGAAGAGAGAAGGCAGAGGAAATGTTTTAGAGAAAGAAAATTGAAGGAGAAATGGATTTCTTTGCAAAGAAGCTTCCTTGGATCTTTTATACACGATGTTGCCACATGGCTTCGTCGACGAGAAGACAGGATTTGTCAACGATTCACAGAAGGAAATTCGTTCACAAGAGGGTGCGTTCATCGACGAAACTTAAAATCTCAAATTTGCTAACTTGGGATCTCTTCATCAATAAGGGATTGAATTTCATCGATGATCTCTAGAAGAACACCCGTCAACGAAGACAAGAGATTCATTGAGGTCTGCTGTTTTTTCTCTTTCAAAATTCCCCCTTTTTCCTTATTCTTTTTTTATCTTTTCCATTTATTATCTTCCTAATTATTTAATCATTATATTTTTTCTGGTCTTTGCAAAAAATGTCCTAGACAACATAGAGCTAAGGTGGGTGCATAGCTAATGCATCCCCAAGCTCTAAAAAATGGGATCCAAGGCATGTTTCCACACCGAAGAACTTGGATGAGCATCCATTTTTCTAGCTATTAAGCCATCTTTCCTTCTAAGTTCTCAAGAACAGCTGCTATGTACGTCTACCTTTTGGTGTCCGATTGCACAATCTAACAATGGATTCCTTCCTCCCATAAAGGCACTTCAAAATAAATAAGGAGCGACATGACCAAGGAATCATACACACAAAAGTTGAGTGCAACATAAATGACCTTCCTTTCCTTTCTACTAGCAAAATTTGATGATGTCAAAGTCTCACCTACGATGGTGGGAACCAGTGCTTTCCCTCTATGCTCCATATCTACGAAGACCATATCAACTCTATAATCAATGATATATGCAGCTGAAGGTAGGACGACACATATATACACTGCCAAGTCCAATAGTTGGAGTTTGAACTTGAATCCAAGACATCAAGATACTTCTTGAAAAGCTTCTCAATCTATGCCATTCCAATGCCAACCCTCGGTCTCTCCTTTCTTTTAAGTCTTCCTATCCAACCCTTTTTCTTTGCAACCCATGGACGGGATCAATGCACGGACCAGATTGGTATTTGGATCAACATGAAGACTTTGTCATAAGCAAACTTGTAGCAACTCTTCATATTCTTCAATAAAAGGGACCATGTCAGTTGGTCCAAATGTGAAGCACTAGTAGATTGGATCCCAATATTGGATCATGACATCTAGGAGCTTCCAATTGACATCCACTCTAAGAACATCAATGATGCACACATATGTCATAGTGAATTTTCTTGGGTTATAATTCAATAAGCAATTCCAACACCCCAATATTTTGGCAACATCTTGTTTCTTTATCCAAAGGTTCATCTTATCTAGTAGTATACTTTGAAAATGAGATGGAATGACATCCCTTTCTATGGCGCGTTCTTTCTCTAAAAGGTAAGCCTTTTCTATTACATTTATTGGTCTCACTAACATGTTGTATACCTATGCAATCCAATTCTAGAATGAGTAAGCCAAGAGACTTTTTGAAATTGGTATCACAGGTATGTCTTGGCCATTCACAAAGGTAAGCCCACAAGGATGGAGCCTACATCCAGGTGTGGTGCTCACTCCTGTGAGCGACTAAGATACACTTAAGGGAGGGAGAGAGACACACACAAAGTGAGGGAGAGAGAGAGAGAGAGAGAGAGAGAGAGAGAGAGAGAGAGAGAGAGAGAGAGAGAGAGAGAGAGAGAGAGAGAGTTCAAAAAACAAATTAGGTATTAAAAACAAGGTGATTAGTACTCTAAGCCAAAGTGTCCATCAGCTAGCTAAAGTTCTTGATAATGCTACTGCTTTTGAATAGATTAAGCAAGAATATGCAATAGACCATGATTTCTCTATTATTTGAGTGTGTTTGCTTATTGGATAGGATGAATTACGTTCTCGTTATATCCTACAATAATGGCTATTTATTTTTGGGGACTACCAAATCCATTGGAATCACTTGTCAATTAACTTGATCAAGATGGATGGGCTTGGAGACAATAATTCAGAAGATTATGACTAAAGATTGAAGAACATCACCTAAGAAGACAATCAACATTTTGCATATATATATATATATATATATATATATATATATATAGAGAGAGAGAGAGAGAGGTCATCACAAAAACTTTAAAAAGAATAAACGTCCAAGCAAAGGAGAAAAATAGAAACCATGAATGGTGGCTCTTGTTTGAAAGTGACCACTTCAGTTTGTTGTACAAACAAGAGAAACCCACATGAACAGTGACTCTTGCTTTTTACAAAAAACAAGAGAACCAAACTTTCTTTTTTGGATTGATTTTTACATAAGAAAAAGTAATGAAAATCTGTAACCTCGAATGATACCAAATGCACTCTTAACTATTCAAGCTTTACATGCAGTATGCAGTATGCATTTTGAATCGTGTATCAAAGTGGGTCGGGCAAGCTGAGGGCACACTCTATAAGCCAAACCAGCCTATATTGCCTTAACCCTACTATCCATTCCACATATACTTCTCTCCTGTGTCTTTTACTAAAAATGAAAAGTAGGAGGACAAGAACAGTTGACAATGCGTAACCAGCCAAAACTCCAAGAGAAAGAAAGTAAGAAATGACTATGCTGTGGGGAACACCTAGATTAGGCAGAAGATACCCAAAATATGTTGTCTGTTCTTTTTGTTCTTGGAGGCAAACATGTTCCATCATGTCAAGCTGTGAGGTGACCAATGGAACGCAGTAAAAATCTATAAATGGATTTGGCAACCTCAAGCTACAGTTTGATATATTCCCCAAGATTTAAAATCTCCTTCACTAATGAGTATGAAGATGAGATATCTTATCTCATGAACAACTATTTAATTAAACCTAAAATTCTACTCATCGAAATAAATAATTATATGATCAACATATAAAATTATGAAAATTAATTTCATTCTATTATTTTTTATTCTTACATACCAAACATTCTTTAAGAAATTGTAATATCGAAAATCTTGATTTATTTTTATAGCAATTAAGCTCCATTTAAAACTTTAAAAAAAAAAATGAGGGGGAAAATGAAAAGAAAATCTAGATGAATTTACTTTTTCATGTTTGGCTATCAAAGAAAGTAAGAAAAAAATACATAAAATATAAAAATCAATGAACAAAATTTTAATTTAATTTTACACATCATTAACATTTAATTTTTCTTAATTTTTAACTACATTAATATATATTTTTATTTGTGATATTTTTTTAATATAAAAAATGTAATAGAAAATGATTTTTCTTCTTATTTTTCTTTCCTTTGTTTTCTATTTCTTAAACAATATCCTTAATCCAAATGCACTATTAATATATGAAGAATAGTCATATTTTCATATCATAAAAATATATTTATTTTTAAACTATAATATTATGTTTGGTTTGGTCCGTAATTCTATTTGTATTTTTTTTTTAAATCTTAAGGTGAAAATGTTTATTTATATTCTATTTCATATTGAATTGAAAAATACAATTTTTTGCATGAGTAGTTATTTAAAATTTTGGGTCTCAATATAACTTTTATTACATTCCCACCTTACTCCATTCTCTTCCTATGAACAGATATTTTATGAAAATATTAGAAAATATTCTAATAAATTATGTTATAAAACTTTAATAAAAAATTAATATCCTTATTAAATGAAATAATATTATTTTATATTTTAATATTATAATAATGCATGACTATAAATTTTATAATAGCGCATGTCAATTATTGATATAATAAAAAAGTACAGTTAATAATATAATATATTTTAGGATAACTTATAACAACATAGTAATACCATTACTTAATAATTTTACAACTTATTTTTAATTTTTTATATTACTTTCAATTTTAGATCCTTTGGGACCCACAACTAATCTCTTAATTATTTTCTTTTTTAGTAATGACGGGGGGCAAATGTCGAAAAGAACCCTTGAAGGTTGGTCAAACTTGGACTATACTATATTAGAAACTCATCTAACATCTCATATTCCTTTTAAGAATTTAAAACTTTGGATGTCTCATACTTTAACTACTGAGATTTCGCCACAACTAACCAACCTTTCAATGAATTTAAAGAGAAAATTATTGGTCAAAGATAACAGAGAAATGAAAAATAATGGTGTCTTTAAGCTATACAATGCGAATGACTAGAAGACCAAAAAGGCATACCCAACACACTAAAGTAGTATTTAATTTACACTTACACAAGTAATTATTAGGGCATAAAATTGATGTGTTGACCTTATAAGTCGTACTCGATTTTGATATTGACAAATACTCAGATATTTGATAATTGTCAAGTATTTCTACAAGCTTAAATGAATATCTCAAGAAATGACACTTGAATCAACTAGAAGACCCTGAAAACTTTAATTTGTAATTGTAAAATCAATGATTGTAATATGGGCCTGTAATAGTAACCTAGAATGTGGTTTGTATTTATCTTGCCTGCACATCATGCATATATAGGATATATAGTAAGTTCAATAAGGCCATAACATGACCCTAAGTCCCAACACTCACACACATATATCATATAACATAGTGGAGTGTTAAATTTGTGCCTTAAATTGAACAATTATCAGGAATTTGAGAGAGCTAGGACGACCGATCCCTTGGAGTTCAAATTTCCTCGGGCGCCCCAACTGTTGTTAAGTCAATAGTTGACCTGGGCTCTCAAGCGATCGACCAATAATATACATACCTTCCTTGGGTGCTCGAACCCTTCGAAAGGGACAGCCCTCCAACTCGGGCAACCGATCGTTTTAGTTCAAAAAGAACCCCGGGCGACTGAACACATGGATTCAGGCCACTGAATATAGGACCAGGCACCCGAAGTCACGAAGCAATGCTACTGACTTTGATTCGGGTCCCCGAACCTGAATTCGGGCGACCAAACTACCATGAATGTCTTTTATTGCTGAGTCTGGTCGGGCGACCGAACCTCGGTTCAACCACCCTAAACATCGGAGGGTTAAAATTATTTTAACCGCGATAAAACTGGGTTAAATTGGGCTAATTGTATTTTAACTATTTTAGACTTTTTTAATTATTCCCAACATATCCCAAACGGTTATAATTTTACCCCTACCTATAAATATAAGCTCATTTGCAAGATTAGAGAATAATTAGCAAATTAGATCAGTAAAATTCTCTCTTTCCAAAATACTCTTTTTGGCCAAATTCTCTCAAATCTTCACTTCCCTGATCTATTATAGAGATTGTGAGAACATTTCTAGAGTGCTTGTGATTACTAAGATTGCTAGAAGCTCCCATTTGATTGATTGATTGCAATATTTTTATTGGGGAGTTTTAGTTTAGGTTTATCCCATAGATTTTCATATTATAAATCTTGTGTGAGGATAAACTAAGGAAGCTTAGGATATTTGCATCTTTGTTGCAAGTATCCAATAGCTTGGTTTTTGTTGTGCAAAGATTTTTTCAAACAAGCAAATATTTTCAAACTAGTATTATGCATATTTCATTGAGGAAAACTCTTTTGAACTAGTTTGATTATCTGATTCATATCGTTGGAATATTAATTTTCTATTGAAGTGCTTTGCTTAGATTCCAAGATATTGCTTGTATTGAACACTCTTAAGCATCATACTGACTGTATCATATTTAGTGTTGATAACACAATAATTTGCATCACTAAACTTACACTATATCCATATCATTAATGTGTATGTGAATGCGTGTATTGGGTACATATCTGCTTTACGTGAAAGCATAATCATTGTACCAATTTCATTGTTGTGAAATTACTAAGTGTTTCCAGGCGTGGCCTGAGGGGGCGATAATCCAACCCAATAAGGATTGGTTGTAAAGGTTGAGACCAGCCCTGTACTAATTGACCTGATTTGTTTAGGTGTCGCTCCACCCGTTTAATAAGCAAGTATAGTGGTAATCCTTGTGCTTGTTAGCCAAGGCGGGGACGTAGGTAATTTGCCGAACCTCGATAACACTTCTGCGTGTCACTCTCCTTTACTGCTTTCTGGTGCGTGTGTTGTTAATTAGATTGCTCTATTTAATTTCCAGTACATATTATAACTGATTTACATTACTTGCACTAGATTGACCATAGGGTTGTGAATATACTGTTGTTAGAATACTTACCTAGGAATTAAATTTTAAAAGTACCAATTCACCCCCCCCCCCCCCTTCTTGGGATCATGGTAAAGCTATCAATTGGTATCAGAGATATGTAGCATAGACCAGCTATTATTTTGCAAAAGATCACATATGGCTCATAGCTCCGTAACCCCTTTCCTTGAGCGAACATCTTCCACACGACCTCCTGTTTTGAGTGGTGTTAATTACACCTTCTGGAAATAGAGGATGCGCATCTACCTTCAGAATATTGATTAGAAGGTGTGGAGGATTGTCTCTAAGGGAAATTATTTTCCTATGAAAACTGAGGGCACAACTAGAATTCCTAAGACTGAATAAGAATATGATGATGATGATGATATGAAAGTTGTTAGTTTAAATGTCACTGCTATGAATATCTTGTACTGTAGTCTTGATGTAAATGAATTTAACAGGATAATGACATGTTCAACTACAAAAGAAATATGGGATAAGTTAGAGGTCACATATGAGGGTACCAGGGATGTGAAAGATAGTAAGATATATATGTTGACTAGTAAGTATAAGGCGTTTAGGATGAATGTAGGTGAGTCCATTCAGAGCATGTATACTAGATTCACATACATCATAAACTCACTGCATGCATTAGGAAAGACCTATCCCACATATGAGATGATTAAGAAGATCCTTAGAGGCTTACCTCCTCTTTGGGAAGCTAAGGCTACGGCCATTGCTGAGGGTAGAGACCTTAAGGTCATGACTCTAGATGAATTGATAGGTTCCCTAATCACTTATGAATTAGCCATAAATGATAGACTCAATTAACATAATAGGGCTAAGAAAATGACTGCATTAAAAACTTCTACTAGCACATCTAGTGAATGCAGTGAATTTGACACTGATGAGGATATGACCATGCTAACCAGAAAATTTAGCAAATTCTTTAGGAAGAACAGAAAGCCATATAAAAGATATAGGGAGTCTCCTACTGAGAAGGGAGAGTCTAACAAAAGAAAAGAAAAATCAAATGCTCCCACGTGTTATAATTGCAACAAGTTCGGGCACATCATACCAGATTGCCCACTGCTGAAAAAAGAGGCTAAGAAAAAAAAAAAACCATGAAATTTGGGACATCTTGGGATAAACTAAGCAGCAGTGACTCAGAATCAGACCATAGCGACTCAAAGATCACTAATCTGTGCTTGATGGCACACGATGATGAGGTATCGTCTTCTAGTTCATTATCTTCATATTATTCATCTGATGATTGTAATTTTGATTACATGCCTACATTTAGAGAGTTACAATTTGAATACATTCGTGTATCTAAACTGTCAGGTAAAATGACCAAAGAAAGTGATGATTTGAAAAAAAAAATGTGAAAATTGGTCAAAATTATTTAATATTGCAAAAATCTCTCATACTTCCATTTTAAAAGAAAAAGATGCTACTATTGTTAAGCTTGAGAGGAAATTGGAGGATAGCTCCAAAATCATTTTTAAATTCATCAAGAGCAAACGCAATTTTAAAAAACTATTTGGTGCCCAAAGAAATTCCTTAAGTAAAGAGGGTCTTGGTTTTAATGATATTGAAAATGTTAGATGACCTAATCTTTACTTAAGACATTTTACACACAAGTCAAAGTCTCATGTTCCTTCTAAAGATCCTAAGTATAGAATAAAATGTTTTAAATATAAACAAATTAGTCATATTCAATTTGACTGTCCACTTAGGAATAAGCGTGCTAGAATTAGGAAAGCATAGGTAGTTAAAGGCGATCATGCTACTAACCTCCGTGGACCCAACAAAATTTGGGGACCAGCATCATTTACTTAGCTTATTTTGCAGGTATGCCTAATATTGTCCTCCTCCAAGGACAGGTGGTACTTGGATAGCGAGTGCTCATGACACATGACCGGCGACAAGGGAAAATTCACTTCAATCATTTCCAAGAATGAAGGTTATGTGACATTTGGAGACAATGCAAAAGGACGCATCATCGGAGTAGGTAAGGTTGGTAAGGATTCCTCTCTTGCTATTGATAATATTTTATTGGTTGATGGGCTAAAACATAATTTACTAAGCATAAGTCAATTGTGTGATAAAGGATATAATTAAAGTATCTTTTGAAAATGATAAATGCATAATAGAAAGTAAATCAGATCACAAAGTGCTTTTTACTGTTAATCGCCATGAAAATGTTTATACTATTTCTCTTGATAACCTAGTTTCACAACAGGTGACATGCTTTTCTACTATAAATGAAGCTAGTTAGTTATGGCATAGGCGCTTAGGACACGCTAGCATAGACTTGTTGTCTAAACTTGTTAGAAAAGAATTAGTAAAAGGCTTACCTAAAATGTCATTTGTAAAAGATAAAGTTTGTGATGCATGTCAAATGGGTAAGTAAACAAAATCTAACTTCAAGAAAAAGAAATTCATATCTACCACTAGACCACTTGAAATGCTTCATCTAGTTTTGTTTGGTCCTAATTCTGTGCAAAGTCTTGGTGGTAAATCATATGCTTTTGTAATTGTGGGTGACTTTTCTAGGTTCACATGGGTGTTATTTCTTGCACATAAAAATGAGTCATGTGAACAATTTACCAAGTTTTGTAGGAGAATTCAGAATGAAAAGGGTTATAAGATAACTCATATAAGAAGTGATAGAGGCACGGAATTTAAAAATAAGGGCATAGAAAATTATTGTGACTTAGAGGGCATATCACATAACTTTTCTCCACCTAGGACACCTCAACAAAACGGTGTGGTAGAAAGAAAGAATAGGTCACTACAAGAGATGGGTAGAACTATGCTGAATGAACATAACTTACCCAAATAGTTTTGGTCCGAGGCCATAAATATTGCATGTTATGTCATGAACAGGGTGTTGATTAGACTGTCAATTAATAAAACCCCTTATGAATTGTGGAACAACCATAAACTTAATATTTCCTATTTTCATGTGTTTGGTTGTAAATGCTTTGTGCTTAGGGATAATGAACACCTAAGGAAATTTGACTCCAAATCTGATGAAGGTATTTTCCTAGGTTATGCACTTAAAAGTAAAGCATATAGGGTTTTCAATAAAAGAACATTGACTATCATTGAATCTATTTATGTTATGTTTGATGAATCTAATCCATTTTCTAAGAAAGATGATGAAGATGATATTGATATTAGAAAATGCTTAGATAAATTATCCATTAAAAACAATGCAAGTGAAAATCCAAAAGTAAATGAAAAATCATGTGAAGATAATGAAAATGAAATTCAGGAGTCACCTAGAGATTGGAAATTTATTAGAAATCATTCTATAGATCAAATCATAGGTGAACCATCTCGTGGTGTAACCACAATATCCTCCTTGAAAAACCTAGTGAATCATTCTACTTTCTTATCCCAAGAAGAACCTAAAAGTATTAAAGAAGTCATAGAGGATGAGTCTTGGGTGATATTCATGCAAGAAGAACTTAATCAATTTGAAAGAAGCAAGTGTGGACTTTAGTTCTTAGGCCTAATGATCATACCATTATTGGAACTAAATGAGTATATAGAAATAAGAAAGATGAGAATGGGGTAGTAACTAGGAATAAGGCTAGACTAGTTACCCAAGGTTATAATTAGGAGGAGGGGATTGACTTTGATGAAACATATGCTCCTGTTGCTAGGTTAGAAGCCATTCGTATGCTACTTGCTTATGCCGCTTTTAAAAACTTTAAATTGTTTCAAATGGATGTTAAAAGAGCTTTTCTAAATGGTTATATTAATGAGGAAGTATATGTAGAACAACCACCCGGTTTTAAAAATCATAAATATACAGATCATGTTTACCGGTTGTCTAAGGCCTTGTATGGATTGAAACAAGCTCCTAGAGCTTGGTATGAGACGCTTAGTGGTTTTCTACTAGAAAATGGGTTCACCCATGGCAAAATTGACACTACACTCTTCATCAAATCCAAAATTGATGATATGCTCCTTGTTCAAATTTATGTGGACGATTTCATTCTTGGAACAACTAATGATGAGTTGTGTAATGAGTTTGCCAAGTGCATGCAAAGTGAATTCAAAATGAGCATGAAGGGTGAACTTATCTTTTTAGGGCTACAAATTAAGCAAGCTAAATGTGGAACTTTCATATGCCAATCTAAATATATCAGGGACTTGCTAAAGAAATTTAATATGGAATATTGTAAAATTCTTAGTACTCTTATGAACTCTTCCATTAAACTTGATAAAAATAAGCAAGGAATCCCTATTGATGTGAAATTGTATCGTGGTATGATTCAGAGTCTCCTATATCTCACTGCTAGTAGGCCTGATATTATGTTTAGTGTGTGTATGTGTGCTAGGTTTCAGGCTGCTCCTAAGGAATCCCATCTAAAAGCAGTTAAACGAATCCTCAGGTATCTAGTTGGAACTATAGAGTTAGGCTTATGGTACCCTAAACATACTACCTTTGATATTGTGAGTTATATTGATGCTAACTTTGCTTGTAGTAAGGTTGATAGAAAAAGTACCAGCGACACTTGTTACTACTTAGGACAATCTCTTGTTTCTTGGTTCTCCAAGAAACAGAACTCAGTTGCCTTATCCATAACCGAAGTAGAATATATTGCGGCTGGAAGTTGTTGTGCTCAAACTCTTTATATGAAACAACAACTTATGAATTTTGGATTGCACTATGATACAATACCGATTAAATGTGATAATACTAGTGCAATCAACATCTCTAAAAATCCTATCTCACATTCACGAACTAAACACATAGAGATTAGACATCATTTCCTTCGTGATCATGTGCAGAAAGGGGATGTTGCACTTGAGTTTGTAAACACCAATGAGCAGTGGGCAGACATATTCACTAAACCACTTCCCGAAGATAGGTTCATACAAATTAGACGTGAGTTAGGTCTAATGCACAATAGAGAGGCTTCTTAGATGTTTCATAGTTTGCATAAATTCAGGGGAAGATTTCAAGTTAAATTTACAAGTCTTAGCAACTAATATTATTGTTAATATATCTTATTGCCTTAGACTTTGTGAATATTGACTATTGTTTGCGATGCATAATTCTCTTATCTTCTTTATGATGATATTGGACTTTATGTTTTATTACTTTGATCATACTGGAACTCTTTGAGTAGTTGTGGATAAATTGCTAGGATTTATAAACTCAAACAGGTCATTGTTTATACAAGATTTGTTTTAGAAAGTCCTATTTACAAATGGCACTTTGCCAAAATTTTTCCTAATCTTTCCAAACTTATTATGTATAACAATGCTTATTACCCATTGCCTAAAATTCTTATTGTTTTATGGCCCTTTTTGCTGTTGCCAAAAGGGGGAGATGTAGGAGCCAAAATTGGGTTAACTTATTAGACCAAATTGAATTTAGGATTGAGTTGCTAAATTGAAGTTAGGATTGAGTTGCATTGAACTTATTGTTTAGAATTTTACATGATACACATTGTTATGGGGAGTCTTCTAAGGCTATACCCATTTTTTACATAATGTATTTGTCATCATCAAAAAGGGGGAGAATGTTGACCTTATAGGTCGCACCCGGCTTTGAAAAAGACAAATACTCAGGTATTTGATGATTGTCAAGTGTTTGTGCAGGTTTAAATGAATATCCCAAGGAATGACACTTGAAGCAACTAGAAGACCCTGAAGACTTTAATTTGTAATTGTAAAATCAATGATTGTAATATGGGTCTATAATAGTAACTTAGGATGTGGTTTGTATTTATCTTGCCTGCACATTATGCATATATAGGATATATGGTAAGCTCAATAAGACCATAGCATGACCCTAGGTCCCAACACTCACACACATATATCATATAATATATTGGAGTGTTAAATTTGTGCTCTAAATTGAACAATTATTAGGAATTTGAGAGAGCTTAGGCGACCAATCCCTTGGATTTCAAAACTCCTCGGGTGCCCAAACTATTGTTAAGTAAACAGTTCACCTGGGCTCTCGGGCGACCAACCAATAATATACATACCTTCCTCGGGCACCCAAACCCTTGGAAAGGGACAGCCCACCAACTTGGGCTGTAACACCCCGACCCCGGGGGGGCCTGGGATATTAACTTTTTACTACTGACTTACAGCGGAAGTAAAATAAACTCAACTTTTATTAAACCAGAGCGCTAATTATCCATATTACAATCATTTATTTCAAAAGAAGGAAAATTACACAAACATAAATATCTGAAATCATACTAATATTTCTAATCAATCTTTATTTTTCTAATCCCCACCCGCATGCTTGCTAAGCCTGATTCCCGACATGTCCTTCAGAGTTATCTGAAATAAAATATAATTGGGGTGAGACGACGCTCAGTAAGTAAATAAGATTATTATTAGTGTGTGGCCAAAATGAGCTTTTAAAGAATTTCGTAAAACAATAATGAATACTATAACTTCAAGACTGCTTTAGAATAAACATAAATTTAAAATTTTCTGCATAAAACTTTTGTCATCAATTTCAACAGTAAATTTTTACAATCATATACTATAACTGCTAAATTAAACTTTTAACTTTAAAACTGTAAAAATATTTAATAATAAACATACATATACTTTTCTTTATACGTTTTCCTTAGATCGTCATATAAGCACCAAAATGATCCTTTTCACGTAAACTTACATTTTTCCTTCAAATCATCAGTAACTTTGTACACGTAATTAAATATGTATAAACATATATTGTAAAAATCCACCCTTAGGCCTGTTTGCCGTAAGTCATGTTTACCCCCATGACTGGGTTGTGCGGTCCGAAGACTGGACTTAGCTGGCCGGCCGACCAAACTAAATCAACGTACGTAAACTTTAAGTGAGATTTTCCTTATTAAGTCCTGGTCTGGAACCAGGTGTGCACTCAGGAGAAATTCACTAACATAAATAATCACTCTGTAAACAGTGTGGGTGCACTCTGATCCGTATAAACTTTAAGCTGCGGTACCGAACATCTGTAACTTTGAACTTCCGTTGCCATAAGGGGTTTTAAAATCATCTTATTATAATTTATGCAAATTTAAAAATAATATCGTGAAAATCTCATCTTTACTCATATTTTCATAAAAATGCAACGTAGAAATAAACTCATGCCACACAATTTTTGTGTTAAAAATATATATAATTTTATTTTTGAATAGAAAGAAATGCTGAAAATTTACCCGAGGGGATTGGAACATTTCTTAACCCAAAAATAGATACAAGTATATTAAAGATAGAACTGGTATAATTAAATATGCGTAAAAATAAACTCATGGAAATTTTGTGGAACTAAGTAACATAATTAAAATTTACGTACAAAATAAACTCGGGTATGAATTTAAAATAAAAAGAAACTAACATAATCAAAATTTACTTACCTTCTTTTTTTACCGTGTGCTACGAACACAATAACTATCTTTAAGATATGAGATCGGAAAAAGTGGGTGAGTGAGAACTTACTCAAAATTCTCTCTCCACCACAAATTCTTTTACTCACTAATCCTTCTCTTCCTTAAAAAATTGTTGTGAAAAATGAAGGTTGAGAGTTCCCTATTTATAGGAAAATTTTGGGGAAGAAATGGAATTTATAAAAGTGTGGGGAGATGGGTGAAATTATAATTTTTTTAAAATTAAAGAATGGGCAAGGGATGGGCAAGGTATGGGTTGAGTATGGGATGGGGATGGAGACCATGTAGGAGTGCTTGCCACCATTCCCATTAAATAAATTTTTAATTAACTACTTACCTAATTAATTAATCAATTAGTTAATTAATTATTTTATTATTTTATTATTTTTCTTAATCATTATTGTCATTATTATTATCATTGTTATTACTTTTAAACTATTTTTAGTATTTATTTATTTTATTATTTATTTTTGAACAAGAATTAAATTTAAATTTTGAAAACTCATGTGGGCCCCACATGGTCTTGTGGGCCCCACACAACTTCGAGACCCGAATGAATCCTACGTAACTCGAATAACTCTTATACGATTTTATGCATCCTACATAGCTTTGAGACTCGTGTAAACCTCCATACGGCTTCGGGACTCATGTGGGCCCCACACAGTCTTGTGGGCCCCGCATATGATACTTATATTATTATTATTTTATCATATATTTCTACAAATTATGTCAGTCAAAACATTATTTTATGTAATTATTTACGTATATAAACAGTGTCTACCCTGTTTATCCTATGAAATTCCATTTTGACCAGCCCGACCTCTAGGAAGCGACTGAGCCGCAATGGTCTCTAAGCACTCGCTTAGACAAGGTCTTTCTTGGGCATCAAACATGGAATCAAGGATCCTAACATAGAAACACTTTCTTTTTTAATACTAACTATTATTATTATTATTCATTTTTTTTTCTTGGGTTATTACATCCTCCCCTCCTTATAAAAATTTCGTCCTCGAAATTTACAAAGATTTAAATGAGTACCTTGTATAATGTTGTGCTTTTACCCGATCCTGCTATCGTCGAAAAGATGTGGGTATTTCTGGCGTATTTCTGCTTCTAGCTCCCATGATGCTTCCTCAATGTCGTGGTTGTGCCAGAACACTTTTACCAGTGAAATCTTCTTTGTGCGCAACTCCTGATCCTTCTTGTCTAAAATCTGGATTGGTACTTCTTCATATGATAGAGTGTCACTAACTTCTAACAACTCATAACTTATCACATGAGAAGGGTCTGGGACGTACTTTTTTAACATTGAGACATGGAATACATCATGAATTCTCGATAGTGCAGGAGGTAAGGCAATTCTGTAAGCGACTGGACCAATCTTCTCCAATACCTCGAATGGTCCAATAAACCTGGGGCTTAGTTTGCCCTTCTTCCCAAACCTCATGATTCTTTTCATTGGAGCTACTTTTAAAAATATTTTATCCCCCACTTCAAACTCCAACTCACGTCGACAGGTATTCGTATAGCTCCTTTGCCGACTTTGAGCGGTTTTTATTTTGTCCCGGATGAGCTTAATTTTCTCAGAGGTTCTTTGTATAATCTCGGGACCTAAAATTCATCGTTCGCCAACCTCATCCCAATATAATGGGGATCGACACTTTCGGCCATATAACGCTTCATACGGTGCCATCTCTATGCTGGATTGATAACTGTTGTTATAGGCGAACTCAACTAACGGTAGATACTGAATCCAACTTCCTTTGAAATCCAGTACACAAGCTCTCAACATATCCTCCAATATCTGAATGGTTCTCTCTGACTGTCCATCAGTTTGAGGATGAAATGCTGTGCTGAAGGTAAGTCGTGATCCCAAGGCTCTTTGCAAACTCTTCCAAAATTGTGATGTGAATCGTGGATCTCGATCTGATACGATAGAAACGGGCACGCCATGTAGTCTAACTATCTCTTGAACATATAATTCTGCAAGCTTGGTCATAGAGTAGTTAACTTTGATTGGAATAAAGTGAGCGGTCTTTGTTAGACGATCGATAACCACCCAGATGGCGTTCTGTCCATGGAGTGCTGGAGGTAGCCCAGTTACAAAATCCATGGAGATGTGCTCCCATTTCCATTCACGAATGTGGAGTGGTTGCAGTGGTCCTGCTGGTCTCTAGTGCTCAGCCTTTACTTGTTGACAAGTAAGACACTGTTCCACAAATTGTGCAATCTCCCTCTTCATGTTATTCCACCAGAAAGACTCTCTCAAGTCCCTATACATCTTCGTGCTTCCTGGATGCACTGTATAAAGAGATCGATAAGCTTCTTCCAAGATTGTTCTTTTGATATCTTTGTCATTGGGCACACACAATCTAGTTTGGAATCTCAAAACTCCATCGTCAGAGATGTTAAAGTCTCCCTTCCGTCCACTATGTACCTTACCCATAATCTTCACTAGCTCTGCATCTTCCATCTGTGTAGCCTTAATCTTTTCTTGTAAGGTCTGTTGGATTACCATATTAGCAATAAGAGCTTGATGATTTCCTTCCACTATTTCCACACCAACTCTTTCCAGGTCCATCATAATTTGATGTTGGGTCACCATTACCGAGACTGACGCATTCATTGACTTTCGACTTAATGCATCTGCTACCACGTTGGCTTTTCCTGGGTGATAGTTGATGGCGCAATCATAATCTTTGATTAATTCTAACCATCTTCTCTGTCTCATGTTTAATTCCTTTTGTGTGAAAAAGTATTTGAGACTTTTATGGTCTGTGAAAATCTCACACCTTTCACCATAGAGATAGTGTCTCCAGATCTTTAATGTAAATACCACAGCTGCTAGCTCCAAATCGTGTGTGGGATAATTCTTCTCGTAGTCCTTGAGTTGTCGAGAAGCATATGCAATGACCTTCCCCTGTTGCATTAATACACACCCGAGCCCTTTCCGAGATGCATCACTGTAGATCACAAAACCATCTTCTCCTGATGGAATTGTCAGCACTGGGGCAGTGATGAGTCGTTGCTTTAATTCTTGAAAGCTTTGCTCACATTCATCAGTCCATTCATACTTCACATTCTTTCTTGTCAATCTTGTCAGAGGACCAGATATTTTAGAAAACCCTTCCACAAATCGACGATAATATCCTGCCAGACCTAAGAAACTCCTGATCTCATGAACATTCTTTGGTCTCGCCCAATCCACTACTGCCTCTATTTTACTTAGGTCCACAGAAATACCATCCTTAGATATCACGTGCCCTAAGAATGCAACTCTTTCTAGCCAGAACTCACATTTCGTAAGTTTGGCATAGAGTTTCTTTTCTCTTAGTATTTTGAGTACTAGCCTCAAATGGTTCTCATGTTCCTGGGGGCTTTTTGAATAAATCAAAATATCATCAATGAAGACCACCACAAATTGATCTAGATATTCATGAAAAACCCTATTCATAAGGTCCATAAAGGCAGCAGGAGCATTGGTCAGTCCAAATGGCATGACTAAGAATTCATAGTGACCATATCTCGTTCGGAATGCCGTCTTTGGAACATCTTCTGATTTGATTTTCACTTGATGGTACCCTGATCGGAGGTCAATTTTTTAGAAGACTTGTGTTCCTTGGAGTTGATCAAACAAGTCATCTATGCGAGGTATTGGGTACTTGTTCTTAATGGTCACTTTATTTATTTCCCGATAATCAATACACATTCTCATCGATCCATCTTTCTTTTTAACAAACAGTACTGGTGCTCCCCATGGTGACACGCTGGGTCTGATGAATCCTTTGTCCAGCAACTCTTGTAATTGTTCCTTCAGTTCTTTCAATTCTACTGGTGCCATTCTGTATGGAGCTTTAGATATCGGTGTCGTCCCTGGTAGTAGGTCGATAACAAATTCGATTTCACGATCAGGAGGTAGCCCAGGTAAATCCTCAGGGAATACATCCGAGAATTCCCTTACTATTGGGATATCCTCGAGCTTCAATTCTTCCTTTGGTGCCTCCACCACGCATGCTAGGTACCCTTGACATCCATTCAAGAGTAATCTCTTTGCCTGGATTGCCGACAATATTTGTGGTGAAGGGTATACACGAGTTCCATTGAACTTGTATTCTTGTTCTCCAGGAGGTCTAAACACCACCTCCTTATTATAGCAATTTATACTAACATAACTAGAAGTTAGCCAGTCCATCCCAAGAATTACGTCAAACCCGTGCATATTAAATACTACCAAATTAACCGGTAGTATTCTTTCCTCAATACAAATTGGGTAGCCTTTAAGTATTTTTCTACATACTACCGATGTTCCCATTGGTGTACCCACAGATAACTCAGTCTCTAATGGCTGAGTCTCTATCCCGCATATTTTAACATAAGCTGTAGATATAAAGGAGTGTGTGGCTCCAGAATCAAATAATACTACTGCTTTCTTGGAGAATATGGGAATAATATCTGTCACCACATCACTAGTATTTTCGGCATCTCCTGGAGTGAGGGCATAAACACGTGCCTGAGTGGTGTTCTGTCGATTGTTGCTTCGAGGTGCCTGGTTGCCTCCTCTTTGTTGATTTTGTGGGCATTCTCGTTGCATGTGACCAGGTTCACCACACCGATAACATACCCCTAGTCCAGCTCGACACTCTCCCCCATGTAATTTGTTGCATTTTGGACAAGGGGTGCCTTGTGCATTGTTTGGGTTTCTCGCTGTTTGCCCTTGCCCCACATTGCTGCTGCTACTGTTGCTGTTGTTGTTGTTGCTCCTTTTCCAAGGTCCTTGATTTCTACCAGGGTGAGACCCTTGTGGCATGGGCCTCTTCCTTTGCTCGGATATCTCCGCACTCCTTTGTAGACTTTCTTCCGCCTTCGTTGCTTTGTTCACCAATTGGGAGAAGTCTTCGAGCTCGAATACTGTTACCATCTCATAAATCCTTGAGTTCAATCCTTCTTCAAATTTTCGAGCTTTCTTTGATTCGTCCGGAACCAAATAAGATGCAAAACGAGAAAATTCAATGAACTTTGCTGCATATTGTTGTACATTCATATTTCCTTGTTTCAATTCCAAAAATTCCCTGGCCTTGGCATCTCTGGTGGTTTTGGGGAAAAATCGTTCAAAGAAGACTTCCTTAAAATGCTCCCACGTGAGGACGGTTGGATTTGGTGCTTCCTCCAAGAGTAACTTTTTCGAGTTCCACCAACGTTTGGCTTCACCAATCATTTTATAGGCTGCATATAGCACCTTCTGTTCGTCCGTACAATGAAGGACTCGTAGTATTTCTTTCATTGCTTGCATCCAATCTTCTGCAGCAATTGGATCGGCTTTTCCCTCAAAAGTCGGAGGGTGCATTCGATTGAACTGTTCAACCGTACAACCTTCACGGGTTGGTGGATCATTCCAATCCTTGGAGTTCCGCAGAAGTTCCTTCATGACTTGTGCCACGTCACGCAACACTGTAGTAGCATTGATGTCTTCTCCATTGCGAGTACTCGTATTATTCTCGTTTCCTTCAACACTTACGTTGTTGTTCCTTGGGTCCATTCTGAGGGAAAGGACTAGAGTTATTTTAAAATCATAACCTCATTTTAAAAATTTTATCAAATTTATAGGCAAAAGAAAAACATCCTAATTTACCCGTTCTTACCCACATCATGGTTATGCCTATGCTCTGCTAAAATTATTTCTTAAAGTCTACAGAACCTATAACCTATTCTTTGATACCAAATATAACACCCCGACCCCGGGGGGGGCCTGGGATATTAACTTTTTACTACTGACTTACAGCGGAAGTAAAATAAACTCAACTTTTATTAAACCAGAGAGCTAATTATCCATATTACAATCATTTATTTCAAAAGAAGGAAAATTACACAAATATAAATATCTGAAATCATACTAATATTTCTAATCAATCTTTATTTTTCTAATCCCCACCCGCATGCTTGCTAAGCCTGATTCCCGACATGTCCTTCAGAGTTATCTGAAATAAAATATAATTGGGGTGAGACGATGCTCAGTAAGTAAATAAGATTATTATTAGTGTGTGGCCAAAATGAGCTTTTAAAGAATTTCGTAAAACAATAATGAATACTATAGCTTCAAGACTGCTTTTAGAATAAACATAAATTTAAAATTTTCTGCATAAAACTTTTGTCATCAATTTCAACAGTAAATTTTTACAATCATATACTATAACTGCTAAATTAAACTTTTAACTTTAAAACTGTAAAAATATTTAATGATAAACATACATATACTTTTCTTTATACGTTTTCCTTAGATCGTCATATAAGCACCAAAATTATCCTTTTCACGTAAACTTACACTTTTCCTTCAAATCATCAGTAACTTTGTACACGTAATTAAATATGTATAAACATATATTGTAAAAACCCACCCTTAGGCCTGTTTGCCGTAAGTCATGTTTACCCCCATGACTGGGTTGTGCGGTCCGAAGACTGGACTTAGCTGGCCGGCCGACCAAACTAAATCAACGTACGTAAACTTTAAGTGAGATTTTTCTTATTAAGTCCTGGTCTGGAACCAAGTGTGCACTCAGGAGAAATTCAGTAACATAAATAACCACTCTGTAAACAGTGTGGGTGCACTCTGATCCGTATAAACTTTAAGCTGCGGTACCGAACATCTGTAACTTTGAACTTCCGTTGCCATAAGGGGTTTTAAAATCATCTTATTATAATTTATGCAAATTTAAAAATAATATCGTGAAAATCTCATCTTTACTCATATTTTCATAAAAATGCAACGTAGAAATAAACTCATGCCACACAATTTTTGTGTTAAAAATATATATAATTTTATTTTTGAATAGAAAGAAATGCTGAAAATTTACCCGAGGGGATTGGAACATTTCTTAACCCAAAAATAGATACAAGTATATTAAAGATAGAACTGGTATAATTAAATATGCGTAAAAATAAACTCATGGAAATTTTGTGGAACTAAGTAACATAATTAAAATTTACGTACAAAATAAACTCGGGTATGAATTTAAAATAAAAAGAAACTAACATAATCAAAATTTACTTACCTTCTTTTTTTACCGTGTGCTACGAACACAATAACTATCTTTAAGATATGAGATCGGAAAAAGTGGGTGAGTGAGAACTTACTCAAAATTCTCTCTCCACCACAAATTCTTTTACTCACTAATCCTTCTCTTCCTTAAAAAATTGTTGTGAAAAATGAAGGTTGAGAGCTCCCTATTTATAGGAAAATTTTGGGGAAGAAATGGAATTTATAAAAGTGTGGGGAGATGGGTGAAATTATAATTTTTTTAAAATTAAAGAATGGGCAAGGGATGGGCAAGGTATGGGTTGAGTATGGGATGGGGATGTAGGCCATGTAGGAGTGCTTGCCACCATTCCCATTAAATAAATTTTTAATTAACTACTTACCTAATTAATTAATCAATTAGTTAATTAATTATTTTATTATTTTATTATTTTTCTTAATCATTATTGTCATTATTATTATCATTGTTATTACTTTTAAACTATTTTTAATATTTATTTATTTTATTATTTATTTTTGAACAAGAATTAAATTTAAATTTTGAAAACTCATGTGGGCCCCACATGGTCTTGTGGGCCCCACACAACTTCGAGACCCGAATGAATCCTACGTAACTCGAATAACTCTTATACGATTTTATGCATCCTACATAGCTTTGAGACTCGTGTAAACCTCCATACGGCTTCGGGACTCATGTGGGCCCCACACAGTCTTGTGGGCCCCGCATATGATACTTATATTATTATTATTTTATCATATATTTCTACAAATTATGTCAGTCAAAACATTATTTTATGTAATTATTTACGTATATAAACAGTGTCTACCCTGTTTATCCTATGAAATTCCATTTTGACCAGCCCGACCTCTAGGAAGCGACTGAGCCGCAATGGTCTCTAAGCACTCGCTTAGACAAGGTCTTTCTTGGGCATCAAACATGGAATCAAGGATCCTAACAGAGAAACACTTTCTTTTTTAATACTAACTATTATTATTATTAATCATTTTTTTTTTCTTGGGTTATTACACGGACGACCGATCGTTTTAGTTCAAAAAGAATCCCGGGCGACCGAACACATTGATTCGGGCCACCGAATATAGGACCAGGCACCCGAAGTCATGAAGCAATGCTACTGACTTTGATTCGGGTCACCAAACCTAAATCCGGGCGACCGAACTACCATGAATGTCTTTTATTGCTGAGTCTGGTCGGGCAACCGAACCTCGATTAAGCCACCCGAACCTCGGCGGGTTAAAATTATTTTAACCGCGGTAAAACTAGGTTAAATTGGGCTAATCGTACTTTAACTATTTCAGATTTTTTTTATTATTCCCAACATATCCCAAACGGTTATAATTTTACCCCTACCTATAAATATAGGCTCATTTGCAAGATTAGAGAATAATTAGCAAATTAGATTAGTAAAAATTCTCTCTTTTCAAAATACTCTTTTTGGCCAAATACTCTCAAATCTTCACTTCCTTAATCTATTCTGAGATTGTGAGAACATTTCTAGAGTGCTTGTGATTGCTAAGATTGCTAGGAGCTCCCATTTGATTGATTGATTGATTGCAATATTTTTATTGGGGAGTTTTAGCTTAGGTTTATCCCACATATTTTCATATTATAAATCTTGTGTGGGGATAAACTAAGGAAGCTTAGGATATTTGCATCTTTGTTGCAAGTATCCAATAGTTTGGTTTTTGTTGTACAAAGATTTTTTCAAACAAGCAAATAGTTTCAAACTAGTATTGTGCATATTTCATTAAAGAAAACTCTTTTGAACTAGTTTGATTATCAGATTCATATTGTTGGAATATTGATTTGCTATTAAAGTACTTTACTTAGATTCCAAGATATTGCTTGTATTGAACACTTTTGAGCATCATATTGACTGTATCATATTGAGTGTTGATAGCACAATAATTTGCATCAGTGAACTTACACTATATACATATCATTGATGTGTATGTGAATGCGCGTATTGGGTACATATCTGCTCTACGTGAAAACATAATCACTGTACCAATTTCATTGTCGTGAAATTACTGAGTGTTTCCAAGTGTGGCCTAAGGGGGCGGTAATCCAGTCCGGTAAAGATTGGTTGTAAAGGTTGAGATCAATCCTATGCTAATTGACCTGGTTTGTTTAGGTGCCGCTCCACCCGTTTAAGTGAGCAAGTATAGTGGTAATCCTTGTGCTTGTTAGCCAAGGAGGGGACGTAAGCAATTTGACGAACCTCGAAAACACTTCTGCGTGTCACTCTCCTTTACTGCTTTCTGGTGCGTGTGTTGTTAATTAGATTGCTTTATTTAATTTCTAGTACATATTATAACTAATTTACATTACTTGCACTAAATTGACCTTAGGCTTGTGAATATACTACTGTTAGAATACTTACCTATGGCTTAAATTTTAAAAGTACCAATTCACCCCCTCTTGGAATCACGGTACAACTATCATGATGGACAAAGACCCAAATGATTACCAAAGAAATATTACTTTAAATAAGTATTTTATATATATATATATATATATATATATATATAAATAATTTATTTTTTTTAGAAGTGGTTCCAAACAAACTTTAACACTTCTTATTAGGTCATAAAAGTGGTGGACAAAGGCCCAAATGGTTATCACACAAGTATTGCTTTAAATAAGTACTCTTTTATATAAATAATTTTTCAAAAAAAAATATTTTTTTTAAAAGTGGTTCCAAACTAACCTTAACACTTCTTATTAGGGCATAAAATTGATGGACAAAGACCCAAATGATTACCAAAGAAATATTGCTTTAAATAAGTACTTTTTTATATAAATAATTTATTTTTTTCTAGAAGTGGTTCAGACAAACTTGAACACTTCTTAGGGCATAAAGTTGGTGATGGCAATAAGAACAATGTGGGTCTTGAGTTCAGACTTAAGCAGCTTTTAAAGTAAACTACCAAATCTTGTCATTTGGCTATTGCCTCTACAAATTGTGAAACATGTTGGGGAAAGGTTAGACAAGGAAGAACAGGATGGTCTGCTTCTCAAGGGGACAGTCAAATCAAAGCTTCATCATATGATCCCATTGTGGCATGCAGTAGAAGTTTGAAACCACCTAATCCCTGTGGTTCTTCTACTTCAAATGACATAATTAAATGAGTGCTTCTCATTTCTCACTGCAGATATTTGGGGCATGATTGTGTGATCTAGCAAGTTGCACGTGGTGGGAATTCTTCAGAGGGGCAGACCCAAAGTCTTGTTTTATTTTATTTTATTTTAACTTGATAATTCTTTTCTTTTTTGAAGCATTTGTCGATAAATAGGTTTGATTCGAAACTTCAAAAAATATTTTGAAAAATTATAAAAGAATTCACTTTTTTCATATTTGGCTTCAAATGAAGTTTATTTAAAGAAATAAAACATACAGCAAACTCTTGGGATGATGTCAAATTCTAACGAGTCCAAGAAAATTAGATATCCCTCTTAGGGCTAGTTAAATGGGCATAACAATAACTCGCCAAGTAATCAAACAACACAATTTAATCGAACAAATATACAACCACAAAATAACACACAAGAGGCGAGCAATTTTTATGTGCAAAATCTTCCAATGTAGAAGGAAACAACATGGGATCGAAGTCCGACTAATCTTTCACTATATCAATAATGAGATTATGAGTACAAATCTTTCTAGCCAAACTAGAATACCAATCAACAAAAAAAAAAAAGATAACGAACAGCTTACAATTTTTATATAAGAACAATGTTCATTGCCCTAAGATCGATGGAGTTCAAGGTAAACACCAAGAAAAGGCCTCAGGTCTCACCAAGTAAGTATTCGCAACCAACAAATGAGAATGCCAATGATAATGAAAGAAGTCCGTAAAAATAATTTTCATACCATAGTGAGTAACATACCAAATTTTATCAAAATCAAGTTTCAAATGACCATCTAATCTTGGCTTCAAATATGTAAAAGTAATGGAGAAAAACTCTCACATATTTCTTTTCTTTTCTTGAGCCCAACTCAATTGCCAAACACACTATTAAACTATCAAAATAATTACATGATAAGTTCTTATCCAATCCAACTAACCAAGTATGACTTTTTCTTTCCTTTCCTCTATTTCTATTTTTTTTTTTTTTTTCATTTGTTGCAAGATGGAGTGGGTCCCCCACCACCTACGCAAGGTGCCACCCAACACAAATTAAATTAATGAATAAACATTTAATTTTACATATGATTAACACAAGATTCTTTTTAATTTTTAATAATATTAGGACAAATTTTCATTTTTAATAGCATTAAATATAGAAAGAAAATATAAATTTTCTTCTTATTTTTCTTTTCTTTCATTTTTTTCTTAGATAAAACTCTTAGAATCTCTATATCAGATACTACTAAAAATAAAAATTTATTCTAATATTATTACCAAATAAGAAAAGTCAAATGTTAATAATGTATAAAATTAAATTTTTATTTTTAGTTAATTAGTGTTTTTTCTTAATTTTTTTTTAAAAAAAAACAAACACAAAAAAGTGAACTCTTTTCTTCTTCTTTTTTCAATGTTTTTTATGCTCCAAGTCAACCTTTAAGAAACTTTTTTCTTTGAAATACATAGACTTGACCAAGGACTAAGTTGACAAGCTCATTGAATAATTGATCAAGAGATATCTATATGTATGGTAAGCAAATGAATAGAAAGAATAATCTATAAGTTGAATGAGAAAATATTTGTTATATCAAGTTTATATATCGAGATTAATATAATTTTACCATGTGTTTGTATTTTAATTGAATTAGATAGTTATAAATTTTTTTTTACACGCATGATAAAATCATATTAGTCTCAGTATATATAGGCAATATACCTAAAAAAATTTATTAGTTGATTAGCTTGCAAATCATGAAGGGTATTAGTAGACGGTTGTTTGTGGAAATATTCTTCACAAAAAGGTTGATTGTAGGTTCATTTTCATTGGAGCCAATATATCTACTCGCTCTCACAGATAAGGAACTTACCACACGTTTGGTATGCGAGAATGGAATGGAATTTAGGAGAATGGAATCGAATGTATGACTTGATTTTGTCATGCTTTCCATTCAAATTTTCATTTCATTTTTTTCCTAATCTCATTCCATCTGCAAACCAAACTTGATGTAGTTTCTAACTTTGACTCCTCTTTTGTTTATTGTATATAACACCAATATTTTGTATATTAAGATTATCTTATAATAATTCAACACTTTTTTTTTCTGAAAAATATTTTTACATAAGTGGTTCCAAACTTTCCCTAAGTATATATTGTAACGACCCAAAAAAAAATAATTAAAAAAAAATTATTATTAATTAATTAATATTAAGAAAACTAATTAAATTAAGAAAATTAATTAAATTAAAAAATTTAAGGATTTTGGGTATATATATATATATATATATATATATATATATATAAAAGTATATATAAAGTTATTATATAATAAGGTATAAAGTAAGGATAAAGGAAAGAAAAAAAAAGAAGAAGAAAACTTAGTTGTTAAGCTTCCTGGAGCAAACAGGAAGTGGAAAAGGAAAAAAAAAAAACTTCTTCTCATGCGCAGAATAGGAAGGAAAGGGAAAGAAAAAAAAAAAAACTCTCTCAACTCACGTTCTCCACTCCTCCTCTTTCTACGATTTCGCGACGGATTTTCGCCCAATTGAAAATCCAAAAATACCACCGAACTCCATTCTCCGCCACCGATATTTCTACCAAAGTGGATTTTTCATAGGAGTAACGTGGACATATCTCCTAGGGTAAGGTAAATTCTCATTCTTACCTAATTTTTCTTAAATTTTAAACCAAATTGATGATTGAACACCACTACGAGAATCCAGGGATGATTCTTTAAAATCTAACGGAGTGGATTTCTCATGGAATCATTATAGGAATAGCCTCAAAACTAGGATAAATGGGTTATTTAGAAATTAATTGGTATTTAATTATTTTAAATTAGAAAATATTAAAATAATATTTTATTGGGGTTGATTTGATTGAATCAGGGTTCGGATGAGCATCGCGGGTATAGTTTTGGAAGCCCTGCAGGCGTAGTTCAGGGAATCAGGTAAGGGGGAATAAAATTATATCAGTATTTTATTAAGGTGAACTGATTATTTATGAGTATATGAAATTTATTATTTATTTATATGATTTTTTTTAGAACAACTTGAGTACTGGAAAATGATGATTTTGTTTAAAATTTATATTTGGGATAATTGCATATGATATTAAATTCATGTGACATGAGAACAATTTTTCCTAAAGAATGAAATATGAATTACTATAGTATTTGGATTTGCATGTGAAAATGTATTGATCTGTTGGACTACTATGTAAGAATGTATTGATCTGTTGGATACCTGTGTGGTAATACATTGATACGTCTGTGTGAACTAACTGGTGTGGTTGTTCGTATGCATCTCAATATAACGTTGGCATGAGGAGGTTGCTATATTGCTTAGATATAAATCATGATATGACGTTGGCAGGTCGAGGAGCTTGTCATATTGTCATTTATATGGGGTAGGACATTGGCAAGCTGAGGAGCTTGTTCTACTGATGTACGACGGGTAGGTTATAGGGATTGGATATTGGTGAATAGTGGTGCCTATGTGGGCCACGTGTCGCGGAAGTTGGAGTGGTGCCTGTGTGGGCCACGTTATATCCTGTGTGGATAATGACGCTTGTGTGGGTCATGTTATGTATCATGTGTGGATGGTGGCGCCTGTGTGGACTATGTTATGTATCCTGTGTGAGTAGTGGTGCCTGTGTGGGCCACGTGTAGATAAGAAGTACGTAAGTGCCTATGTGGGCCACGTACTGATATGTACACAGTTGCTCTATGTGGGCCACATACTGAGGTCATTGAAAGATGAAGTATGAGATGCATGATTCCTGTGTGGATGCATTGTGCGCGTGTGAATTTAATTAAAACATAATAATAATGGTATAGCATATTGTCAATGCATGTGTGTGCATGCAGCGAAGTAAACATACCACCGGGGGCTTACTGAGAAAGGCGAGTGCTCTGTTAGGTAGTTTATTGGTATCAGTGCAAAGGGATCCTACTTGTATAGGCAGGTAGACATCCCGATCCTCGGAAACCTTCGCCTTTAAAATAATAAAGATGTGTATACTAGTGGCGAGATAATTCTTCACCTGATGGCTTACTGAGTAAGGTGAGTGTTCTGGTAGGTAGTTTTTAGTACCAGAGCAGAGGGAAGCTACTTGTATGAGCAAGTAATCTTTCCTATTCTCGGGGACTTTCGCCTGCATAAAAATTATGTACTTCTACATTTTGGATGTATGTATGATATCATATGTCAGTGATGTTATCAGTGATACGTTTTCTCAGTTGTTATTGATATTATATGAGAAACAGTTTATTTTGATATAAAAATATTAGAACTCAATTATCACACACACTTATAATTTATTCCACCCTTACTGAGAAGTATCTCACCTTAGTGGATTAACTACTTTTCAAGTTCTTCTGGAGATCGGGTTTGAAGGCCTAGGCTGGGATTATTTTTGGTGGTTTTTTTTTTTGGGTATTGTGAGATACTAATATATATACAGATACATTTGTACTAGGTTATGTTTTAAATAATGGTTGTGGATACGGATATTTGGATGTTGTAGTCGTTTTTAGGTTGTTATATAGAACTCTGGTATTTATTTGAGGTTATTTATTTATGTTCCGTTGCGTGCATGTTAATTATTGTATCAGATACAGGTGATTGGAACACGTGGCACCCAGGCCCCACTTGGCGGGTTTGGGGCATCACATATATATCCCATATCACTTCGTCATATTAATGTTGGCTCTAACTTCTCTTAAGCATACAAGATGCAATGGTCTCAGCTTAATTCTAGTAAGGTATCATTTGCCTTATCGCATTAGCCTCACGCTTTTGCCCGTAAAAGGTAACTCATAAAGTTAAGATCTAAATCATTCTTATTCTATCAAAATATCTCGAATACACAACCAATGTACGATTATAACAAAGAGCATGATCAGTGTATAGCACAGGACTCAAAGCCTATAACATTGGTGCTTTGCATAATTAAGTATTTATCACGTAAACAGTAGGATGTTAAAGTGGATGAAGTAATGTTCTATGCATAATTGAGAAGCCAAAAAATGTTACCCAAAAGCAAAGAGTATGATAAATAAAATTTATGATTCCATAATAAAATATAGATAAGGAATAATTATTCTCAACTTTTACTTTAAGAATGTATATTCATTTCCTAGATATCACATGTTGAATGAATTATTCTTTCTCTCACATTTGTACTATATTCCATTTTATTTAGCCCTAAGGCATGTATATTTATTTGGTCTTATGAGAGGATGGGTCTGGTTGTAAATTTACATTAGGGACATACAATTCATGTGAGAAGGAGGAGATGGAGTGCATCAATACTTCGTTTGGATGGAATGATTGGAGAGAAGAAAATAAAGAAGACCCTCTTTTTCTAGATTGCTCATTTAGATTGTACTTCATAGAATAAATGAAGAAAATGAGGGAAAAATAAAACTCATCATAACCATCTATTTAAAGCTATGTTTAGTTTATGGAATGCTTAACTTTAGGATTAGAATAGTTATAATAGAAATTTTTTTTAATTTATAAAATATGATTATATATGTGTGTGTGTGTGTTATTACAGTAAAACAAATAATAATGCATACTTTTTTATGAGCCCATAACAAAAAAAATAAGTAATGAATAATTAATACCAAATTTCAACTTGAAAATTTCTATTTCTTCCCTATTTCATGTTGGAGAAATAATAAAGAATAGATAAAGAATAACAGTGACCATGAAATCATTTATTTTGAAATTTCTCACTGTAATGCATCTTTTTCGTAGGAATAAATATTTGATAATGAAGAGATTTGGGAGAGGGGGGGGGGGGGGGGGAAGGGTTTGCTTTATAACATATGCTTCAAACCTCTTCAGGTTGTCTATTTTTGTGTAGATATCTGAAAGTGACCTTTTCAAATTTTGGCTGTTGAGAATTGGGTATCCCTAAATTTTTATGGGCTATGGGCTCTTTCAGAATTTTTTGGTTAATGGCATCCCTAAAATTTTCATTTAGGGCAAGGGGTTGCCGTAGGAAAAGGCAAGAAAACACAAAAACAAAACCAAAAGTGAAAAGAAGATTTCTGCCCAGAGAAAAATTTAGGGGAAATCAGTACTGTCAGTGGATTACTAAATTCAGAAACATACAATAGAGAAACAGGGGAAGTGCTGTAACATCTTGAACACACTTTCCGCCAACTTGATGAAGGATGCGAGAGCCTAGTCATAACTCCGAAAGTCAGTTTTTCTTGAGTTGTAAAATGTAAAATAAGCTGCAGGGAGAGTCCCTGTTCCCCTGCCGTCCTTTACATTAATAGATATTAATGGTGACTGGCCTCAATATATTTATAACCAATAATAATGCCCACTTGGAAAAGGCAGGAAAGAAAAAAACAAGAAAACCGAAAAGAACAAAAAACAAAAGAAAATTCTGAAACAAGATTACTGCCCAAATAAACAGGGAAAATCAGAGTCAAGTTTATAACTATATTCAGAAACATACAAGAAAAAACAGGGGAAATGCTGCAACTTGTTGACGGCGGAAAATTCAAGAACACTTTCTTCCAAGTTGCTGAAAGATGTAGGGCACTAGTCATGTCTGAAAGTCCCCTCCTTGCTTAGCTGAGGAGTTGTCATTCATAGTTCTCCTGTGATCTTCCTCTGCGTTTATCTTCATTTCTTTTTTTATTATTTTGCTGCCCAGTTCCCCTGCAGCTCTTGAAACTGCTTTACTCACCAATTTGGCCAAAAAGCAGAATATCCCTACTTTGATCTGTCCCCTCTTCGGAGGAAGCCTTGCCTTGCGTTTCTTCTGGGACTCAACAGATCCCTTAACTGTAGCCATTGCTGCTGATCAATGCTAAGAAACAGAGCAAGAGCTAAAACAGAAGGGGCCAAAAGAAGAGAATTTCAGGATTTTGAGAAAGATGCTGGCGGCATTTTTTTATGCTGGTACGGGGGCTTTATAATGGCATGAACTGCCGATGGTAACCTGCTTTTTTTTTTAACGGTTGAGGTGGATTCAGCTAGCACATGTTACTGTTTGGTTACCGAGAATATGGAATGGGAAAATCTTCCAAGGGCCCAGAATCTGGCCGTGCTTTTTATCAGCTCTGTCGCTAGTTACTGCTGCCTACTGTGCTTTACTCGGACACCTTGACTTGACTTGGGGAGTTAGTATTGAAACCAAGCCAACAACCTGGGCCTCTCCTCAGGACAAGAATTTTACCGGACACGGACAAAGCAACATTCACCAGAGTCAGGGCCATGCACAATTCGGTTTAGGAAGAACAAACCAACCAAACTTAATTGGTTCGGTTCAATTTCTAAACATAAGACGAACAAACCTACCAAGCCTAATTGGTTCAGTTCATTCAGTTTCTAAACATATTTGGTTCGGTTCAGTATGCCATTCAATTTTGAGATTTCAGTTTGAACCAAAAACTGAATTAATACAATAACTAATACTCAATAGCCCAGCCTCAGAAACTCTCTGTCGTTTGATTTTTTACTTCATTATGCAAATTTCAATCACTTTGGTTCATTCTGGTGCCCAGGTTATAAACCAATCTAAATTGGTCGGTTCAGTTTTGGTTTAAGCAAGAGGTTTAGCTCAATTTACCCCCAAATTAAAAATGCTTCAATGATGGCTGGCAACAACTGATGGCATCAACGCAGAGGGAAGACCAAGGTCATCGGATTGCCCCTTGGAGAGAGGAGCTGGAAGGCAGTGTACTTGTTGGCTGTGAATGGGGGACATACTCAAACCCAACCGCTATCCTTTGGGGTGAAAGAAACACAAAGTGGAAACAGAATATAAAGTTAACTCTTCATGGGTTGTAAAGGAAAATGATGATTCTGCGCGAGCAGAAAGGACAAAACTATGCTGAAGGACCACATGCATTGTATCTCAGAGGTGGAAAATGTCATTGATTGAAATGTTTGAATGGACTGTGTAGGGTTAGTATTTAAGCCTCAGGAGGACCCAGAGACGTTCCCGCGGGGGGTGGGGGGGGGGGGGGGGTGGGTGGGTTTGTGGGGGTGGTGGGGCAGTTGAAAGAAGAAGAAAGCAGCTGCATTCATTTACACTTTTACAGATCCCTTTCATTCATGGACCTGCCAATTGGCCATGGCCTTTTCATCAGAAACATAGCGTCTTTACAAAACTAGCTTTCTTCAATGATAACCCACAAAATAGCAGGGAACCCAAAGAATAAACAAGCAGTTGCATTCATCTGTATACTATACAGATTCCTCATCAGAAACATCCTTTTGTCTTTACAACAGAAGACTGGGTTTTCCTCAATGACAAATGAAATCACTTGACTGGTGCAAGAATGGTAAAGACCAAAAGAAATGTGACAATTACAATAGCTCCGCCAAGAGCAAACTCAGGACTTGTCCACAACATGAGGATTGACCTTTCATCTTTCTTGATTGGATCAACCTCCTCAGACAGTGGGTATTCTGAACGTCTAGGATTCCAGGTCACATACTTGTTTGGAGAGAACTGTGAGAAGAAACTCTTTTTCCCTCGCTTCTTGAAGCTTGCCCAAGCCTCGTCCCAATCTGTTGAAAATTTACCACCTGAAATTGTTGGTATAAGCTTTTTCCCCTGGGAAGTGGTATTAAGGACAAAATATAAATTGGTGTACAAAAGATAAAAATGAAGCACGCTACCAAAAACTATTTTATTTTCATAATAAAAAACATGGAAGCTTGCTAGGTTGGGTATTCAATAAAGATGGCAGTGGTTATGTTATAAGGCACCAAATGAATTGAAGCTGAAATCATGCCTACTCTCCTCCTATGCTCCCTGAATTTGTGCCTGTAAAATGAAGTCACAAATGACAACAAAGCACAAGATCTATCCAAATATAATGTAAGCTTTAAGAGAAAATGTGAAAGGGTACTAAAAATTCATCTCCAGATTGCAGCTTTGCAGAGACCGAATGCATCAATGACAGCATTTATGATGAGTGGAACACCAAAAAAGGATAAAAATTTGTAGTACAACCACTTTTTAAAAGGATATTTAATTGGTGTTACCAAACAAGAAGATAGAGAACCTTGCCTAGCCTTAAATAGGTCCCAGTCCTCTACAATGCACTGCCTAAGGCTACCTTTCTGCTGGGTACTCTCCCTTTGTATAAGAGATGCAGAAGTCGTTTTGTTATTCTTAACAGCAGGACTTATTAAATACAACCAAAGTCACAATTCGAGGAGAGATCTGCAAATGGAATTTTTCGGGTCAGTAGGTTCAATAGCAGGTGTTTACCATTCAGGGTTGCCTAGGCAGTACAGCAATATTAGGTACAATTCACAACACAGCATCAAAATATAGCAGGATCCCGTAGGCGGAAAAGTTCATAACATTGCATTGCACACAGGGAGCACTGAACATGGTTAAAATTTATTTCTACCAAAACACTGGTGGAGAGGAAGGCCAATAAGCAATCATGCCTAACTGCTTCTAATAGCTTCACCCACCATGCCAATATCCATCAATTCAGAAATTGTAATCTCAAGGCAGCCTGAACCCAGAAAAGAAACAGAATATTTGACATACACATGTCCTAGCTCACAGGCAGCATAAAATGTATGATCATAACAAGGAAATTAAATCCTCAAAAAAAAAAAAAACAAAACTGAGAAAAATAAAAAATTAAATATAAAAAAAAAAAAAAAACTGCTATTATCAGCCCAGAAATCCCCTCTTTAATCCCTTCCCATCACTGAACACTTCAAATTAGCTAGTTCCCAAGGACCATTCTTCACCATTGATGTTCCCCAGTCAAGCCTAACTTTATTTCCTCCTTGATCAGACAACTTAAAGCCTATTTCATCCAACAAACACTGAGTATCATTGTCTTTCCCAGAGATTTCTTGGACTGGAGTAGGCAGAAATCCATCCGTAACCTTATGTTCAACTTTTGTAGCCTCATTGTCAAATATACTAATTCCCTCTTAACTTTCTAAACAAGGCAACACAAAAGTAAACCTTTTTCGTATCCAAAATGACTACTCCCTGCACTATTCTCACCCGAAACATCTCCCCATCTCTTACTATCCTCACACCATTTGGCCCTCTCACCAGTTGGCTCCTCCACTATACTTGGAACACCTCTGGAATCCCTCTTAATAATTTTGTGTTTTCTCACCTGACAAATCTCGCATATCTCCATTAAGTTTCCTCCCTTCAAAACCAGTTTGCACTTCCTTACAATGGGCATAAACCTTTCCAACTGACCCAAACAGGAAGTCCTAGTTTCCAACGTCCCAAGAATTAAGGTTCATAGAACCAGAAATCCTCTTTTCAACCCTGAAACTTCCCCTATTATCATTCTTCTCTGGCCGAAGAGAAGCACCTTGACTTCCTGCTTCCATTAACTGCTCCTTGCTGTTACCGGAATATCCCTTCTAATGACTGCCAAGGATGTTGTTCGAAAAGGAGCACAACTTAGGATCTCTTGTATCATCCCGTACCTCATTCAAAGATGAGCGCTGATTATCTTGCTTCTGCTCTGAAAATCTCTGAACTCCCGTAGCCTCCCAAGACTTGGGCTGAAGGACTTCCTTTTGGTTAGGGACTTGTAAGGACTGACGGGCCTGCTTTATTTGATCGACCCATCTGCATTTTACCACTGCCCAACCCCAGTGTTAAGTCATAAGATTGCTCTTGGTCCTCCTTAACCAGCAAGCCCAGAAAAGAGTTTAAGAGAGATTTATTATTTTCTAAAAGCCGGACCAATTCTATATTAATCATCAACCAAGCCCAGCCCACTCAGTCTTCATCAACCCATCACCATGCATGAAACCCTAGCTGCCTCTGATCTCGACTGCTCAGCCAGAAGCAATGCCTTACCGCTGTCAATTGTTCATGCAAAGCTTATGAAATGAACTTCTCATGCATTCTTCCCCCCCCCCCCCCCCGGCAGCCAGCGCAGACCACTTCCTGCATACTCTTAGGGATCGAACACCTCCATCATCACTTGTGCTGCCTGAATCAATTTTGACTCCATGAACAATTATCATTCTACTTCCTGACTGACAAAAGCTCTCCAAAGCAACAAAACCATCCCCCAATCAAGACCACCCATATCCCCTTTCAGCCCCACTTTCAGCCCTTCAGGAACAAAAATGAAATACCTTTTACCCCTCCATCCATGCCCTATTTCCATGAATTTCCCTGCCCTAGTCGCATGAATCCCCATCCAGTAATCGTCATATCCCACCTGGACTCTTTCAAAACCCTTGCACAACATACCAGGAGACTAGAATCCCTGCGAAAACCATGAAGCCACAGCTGAAGAGAGATGTACCCATCAATTGCACTTACGGTTCTTCTCAAGGTCAAACAGAGCTCCAACCTTCCCTATCTTATCCAATCTCAGATTGAAGGACTTCCCTTCGATCTGTATTGAACAAACCCCCCACCATCAGTTCAAACTAGCAACATGATTTCAAGCAACAGAGAGATGTGCAAAGAGAGGGTTTTTCGCGAGAGCAAAACCATCACGCCCGCCTCGCCTCTTTGCCAATTGTTACATATCATAGATATGAACCTATTGCCCCAAAAGTTCTCTTTTTCCATTTGAATGTCATTACACCAAGTGATCAAATATGTAACCCCAGCCTTATCAGTTCCCCAGAATTGATAGTGGCACCAAAACATTTATTCAATATTACAAGCAAGAAAGACTGAAGTTCGCAAGACAAGCACAACAAATGAATTTGGAATGAGAGGCTCAATGAAAGCTTGTGTTCTACCTTAACAAGACCAACAAAACAGCCTCAATGAGATGTTAACTACATTCCATAATGCCAAAACTTATGGGATGAGATTATTTTTCAATAATTATTATGGTGAATAAACCATATTTAGGTTGCAAAAGTCAAAAATTTCTATGGTACCAAAAGTCTATCTACCATGCCCACATAAAACTAAATAGGCCAGATCACAACCTAATATATAATACTCCCCAGGGATAAGTTTAAAGTTACACAAAGCAGCGGCAGGAGCAGAGCATGTGCAGGGTATTGCAATTCAATGGTAGAAGCATCTAGGAAGTGTATCTATATGAATGATACATAATATTGCCAAAAGTATGAATAAATCTGTAAAATTCATATAAACAATATATTGGCAAAATGTGTATAAAACTATAAAGCACAAAGTAACAGATAATTTTGTTTCCTCCGGAAAAAAATAGCTTAAAAAAAAAAAAGAATAGGCATCCAAAGTAACAGATAATTTTGTTTTCTCCCGAAAAAAATAGCTTAAGAAAAAAAAGAATATTCATCAACTCTAAAACATACTCTGACATAATCACATAAATAAAATTAAGCTTCAAATTACATTATAGTTTCTTCTCTGTGTGTGTGTGTGCATATGCGTGTCAACTCATGGTAAAACCCCCAAAGCCTAAGGTTCTTGGACAATACCATATTCAGAATGAAGCACAATGATGCAATGTCTGGATTTCAGTTGTGATGCAAGAGCAACTTGGGGAAGGTATGGTTCTTGTCTGCATAATCTTGTATTGGAAATTTTTTTTTAGTTAATCGCCTGTAGATTTGGCCCTTATGGAAAAAGTCTATTATTTGCTATGTCTGCATTTTTTGGTTATGTTCTCATGTTTCTTTCTTTTTAATCTTCTACAAGATTATTGAAGGTTTTTCATTGGTTCCTCCCTCCCTCCCTCTACATGAGTGAGTGGGAGTGCAATTGTGTGAGATAATGCCTGCATGGCTGCTCATGATAGAAGCCCAAAGACCAAGAACAAGCAAAAATCTTCTGATTAGATTGGAACATGATGGCAATAGTTTCAAAATGTTTGAATTTAGGGGCATCTAGGTTTCAATAAGATGCATGCATGTGCGCACACAACACAACCACCCACCCACACACGCGCGGAGATTTGCTTGAGACATGATGATAATAGTTGCAAAATGTCTGCAACAAAGCAGTATCTAGTTTTTTTTTTTTAATAGAAAGTATATAGGTTTCAATTAAAATGTGTGCTGGCACCTTGGTGAGGTATGAGATTAATATAGAGCATGGTTTTCTAGTTTTCTCCATGGTTCCTGAAATCTTTTATTAGATATTAAATCTTACCAAAGCCCATGGATGTGGCATAGTATGGGCAACCACATATATTCCTTACACAATATGCAGTTTTATTTTATTTTTATTTTTTTTTCTTTTGTAATCATCATGTTTCTTTGATGGTGCCAGAAAATCCTTGGGTTTTTCCAGCAACTTTGACTCTTAACAACCAGATTCAACTGGCTAGCCAGGGATGCCAAAAAAAAAGAATGGTAAACACGGACCAACTAGATCAGTAACTTTCAAGCATTCACATAAGAAAAAAAATAATCTTCCCAAATGCTCACAACCAAAGAATGATATTTCTGATTTAAGCTCCTCATAGAATCTTAGATATTTAATCTCAACATATTTCACATGCATTGCATCTAATTTTGTCAAACATTCAATATTTTGCCCTTAAAGTAGCATAATGTTCATTGCACTCTCTACACTTTGGTCAAGAAAGTGTTGGAAAATAATCCAACAGAATTAAGTGGCTAATTTAAAACTCCTCCACAACCCCAAATCACCCCTTTCCCCACCTTCACCCCCCCCCCCAAACAAAAGAAAAATAATTAAATAATAATAGTAAAATAAATTAAAATCATCTTACAAAACAAAATGAAGAAATGTGTTTGGTAAGCAGTAAGCTACACACACACACATACACACAAAAACACAAATCAATGCTTCAACAACCTCACATGTAGGCTGCAATTACATAGAACTCTTTCACATTTTTCACATATGTTTTTAGTTATGGATTTCTCAAAAGGGAAGTAGTATTTAAGTTTATTTAGGTTCTAAAAACATTTCTTGTTCTCCAAGCAGTTTTTAGGGTTTCTAAAACTATTTTCTTGTTCCTGAAGCATTGTCGGCCTATTAATTAGCTTCAGATCTCAAACAATAGACTGTGACATCATAGAACAACAATTTGACGATAGTTAGAAGGTGCAAGAATGATCCTCACAAGGGGCTAGCTTGATCACAATGAAGATGGCTTTGATTGATGAAGGAAACTGCATCACTTGAACAAAAATGAGGCTCTTGAGGCTTTCTCCTTTCAATGTGTATGTAGTCTCCTGATGGCCTTTTCATAAAAGAGAAATCTTCATACAGAGAGAGGTGCAGGGTTTTTAAAACCATAGGACTTGTTGTGGTATTGACACAAATCCACTATCTTGAGCATGGGTTTAGTGTTTAACATAGTTGTTAGAATCTTGAGATTCATGATTCCCATCATACAATTTGTATCAATTACATACTGAATCGATTTGGATCTTACCATAGAATCAAAACCATAGGACTTAATGTGGTATTAACAAAAGTACACTATCATTAGCACGGTTTTAGAATTTAACATAGTATTTTAGAATCTTGAGATTCATGATTCCCATCATACAATTTGTATCAATTACACACTGAATCAATTTGGGTCTAACGAAAGAATCAAAAAACAATAGAATCATTACTAATTCCATCTAGGGTGGCTGGGAAGGTGGAGAATATGAGAGATTTTCTGCGGTCGGGTGTTGGTGAGAATAAGAGGGAATATTTAGTTAGTTGGGATGTAGTTGAGAGGCTTAAGTCAAAGGGGGGTTTTGGGGCTTCGTAATGTGGTTTCCAAGAACATATCCTCAATAGGAAAATGGTTATGGAGGTTTCCCTTAGAATCTGATTCCCTATGGCACAAGGTAATAAAGAGTAAAAAAAAAAAAAATAGATGAGACTAAAAAAGGGAGTGGTAATGCCACTCATGCAAGTCCGTGGAAGTTTGTGTCCTAGGTTGCTAGTCTTTTCTTTCCTCTCACTTGTGTTAAAGAATGGGGATAAAATTCAATTCTAGGAGGATATTTGGGTTGGTGAGTCTTTGTTGGAGCTGTTGCTGCCACATTTGTTTTGACTGTACACTGTTCACAATGCACCAATTTCAGCTTTTTATTCTTTTGAGGGAGGCTACCTTGTGATTTTCATTACTTTAGAAGTCTCAATGAAAGAGAGGTTGGTGAGTTAACTCTTTTGTTCGGTGTGCTGGATTCTTTCATGCCAACTTCGCAGGGGATACAAAGCTTTTGGATTAGGGAGGCTTTAGGGTCTTTCTCTTCAAAGTCTTTCTTTTCCAATCTCATAAAATCCACAAATCCTAGCCCTTTTCCCTCACATAAATCCGTTTGGAAAGCAAAGATTCCTTTTAAAATCCAGGCCTTCGTTTGGAAGACCTTAATTCTTAACAAGATCAATACAAACAATACGCTACAATTAAGGTGGTTCTACAAAGCCATTACAGTGGAATAATTTGTTTTTGTATGGATTGGGTGGCTCCAGTCACAATTAAGGATTTTTTGAGAGTGAAGTTTTGGGGCTTTGGGAAGGAGAGAGAGGATATTTTGGGACTGCGCTGATTTTTAAATTGTGGTCACTTTGGCTAGAAAGGAATGCTCGAGTTTTTAAAAATCAAAAGACCCTCCAAGACTGCTTTGGGATAAAGTTATGTTTTCTTGCTTCTTTCTGGGCTCATTCTTTTGGGGTTTTGGAGGGTCTTTTGCTTTCTGTCATTCAAATGGATTGAAAAACAGCTTTCATGTAACTTGTTAGTCTTTCCTCTTTTTCTTTTTTCCTTTTGTGCTTTTAATTGGAGGATTTCTCATCCTCATTTCTTTGTAATTATGTTATCTTAATAGCATTGTTTTATTATCTACCAAAAAAATAAAATGTAGATCCACCCCTAAATCTAATGAATTTTTAATCGATCAATCACACGTTTTTGAACCTATCAAATATAGTTAGAGTCAATTGATTTAAAACCTCAAAAACAACCTTTTTTATTTTTATTGTTTTTTTTTCACACAATGTCCTTCCATTCCTTCCCTATGTCGGGTTTTGTGTTGAGAAAGAGGAGAACAAATAAATTTTTAAGGTTATATTTGGTTTGCGGAACAGCTATTCCTTAGAATAGGATGGAATATAGTGAAAATTTTGGGAATGAAGGTAATAACTATTCCTTGTATTTTCCTTTTTATTTCAATCAACATGTAAGAAGAAAGTAATAGACATTCCCATGAAGAAATTTGGGAATAGTTATTCCTTGTCGATTCCTCGTTTTAGATTCATAAAAAGTTTCACACTATTATTCGTTTTATAGCAACAACATAATTTTTTGTATAACTAATTCTAACTAACCTATCATACCTAATCTTCCTAGGAATAGTCATTCCGCAAATCAAATGTAACCTAGGTCTCCTATTGCCTTCACAAAACCCTCTTCACTCTTTGAAGAGTATGCTATTCTACAATTGAGAAGAAGGGACAAAATATTGATCAGCTAAGTCGTACTCGTGTTTTGCAGTGTTATTAAGATTCAAAGGTTGGTTTTTCAGTAGTTTGTTCAATTTTTTTTTAATCAACAAAGAGAAATTTATATTAGCAAGGCATCAAGGGGGGGCCAACCCATGATACAAAACATCCACCACCCTAGAGAGTGTCACAAACATCTAGGATTATATTATAATCATTAACAATTTGTCACTAAGCCAACCAGAAACAACAGCAACCCAATGGAAAGTCTGAAGTGGAGTAGTTGTGTCTTTGAAAGCACTCTTACTTCTTTCTTTCCAAGCACACCAGAAGATGGTGAGAGGGATGAGGTTCAAAGCCTTTCATTTCTCCTTGGTGGCTCTTAAGCCTTTTCAAGCCCAAATCTCCCCTCCAACTGAATTTGCCATAACCCAATGCTGTTCAATCAAGGATAGAACCAAATTCCACAAGTTCCTTGTCCAAGGGCAGTGGAGAAGAATGTGATTGACTGGTTCTGCATCATCCATACAAGAAAACACCTATTTGTGACTGTATGCCCTATTTTCTGCAGATTGTCAAGGGTTAAGATATTTCCATATGTAGACTCCCAAACAAAAAAGGAAATATTTGAGGGGCTGCTATCCTCCAATTGTGAATCCAAGGGGAGTTGTTGCAATTTGTTCCCATCAATGAGAGCTTCTTGTAAAAAGATTTAACATTCAAAACACCATTTCTGTCCAAAGCCCATTTTGATTCGTTGGGGATGTTTTGGTAAGGAATTTATAGAGAATTCAGTAAACGTCAAAGAGTGCATGAAGTTCTCGATCCACCACATTCCTAGTACAAGGAATATTCCAAAAGATTCCCCGCTCAGTGATTTGGAGATAATGACTGATAAGGGCATTTTTATCACAAGACAAATTGTAGATGAAAGGAAAGACAGCTCTAAGATTACTATTCTCAGGAGGTTCCAGTGGTTTGTTCAATTATTTACTAGTTTTTCTCAAGTTACTTTTTCTTTTCTTTTTTCTTTTGCTTTTTAATTAGAGAAAGCATATGCATTAAATATGAATTATTTTTAGTATTGATAAGCACCAAAACTTTAATTTTTTATTATTTCTTTTCTTGATTCCTTCCCTTAAACAACATCCATTTCAGTTTTTTATTCATTTTTATGGGCTTCTTCCCTTATTTTTTATTCCTTAGAGAAAGCATACACATGAGATAAGCTCTCTTTTTTTTTTGGTTAAATGTTTTTGTACTATTATATTTCGCTTGATGTGCATATATTAGTAGATGCATGTCATTAGGAATCGATTTTGGAAATTTGTATTGAATCTTATGATTTGGTTCGATTCTCAATTCCCAAAATTGGGATTTCTCCCAATTTGATAACTATGGTGTCTTAAAGGCCTATCATGCTTAATTATTTTAATAACTCTATTTTAAGCTAAATCTATACATTTACCAAATGCAAATAATTTTAAAATGAGGCTGGACCCACTTGACAAGAGTCAAGCACTGAAGGATCAAACTTTGTGCTTAGGTCCAAAGACTCCAATCATTTGGCAATTAAGGAATTATTACTTTTAATTTTGCTCCCTTTTTCTGTGCATCTACGTCCATATTTGATTTGATAAAAATTGCATTTTGACATACTTGCAAAAAGTAAAAGTTGCTGAAATATGAATGCTAAGGTGGATGAGTGATATAACATTAACAAATAAAATAAGCAACGAGCATATAGACAATAATTTAAATATAACACCAGTCAAAGACAAGATAAGAGAGGGCAACTTAAATGGTTTGGATATTAGAGATGTAGGCCTAATAGAACACTTATGAGAAGGAGTGAGTTAGTTATTATTTCTGGCATGAAAAGGGGTAGAGGCAGGCCTAAAATAACTTGGAATAAGATAGTGATGAAGAATTTAATAGTCCTTAATCCAATAGAGAAAAACACTCTCGATCGGGTGAATTGGCGGAAAAGGCTCATGTAGCTAACCTCACTTAGTGGACTTAAGGCTTGTTGTTATTGTTGTTGTTGCTGCTGCATTTTGGCATACTATTTTTCATCTCGGGTTAGAAATGTTTGTGTACAGTGTGGTTTCGAGATGTTGTTTAGCTTTGATTCTACTTGAAGAAGTTTTTGTACAAAAAATGGAGCACAGGGTCGTGTAACAATATTGGAAGTAACTGAGGCAGTTCATATTCTACTCTCTTCTTCTTCTTCTTCATCTTCTTCTAGGTAGGTTTTGGAAAATCAGCAGTCCGAGAATAACTTCAACCCATACCACAATTTTCGGGAATCCTACATGTACTAAGTCACTATACATGGAAGTCATTCAATATCAAAGATTTCTTCTTCTTTGATAGATAAACTCATTTAAAATTAAAGTCGCATCCAAATACACCAAATTTAATGACATCCTAATCACAGATGCCAATACTCAGAGTGAAGAGGCTAACAATGGCCTACCTCCCTCACCGCCGTTGTTCTTGCTGTTGCTGTTACCGGTTCCTAGGGGTTGGTCGGAGTCCTTCTTTGAACAGAAAGGTTTGAGAAGCGAAAAAGACGGATGACAATGGCAAGGCTTTCGATTTCTCGATCCAAAACACACAAAACTGCGAGATGCAATGGCTCCGATTCTAACCTGAACATCCATTTGCATCCTCAGATTTGAACACATCCACGACTTAACCAGATCGGAAAACCGTCGGAGCCCGGCCTCTCTCGCCGTCTCCGGTAGTAGAAATAAACAAGAGCTTGTGAACTCGGGAGGTTGTTCTTCGCCTGAAGTAAGTGGTCCGGGCTGGGTAACCTCTGAGACTGTTATCTAGATAATTATTTATTTATAAAGTTTATTTTTAAAACAAAAGAGTGACAGTTTAATAAATTCATGTTTTTATTTATTCTTAAAATTTTTTTATTTAATTAAAATAATAATGAGTTTCATGTTTTTATTTATTCTTTAAATATTTTAATTTAACTAAAATAATAATGAGTGATTGATAAAAATATCTTTAGTTAATGAATAATTTTAAAAAATATAAAATTTAATATTTATATTTGGTTTATGTTAATTATCTCATATTTAAATTTAAATTACAATAAACTAGGAATAGAATTTTGAAGACGGCAAATATTTTTTATTTTTGTACCTACTAAAATTAAGACAGTAAAGATAAAAGTTATGAAATATATCTTGTCTGCATATATGTTATTCTTCTTTTGATTATCATCTAATTTGTGAGAGATTAAAGGAGAAGAGTTTTAACTAGTTATTATCTTAGTGAGAGAAGATGAATAGTATTAATGTCAAAAGTTAGACATAATCTCTGCATCTATAGCACGTGATGATCACCTGCAATCAAAGAAAAGTAAAAACTTATGAAAGACTCCTAGTAGTTGTCGAGAGTCCTTTTTTCACACTCAAGTCATTATTTGATTTGTATAGGCTATATTATTTGTAGTATAGGATATGAATCGGGTCTTCCCTTCTCCAAGTATGTTCTCTTTATAGGCTCTCCCAATACTTGCATGCCCCCGATAGGGGATTATATGTTTTTATTACATATTTTTTAAGTTATACATGTTCACTTGCTTCCTTTAATTAGGTGGGTTAGACCTTTAAGCAAAGTGACCTTTCGTTTCTTTTGGCCAAAACTTATTTTCGTAGATATTATTTTTCCTCATCAATGCCTTCTTTGCAAATGACCAATTATCTATCTACACAAAAAATTAATTAAAAAATCATATGATTTAAGTTGTTATCAATCAAAAGAGAAGCAACAAAGGCAGAAGACAATTTGAGAGGAGACAACCCCAATAATGCCAGAAATAGATACTTTGGTGGGTCTTGGATGAATTGGATGGCCAAATCTACTTCCGGAGAGAGAGTAAATTGTTGGGCGTCTAAAATTTAATATGATTAGATAGTCCAACCTAATAATTGTTTTTATACAAATGAGAGATATGATTGGTGCGGACGTCTCATAATATTTTAATGAACTCAATTATCACTTGAATAGATTTAAATGTAAACATGGCTTATTTTGATTTTTGAGTTTTAAATTTTAAGTGGTTAATGAATAGTACCTTATAACTACTTCCCTTTTGAATATGGTTGGCCCTAGCACTAACATGTAAGGCACCTTTTAGGGCATGGTAAGGGAGTCTAGAGTGAGGTATTGTTTACACGAAGAAATTGTTTCTTTTATACTCTATTTTCTTCTCTTCTCTACTTTTTTTTATAACAAAAAAAAAAAAAAAAAGGGCAAAGCGAATCAAAAGAGCCACAATGGCCGTGGTGTAGCAAGTAGACTTACCAAAATGGATAAAAAATCACTAATTTGGACTAAATTTGACTTGTTTAAGTTGACTCATAATCGATATACACATTAAATGAGCCAAATATGATTTAAACTTTTTTTTTCAGCCCCTAAATGAACCGATTGACAAATTTAAAATTTTATATGATGGATATTCGCCTATATGTTAACAACTAATATTTAAATTTATAGATAATCTCATATGCCCATGTGTCAAAGAGGTGGAATTCCCAATCGCCAAAAGGAATCACCCTTGCGAAAATCCTCCGAAAGTGTTAAAGAGTCATGCCCATGCAGCAACAAAATTACATCAAGTCCAACCTAGTTATACTCATTATCTAAGGAAACACTCAAGTTTCTAAGCTAGTGGTCAAGTCTCACGATTTGACAACTCTTGAACCAACTAAGGTCGTCACTAAGGAATTGGTAAGGAAAATAACTAGCATTCCACCAATATTAAGGGTAACTCTTATCTCCTCAGTACAATCATGGTCTCAGATGATATTTGTTGACTTTGGTGCAAACCCAAGAGAGGGGGTGAATTGGTATTTTTAAATTTTATCCCCTAGGTCAATCCACTAATAGCCATATTACGCAAGTCTAAGGTCAATCTAGTGCAAATAAAGCAAATCAATATAAATATTGTTAGCTTTACCATGATCCCAAGAGAGGGGTGAATTTGTATTTTAAAATTGATGTCCTAGGTCAATACCCTAACAGCAGTATTTTCACAAATTAAATTCAATCTAGTGCAAGTAAAATAAATCAATTGCAATATGTAGCAGAAATTAAATAGCACAATTTAATCAACCAAGCATGCACCAGAAAGCAGTAAAAAGTAAGTGACGTCCATAAGTGTTATCGAGGTTCGACAAATTGCCTACGTCCCCGCCTTGGCTAACAAGCATAAAGATTACCACTATAATGCTCATTTGAGCAAGTGGAGCGGCACCTAAACAATCAGGTCAATTAGCACAGGGCTGACCTCAACCTTTACACACAATCCTTACCGGGCTGGATTACTGCCCCCTCAAGCCACGCCTAGAATACAACAGTATTTTTCTCAATAAGACTGGTACAGTGATTATTTTTCATGTGAAGCAGATATGTACCTAATATAAGCAATCACATACACATTAACAATATGGATATAGTATAAGTTCAGTGATATAAATAGTTGTGCAAACAACACTCAATAGGGTATGATCAATGGAATGCTTGTCACGCCCCGAACCCGTAAATGGGACCCGGGGGTGAATTTAATAACCTAACCTGTCTCTATATCAATTAAAACATACATGATACAACATGAAAAGAGGGTCCGACCCCGTGGGGTGAACGGATACCCGATTTACATACATACATACGTCCATACTCATTAAAATACGCAGCGGAATACGGTTCTTTATACACAACCAGTATCATACCAGAGTCTATACAAACTAGGATAACATACCCATAATACAAAACATACCCAAGTGTCAACAAAACTATCCCGACAACCTGGATACCAAAACTCGTACCTAAAAGGTACTAGCAGTAGCTACGACACCCCTGCTCCCGAACGCTAGGATGCTACTTACCGCTACCTGAAGGTCCTGAAAATATTGTACGTATATTCAGGGTGAGACACCTCTCAGTAAGGAAGAAAAACAGTTTATATCAATGTGTGGCATACCAGTGTCATTTTACATACTTCATAACAATATACATACGATACAGTTTGAAACAATTCATACAGTTTCATACAAATACATACAGTTCTAGTATTTTCAGAAAACCATTCCAGTTCATATGATACCCAACATACATATATACATACATACATACATACATACGGTCAGTGTTGTCACACTAGTACACAACTACACAAGGTCACCCCGTCTCACAGCGATTACATTGCTACAAACGCAACTACGCTACGACGATCAAGGCCCAATAGTGATTACATTGCTCCATACGCAACTACACAAAAGTCACCTAGTCTCACAACGATTACATTACCACACGTGCAACTACGAAGCGACAACTCAGGCCCATAGTGATTACATTGCCACATATGTAACTACACAAGGTCACCTAGTCTCGCAAGGATTACATTGCCATATGCCCAACTACGCTGCGACGACCTAGGCCCAATAGTGAATCCATTGCTTCATACGATGTAGCATATAGCTCACACCACTTTGGTGACCAACCAGAATTAGACTGGTGATATTTCACACCCTCGGATATAGAGCCGAACACTCTTGCCTACGGTAGTTAACCGATCCATGGCATAGCGTACGGTAATTAGCCGCCACATAGCTGTTTCGGCGTACGGTAATTAGCTGCCACTAGCCGATTTCACAAAACTTGGAATCATTTTGGAACTCACGTCCCTATACATTTCAGTGTACGGTAATTAGCTGCCACATAACTATTTTACAAATACCTGGAACATATACATACATCCATACATACCACACTTATTTGGTTTACGGCAAATCATATCATTTACAATATCAAGTATACAGTTTATGCAAATATGGATTACGGTCACCTCATTAGTACAGTTTTAACAAAACCAACAGCTTTCCAAACAAAATAGAGATGATACCCGAAATCCCCAATTTTTTTCGAAAACTGTAACCCTAAAATCTTGCATTTTTACCCGATAGATTTCCCCCAAATAAGTAGCCAAAACATACATATGATCGCAGCCTACAAGCTTGCCGATCCTGATTTCGAAAATGGACTGATATAAATAGAATCCCCTTACCTTAACCCGAATTCCAACTACGAACTCCATAACCCTCAAAAATACGAACCGAGACTTCAAAACCTACAAACTACAATATAGTACAAGCTTACAATCCGTACTACTACCTATATACTGAATTAGAAATGAAAACCGAGCCTTACCTCGATTTTAGCCCGAAACCCAAAAACGCTCGAAACGGACTTCCGATCTGCTAGAAACGTAGAGAATCCTTCACTGATCCTCGCAGTAACTTTGGATTTACAATTCCGGCGACAAACAGCGAAGCAATCGAGGAGAGAAAGAGAGAGAGAGCTTCAAATCCTAGACAGATAGAAAGAGGAAAACCAAAACTTAGCCAAGAAGCAACTAAAAATATCCTTATAAAGACCTTTGAATCGGGGGATTTCATCAACGAAATGGTGTTCTCGTCGATGAGGTCTTCAGGGATTTCATCGACGAGACAACGATTTTGTCAACGAGCCCTGATATTTAAATTTTTCCAAACCTCGCAACTTTTCCTCGTCGACAAACCTCTGAATTTCATCGACGAGAAGCCTTTTATCTTCATTGAAAATTATGGCCTCGTCGACGAAGTCTGCAAAATTCCATTTTTACCCCTCTTTTACATAATTAACCCGTACAACACAATTTGGGTTCTTACAATCTCCCATCCTTACAAAAATTTTGTCCTCAAAATTTGCAATCTCTCATTACGAACACCTTCATACTACTACATACATACATACTCTAAGTGAAACAGTGACTATCCATACACAGTCCCGTTATGATACAGCCATACATACTCTAGAGAATACGGCGGCCATTTATACGCAACCCCGTTACAATACATACATACATACTCTAGAGAATACAGCGGCCATTTATACGCAGCCCCGTTACGATACATACATACATACTCTAGAGAATACGGTGGCCATTTATATGTAGCCCGTTATGATACATACATACATACTCTAGAGAATACGGCGGCCATTTATACGCAGCCCCGTTACGATACATACATACATTCCCTCACTTATGGTGGAGGAATACCGTGGTCACATACCTAATTGTCTCGGGAGCTTACAATACAACAGGACCCTCCCCAAGAATAACCACTAACTACAATATGATAACAGAGGTTTACATACATACATACATACTCATACCTGCTATCCAAGTACTACTCAAACAACTACGGATACTTCCGGCGTATTTCCGTTTCCAGTTCCCAAGAAGCTTCTTCCACCTCGTGGTTCCACTACAATACCTTCACTAACGGTATCTCTTTGGTACGAATCTTCTGAACTTTAAGGTCCAGAACCTGAACGGGTATCTCCTCATATGCTAAAGTATCCTCAAGTCCCAAGGACTCACAATTAATAACATGCGACGGATCCAACATGTACCTCCTCAACATGGATATGTGAAATACATCATGGACCCTCGAGAGTGTTAGGGGGTAGTGCAACTCTATAGGCTACCGGACCCACTCGCTCAAGTACCTCGAATGGTCCAATATACCTCGGGCTCAACTTGCCCTTCCTTCCGAATCTCATCACTCCCTTCATCGGAGCGATTCTAAGGAATACCTTACCCCCCACCTCGAACTCCAACTCATGACAGTGAACATCCGTGTAACTCTTCTGCCGACTCTGAGCCGATCTAATCCTCTCCCAGATCAAACCTTGCTTCTCAGACTCCTACTGCACAAGTTTAGGTCCTAAGACCTAACGTTCACCGATCTCATCCCAATACAAAGGAGATCGACACCTCCGACCATACAAAGCTTCGAACGGTGTCATCCCTATACTAGCCTGGAAGCTATTGTTATAGGCAAACTCCACTAGTGGCAGAAACTGAATCCAACTACCACCGAAGTCTAATACACAAGCCCGTAACATATCTTCCAAGATCTGTATCATCCTTTCCAACTGTCCATCAGTCTAGGGGTGGAACACTGTATTGAATATAAGCTTCGTCCCCAATGTTTCCTGCAAGCTCTTCCAAAATCGAGAAATAAACCTCGGATACCGATCTGAAACAATGGACACCGGTGTTCCGTGCATTCTCACAATCTCATGCACGTACATATCAGCTAGCCTACTCAATGGGTAGCTAACCTTCATCGGTACAAAGTGAGCAAATTTCGTCAACCTGTCCACAATTACCCAAATAGCATTCTGCCCCGTGAAGCACTGGCAGCAATCCGGTAACAAAGTCCATGGAAATATGTTCCCATTTCCATACCGGAATAGGTAAAGGCTATAATGGCCCTGTCAGCCTTTGATGTTTAGCTTTCACCTACTGACATGTCAAACACTGCTCCACAAACAGGACAATATCCCTCTTCATACCACTCCACCAGAAGGAATCGCGCAAATCCCGATACATCTTCGTACTACCCGGATGTACAATATACAATGAACGATGTGCTTCTTCTAGAATCGTCCTTCTGATCCCATTGTCGCTTGGAACACATAGCCTGGTCTCAAATCTCAACACACCTATGTCAGAGATGTTAAAATCCACAGCCAAACTCTGCTGCACCTTCTCCACAATCTCAGCTAACTCTGCATCATTAGCCTGTGCGGCTTTAATATGCTCAAACAGGGTCGGTTGGATCACCAAGATAGCAATGAAAGCCTGATGATCTCCAGACACCAACTCCACACCAAGGTCTTCCAAATCTTGCCTGACACGATGCTGAGCTACAACTGCTGATACTGCTGCATGTTCTGACTTTCGACTCAATGCATCTGCTATCACATTAGCCTTTCCTAGGAGATAACTGATCATGCAATTATAGTCCTTAATCAACTCTAGCCACCGCCTCTGCCTCATATTCAGCTCCTTCTGCGTGAAAAAGTACCTGAGGCTTTTTTGGTCAGTGAAAATCTCACACTGAACACCGTACAGGTAGTGTCGCCAGATCTTTAGTGCATATACCACAGCAACCCACTCTAAGTCATGCGTAGGGTAATTCTTCTCATACTCCTTAAGTTGCCGAGAAGCATAATCTATCACCTTACCCTGTTGCATTAGCACACATCCCAAACATTTCAGAGACGCGTCGCTATAAATCACAAAGTCTCCATCCCTCGAAGGAATGGTCAACACTGGAGCAGTAACCAGCTGGTGCTTCAACTCGAGAAAGCACTGCTCGCAATCACTAGTCCAGTCAAATCTCATCCCCTTCTTAGTCAATTGTGTTAGAGGTCCGGACAATTTAGAAAAACCCTCCACGAACCGGCAATAGTAACCTGCCAGTCCTAGAAAACTCCGAACCTCCTGCACACTCTTCGGTCTAGCCCAGTCGACCACAACTTCAATCTTACTGGGATCAACAGAAATACCACCCTCAGACACCACATGGCCTAAGAACGCGACTTGATTCAACCAGAACTCACACTTCTTCAGTTTAGCATACAACTTCTTCTTCCACGGAATCTGTAACACTAACCTCAAATGTTCCACATGCTCTTCCGTACTCCTTGAGTATACCAGAATGTCATCAATAAATACTACTACAAACCGATCTAGGTACTCATGGAAAACCCTGTTCATCAGATCCATGAACACTGCCGGAGCATTTGTCAACCCAAAAGGCATGACCAAAAACTCCTAGTGGCTATATTTGGTTCGGAAAGCAGTCTTCGCTACATCCTCCACTCTAACCCTTACCTGATGATATCCTGACCGTAAGTCAATCTTCGAAAAGACCTGCGTTCCCTGCAACTGGTCAAAAAGATCATCTATACGAGGCAAAGGGTAACGATTCTTCACCGTCACTTTGTTAATCTCACGGTAATCAATGCACATCCGCATCGACTCGTCCTTCTTCTTTATGAACAGTACTGGAGCTCCCCAGGGTGAAACACTAGATCGAATGAATCCCCTGTCAAGTAATTCCTGCAACTGCTCCTTCAACTCCTGAAGTTTTGCTGGAGCCATCCGGTACGAAGCTTTAGAGATCGGTGCCTTACCAAGTAGCAACTCAATCAAAAACTCCACTTCATGATCTGGAGGTAAACCGGGTAAGTCGTCTAGAAACACATCCAAAAATTCATTGACCACTCGAATGTCCTCGAGTCTCAACTCATCCCGCGGCGGTTCCTTCACGCAAGATAAGTACCCTTGACAACCCTCCAAAAGTAACCTCCTCGCCCGCAAAGCCGATAGAATCTGTGGCGTCGAAAGCACACACGATCCCACGAACTCATACTCTTGCTCCCTAGGAGGTATGAAAACTACCACCTTCCTACGACAGTCGATCACAACATAGCTAAAGAACAACCAATCCATCCCCAAAATGACGTCAAACCCCGACATGTCATATACTACAAGGTTCACCAGTAATAGTCTCCCCTGAATCACCATTGGGAAGTTTCCTAAAATCTTATTACAAGTTGTTACACTCCCAGTTGGCGTAGTTACAGATAACATCTCATTCATCACACAGGTTTCCACCTCACACAACTTCACAAAACTAGTAGATATGAACGAATGGATTGCCCCCAAATCAAACAAAACAACAGCTCTATTCGAAAACAATAACATGGTACCTGTCACCATGTTCCCAGTGTGTTCCTATAACGACCTGCTCCTTTTTCACATACATTTTTTTTTTTTTAAATAATTTATCATCACATCTTACATTCCAACTTAGTAGGTCACAATCCACCTAGGCCCGTGGGCACCAGGGATATATCAAAGCATCAAGCAGAAGCCCTAGCAGCAGAAAATATACAAACATGTACATCTCTATACCATATACCACAATATACCAGAGTTACTACAATCACTGTATTTTCATATATACATCCCAAAAATAAAACCTAGGGACATTTCCCACAAAATCTAACTGTCCCTACAAAACTTACCCTTCAAAAAGGGTAGATAGACCGTACTATATCAGCGGGGCTTTTCCCGCTCTCCTATCCGGGGCTCCTGAAAAGTTAATAAGATTTAGGGGTGAGACACCTCTCAGTAAGGGAAATAAACTAATACCAGTGTGTGGCAACATGAGTATTCTGTGTTCTACATATACCATACATAACATATTCAATACTGTTTATCAAATCTGGGAAAACATATGCATATCAAAACATGGCAGAACATACTGCATTTTCATAAACATTTCTCATCTCACATCATAATAATAATAACATAAAAACAACCCTGGTAGGTTAGCTGGCTGTTGTCATGTATTACCCCCACATGACTGGGTTGTGTGGCCCGAAGGCGGGACCTGACAATGGTTGGCCGACCACTGCCAAGTCAAACAGTAGTCTGTAGGTCCGATGGGTCTATCCAGATTGGTCCGTACACCAGGGGCGATAATAGCACACTTCTTGAAAATAACCACATCGACCATCCAATCTCACACCACTCCGTACAGCAGCGTTAACACAGATATCATGATCACGAGGACCATGGACACATAGCAACGGTACCGTGCAAGTGCTAGCCTAGACCAAGCCAACCAGGTTCTGATATCATATACATATACTAAAACCGTGATACATAAATATCTCATATCATTTATTTTTACATCAATCATATCATTTTACATATATACGTGTATGATAAAAATCATCGGCCCGTACGCCGATATTACACATTTTAACATAGCACGGCCCGTACGCCGGCAAATCACATAGCACAGCCCGTACGCTGGCAAACCACATAGCACGGCCCGTACGCCGGCAAATCACATAGCACAGCCCGTACGCTGGCAAATCACATAGCACAGCCCGTACGCCGGCAAATCTCATCCACATAGCACGGCCCATACGCCGGCAAATCACATATACATATAAAAATATCTCGGCTCGTACGCCGGTTTTCCATCATAGAAATCCATAGTCCCCATCCAAAAAAAAAAACAGTATTTCACAACATTTTTATACTCATGCCACACTAAACAAATTTTCTACGTATTCAACATATCATCATTTAAACAGTATTTTCCAAATATAAATCATATATATATAAATATATTAATTTTTCCTAAAACCAGATGCTATATATATATATACATACATTTTATCAAAACAAAACTAGCTTAGTTTATCCCCTTACCTGATTTTTGAAAAGCCCCTAAGAAAATCTTCCCCGTACCCACAAGGTTCTTAACTCAACACCCTGAAAATGAAAACTCGTAGAATTAAAGTATAGTATTTTCGTACGTACAACATTTTCTATAATTACCACTAAGTCAAATTCGACTTAAAAAAAGTCTTACCTCAACTTAGGGATGATTCCCAACGTTCCCAATCAACACCCTGAAACTGAAAATTTCCAGTATTAAAGTTCAGTATTTTTACGCGTAAATCACTTTCTTTAACTGTCAAAAATCCAAATATTGAATATAAAGCCTTACCTTGGATTTGGGATGAAATCCAACTTCGTTTCCCTGACGATTCGCTCTGGCAGACTTGTAGAGAACTTCGCCAGGAGCGTCGTGGTGGCTTCGGTTTGTCGATCCAGCGTAAAACTAGCCCGGAATCGAAGAGAGAGAGTCGTAGGAGAGAGAGAGAGAGAAGAGAGAGAGAGAGAGAGAGAGAGAGAGAGAGAGAATGCACTCACGCACACAAAATCCAATTAAATTTGGATTGACTTTCAAAGCTTCTTAAAGAAGCTTGTGCTAGTTTATAAATATATATAATAATAAACCTTAAGTAAGGTAAAGCTTCTTTATGAAGCTTTCATACTTTATATACATATATACACACACACACACACACACACACACACACACACACACACATATATATATATACATGCTTTAATATTTATATATATATATATATATATATATATTTGTTCCTTATCATACTATTCATCTTACTTGTTAATTTAATTAATTTATTTTATTTTATTATTATTATTATTTTTTAAAAAAAATTTTATTTTTTTCCCGGTTACTACATTCCTCCCCACTTAAAAGAATTTCGTCCTCGAAATTTACTGTTTCCGTAACTCGCCATCCTTTAATTAGGAAAAAGGGTCTACTCATTTTATTACCTACCCTCACTTATGGCGGAGTAATACGATGGTTACATTTCGAGTCTTGGATTACATATACAAAAGAAAACCATTCTCCCAAAACTAAAGTACTACACTATTCAACCATTACATGTACCTGCAATAGAAAACTACTTAACTATTTACATTTATTCACTCAGACTTCTTGAAATAAATGCGGATACCTCTGCTTCATCTGCTCCTCAGACTCCCAAGAAGCCTCTTCTACTACATGATTCCTCCACAAGACTTTTACTTGAGGAATCGTCCTGTTACGTAGCTCTTGCACTTTCCTATCCAAAATCTGTACTGGTACCTCCTCATATCTCAGTGAATCACTAAGCTCCAACTCATCATAATTGATGACATGAGAAGGGTCTGGGACGTATTTTCTCAACATAGCAATATGAAATACGTTGTGAATCCTGGACAATACAGGTGGCAAAGCTAGCCTGTAGGCTACTGGTCCCACTTTATCTAGAATCTCAAATGGACCGATAAACCTAGGACTAAGTTTACCCTTCCTCCCAAATCGCATAACCCCTTTCATCGGAGCTATCTTCAAAAATACGTGATATGAATCGTGGGTCTCGATCCGACACAATAGATACAGGCACCCCATGAGAACGTACTATCTCCTGAATGTAAATCTCCGCTAAACGGCTGAGGGAGTAGTTGATCTTAATGGGAATAAAGTGGGCGGTCTTCGTCAATCGATCAACAATCACCCAGATGGCATTATGACCATGTAACGCCGTCGGCAGTCCTGACACAAAGTCCATCGATATGTGATCCCACTTCCACTCCGGGATGAATAACGGCTGCAACTGCCCTGCCGGTCTCTGGTGCTCAGCCTTTACCTGCTGGCACGTTAAACACTGCGCTACATACTCGGCAATCTCTCTCTTCATACCACTCCACCAGTATGACTCTCGCAGATCTCTGTACATCTTCGTACTACCGGGATGAACTGTATACAAAGATCTGTGAGCCTCCTCTAGAATAGTCTTCCTGATCTCAGTATCGGCAGGAACACATAATCTGGAACGGAACCGCAAAGTTCCGTCATCTGCGATACTGAACTCCTCCCCCTGCCCACTCTGTACTTTGTCTATCACCTCCACTAGCTCTGGATCTTCCTTCTGGGCAGCTTTAATTCTCTCCTGCAGGGTAGGCTGTACCACTAAGCTGGCAATACATACTGGGAGATCACTCTTCACCAACTCTATGCCGAGTCTCTCCAGATCCATTATGATCAGATGCTGGATCCCCATAGCCGCCAATACTGGCTCCCTGGATTTCCTGCTCAACGCATCAGCTACCACGTTTGCTTTCCCTGGGTGATAACTAATGGTATAATCAAAATCCTTAATCAGCTCCAACCACCTTCTTTGCCTCATATTCAGTTCTTTCTGCGTAAAGAAATACTTCAAACTTTTATGGTCGGAGAAGATCTCACATTGCTCACCGTACAGGTAATGCCTCCAAATCTTCAGAGCGTGTACCACTACAGCCAACTCAAGATCATGGGTAGGGTAGTTCTTCTCATATTCTTTCAACTGCCTGGATGCATACGCCACTACCCTGCCATGCTGCATTAATACACAGCCAAGTCCCTTCAAGGGCGCATCACTGTAAATGGTATACCCTTCACCCCCACATGGGATGATCAACACTGGTACTGTGACTAGTCTCTGCTTCAGCTCCTGAAAACTCTGCTCACAACTATCGTCCCACTCAAATCTAGCATTCTTCCTCGTCAGTCGTGTCAAGGGCCCTGACAAAGCTGAGAATCCCTCAACAAAACAACGGTAATAGCCTGCTAGCCCCAAGAAACTCCTGATCTCCTGGACATTTCTCGGTCTAGCCCAATTCACTACAGCCTCAATCTTGCTAGGATCCACAGAAATACCGCTTCTAGATACAACATGCCCCAAGAACACGACCTTCTCCAGCCAAAATTCACATTTACTGAACTTGGCGTACAACTTCTTTTCCCGAAGTGTCTGCAAAACCTGCCTCAAGTGTGTCTCATGCTCCTCATAGTTCATAGAATAGACCAGTACATCATCAATAAAAACAACAACAAACTGGTCTAGGTATTGGTGGAAGACTCTATTCATCAAGTCCATAAATACCGCAGGAGCATTCGTCAAACCAAACGGCATCACTAGAAACTCGTAATGCCCATACCTAGTCCTGAAGGCCGTCTTTGAGACGTCTTCTGCTTTCACCTTCACCTGATGGTAGCCAGATCTGAGGTCAATCTTCGAATACACCCGTGTACCCTGGAGCTGGTCAAACAAATCATCGATACGGGGTAGAGGATACCTATTCTTGATTGTCACTTTATTTATCTCCCTATAGTCTATACACATCCTCATAGTCCCGTCTTTTTTTTTCACAAATAAAACTGGAGCTCCCCACGGAGATACACTGGGCCGTATGAAGCCCTTATCTAGTAGATCTTGCAACTGATTCTTCAATTCTGCTAACTCCACTGGCGCCATTCGATAAGGTACTTTAGAAATCGGCGCTGTACCGGGAGGTAGATCAATAGAGAAATCCACCTCACGGTCGGGTGGCAAGCCTGGTAACTCATCTGGAAAAACATCCACAAACTCCTTCACTACAAGCGTGCTAGCAAGTTTCGACTCATTCTCTGACATCTCTTTCACAACCGCCACAAACCCCTGACAACCACTCAGCAGTAGTCTCCTGGCCTGAATAGCTGAAACTAGCTGAGGCGAGGATTGTACATGCAACCCTAAAAACTTGAATTCTGCTTCCCCCGGGGGTCTAAATATCACCTCTCGTGCACGACAATCTATGCTGGCAAAATTAGCCGCTAGCCAATCCATGCCAAATATAACGTCAAACCCATGCATGTCTAACACTATCAAATCAACAGACAATGTTTTCCCTTGAATCTCTACTGGGCAGTTGCAGAATACCCTACCACACCTCACTACCGACCCAGTCGGTGTAGATACCAACAGTTCAACATCTAATGATTGTATTTCAGCCTCACATAATTTAATACACCCCAAGGACACAAACGAGTGTGTAGCTCCTGAATCAAATAATGCAATAACTTTAAAAGAAAGCATAATGACCATACTTGTCACCACGTCACCTGATGCCTCAGCCTCACCTGGCGTCAGAGTAAACACCCTGGCTGGAGCCGTATTCCTCTGCTGGCCTCCCCGTGGTGCCTGATAACCTCCCCGGTATGGTCTAGGAGCTGGAACTGCATCTGGTGGAGTAGGGCAGTCTCGTACCATGTGCCCCGATCTACCGCAGCGATAGCACACCGGAGCTGCATCTGGCGGGGTAGGACAATCTCGCACTATATGTCCCGATCTACCGCAGCGGTAGCACACTACACCACCAGCTCGACACTCTCCCCAGTGCCTCCTACCACAAGTCTGACAAATTGGAGGACCCTGCCCTATCTGCACCTCGCGTCCTCTCGTCTCCTGTCTCCGCCCTCTACCATGATTACCTCTCCTCCACTGACCCGGCCTGTGACCCTGCTGATAGCTCGTAGATGCAGATCTCTTCCTCTGTCCCTGCTCATCCGCATCAAGACGCTCACCAATCTCTGCCAAAGCCGCCCTGTCGACCAACTCAGCGAAGTCCTGGATCTGCAGCACCACCACCTGCCTAAATATACTCCGCCTCAAGCCTCTCTCAAACTGCCTCGCCTTCTTCACCTCATCAGGAACAATGTATGGGGCGAATCGAGAGAGCTCGATAAAACGTGCTGCATACTGCTGGACGGATAGCTGTCCTTGCTTCAGACTCAGGAACTCTTCTACCTTAGCCTCCCTCATAGTAGCTGGAAAATATCTGTCAAAGAACAGATCTTTAAACCGGTCCCATGTCATAGCTATTGGAGTCACCCTCTGCTGCTCTAATAGTCTCACCGCAGTCCACCACCTCTCAGCCTCTCTTGTCAATTTATAGGTGGCAAAGAGGATCTTCTGTTCCTCAGTACATTGCAGCACAGCCAAGATTTTCTCAATCTCCTGCATCCAGTTCTCAGCGGCTACAGGATCAACTCCACCTGAGAACGCCGGAGGATTCATTTTCGTAAATTTCTCTATAATGCACCCATGGCCTGTAGATGGACCACTCTGCTCCCTCTAGCTCCTAGCAATCTCAGCCATAACCTGCTGAGCCACGCTACGTAATACCGCATCAGAGTCGGTCCTAGCTCCACCTGATGGTCCTGCTCCATCACTGCCACTCGCATGGGCACTATTTCCTTCTAGATCTATCCTGGAAAATAGCAGTTGCAATTCAGTAATCCTATCCTCATAATTTACCCACCTATCCTCACCACTCATCTCAACATTTCTAACTCATTGTTAATCCCCAGTCCTACATTCTAGGAACACAACCCGATAATAGCTTACTATGGTTTTCCTGAAATCGTCACTCCAGGAAAAACACAGAAACTACCACGGAAGTCCTGCCTCTAGACTGTAGAACAAAACCTCAAATCATTTCCTAAACTCTAGTATTGTTCCTGCTGCACTCTAAAGTCTACAGAACCTAGCAACCTAGGCTCTGATACCAACTGTAACGACCTGCTCCTTTTTCACATACATTTTTTTTTTAAAATAATTTATCATCAAATCTTACATTCCAGCTTAGCAGGTCACAATCCACCTAGGCCCGTGGGCACCAGGGATATATCAAAGCATCAAGCAGAAGCCCTAGCAGCAGAAAATATACAAACATGTACATCTCTATACCATATAGCACAATATACCAGAGTTACTACAATCACTGTATTTTCATATATACATCCCAAAAATAAAACCTAAGGACATTTCCCACAAAATCTAACTGTCCCTACAAAACTTACCCTTCAAAAAGGGTAGATAGACCGTACTATATCAGCGGGGCTTTTCCCGCTCTCCTATCCGAGGCTCCTGAAAAGTTAATAAGATTTAGGGGTGAGACATCTCTCAGTAAGGGAAATAAACTAATACCAGTGTGTGGCAACATGAGTATTCTGTGTTCTACATATACCATACATAACATATTCAATACTGTTTATCAAATCTGGGAAAACATATGCATATCAAAACATGGCAGAACATACTGCATTTTCATAAACATTTCTCATCTCACATCATAATAATAATAACATAAAAACAACCCTGGTAGGTTAGCTGGCTGTTGTCATGTATTACCCCCACATGACTGGGTTGTGTGGCCCGAAGGCGGGACCTGACAATGGTTGGCCGACCACTGCCAAGTCAAACAGTAGTCTGTAGGTCTGATGGGTCTATCCAGACTGGTCCGTACACCAGGGGCGATAACAGCACACTTCTTGAAAATAACCACATCGACCATCCAATCTCACACCACTCCGTACAGCAGCGTTAACACAGATATCATGATCACGAGGACCATGGACACATAGCAACGGTACCGTGCAAGTGCTAGCCTAGACCAAGCCAACCAGGTTCTGATATCATATACATATACTAAAACCGTGATACATAAATATCTCATATCATTTATTTTTACATCAATCATATCATTTTACATATATACGTGTATGATAAAAATCATCGGCCCGTACGCCGGTATTACACATTTTAACATAGCACGGCCCGTACGCCGGCAAATCACATAGCACAGCCCGTACGCTGGCAAACCACATAGCACGGCCCGTACGCCGGCAAATCACATAGCACAGCCCGTACGCTGGCAAATCACATAGCACAGCCCGTACGCCGGCAAATCTCATCCACATAGCACGGCCCATACGCCGGCAAATCACATATACATATAAAAATATCTCGGCCCGTACGCCGGTTTTCCATCATAGAAATCCATAGTCCCCATCCAAAAAAAAAAACAGTATTTCACAACATTTTTATACTCATGCCACACTAAACAAATTTTCTACGTATTCAACATATCATCATTTAAACAGTATTTTCCAAATATAAATCATATATATATAAATATATTAATTTTTCCTAAAACCAGATGCTATATATATATATATACATACATTTTATCAAAACAAAACTAGTTTAGTTTATCCCCTTACCTGATTCCTGAAAAGCCCCTAAGAAAATCTTCCCCGTACCCACAAGGTTCTTAACTCAACACCCTGAAAATGAAAACTCGCAGAATTAAAGTATAGTATTTTCGTACGTACAACATTTTCTATAATTACCACTAAGTCAAATTCGACTTAAAAAAAGTCTTACCTCAACTTAGGGATGATTCCCAACGTTCCCAATCAACACCCTGGAACTGAAAATTTCCAGTATTAAAGTTCAGTATTTTTACGCGTATATCACTTTCTTCAACTGTCAAAAATCCAAATATTGAATATAAAGCCTTACCTTGGATTTGGGATGAAATCCAACTTCGTTTCCCTGACGATTCGCTCTGGCAGACTTGTAGAGAACTTCGCCAGGAGCGTCGTGGTGGCTTCGGTTTGTCGATCCAGCGTAAAACTAGCCCGGAATCGAAGAGAGAGAGTCGTAGGAGAGAGAGAGAGAAGAGAGAGAGAGAGAGAGAGAGAGAGAGAGAGAGAGAGAGAGAGAGAGAGAGAGAGAGAGAGAGAGAGAGAGAGAGAGAGAGAATGCACTCACGCACACAAAATCCAATTAAATTTGGATTGACTTTCAAAGCTTCTTAAAGAAGCTTGTGCTAGTTTATAAATATATATAATAATAAACCTTAAGTAAGGTAAAGCTTCTTTAAGAAGCTTTCATACTTTATATACATATATACACACACACACACACACACACACACACACATATATATATACATGCTTTAATATTTATATATATATATATATATATATATTTGTTCCTTATCATACTATTCATCTTACTTGTTAATTTAATTAATTTATTTTATTTTATTATTATTATTATTTTTTTAAAAAAATTTATTTTTTTCCCGGTTACTACAGTTCCGCATCTGCTGGAGTAAGTGAATATACTCTTGCCAGAGCTGTGGTTGCCTGGTAATTCACTCGAGGCACCTGATTACTTCCACTATTCTGGCTTTGCGCAGGAATAATCCTCCTCGGTTCCTGACAGCTCTTCGCCATGTGGCCTGACTTGCCACAATTGTAGCAGACACCCCAAAATGGCGGACATTCGCCATCGTGCCATTTACGGCACTTGGCACACGGTGCGGAGGATAGATCCCCCTGAGGACTTGGGCGCTCAGTGTTCTACCAATAACCAGAGCTGTAATTCTTCTTATTCTTCCACTGACTCTACCAAGGACCACTCTGAGGACCATAAGGTACTGGCCTCTTCCCTTGAACCTGCACTACCTCATCTCCCCAAAGGTCGGTCTCAACTATGGTGGCTTTATCCACTAGGACAGAGAACTCACAGATCTGCAGCATCCCCACAAGACGGTGGATGTCTTTCCTCAAACCCCTCTTGAACCTCCGAGCCTTCTCGTGCTCATTTGGAACCAAGTACGGTGCGAATCGAGACAACTCGATAAATCTGGCAGCATACTTCTGCACTGTCAAAGTACCCAGTATCATGCCCAAAAACTCATCGGCCGTGGCATCCCGTGTGGAGACCGAAAAGTACCTCCTTGAAATGGCCCCACGTCATATTAGATGGACCAGCTCTCTGCCTTTCCAATAGGCTCACTGCCATCCACCATCGCCCTGCCTCCCTAGTCAACTGGAAGGTAGCGTACAAGACCTTCTTCTTTTTAGTGCAGTGGAGGACTTCCAAAATTCTCTCGGTCTTTTCGACCCAGTCCTCCGCCACTATCGGATCAGGTTCTCCCATAAATGTCGGAGGGTGCACGCGTGTGAACCTCTCGATGGTGCACCCCGCATAGGAGAACTCTCGCGTCTCCTAACACTCCACCCAATCTCACGGATCACTTGTCTCGCCAAACTATGAGACACAGAAGGAGACTCGTCACTCACCATCTCCTCGAAGCCACTCTCCAAGTTATTATCCTTGGGCTCCATTCTGAAACCAGAATAGGAATTGGTTAGAATTCCTATATCGTATGCAGTTAACACAATTATAGACCTAATCATGTCAACTACTACCCCCACAGATCTAAGCCTGTCCCGTCACACCGACACGTAAGTCGTCAATGGTCTGCCCTGCCTTTATTAGAATCATCATCCCAAGAAAAACACGGAATATCGCTAACAAATCCCAATCTAGCAACAGAACAACCCTCGACTAGCACTACCCATTTCCTACATCCTATACTTTGGTATGTACACAACAATACTACTAACCAAGTCTACAAGACCTAACAACCTGGTTAGCTCTGATACCAAGCTGTCATGCCCCGAACCCGAAAATGGGACCCGGGGCTGAATTTAGTAAGCTAACCTGTCTCTGTATCAATTAAAACATACATGATACAACATGAAAAGAGGGTCCGACCCCGTGGGGTGAACGAATACCCGATTTACATACATACATACGTCCATACTTATCAAAATATGCAGCGAAATACGGTCTTTTATACACAACCAGTATCATACCAGAGTCTATACAAACTAGGATAACATACCCATAATACAAAACATACCCAGGTGTCAACAAAACTGTCCCGACAACCTGGATACCAAAACTCGTACCTAAAAGGTACTAGCAGTAGCTACGACACCCCTCCTCCCGAACGCTAGGAGGCTACTTACTGCTACTTGAAGGCCCTGAAAATATTGTACGTACATTCGGGGTGAGACACTTCTCAGTAAGGAAGAAAAACAGTTTATATCAGTGTGTGGCATACCAATGTCATTTTACATACTTCATAACACTATACATACGATACAGTTTAAAACAATTCATACAGTTTCATACAAATACATATAGCTCCAATATTTTCAGAAAACCATTATAGTTTATACGATACCCAACATACATATATACATACGGTCAGTGTCGCCACACTAGTACGCAACTACACAAGGTCACCCCGTCTCACAGCGATTACATTGCTACAAACGCAACTACGCTACGACAATCAAGGCCCAATAGTGATTACATAGCTCCATACGTAACTACACAAAGGTCACCGAGTCTCACAGCGATTACATTACCACACGTGCAACTATGAAGCGATGACTCAGGCCCACAGTGATTACATTGCCATATACGCAACTACACAAGGTCACCTAGTCTCACAACGATTACATTGCCACATGCCCAACTACGCTACGAAGACCTAGGCCCAATAGTGAATCATTGCTTCATACGATGTAGCATATAGCTCACACCACTTCGATGACCAACTGAAATTAGACTGGTGATATTTCACACCCTCGGATATAGAGCCGGACACTCTTTCCTACGGTAGTTAACCAATCCATGGCATAGTGTACGGTAATTAGTCGCCACATAGCTGTTTCGGTGTACGGTAATTAGCCGCCACTAGCCGATTTTTCAAAACCTAGAATCATTTTGGACGTCCCTATATATTTCAGCATACGGTAATTAGCCGCCACATAGCTATTTTACAAATATCTGGAACATATACATACATCCATACATACCACACTTATTTGGTTTACAGCAAATCATATCATTTACAATATCAAGTATACAGTTTATGCAAATATGGATTACGGTCACCTCATTAGTACAGTTTTAACAAAACCAACAGCTTTCCAAACAAAATAGAGATGATACCCGAAATCCCCAATTTTCCCGAAAACTGTAACCCGAAAATCCTGCATTTTTACCCGATAGATTTCCCCTAAATAAGTAGCCAAAACATACATATGATAGCAACCTACAAACTTGCCAATCCTGATTTCGAAAATGGACTGATATAAATAGAATCCCCTTACCTTAACCCGAATTCCAACTACAAACTCTACGGCCCTCAAAAATACGAATCGAGACTTCAAAACCTACAAACCACAGTACAATACAAGCTTACAATCCGTACTACTACCTATATACTGAATTAGAAATGAAAATCGAGCCTTACCTCGATTTTAGCCCGAAACCCAAAAACGCTCAAAACGGACTTCCGATCTGCTAGAAATGTAGAGAATCCTTCACTGATCCTCGCAGTAACTTTGGATTTACAATTCTAGCGATAAACAGCAAAGCAATCGAGGAGAGAGAGAGAGAGAGAGAGAGAGGAAGAGAGAGAGAGAGAGAGAGAGAGAGAGAGAGAGCTTCAAATCCTAGAGAGAGAGAGAGAGAGGAAAACCAAAACTTAGCTAAGAAGCAATTGAAAATATCCTTATAAAGACCTTTGACCCGAGGGATTTCATCGACAAAATGGTGTCCTTGTCGACGAGGTCTTCAGGGATTTCGTCGACAAGACAGTGATTTCGTCGACGAACCCTGATATTTAAGTTTTTCCAAACCTCTCGACTTTTCCTCGTTGACGAACCTCTCAATTTCATCGACGAGAAGCCTTCTATCTTCGTCGATGAATTATGGCCTCGTCGACGAAGTCTGCAGAATTCCATTTTTACCCCTCTTTTACATAATTAACCCGTACAACACAATTCGGGTTCTTACAATGCTCAAGAGTGTTCAATACAAGCAATATCATTGAAACTAGGTAAAACAAATTTCAATAGCTAATCAAGATTCCAAAGATATCAATCAGATATTCAAACTAGCTCAAGAAAATTTTCTTCAATAAGATAAGCACACTACTAGTTTGAAAAATATTTTGGCTTGTTGAAAATATTTTTGCACAACAAAAATCAAAGCCATTGGAGTCTTGCAACAACTATACAAAGACCCTTAAGCTTGCTAGTCTATCCCAACAAAGATTTATAATATGAAATTAGTGGGATAAAACTAAACCAAACTCCCCAAAAATAATATCAATAATCACTCAATCAAATGGGACTTTTAGCACTATCTAGCAATTTCAAGGACACTCACTAAGCTCTTACAATACCAAGATTTATCAAATGAGTGAGTATTTGAGGGTATTTGGGCAAAGTAGGATTTTTGGAGTAGAAAGAATTCTTGGCTAATGATTTTGCTAATTAATTGCTAATCCTCACAAATGAGCCTATATTTATAGGCAAGGTAAATAATATAACCGTTTGGGACCTTCAGGGTATTATTAGAAAAGTTTCAAAATGCTCAAGCACTATTAACCCATATTAACTCAATTTTATCTCGGTTAAAATAATTTTAACCTGACAAGGTTCAGGTGGCTGAACCGAGGTTCGATCGCTCGAATAGACACATTTTTAAAAAGTCTTTAAAATAGTTCGGCAGCCCGAGTGTAGGTTCGATAACCTGAACAAAAGTCTGAAACATTTGTTCGTAGGTTTGGGTGTCCGATCCTAGGTTCAGTAGCCTGAACGCACGTGTTTGGTCGCCCAAGGCCTATTTTGAACTAAATTCTTCGGTAGCCCGAGTTAGTGAGGGGTTTCTTTTAGAGGGTTTAAGCGCCCGTGAAAGATATGCACAAAAATGGTTCAGTCACCCGAGAGCTAAGTCAACTGTTGACTTTTCAACAGTTCGGGCGCCCGAGGAGTTTTGAACTCCTAGGGTTCAGTCGCTCAAGCTCTCTCAAATTTCCCTATATTTTTCAATTTTATTCATTTTTAACACTCCTCAATTTTTGTATGATATATGTACATGAGTGTTGGGACCTAGAGTCATACTAGGGTCTTACTGAGCTTACCATATATCCTATATGCATGACAAGCAGGTAATTATTACAAACCTAATAAGATAAAAAAGAGGAGAGACAATGAACCGTACCTGAGGGACATCGTGAAACCTGTGAAGCCGTGGAGGACTTTGGTAAAGTAGGGCATATATAATCAGCCAAGTAAGAGGGACGTGTGACAATGTGTTTGGGCCGAGAAGAGGTGGGTGGAGGGGGTGGTGGAGGGGGCGGGGGTGAGGGTGTTGGGAAGGATACCAAGGTAGAAGGGGAGAGAGGTAGGGAGCTATGGGTAGGTGTGTAGGAAGGGTGTATATCAAGAATAGGAAGGGGAAGGACGGGAGAGGATGTAGGAGTTGGAGGTATGAGATGATAGGGAAAGATATTTTCTTAAAAAGTGACATCATGAGAGATGAGAATTTTTTTGTTTTCTAGATCGTATACACAATAAGCCTTATGATGAGTAGGATAACCCAAGAAAACACATCGAAGAGCACGAGGAGAGAATTTATCGCGATGTTGGCGAGTGGTTTGGGCATAGCACAAGCACCCAAACACTCGCAAGTGTGTATACAATGGTGGTTTTTGAAAAAGAAGTTCATAAGGGGACTTATGATTGAGGTTGGGTGAAGGAGTGCGATCAATTAAATAGGTGGCCGTTAGAATGCATTCGCCCCAAAAAGAAATGGGAAGATTGGCTTGAAAATGTAAACACCGAGCCACATTAAAAAGGTGGCGATGTTTACGCTCGGCAACACCATTTTGCTGAGGTGTATCCACACATGTGCGCTCGTGAAAAATGCCTTGATCATGGAAAAAGTTTTGAAACGGATTGGATAAAAATTCTCAACCATTATCAGTGCGTACATGCTTGATAGTGCAATTGAAATGATTTTTGACCATGGCGCAAAAATTTGTAAGGCAAGTGAAAGTATCAGATTTCAAGCGCATAAGATAGACCCATGTAGCATGTGAGTAGTCATCCACAATTATTAAAAAATAATGTGCACCAGAGAGTGAAGTTGTAGGATAACCACCCCATATATCACAATAAATCCGATTAAAACAAAATGTGCTCTTATTTGTATTCAAGGAAAACGGTAAACGAGTGTGCTTTGCTCTAGCACAAACATCATAAGGCAAATGAGGAGAATAAATATTTAAAGTTTTCGGAATACATGAAATGGAAGGGTGACCAAGACATTGATGCCAAAGAGAAGTGTTAGAAACACGTTGAGAGTGAAAAATTGAGGCTGGGGGAGGTTTATAGTGATAAAGTCCATCCCATACTTCACATGTTCTAATCAGCCTCCTCGTTGATAGGTCCTGAAAGACACAAAAAGTGGGAAAAAATATAGTAACACAATTGAGATTAGTGGTAAGTTTGCTGATGGATAATAAGTTAAATTTAAATGAAGGCACATAAAGAGCATTAGAAAGAGAGAAATTAGGAGAAAATCGCATAGTGCCCGTATGAGTTACAGGAACAATGTCACCATTTGGAAGCTTAATGGGGCATGACTGAAGAAGAAGCTGAATATTATCAAGAGAAGACAAATTGAAAGTCATGTGATCGGAGGGACCTGAATCAATAATCCATTCAGTGTTAGAAAGAGAAGCAGAATGACAAGAGGTGAGATTACCAGCAAAATTGGCAGAGTTGGTTTTCAAGGGCTATAAGAGATCCAAGAGTTAATAGTATTGTTCGCTGGTGAGACCAAAGATAGCAATCTCAGAAGAGGTTGAAGCACCTGTGACATTATTTTCAACCATTGAAGAATCAGATGTTTCCATAACGTTAGATAGGTCAGATAAAAAAACGCCGAATCGGGGCAACTCAGAGCTTTGCAACAACCAAAAATTATAAACCTTCAATTTGATAATCTTCAACTTTAATTAGATAAGCCAAAGGTACCGTCGGAGTATTGAGACCACCAAGGCGAGTTGAAACGGATACAAGTATTTATACTTGCAGCCTGGCCAAATCCCTTAATCATTGACTAGCCTCAATTTCTTATCTTTCCTTAATGTCTCAAGACAACAATCTTCAAGGACTAATATCGATAGGTACAAATCACCAGGGCTTCGGTCTTCTGTATATGAGGGAAAGCCAAGGTTGAGCAGAATGCTGACATATATTGTGGTGTTCTACGATGTTCAATACTTTCTAGAGATATACTATTAGTTTTCAATTCGCAATAGATATACATCAAAGATCGACTCTATTGAATATTAGAGAAGCCTAAGAACTGAGAGAACACCGGACTGGAGCTGCCCAAACACAAGCAGAGAGGGATGCCGATGACGGCAGTTCGAGAGAGTGCCAAGAACGAAGACTGAACGTTGAATTGAGAAGAGATCATCGGGAGAAACAGCCAGGAATCTATTGCACGGGCTTCGCCAAATTGAGAGAGACGGCTGAAGCAAGAAAGGAAAACTCTCACCTTCGGTGCGACGGTGCAGAACTTTGAGAAGGAGATGCCGCTGGGGGAACGAGAGAATGCCGGAAATAGTGAGGCCGCCAAGAGAGACTGAGAGCCTGAGAGGGGTAGTTTGCTAGTGACGAGTGACGAGGATGAGTGGACGATGACGAAAGAGATTAATCAGCGAATGATGAATGGAGACAGATGAGGTGGAGCGAGAAGTTGAGACGTTGTCGGGAGCTGCTACTGAGACGTCATTAGGAGCTGCTGCTGCTCTTCGCCGGAGAAGACGATGTCAAGTGGTGACGGCCGTCGGGAAGCAAGGTCGTCCGCTGCTGTTTGCTGTAGAGAGATGAAGAACCAGGACGACGACGAAGAACCGAGAGAGAGCCTAGGATGACTGTGAGCGTCGAATAGCCACGACGACGACTTCAGTGCAGGGAGATTCGAGAGATGTTGCTGGAGCTGGGAACAAAATGGGGCCAAGAGAGACCTGCAACAATGGGGGCGGCGCGGCAAGAAGGAAAGAAGAAAAGGAGAGAAAAAAATATTTAGGTTTGCTCTGATATCATGTTAAATTTGGAGAAGAAAGATAAAATCTTTATTGATGCAGACTCATTAGAAGGATTACCAGGGTATATATATACATGAGAGAATTTAAAAATGGAAAGTATATATTTTTCTTAAATGGAAAGTATATATTATTCTAATAAAAGGGATTGAAGGGCAGGTTTGACGTATTCTTTTTTCACTTTTTTCTGAGTATGCCTTATCCTCCTCACGGTGTGTTTATTCTTTTCTCAATGGATCTGTTTTGTTACCAGAAAAAACAAAAAAAATCACTAATCATATGTAACCAACTCAAATAGTAAACAGACGGGGAGAGCTAGATTTTTAAGTAGTAACTTTAAAAAATTGAAAGGACTAGAATTCTGAAAAATGCATTGGTTAAAGCTAAGAAATTACCTTTCCTTTCTATCCACTTTAAATGCTCAAAGCAAAATATGTAATACATAAACGGATGAATGTTTAAGGCTACTTAGTCAAGGCTTGGTAACTCCTTATTAATTACTGGCCTAACTCTCTAGTGTCTCTAATGGAGTTGTCAAGCTTTCATGACATGCGAGTCTAGGGATTTGGGGCTCAAATAAAAAAAATGGGTTTTTCTATTTTGTAAAATGACTACATTTGCATTGTTCTGAGATTGGCATGGAGGCTTAAGAAATGAATGATGGATTTCTTGTGGCTTAGTGATCTGGTGTTCGAAAGCATTTCTTTGGCGGGAAATGGTATGGCGCTTTCTTTAGAGCCTAATTCTCTTTGGCATAAGGTAATTTGCAGTAAATTTGGTTTATTACAAAATAAGTGGGATGGTAAAGTTAGGGTTAATATTACTCATGCGAGTTCTTGGAAGTTTATGTCCCAGATTTATGATTATTTCTTTCCAAAATCCAGTATATGATGGGCAATAGGGTTGAATCCATTTTTGGGAGGACCTTTGGACTGGGGAGATGCCTTTGCTATTGTTTTTTTACCTCCTACTTGACTTGTGACCCTAATGTGGACCCTATTGGTTTGTATTCTTTAATTTGGAAAGCTAAAGCTCCTTAAAAAATGAAAGCATTTATTTGGATTGTGGTTCTTGAAAGAATTAATACTAATGATTTGCTTCAAAAGAGAAGACCTAATAAGGTCATGTCATCGGATGTTTATGTCCTTTGTTTGAGGAGTGGAGAGACTTGTTCTTATCTGTTTCTTCGTTGCCCTTTTACTTAGGTTGTTTGGAATGAACTTTTTGTTATATTTGGGGAAGACTGGTTTGTCCCTCACTCCCTCTACCTTGAAGGCTTTTTGTACCATCACATTTAGAGGTTTTGGCAAAGGGAAGGATAGGAAAGCCATGTGGCAATGCACCATTATGTCTATTATTTGGTGTGCCTGGTTGGAGAGGAATGCTAGAATTTTCAAAGGGGTGATCACTACTAATAACTTGCTTTGGAGTAGAGTGGTATATCTTGCGTTGCTGTGGATGTCGATGGCTTTTTTTCGTCGTGTTTCTTCAGAAGACCTGCAGCGGGGCTGGTTGGTTCTGCTCCATTGAATTGGTTTTCAGCTTATGATGAAATGGTTGTAATTTATGGTTGCCCCCATTTTTTATTTTATTTTTTTTGATGTAAATTATTCTCTCTTCTAATAAAATTTCTTTGTTTGTCCAAAAAAAAAAAGAAAGAGAGAGAATAGATTTGTTTTGAATCTTTTATTTCTTAAGTGTGACGGTCTCACATAATTTATCTGCAAACTTTAGTGGAAGTTTTTTGAATCAAACTTGAATACATTAAAAGGATAGCGGTTTGGTCTGTTCTTTAGCTTGGGAATATAATTTTGATGGACTTGCATGGCACTCTTAAAGAAATTTGATATTTATACTTTCTTTACTAAATTTGTCCATCTCTCATTCTCTCTCTCTCTCTCTCTCTCCCCATTTTTATTTGTCTTTTTATTGTTTTGTTTTGTTCATTTTATCCTAACATTTTTATTATTAATATGTTTATTTTTGTTTTTATTTTATGCATTGTGATTTAATAATAATATATATTTTTTATTTTTATACTTTGTTCACTTAACTGCCTCCTAAAATCTTACTAGAGTGATACAAAATGAGCTTCAAAGCCTGAGATGGGAAATGATTGGCATTTTTAGGATTTGTGGGCAATCTTGTAGTTTATCTTTTTTTTAGGATTTTTCGTATTTTTGAAGCATTTTTATAATAGGATTTATAAACTTATAATCTAGAAGATTATCTAGGGTTAGGGTTTATATGATTGTCTAGGGTCTTTATGATTTAGAGATTTTTAATTTATGTGTTGTATTATTTTTTAGGGTTTGGATATTATTTTTCAGTAATTAGTACTTGATATTTATTTCAAGTGGTATTGGGTGCATTGATAGTGTTTACTGGGTATTTATTTTGTTCTCTTTGCTTTTTGGTTTTCTTCTTTGTCTTTTTCTCTTTCTTCTGGATTATCCCAGATTTTGATTTTGTTAGGAAGATGTCTTATCTTAATCTATAAATGAACTTCTACTTTTGTCATCAAAATAATAAAAAAAAAAACCTGTATAAAGGCTTGATACATAATTAACCATGAAAGAAACATTAGGATATTGAGTAGGGGTAAGTATAATTTGGAAAAAATCGAATTGATCGAATTAATTGGCCGAAATTATCTGATTCGGTTTGGGTAAAAAACCTGATTCAGTTCGTTCGATTGAAATTTTACAAAAGTTCGATTAATCAATTTTGATTTGGTAAAATAATTCGGTTAACTGATTTATTAATGAATTAGATTTTAAATATAAATTATGAATATAAATTTTATTTATTAGGGAATAGGGCTCGGCAGTCGGGTTTGGGCCTTCGGGGTAAAATGGGCGGAGGGGTCTCGCGCTCTCGTCTCTCACAGCTCACTTCGTTCTCAGACCGAAACCCCAATCAGTCGCTGCGTTTGTGTTCCATACTTCCATTTTTCTTGCTCCGGCGGCCACCAGCTCGCCGAGCAAACCCGGTAACTCTTCCTCTCCTCCTCCTCCTCCTCCTCCTCTTCTTCTTCTTCTTCCACTTTTGTTATTATATTTATCTGCGTTTTTTGGGTTCGCATTTATCGACATTTTTGCTGCTCCATTTTTAATTTCTGGTAGAAATTTTCACACTGCTTCGTAATTTTTCGTTCTTGGCTGATATTTTCATATTTGATGTTTGATTTTCCTTCATATTGCGTTTGGGAAGGAGGCATGATGCTTTGAGTTAGCATTTTGGTATTTCCTGATGTTGGAGACGACAAAGTTTTGACGTTTACAAAGTGGAGGCGTTGAATTTAACTTTCTTAAGTTCATTACTAAGTTGTTGAACTGTTTGTATCAAGGTCAAATTTGTTTACTGATATAGGGCTGTTCAAGCACCCAATTGAAATTCATTTACTCTGTGATTGGGTGTATATGAGTTTCAGGCATTAAAATTGAATTTGCGTGGATTTGGACAAAATGTAGAATAAAATTGTATTGACTTTCTTTCAAATTTACTAAATTCAGCTTCAAAATATTTAATGGATGCTCCCAAACACCACCTTAGAGCCATGAAAATTAGGTTAAATCTAGAGAAAATTTATCCTGGTTCTTGGTTAGTTTTATTGGAATGCATTATTTAGTGCTTGAAAATTTTAAATCTTGAAAGTTCAATGAGAACATATTCCATTGAAACATTATCAAGTGTCTGCTTCCATTTGATTTTGTGGAAAAATGCTGTATTGTAATTTTATTTTCTTTTAGCCAGAAAAAGTGATGCAATTTTATTCATTAAAATGCTATTCACAACAAATGCATCGATTAAATTTTAGTGGGATGATCAACGCGTGCTCATTGCATATATTTTTAATAATTGAAACCCAGAACCACATTTTTTTGAGCTTTCTGCATATGATTGCCACTTGCTAAGTTATGAATATGAATGCAATAGGTAAGCATATTGTTTTATTTTAGTTTTTTCCTTCAATAAACAAAGCCATGCGTGTTTCTTTAGGTCAATCGACTGTTGATGACATAGTAAGCATGTAAAAGTTTTTAAGGTAAGAATGCTTTATGTTGTGGATAGAGTACCATTCTTCGTTTTATTGCCTGTGTAGATCTTGCAAACTTCAATTGTTTGAATCAAGCATTTTGTTTGAGGAAATGAAAGGAAAACAAGAAGCAATTAAGCTGGATTTGGTTAAATTTTTTTTTTTTTTATAATTGTATTATGTTTCTAGCAATTAATCCCAAATAATTTTGGTTAAAATCGGTTAAAATCAGTTAACCGAATTATCCGAATTGGCAATTCGGTCGGGTCGGTTTGGCGTCATCCATCAGTTCGGTCGGTTCGGTTAACAACACTATTTAACCAAAATTTTTGGTTAATTAGATTAATTACCCAAATTTGGCCAAACCAACCGTTTGCTCACCCCTAGAAAGCATTTCTTTGGTGGGAAATGGTTATGGCGCTTTCTTCAGAGCCTAATTCTCTTTGGCATAAGGTAATTTGCAGTAAATTTGGTTTATTACAAAATAAGTGGGATGGTAAAGTTAGGGTTAATATTACTCATGCGAGTTCTTGGAAGTTTATGTCCCAGATTTATGACTATTTCTTTCCAAAACCCAGTATATGGTGGGTAATGGGGTTGAATTCGTTTTTGGGAGGACCTTTGGACTGGGGAGCTGCCTTTGCTATTGTTTTTTTTACCTCTTACTTGACTTGTGACCCTAATGCAGACCCTATTGGTTTGTATTCTTTGATCTGGAAAGCTAAAGCTCCTCAAAAAATGAAAGCATTTATTTTGATTGTGGTTCTTGAAAGAATTAATACTAATGATTTGCTTAAGAAGAGAAGAACGTTGTTTGGAATGAAATTTTTGTTATATTTGGTGAAGACTGGGCTTGTCCCTCACTCCCTCTACCTTGAAGGCTTTTTGTATCATCACATTTAGGGGTTTTGGCAAAGGGAAGGATAGGAAAGCCGTGTGGCGATGCACTGTTATGTCTATTATTTGGTGTGCCTAGTTGGAGAGGAATGCTAGAATTTTTAAAGGGGTGGCCACTACTAATAACTTGCTTTGGAGTGGAGTGGTATATCCTGCGTTGCTGTGGATGTCGACTAATGGCTTTTTTTCGTCATGTTTCTTCAGAAGACCTGTAGCGGGATTGGTTGGTTCTGCTCCATTGAATTGGTTTTCAGTTTATGATGAAATGGTTGCCCCCATTTTTTATTTTTTTTTTCACTTTTTTCTAATGAAATTTCTTCTCTCTTCTAATAAAATTTCTTTGTTTATCAAAAAAAGAAAAAAGAAAAAGAAAAAAAAAAGAGAGAATAGATTTGTTTTGAATCTTTTATTTCATAAGTGTGACTGTCTCACATAATTTATCTACAAACTTTAGTGGAAGTTTTTTGAATTAAACTTGAATACATTAAAAGGATAGCGGTTTGGTCTGTTCTTTCGCTTGTGAATATAATTTTGTGTGGACTGTGGAGAAGGTATTAGCAGCCCCAACACATCTGTTCACAAATGTCACCTAACTTCAAGTTATATCTAAATCTAGACCATGGGCGGTCCTTGATTCAATGCATTTCCACGTGAAAGCTTCAAACCCTTGTCATCAGATATTTAAATATTGGGTCACCTCATCACCCTCTTGACACACTTGGCTAAGCAAGGGTACCCTCCCCTACACCAGGCTCGCATCAGGAGGATCCACATGGACTGCTGTTGTTGTACCTAGGCACAAGCTCCAGCCTTCGTTGTTGGATTAGTTTGCTTTTGCTTAAAACATTCCTAGGTATACAATAGTAAGCTTGATCTCCTAATTATTTTCATGGTAGTTTTTGTTATTAGATATTTATTGGTTACTATTTCTAGTTTTTTTTTTTTGTTTTTCTTAGTTTTTTATAATTTTAAAAATATCTTATTCTATATATTTATTTATGTTATTTTATCCCTTCATAACTTTGATGGACTTGCATGGCACTCTTAGAGAAATTTGATATTTATACTTTCTTTACTAAATTTGTCCATCTCTCATTCTCTTTCTCTCTCTCTCTCACCCCCCATTTTTATTTGTCTTTTTATTGTTTTGTTTTGTTCATTTTATCCTAACATTTTTCTTATTAATATGTTTATTTTTGTTTTTATTTTATGCATTGTGATTTAATAATAATATATATTTTTTATTTTTATACTTTGTTCACTTAACTGCCTCTTAAAATCTTACTAGAGTGATGCAAAATAAGCTTCAAAGCCTGAGATGGGAAATGATTGGCATTTTTAGGATTTATGGGCAATCTTGTAGTTTATTTTTTTTTAGGATTTTCCTTATTTTTAAAGCATTTTTATAATAGGATTTATAAACTTATAATCTAGTAGATTATCTAGGGTTTATATGATTGTCTAGGGTCTTTATGATTTAGAGATTTTTAATTTATGTGTTGTATTAATTTTTAGGGTTTGGATATTATTTTTCAGTAATTAGTACTTGATATTAATTCCTAGTGGTATTGGGTGCATTGATAGTGTGTACTGGTTATTTATTTTGTTCTCTTTGCTTTTTGGTTTTCTTCTTTGTTTTTTTGTTTTTTGTTTTTCTTCTTTCTTCTGGATTATCCCAGATCTATAAGTGAACTTCTTCTTTTGCTATCAAAATAATAAAAAAAAGAGCCTGTATAAAGGCTTGATACATAATTAACCATGAAGGACATATTGGGATATTGAGCATATCAGCGCCAATTTTATTCGTTTGTTTAGTTTCTTATTGTTTTCTCTATTGTCCTACATCTTTCTCATGCCAATCAGTCCTGCATCAATGTGTCATCGGAGATTCATCCCAATCCCCCATCATGACTTCACTACAGTTACTATCCATAGCCAACTGCCACCCTATGCCTTCCAGATTCCCAGCCTTCTATCATTCTCCTAAGCCATCCATGCAGATCTTCTCAATCACTGCTCCAGCACCAAAACCCCAAAATCTTCCCCTCTATACTCCTTCCAAAACACTAGCCGACTCCAAGCTTACCAATTAATGCATCCAAACCCCAATTTATTTTCTTCAAACTACTACGTTGAAACATTAATCTCCAAACAATCCATCACATACAGAGAACACACTTGATTTGCCGCATTGAGGGTTAAGACAACAGAAGTCAAGGAGTGGTTTAGAAAACGTTGTCACTTCTGGCCACTGCTAGAACTGAGCAGAGGTGACAGAGAGCAAGGGAAAAAAAACTGTTGCTCCTGCATCATCACCATCTTCATGCTTGATTGAGTAGCCCAACCAGTAGATCTTCCGTTCTGAATCCCGAAATCATCCAGTGGAATCTCCTCCCCCCTTCGATCATAGGCCAACAACCATGGTGACTAAGGACCAATTCGAGCCAACTCAATGATATCTGCTTGGATTGATGATCTGGAGAGATATCCATGTGCTTGTCAAATGGAGAAATATGGATCTTCAATATTTCAAGAAGGAAATCACTGGCATTAGCAATCTACTGATAGAAGTAATGATTCGCTTAAATATGGGACTAAAAGAGGCCACATTACGACCTAGTACTACTCTGACAGCTACCAAGCTGGGCAATCAAACCTATATTGCTAAAAAACTGATAGCGTGGTTGACCAAAAAGAATTTATTGTTGAAGAAGAAAAGGAGAGGTTGGTGTAGATGCTTAGCAAGCTTGTTTCAAAACTAGAGCTGCAACCAGCTGTATTACCGGCAGGATTAGAGGGCATAAAGGACGTTCCAGTGTTGATATTTAAGCCAAAAGAATCCATTAAGGAAATTGAGCAGGTGAAAATTGTAGAGATTAACCCATCCATGGAGCGCAAGTCCATCAAATTCAAGGTTGAAGACGAATTTATGATTCCTAATAAGTTTGTTTCCAATGCCTCTGCCCACTTGCATTCATATTTATATTTGAAACATGCATATTATATATTTCAGATGTAAGTTTGATTGGTCAATTCTTCATCCTTAAAGTATTTCAAATTTTAGGTGGAACTTTTACCAACTGAGGGAGAACGATGCAAAATGAGCTTCAAGGCTTGCGATGGAAATGTTTGGCAAAATGAGCTTCAAGGCTTTTTGATGGAAATGCTTGCGATGCAAAATGAACATCACACACATTTCTGCAATCTCCCAAATCCTATCATACATGCATATTCAATGTATTGACCAAACTAAAAACTTAACCATTCATATTTAAAGATAGTTCTAATTATATTTACAACTCGGTTCACACATTTAAACTTGCATTCAAACGTTCAACACTCAACCTTGAATCCTTGATTCTATCAAATGCCCCTTTAGTTTATATGTCTTATTTTATTTTATTTTTTTAATATTATTTTTGAATGATCTCCTTGACACTTCTAGGTTGTTTTGAATCTTTTGTGTTATTATTATTTATCATTTATTCTTTTTTAATTTAATATTCTTTTGTTTATCTTTTTATTTTGTTTTCTTGTTCTTTTATGTTTTATTTGTTTGATATTTTGTCTGCCTCCATTTCCTTTCTTGCTGGGTATCCTCAACCCTCTTAAGGCAGCCCAGAGTTTTTATTACCACTTTTTTATTTTGTTTTTCATTATTTATTCCAGTGTCTTAAAAGGGGAAGGTGCATGGAGAGGTAAGACATAGGCCTTTTGGGACTGTATTTTTTAAATTAATTAATAAATAAAATAAATTTATATATAGTAGACAATAAGAAAAGTTTTGAATAATAAAGAAACAAATATAAGCAGTGTTTGAAAAGGCTCAATCGAGGTTCGCCTCAAGGCAAGGCATGCTTAAAACGCCTTGAGGCTCAATCCAAAATACCAAATTCCAAAAAGGCTAACGCATTACATGCTGAGGCTTACAGATTTTTACAAAAAGCACGCCTTTTGCGCCTTTTAGTTGAGGCTTATGCATTTTGGGTGTGTGATTCTCTAGTTAGAATTGGTTAGAAAATTTTAACTACATGTTTGTACAAAAGGAATGTCATAATATGAGTTTATTTCTAAAACTCTTGAACCTCAACCTTGCCAAAATAACTGGACTTGTGTCTTACATCATGAAAATAGTTTGAACTTTGTAATGGTATAATTATCTCTTGTTATGATTTATGTCATGTATTCAAGTTAGCAATTTTTGAATGCCCAACAAGTATTTTGCGAAGTACATCGAGTTTTTCTTTTTTATATTATATTTATGATTTTCTTAATTTTTACTTTATTTTAAATATATAAAATTTATTTAACTAATTTTTATCTTAAAAAACAAATTCTCAAAATTCTTGTGCCCCAATGCCTTAAGGCTTGCACCTTTGTCTTTTAAAATATTGAATATAAGTTATAAAACATAATTCTTAGATCCCATCTAGGCCATTATTAGCTGATAAAGTCAAAGAAAGCATGTCAAAAGATAAGCATACGCCATAACATCACAAAATTCACACTATTTGTGGTTCAAAGTTTGAACTCTTAAATAAACATTACAAAATCTAAGCATCAAGGTCTCATCAATCCAAGATTCTAAGAATCTAAAATCTAAATTATCAAAGTTTAGAACAAACTGTCAAAGTCGTCTTCATCAAGTTGTCATCTTTATCAAAGTCATCCATAGTAGGAGTCCTTCCACTTAAAAATTCCCCTCCCCCTCCTACTTCAATAACATCATCTTCTTCCTCAATCTTGGCCAATTTCAGCCTCTTGCCTTTATCTTGAGCAAGGTCTTAAATTTCAATTTCGACTCAAATTTTGAAGCTCCAAAAGTATGGAAATTTCTACCAAAATTTCGATTTTGATTTCAATTTCAATTTCAATTTGAAGAAGTAACGGAAATTAGTAGTAAAGCATGGAATTCTTTATGAAACTTTAGAAATGGTTAACAAACATAATAATATAAGTTTTAGGACAAATATATTACAAATTAAATACATCTATGTTTTGTATGATGTGGAAAAGTTGTAAAATAGTATGTGTATCAAACATATTTGTAAGATAATGGACATTAAACGTATTTAGTCAATACAAATGAAATTCATAAATCATTTAAATATTACTTATTATACAAATAATGATAATTTAGAAATGAATGGTTAAATAAAATGTTACTATAAGTTTATTTTTTCATGTAATTTCAAAAGCACTTGTAATAATTGTCGTGACGTTCCCGGGCGCGAACTTGGTACGACTCAAAAATGATAATGAAAGTGAAGTGGATTTTGAAAATGTGATTTTCGTGTAAAATAATGTGTGATGGAGTCACTACTAACCTTTTGAAGTGTGGTTAGAACACTTGATTATTACCCAATTAAGGGTAGAATCGGTTTGCATTTCCAGAGTCAGGCTCGGAAGTTCGGCTACGCGAGGGAAAGGTATCAGCACCCCTTATGCGCCCATTTTTACGAACGGTGCCTAATTAATCGAAAATTATCCCAAAATAAATTTAATAAGCCTTTGAAAATTACTCCATTTCAAAAATCAAAGAAAATGCATAAAATAAAATACTATATAAGTATTCTCCCAAAACTAGGGCATACCGTACTCTAAAAAGCTCATGCCTCCCTTCTAAATCATAGGGATGGAAAATCGAGAAAATGGCTTACAAAAATACACTCCTGGGGTTTTGAAATCTTTATAAAATTTTCTAAGTGAAAAGTAATATTCTGGGAGGTTTTGGAATTTATTCGGGATGGAAACAATTTTCTGGGCGTCGAAACATTTTTTTTGGATTTTTGGTGATTTTTCCATATTTTCCCGAATTTTAAAATAACAAAAAGACAATTAAGCAAAAACAATGAAAATCAAGTTCGAAAAATATTTTTAAAATTTTCTCCTGAGTTTTTTGATTTTTTTTGTGATTTTTCTAAAATTTTTATGGGTTTTCAAAAGTTTAAATATAAAATAAAATATAAGGTTAAACCGATTTCATCTCGGTTCAGAGGACCCAACCTGTTCGGGGAGAAAACTAGTTAAAGGGGAAGGGTCAACCTGTTTAAGGTCTGGTCAAGACCATCAAGTCAACACACGTTGCCCTCCATGTGGTGCGTGAGTTAGTGTGTGTAAAGGGGTGCATGGGGTGCGTATGTTAATGTGTGCTAGTGTGTGTTCTAGTGCGTGCATGGGATTGTGTGAGTTAGTGCTTGTTTTAGTGTGTGTAAAGGTGTGCATGGGGTGTGTGAGTTAGCGCGTGTTTTAGTGTGTGTAAAGGTGTGCATGGGGTGCGTAAGTTAGTGCGTGTTTTAGTGTATGTAAAGGTGTGCATGGGGTGGGTGAGTTAGAGTGTGCTAGTGCATGCATGGGAGTGTGTTTCAGTGTGTGCGCAGGCTGTGAAGTGAGTGTGTGTAAATTAGTGGTGCATGAGTTGGTGTGTGTGTAGGCTGTGAAGTGAGTGTGTGTAAATTAGTGGTGCGTGAGTTGGTGTGTGTGCAGTTCGTGAAGTGAGGGTGTGTGTAAATTAGTGGTGCGTGAGTTGGTGTGTGTTTTTAGTGTGAGACCCCTAGAGATGGAGATGGCTTCGAAGCCGGTTCACCATCGATGCTCGGTGATGCCACTTCCGAGTTCGGATCCGATTCACTTGGAGATCAAGTGGGAGCCACACTGGGAACAAGTGACACCCCCCCAAGTGCCGATCGCATCAGCAGACAGCCCATAAGCAGCAAAAGCTGCACAGCCTTAAACATCAACAGGACACCGTATTGGGCACTATTCTTGAATCCTCTTCCTCCAATTCTAGCTGCAAACTCCAACTCCCATTGCTACAAAACTCCTCATGATGTGTATTTATCCAAAACAGATGTTCATCTTCCACACATCTCCGGCGTTTGACGTTGATGAAACGGGACAGTGAGGCAAAAACAGGGTGGAATAAAAATCAGTGGGTTTCAAACACCTATGAAGATGGCAAAATCGCAGTCTAGGGTGAGGAAGCCACTACCTGGAGAAATAAGAGATTTTGTGGATTTCTAGCAATTAATATTTTTAGATTGATACAAACCGGTTCAAACCATGTCAGACTAACATACAACCCCTTTTGTTCAACCGTTGGCGGGTAAGCATGAACAAGGTGGCGATTGTCGCACGGTGCCGCTCTTCCACCAGCCACGCCCACAAAATACACGTTATCTGCAACCCCTCACAAACACCGTATTAAGGCTGGGTGATAGGACGTTGAGCGTGGGGCTGGAAGAGAGCACCTAATGCAGGCTGCGCGTGACTACGAAACTCTAGATCGAACGGCAGGGGTGCGGTGAACACTCACGGGATCAGGTGGTGCTTCGTTGTCTACAGGGTGTGGAAGTTGGCGTGGAAGGTGGTCGGAAGTCTGGGCGATCGAGAGTGAGCCGTTTTTGTGTGTGGATGAGATGCAGAGGGAGACGAGAGATGCAGAGTGGTGAGCTTACTGCCCGTGAGGGTGGGTGGGTGTGAGAGGAGCTCGTGGGGCTACAAGCTTGGCCGCCGGGTTGCTGCTATAAGCTTGGCCGCTGAAGTTGATGGTGCGTGCAGCGGAGTTGCCCGTCTGTGTGTGTAGGAAGCTCACGACTGGTGGGCTGTGGCGGAGTGCTACTTAAGAGGTGCCGGAGCTGTGGTGTTGCATTGGTGTTGGGAGGTATGGCCGTGAACAGCTGGAAATGGTGGTGATGATGGGTGGTGATGGCGCCCGGAGTTGTAGGGGGTGGTCGGAGTACTCGAGGCCGTGAGGTGCGGGGTTGGTCTTGGGGAAACCGAGAGAGATGGGAGAGAGATGAGGGAGGAGAGGTTCAGAGAGATCACTGGGCTCGGGTCCGAGGGGTGAGCAGCGAAGAGAATGAGAGAGAGAGCCGGCAATGGTGATGGTGAAGGTGGTGGGTTTGCCAGTGGTTCGGGTGGTCGTGGATGGAGATGGTGGTTCTGGCTATGGTGGTACGGCGAGAGAGGAAAAAAAAAAGGGAAATTGGGAGAGGGTGATGGCGAGAAGTGTTTAGGGGGAAAACGACAGTGAGGAGAGTCTGAGAGGGTGAGCTGGGATATACCTAGAGAATGGAGGCGTTCACGGCCGGGGATAGAGGCTAGGTTGTGGGTGACGGAGATGATGGTGAAGATATGGAGAGATGAGAGGATGGAGAAGAGATCAAGGAGGCCTTGTGAGGGAAAATGGAGAGTAATGGAGGGAGAGAGAAGCCTGGGTGATGTGTGAACAGTGGCAATGAGAAATGGAGAACCCCGCCCTTGCCTTTCTGTGCTAGGACTCTCTTTATAGGGAGTCTGCAGATGGAAAATGGCGCGCATGGCCTCGCAGGAAGCAAAAGGCAATCCCAACCGAAAATATTCCTCTCTTATGCACATATGCGTTTTCTGTTTTGGGAGAGAATCATTGTGCACGTGCCTTTTCCCTTCTTTTTTATTTTTGAATTTCTTAAATATTTATCTTTTGCTGGCCAATTTTATTTTCCCAAAAGGAAAGTCTCGGGTTTTAAAAATAAATCTTGATTCCCAGCAACAGACGGACCTGAACTCAATTTAATAAAAACGACTCGATAAAATGCTTAATTCAAAGGGTTCAATTTTCAAATTAAACAATTCAATTCGAAAAAAATTAGAAGACTCAATTTATAAAAAACAAACGGGACTTATTTTTGAAAATAATCGGAACTCACTCAATTTAGAAGACTCGGGACTCATTTTTTAAAAACACTGTGACTCAAATAAAAGACTTTTAATTTTGAAAAGGACTCGATTTGATTTTTTTTGAAAGGATCCTCTAATTTCCGGGATTCAAAGTCAAATTTTATTACGCCGGGTCTTCTCAGGGTTGCCTGGTTAAAATTGGGTTGTCTACAATAATCTTTTGTTTCGATAAAATAAATAAAATAAATTAAGAGAGAAATTTCACTTCACTCCTAAACCTCTCATTTGAATTTTGACGAAATTTCATTGTATAGTTAAAATTTCATGATTTCAATAAATTTTGGATAAATTGTTGAGATTTCGATGGAAATCGAATGCCATTTCGATTTCGAGGGGGACAGAAATAAGAAATTTCAACAATTTCGTGGAAATTTAAGACCATGATCTTGGGTGCTTACATATTCAATGAAATTATATATTAGGAGAAATTGAAAGTGACAATTTAGTTGATTCCAAAATAACTATTGTTCTTTTACTTACCCAAGCTTTCATTAGAATCACTACTCTTCATTCTGCAAAGAATTAAGGAATGAGAACTCCTATAAGCTTGAATCACTTGAATCACTTGACCATTATCTCTTTTGTTAGCTACCTCTAGCAAAGCTTTGAAGGCTACAACTTCAAAGAGATTTTCATCGTCAAGCTAAGAAGCATCCTTTGGGAGGATGGATTCTTCCTTTTTAGTAATCTTCTCATCATCTGAATCTACTTCACCAAGATTGGATCATAATTTTGTCTTCTTCTTATAGCTCAATCTCTTGATTCATGTTGTTTTCACGTAAACTCTAGCATTCAAACTTCTATGCTCTATTATCTAACAAATCCAATTGGATGTCTATAGCTGGTCTCTCCTCATATTCCAACATTCTATCCATGTAATCTAATAATCATTTCTTTACTTCTTCACAACCAGAGAAGTTCTCCCATTTAGATAATACCTATGACATACAAGAGGGTGATGGAGTTGTGGAGCCCATCTATCATCTATTTTCCTCCAAATGGATCCATACATCTTGGAATTTATAGGAAAATTGATTGCAATTTTTTCCTTTGTTGAATCGGTCAACTCATAGATGAACCCATAGTTGTAAATCGAGATTTGAATCATGAATCGAAATTCCTACTGGGAAATCGAGAATCGAGAATTGTATTGAATCGTAAGATTCGGTACAAATTTCCAAAATCAATTGACATGCATGTATTGATATACAAACAACAAGCAAAATAGTAAAGTACATTTAAATTTTGACAATAAAAAAAAAATCGTATTTCATGTGTATGCTTTCCCTAAACAGATGAGAAGTAAGAGAATGAGTTAGGAAATATTAATAAAATAATGAACTTTATGCTGTTTAAAGGAAGGAATCAAGAAAAAAATAATAAATTTTTTTTGTGGGTGTTTATTAACAATTTATAAAAAGAATATTTCATGCATATTCTTTCTTGGATTAAAAGGAAAAAAAAAACTGAAAAATGATAATATTTGAACAAACTGCTGAAAGAAAACTAACTATTGGATCTTAACACAATGAAACATGAGTACCTCCTTAGCTGGTGAGTGTTCTGCCCCTTCTTAATGGCAGAACACTATACTCCTAAAGTGAAGAATGGTTTTGTGAAGGCAGCATAAGACCTAAAATTCTATTATTTCCTTTTTTAAAGTACAAAATTGATGTAGACTGGGAATGGAAGGTCTTTGTGTGAAAATGAAAGCAATAAAAAAGAAATAAATTTTGTTTTTGGGGTTTTATATTAGTAAGGTTTGCCAAGATGTGATAGGTCTAGAATTGTGTGAATAGATTCGGATAATTTGATAGATTCACAAGGTGAATTGATAAATATGGCAATAATTCTGTTATTTTTAGATTCGCTAGTAAGATTCAAATCAATTTGGTTTGGAATTGATATGAATCGTATGAATTGAATCGCAAATCATAAGATTCTAACAACTATGGATAAACCCCATGGTGAATCTTTCCTCGGAATCAACTTCCCTTGGACACAAATAAGGACAACACTCTTGATAAGATAAGCCACATGAGACCAAAAAAGTTGATCTAACAAAGAATTGAGTGTACCCTTATACCTTCATGCATTTTTGCACAAGTAGACTTGCATCACATTTCTGAGGAGAACATAGATTGAAGGCCTTGCTTTTGTTTGTAGAGGCTTTGGAGTGTCAAAAAGTAAGTGCGTCACCTCTGGAAGGATGAGTTCTTTATTGTTGGTGAAATGCTGCTTCATCATTGCAAGAACATAGGAGTGCTTATGAATAAATTTCACAACTTGCTTAGCATTTATGATTGTGCTTGCTTGGATCTTTAGTCTTGCTATTTCCTTCAATATGAGATCCAAACAATGTGCAGCACAAGGAGCCTAATACAGCTCCCTTTTTTCCATAAGCTTCTTTCCGTCATTTATTATTTTTTTCCACAAGGAGCCGATACCACATTCATTCTTCTCACTTCTTTAACCACCTCATCCAGATGTGTGAATAAGAAATCAGCATTTCTTTATAGAATCAAAAGCATCAATGGATTTTAAAAACTATAAACGAGTAGGACTATTTACTGGAAAATTAACGAGGACCTTTGATGTATTTCCCAAACAAAATCTTTTTTTTTTTCCCTTTGATTCACTGTTAGTCATGTTTTTTGGTTGTTGAAAAGGTTATAATCAGTACCTGCAGTATGGAAGGCTCTAATTCTAAAAGAGAACATAGTTCATTCACTTCATTGTATGGGATAGAGGATACCTATGGATCTTTGTTCGCTGAATCTTTTCTTTCACAGCTCATGAAATCCCCGAGTCCTTGCTCATTCCCCTTTAATAATTTCATCTGGAAAGTGAAGGTTGCTTTCAAGATCAGAGCTTTCATGTGGCTGGCTCTTTGTAGGCTAAACATCAATGATCTGTTGCAGTTGAGCCCTTTCAAGGCTATTCCAGATATCTGTTTCCTGAGTTCTGAGTCGAAGGAAGCCACTGACCACTTGTCTCTGCATCGTTGGGCAATTGAGCAATCCTTCTGTTTTCAGTTTTAGTGAGCACGTTGTGCTTCCCCAAACCATTTTTTCCCTGATATGCCTGTTTCGTTGGACTGTTGATGCTTTCTTGATGGTGTGCTGCAAAGGTTTTGAGAGGAGCAAGAAAGGGGTGGCCTTATGGAGATTCTTTGTCTTTGCCCTCTTTTGCCCTCTGGATTGAAAGGACCAAGGATTTTTAATGGCGAAAACCCCGCTTAGCCTGCTTCAGGATAGATTTGTTTTCCCGGCTTCCTTTTGGGCTCACTCTTTTGGTTTTTTTAAAGGGAATGTTATTATTGGATCTTCAGAGGGATTGGAGGGTTGTAATTTTTTTTAGTTTCTGTTAGGGTGATTTCTTATCCTGCTCCCATAGTAAATTCTTCTCTCTTTCGTTAACAAATCTCATTTTCTATAAAAAATATGTACATCGGCACAGAGAACAATTGCATTGAACCATTCAAAATTCAGCCTTTCAATATGGAAAATTAGGAAAAGAAAAACTAACTATGCTTCAATTATTTCAATATTTCATAATGGAAAAAATGGGGAAAATGGCGAGAGACAGCTGCATGTTGGCCCAAGAGAACATGCCCGACTTCCAGTGGAAGTGAAAGAGAGCTCGCCTGTTGGACTAAGAGAGCTACCTAGAGGAGGGAGGGAGAGCTCACCTAGAGATGTATTTTATAATTAATTTTTATATTTTTAAAATAAGTTAAACTGTGGGTATTGAAAGGTATGCCTTGATAATTGAGGTGTCAAAAGTTTGTGTTTACAGTCAAGGCATATGCATATTGTTGATAGAAGTATGCTTTGGGTTTTCATATTTTGCAGTACGCTTTGAGTTGTTTAGGCCTAAAACACAGAACGGTGTACCTCAAAAACACCTTTCAGAACACTTTTTATTGTATACCTATATTTTTTCATCCATTTATTAATTATATTTATATTTATATATTTTTTTGATTCATCATTTCTATACTTTGTTTTTTTGTTACTTTTTTTTTAATGTTTGTTACTTATTGCATATTCCGTTGTATCCTTTTTAGTATTATTGTTTTTCATGTAGCATCTTTTGTTCTTTTTTACCCATGTTTTCTTTTCCCTTAGTCCTCAACACCTCGAGGCAGCCCAAGAGATTTCTTTAGTGTCAAATAAGGGCGTTGTCACCATATTTTGTTTCAGGGGCATTCTTTTCACTAAAAAAAAAAAAGTTGAAATGGATTCATTCCTGGGCAGGTTACAGATATGGGGTTGGCCGACCTGAGATGCAAGCTGGCCCAATTTCCATTTTGGCCCCAAGCCACGAGCTCAGATTCAGCCATATTAGGGTCTACCTGGGTTCTCTCTTTTATTGCGTCCTTTGATTTTTTTCCCCTTCACCTTTTTTCATCTCTCCCCTTCTATCAATGAATCTAGAGGTGTCCTTCATACTGAAAAATGCAGTTTATCTGGTTTCTTGATCCTAGTCAGTCTTCTTCTTCTTCAATTTATCATCACTCTACCCGCCGGCTTCATATCAGTTACGTCATTGCCATCATTTGAATGCTCTGGCAGTGAATTTAACTGAATCTTCCTGTTTTTTGGGCTTCGTGACAGTGGTGGTTGGACAGTTCAGTGACAGGCTGTGTGCAACAGCTACATTCTACAGTGCTAAACGACATTAATCGATCTACATTCCATGGGTGGAAATGCTCAGGAAGCCACTGTTCATGACATTGCAATTTATACGGGGATGGTTTTGTCTTTTGTTTTATTTTATTTTATCTTATTTTATTTTGGTATTTTAAACCATATTTTTTTGGCATTTGGAATGTAGGAGAAGGTCTTGGTGATGATGGCTGTAAGTGATTTGGATTGACAATCTGCATGGGTTCTAGTTGTCTGATGGATACCTTGACCTGCATGTTACCACATACATACATACATATATATATATATATATATATATATATATATATATGTATGTATGTATGTATTCATGCATACAACAACAGCACACACACACACACACACACACACATATATATATATATATATTTGTCTGTATGCATGCATGTATAAAAAAAACATATATTAAGCTTGATGGGAAATACAAAGGAAATGCTTGAAGAAGCTTAAATAGAAAAAACAAGTCAGAAGGATCCTGACTAAAATTACAGCATCTTCCTTTGTTGGCCTTCCAATAGGGATAGATGGAATCCAGCCCAGGTGAGCTTGCCAAGTGGCGGGAGGATCCATACCTTGACACAATTATTGTTATGGCAATTCATTTATTTTTTTTAAAAGGGAATCAATCTTTATCCAAAAATATGCAAGCTAAGTTTAATTCAATATTTTCAGCAGCAGTGCTACAGGTATCTGAGATATCATGTGAGGAAAATTTCTTTTTATGTTATGAATTTTATATTTGTATTCATTTTTATGTTTTTAATTTGTTATTATCTTGATGGAAGAAAAATTTCATAAAATAATTATTATTTTTAATTTATTATTTATATTTATATTTGATAGTTTATTTTGTTTTATGATACTATGCCTGAAATATACGTGAAACTCTAGCCACAATCTTGATTATGCTAATATCAAGCCATGCTTATTGTAATCATTCTTTCCAAATGCACTTTATTTTTCTTTATTCTACTTCTTTCATTTTTTTTTTTTTTTAAATTATTGCAGACCTTCCAGATTAAAAATTTATTTGTTTCCCTTATATTAGCTTACTGTCAAGCCTTTCTACTTTATTCTGTGTTCTATTGCTGGTTATTGTCCGTCAAGAGACATTATGTTTTGAATGCATATTTTCTTTCGCCTATAGGGAAAAGAAGAGACTTGCATATTGTTTTTATTGACTTAGAGAAAGCGTATGATATAATCCCTAAGAAAGTTCTATGATCGGCTTTGGAAAAGAAGGGAGTATGTAGCAGATATACTGATTCCATTAAGGATATGTATGATAGAGTAACAACTAGCAATAGGATTGCAGGAGAAGAGTCTAAAGAATTTCCAATCACAATAGGTGTAAATCAAGGTTCTTCTTTGAGCCCCTGTTTGTTTGCTTTAATGATTTATGAACTCATTAGAAATATCCAAAATGAAATACCATGGTTTATGCTATTTGCTAAGTTAGAACTATGTTGAACAAATTTAGAGTCTAGAGGTTTTAGGATAAGTAATAAGACAGAATATATGAAATGTAATTTCAGCCATGTAAGGAGGAATGTTGAAGATAAGATTAAAATTGATAATCAAGAAATCAACAAAACTTGTAGATTTTGATATCTTGGATTTATTATGTAAGCCAAAGGAGAAATTGAAGAGCATGTAGTAGTACATAGAGTTAAAGCAGGTTGGGTAAAATGGATGAGAGCTTTGAGTGTGCTGTGCAATCGTAGAATACTACTAAATTAAAAAGAAAGTTCTATAGGATGACTGCATGACCAGCTATGCTTTATGAATAAGAATGCTGGGCAACTAAGTAACAACATATTCAAAAAGTAAAAGTGGCTGAAATATGCATGCTAAGGTGGATGAGTTATAACATTAGAAGACAAATTAAGCCAACGAACATATTCACAGTAAGTTAGGCATAGCACCAGTAGAAGATAAGGGATGGACAACTTAAATGGTTTTGGGCATTTGAAATGCAGGCCAAATAGTGCACCAGTGAGGAGGAGTGAGCTAGTTATTATTGATGGTATTAGGAGAGGTGGGGGGATAGACCTAAATGACTTGAAATAAGGTAGTGAGAAAGTATTTATCAGCTCTTAAGTTAGTCAAAGAAAATGCCCACGTGAATTGGAGGAAAAGGATTCATATAGTTGACCCTAGTAGTGGGACTTAAGAGTTGTTATTGTTGTTGTTGTTGTTGTAGGGCTTTTGTATTTTAGCTTTTGTGTATTATTTATTAGCTTTATATCAGATTTGTGCAGCCATTTGTTTTTACGAGTAAAACAAAAATTTCTGTCTCTTTTTCTCTCCTGTTCCTTGCTATGAACGGCCCCCTCCTTCCTCTATCCCCTCTTCTCCCAATTCTTCTCTAATATATTGTTCAGTTGTGGTTCTAGACATGAACAAGTTTTTCGCCACCTCTAGCTGTTTGTTTCCCATTCTTGAGGGTGAAGCCTAGTTGTTATGACAATCTCTGGCTTTATTAAAACTTGAGCATGATAGTTCATCAGAGGTCCCTTGAAGGTAGTTTAGATAAAGTACTCACTTGTTGAATAACTCACAATGCTTCACAGCCTTCTCAAACTCCTCACACGACATGGCTTTATACATCTCTCACAGTAATCAAAGGTGCACTTGAGGTGCGAGGAACATTGGGATGATGGGGCTTGTGCCTCATTGTGGTCAAGGCCAGACAACCTTCAAGAGGTGCCGTTGAGGAGAGGCTTGAGGTGTGCCTTGTGCATGTTTTTCTTTATTTTTTTTTCCCTCTGTGATCTCAGCCATCTTATTTGTGTTTATGATTATAGAAAATGGTGAAAAGCTTTGGGTATTGTCTTCTTTTTTCTTGCATCAATGTCTCTCAACACTCTGCAAGTCGGCATTCTCTTGCAAAAAGAAAAGTGAAAATCTCAGCATCTTCAAGATAAGCATAGCTGTGATAAAAGGCCAATCCTAGATTCCCACCAGCTCTCAAGCTTTGATTGAAGGCCAACTCTCATTCTCTTCTTCTCCTCCCTTTTATTCTTCTTCTTTGACCAAAATCATGATTCTGCTGCTCTCAGTCAGAGCTGCTGTGACTAGTGACCACCCCCCTTTTAATTTTGCCCCTTTTTTGGCTGTTATTCTGGCATTTCTGCGATTTTTTCCTTAGATTTCTGCCGCTGCTCTCAGTCTTCTTCTTTTCTTCTTTCCTTCCCCCCCTCTTTATCCTTCAGCTTGTTTTGCTGTTCCCAGTAAGAGCTATGACCCCTACTTTTGATGTTTTCCCCCCTTTTTCTGTTTTTTTTTTTTTTTTGAAATTTCTGCTCTGCTGGTTACTGTTCTCTTCCTTTCTTCTTCATTGTCTTTTTCTCGCCAGCTCTGCTTGTCTGGCTTCCCTGATTCTTTTCTTTTCTTTTTCCTGTTCTATTTTGAAGCTCTATTTTTTTTGGATGCATTTTTTTTTTTTGGAATTTCTGCTTTTATTTTTGGTGGAATTTTGGGCATGAACACTGACTGTTTTTTGGAATTTCTTGGTTGGAGCTGCTACACTGCTATGCTGCTGTTTTTGCTGTATTTTTTGGTTTCCTGCTGCTCTGCTCTTATTTTGTGGAATTTATGGCATTAACATTGCATATTATTAAAAATTTGTAATCTAGGATTCTTTTACGTTTTGGTCTAGATATTTTGGCATTTTGAAATTCAAAATCCATTATGTAGCGCATTTTTGCCTTGTGCCTCGTGCCTCGGCTCCTGATACCCAATGTGTCTCAACATGCCTGGTGCCTTTGACTACTGTGGTCTCTCTCTCTCTCTCTCTCTCATGCACTGATGCACGCACCCCAACCCCAAAACACCCCTTATCCAAGTTGCAAACAATGGCTATAAATCAAAGATTTTGACTACTGCTATGATCAGATTACTTTTTCAATTTTTATATTAATAAAATTTTGAATAAGATTAGGGTTTCATAATATTTTGCAGGGAAGGTGTACCAGGGGGATTTTGGCATCAGATTGCATAATTTCCTACTTCTTGCCTCCAATACCAGTTGTATCAATTTTTGTCACAGCAACTACTACATGCCCCTCAAGTTTGGGGTTCACTTCTTTACTTGCCCAGTCGCTTCCCCTGTCCATATGCATTAGCTTCTAACTTGTCATTTTTGTTGGGTTTAGCTTATGAACTTGTGAGAAAATATGTGGATACAACTCTTATGACTTGTGGTAGGTTGAAATTTACTATTTTAAGGACCCATTATTGCGAGTTTGATTCAAAGAAACGGGCATGCATGTGTGTATTTCTGTTCTCAAATAGCTGACTAAGCCAAGGCTAATCTGTTCATGTCTGTTATTCTGAAATGAACACATTTTTTTTTACTTTTTTTGTCCTATGTTTCTATGATTGAGAGTGATTTAGTTATGAGATTGAGGGTAATGGTTGTGATTATCAAAAATCGTTTGCTTTAGTTAGTTGTGAATGTGATGTTGGTTTTGGATTTTTTTTTAGTTGTTTTGGTTGTATTGTTAAAGCTATAACTCTGTTGGTTATGGTGTTCAATCATTGTCATAGGTTTTGTTTGTAGAAGGACGTCATAAAAAATGCTGCAGAGTGTGCCACACCAAATTGTGCAATCCCCAGCCAGACTGGGCTTAACGAACCCAAATTCACCCTCTCTTCAAAACCCTGCTGCACCCAAACTCACCTCCCAAGCTCCCCAATTCCAACATTCCCATCAACAATCGAGTTCGGCAACAACCACAACCACCTCCTCAACTCTCCTTTCTCTTCTCCCACCTCTCTCTAGAGCCCAATCTCTTCTCCTCCAGATGGCCTCCCTTGCTTCCAAGCTCTTTGAAGTCTCCCCCAGGCGATCCCAGTGGCTCACCTCCGTCCGTGGTTCTCTTCCAACTTTCCTTTCTTCTCAGACTCCATCCTTGATCCCAGGTTCACTCGAGTCTTCTCCTTCCACCACAAAAGAAATCCTCTCCCTGTTCACAACTCTTCAAACCCAACTCTTCGAAGCTGTTGCAGAACTCCAAGAAATACTAGATCTTCGAGATGCAAAGCAGAAAGTTGCTCAAGAAATACGAGCCAAAGATTCTGCAATTCTTTCTTTTGCAAACAAACTCAAAGAAGCAGAGCGTGTTCTTGACATCCTTGTTGATGATTACTCAGATTACCGGCGGCCAAAGAGATCAAAATCAGAAGATGATACAGAAAGTTCCTCTTCCTGTACGACAACTGTTGCATCTCAGATGAACTTGTCAGATATTTTGTGTTGTGCGCACCGGATCAGCTACACAACCTTTGCACCACCAGAATTTGGTGCTGGCCAGGCTCCCCTTCGCGGGGCACTCCCACCTGCTCCTCAAGAGGAACAAATGCGCGCTTCCCAGCTCTACAATTTTGCTGACCTTGATGTAGGTTTACCTAGAACTGTGGATAGCAAGGAGAAAACAATTGAAGCACTCATTGAAGCGCCTGCTGCTCCACCAGCAGAACCCAACCCGCTTGCAAATCTTGCCGCAATTCAGGGCCTGATTCCTCCAAATATTATGGTTCCATCAGGTTGGAAACCTGGGATGCCTGTTGAGTTGCCAACCGATTTACCAATATTGCCTCCACCTGGATGGAAGCCTGGGGACCCAGTTCCATTGCCGCCACTGGATTCCCTTCCAGTCCCTCCTAGGGCTGAAGAACAGCAGCTGCGGCCCATTGCTGCTCAAGTGTTACCCAAGGCACCTGAGCCAATACATGTTCCGCATGTTCAGCTGGATATTACTATGGATCAAGATGATGACAGTAGCGATTATAGTAGCGATGTAGCTAGCTCTGAAGATGATTAATTTTCATTGGTGGAATTGCTCCTCATGTGCTGAATTTCTCACTATCATTTTGAAAATGTCTTTCAGAATGATAAAATGGCACATGCTGTCGCATTAATTTGATTTTGTATCTTGACCAAAGACAATGATAAATTAATAAAAGATTTTGTTGTATATTGGCACTAATTATCGTCATTAAAATTTGAATGAAGATGTAACCAAATGGTAAGTGAGCAGCGAATCCCAAAATGAAATTGATGAAGTTGCTTCTTTGCTCTTTTAATATTACATATTTCTTGTTGCGGTTTCTGCTTTTGCATTATGTTACACTACTACAACTACTATTGCTCATCATCGTCATTGGTTCAAGAATTCTTCCTCTGCAACACCTAGAGCCTTCAGCAACAAAACGACAACCAGTTCCATTGTTGTTCCTAATGGGCATTACCTCTGCAACTGCAAATGACGGTTGCCAATGATCTTCAGAGAGCACATAAATTTGGTCACAAGAGCCAAGCACTTGATGATAATCATCAGAGGGAAAACAAATTTGATCATAAGAGCTAAGTAGTTGTGGTTGATGATCATTGAAGGATACAAAAGTTTGATCATAAGAACCAAGTGGCTGTTGTTGATGGTCCTTATAGGGAACAACAATTGGATCATAACCAATCAGTGGTTCTTGATGTTCATTGGAGGATAATACAAAAATTTGATCATCGGACGGTATAAAAATTTAGCCAAGTGGTTATTGATGATGATCATCTGAGGGTACGAAAACTTGATCATAAAAGCCAAGTTTTATTTGTTGATGATCATCAGAGGATGCAAAAATCTGATCATCGAATGGCATAAAAATGTGATCATAAGAGTCAAGTGGCCGTTGATGATGATCGAAGGGTACAAAAGTTTGCTCATTGAAAAAATTATCAGCATGTGTAGCTGAAGTGGAAGTGGTGGGTGCAAGTGCAACTACAACTTCATTAAGTTGTGGATCACGATGATCATCAGTAAAGATTTCAACAGTGGTGTAACTAAAATTCCCATTCCAAATTGCATCAAAGCCACAACCATAATCAATATTATTAGTATTCCTTATTATTGCATCATTAGTAGAAGTACCAATGGCGCTTCCCCTTCCATCTGTACATGTGCTGCCTTATTGCCTCCCTCTTACGCCCTGCCATTAGATTTTTCCTTTTCTAATATATCTTTCGTAAAACCTAGTAAGTCAACTGTACTCAAAAGGATGATACAATTTTTTTTTTTTCAAATTTCTTCAAGCTAGGATTGATTAAAAAGAGATGAGTTATTAATGATAAATTGACCTGATTGTAACCGGTGCCGCTCCACCCATTAAGTGAGCATTAGTGGAATTGTCAGACTTGCGAGCCGAGACGGGAACGTAGGCAGTATTGGCCAAATCTCGATAACATATCGTGCGTGCACTTTATATTTCTGCAATCTATTAACTGCACATGTGTGTTATTTTCAATAGACAGTGAATGTTGTGCATGATTTAATTTTTGCACATTATATTTATCTGCGCATTTGAGATTGCATAGACAAACCCTAAGTTGTGTATTACTAATATCTGATTTAACCTTGGAAGAAGTTTTAAAATTTCAATTCACACCCCTCTTGGGAATGTACCAATTCCAATGGGAGCATTGATACCTTCCCCTAATATAATTGTGTTGAGAATTTCACTTGTGAATTTGTCTCGTATTGGAAAATTTGAATGAATGATGAGTGCTTATATACATGGTTGGACTCAAGATCCAATAATCTTAAACTTTTAGGTCAAGTTAGTGTTCGCACATGTGTATCAAATCAACCCATGGGCTCCTTAATTCGGCTGTAGCAAATTGTACTCCTAAATGCTACTTTAACTATACAGATCGTAACTACTAGAACTTGGACCTAGGTTTAACTTAAAGACCATAAATTTGTAGAAATTAGGTGAACCAACCACACCTAGGAAATAAAAGGTTGGCGGTGATTCCCTAAAACCTATTAAACCCCATATTACTTGTTTTTCATATCACTAGCTCGGTTGCCATCTGAATTAGTGCAATTCTCCCTCGAGATGCATGTATTAACAAGGTAGAACATAAAAGGTTTGTTTAATATAGGAAATGTTTTCAATTTCCATTTCTAGAGATTCCCAAATAATTACAAAAAGATACTGCATTCTAATTTTTCAACAATTATATAAGAAATCATAAATTTAGAAAATAATAAAATGATATTTCCCAACTTTCTTACACTAATTTTAAAACTAGAAACATGATCACATGCTTGTAATTATTTGAAAATTCAAAAAAGAAAAACTAAACTATTTTTCCACTAACAAATAGTACCAAAACTTATTATTGCCCTCTAATTTTTATTCAAATGCTATTAAAAAAAAGGGAAATGAATTATTTTTTAATAACTCTTTAAAAAATTAAAAACACAAAAACTATTTTTTACAAGCAAGCAAGTCCACCCTCTCTCTCTCTCTCTCTCTCTCTCTCTCTCTCTCATGCACTCTTCCCTTAGATTGACCTATATATGCAATCCTACTAGCTAGACTTTTGTCTTTTTATTTTCCTTTTCATATAAGAATGTTCTTGACTTTCATATATGTGTGTGAGCTTCCTATGTAGGGATGAATTGATTGTATAAGAGAGACCAATTAGGTACAAGCTCAAAAACCCATGGCCTAAGATGCTATGCAACACAACTTTTTTTTTTTTTTCCTAAAAAATAATAAATAATAATTATTAAATGAATAAATTAAAAAATAAGCCCCCACTATCCACCAAAATTAATATTCAAGCTACGCAAATATATGCACCCTCACGCTGCTCCTACGCACTAGCCACTTATGGCATATATTCTCTCCATCAACCCTACTTCTTTGTTTTTCCCCACTAATGATTAAGATAATTCTTTAGTTCTTCATCTCAACTATTAGGGATCGGCACTTTCACGTTAAGGATATTTTATTTAAATTTTAAAAAAGAATAAAAAGATGTGCAAAATACGAGATAAATTAATTATCTTTCGTTAGCACCTCAAGCGGGTGAGTATCTAATATGTTTGGGGGCATTTTGGATTTGGATTTGTATTTGATTTCGAAAAGATCTAATATAAAATTGTATTGCAATTTATTCAAATTCACCCAAATCAAAATTCAATCTTTGAAATTCATGCCTCCGAACGCAGCATAGTTTAATTTATATTGTCATTTGATTGATTTTGTTTTTTAAGTCAATTACGATGCTAATTGGGTTAGAACTACACAAAGACTATAGCCCATTTCCTATCTAAAATATTTTCCTATTTTGAAAATTTAATTTCAAGCAGAACAAACATTTACAAGGGTGAATGCTGAAAAATGTGGGGGAGTCAATTGGGAAGACCACCATTGGGAACTTAAATACTTAAATCATAGTTATAGTTTTAAAAAATTAAGATTTTTATTTTAGTTTGGAAAATTTTGCTTAGTTTAGAAGTTTAGTTAATTTTGAATAATTTTGTGTTTTTTAAACTATTTTTAGGGTATTTTGTAATTATTTATTTTAATTGTAAAATCTCTCATTCTTCTCGATTCAACTATTGCAAGTGTCTCTGTGCATCATTAAGTCTCAAAGGGAGAATTATGAAGGACACAAATCTTTCACGTGATCGTGCTCCTAATGCTTTAGCGCTTTTGATGTAATTGACAGCCTTTTCATCTATAAAAGGTTCATTCCAAACTAAGAAAATGGGATCCATTATCGTGTGTCATAGCTAGTTTGCAGTGGTATTTTTGTCTCGATGGGGTTTGGACACTGCATAGTGAATTCATGACCTATCTATTCTTTCAAATTTCAAATACATTCATCCCATGTTTGGAGAGGTTTCGAATTTGGAATTGTATTGGATTTAATAAAATGATACATAAAATTATATGAAAATTTGTCCAAATCCACTTAAGATCCAAAATTTATGTTCCCAAACATTATCTTATACTTTGAAGGGTCAGAGTTCAGAAGTTACTGAAATACTAATAAAAATTTGAATTCTGACAAAATTGTTCTACAAACAAAGTTTTGGTCCTTTGGGAATCCAGACTTTAAATAAAATAGCATAAAAGTCTAAAAAAAATTAACGAAATTTTCAGAAAAAAAAATTGAAAGAAATCAAAATCTAATTTCAAATAAGGAGTTTTCTCTTAAAAATACCAAATAGCAGATTAGGGTTCCTCTCAAAATAAAGACTTTTAATAAAGTAAATTAGCTGCTCAAGATTCTCAAAATTTTATGAAACTTTCATAAAATATTTAAAGAAAATAGCACTATGTAAGGGCTAAAAGCCCAAATCTTAAGAGATTGAAATGATGAGCTGATCATATTTGATCTTTGACGAGAGGCTGAATCCAACTCCATTGTGGTTTTCTGCAAGTGAGGCCACGAGAGAGAGAGAGAGGTCCTCTTCACTATCTAAGGCAGTCTTGCAAAATCCAGCATAAAGAAGAATTGGAGAGGGATTGTTACATAGTCGGTAGAGTCGAGGATAGGGGTGGCAAAATAGGTTAGCGGGTTAGGTTTGGACGGATCGCAAATGGGTAGAGGTTAAACGGATTTGGATCGGATTTGAGTTGACCCATTTACTAACGGGTGAGTAACATATAAATCCAAGTTCACTCTTTTAGTAAATGGGTATCCATTAAGAACCCGTTTAAAAATATAATCTATTTATTTTAAATTTTTTTAAAATATTTTATATAAAGTGACATATTTTCTTAAAAAAAAAAAAACAACACTTTTTTATTTTATTTATTAATATCTTAACAAAAAAACAAAAAATGTAGAAAATAATACATCTCTTTATTAATTATTATTTTTTAATTATATATATAATTAAACAAATTCTCTCTCTCTCTCTCTCTCTCTCTCTCTCTCTCTCTCTCTCTCTCTCTCTCTCTCTCTCTCTCTCATAATTTTGAAATAACTCCTAAATTTTGTTTATTTGAATATAGACCTCATAATCTTTATAAATTTATAAAACAAAGCACACTAATCTTTCATGAGATTTAGTAAAAATGTGTTAGCCTTTTTATAAAGCTTTAAAAATCTCACAAATGTCTCTTGGAATTTGATCTATGAGAGGTTTTACAGCCTTTTATCAATTTATTGTCGAGAAACCGATTAAAATTTTAAAAAAAATATTTAACTATTTTACCCCTTTTTTTCTCTTGACGCGGATGATTTGACATAATCATGAATAGAAAATTTATTTTGTTAATAGAAGAAGATTATTTTTTGGTTTGGGGACGGATGATTACATATATATATTTCAAATATTTGAAAGAATTCTTCCTCAATTATCGTGTTTGCACTTTTAAAAGGAAAAACATACTTTAAAAGGAGTATTTAAACTATGCATATTTGACTCGAGCAAAAAAAAATCAAATACAAAATTTTTTACACACAGCTGGTCCCAAGCCTGGGTTAAGGAGGAGGGTTGCGTTTGGTAGTTGACAGCAAATCTGTTAGATCATTATGATATGAATCCTTACCGAATATTTATTATTGTTGTTGTTGACTCGATGTTAAATTGACAAAAACAGTATGAATGTACTTGAAATTGAATGTTAAGAAAGGTTCACTATAATTTTTTGCATCTCAAATCGAGCTCAAACATCTTTTTATTGGGTCTTAATCGACGCAAATATCTTTCACTTTAGTCTTATAATTTGAAAACATAAAATTTGAACTTTAAATTTATACTTATGTGAATTTAAATAAAGCATAATAAAAAATTATACTAAATTCTCCTCCAATCCACATAAATCTAATTTGAAAACTTGAAAATTATATTCTCATTTCTCAAACAACCTAAAATTATTATTTAATTTATTACTAAAAAATTTGGAGCGGAAAATGGGTTGCACCCATCACCATGCCGTGCAATGGGATTTCCCACAATGTGGTTGGGTGCACCCGACCGCCGTGCAAGTGCGGCAGAGCCACAGAGGAGGCCCTCCTCCAATCCAAGCTTCTCGCTGCAGTGCCGCCTGCAATTCAGTGATTGGTCAAATTTCTCAGGCCGGCCCCACGCATACGGCCAACGAAACGTGTTAAAATTACAAAATGCTCCTCGTCTTCCGCCAACCTTTTTTCTCTGTACGTACGAAAAGTTTTCTCCCATTTAAAAAAAAAAAATTATTTATTTATTTTTAATTGAACACGAAAAGGGTAGGTCGTGGAACCCGCACAGCGATAATAGATATACTCCGTCGCGTCGGCGTCCACCGCTTATTCGAACTATGACGTGGCATCCTTTTAGGGGGTGACCACCAGAATAACGCGACTGCTTTCCTTAATTTAATTTTTATTTAATTTTCCACTTGTACGGCATTCATCCAGAGGACGACGCGATGATATGGCGCGTGGAGGCACACGCCACCATTGAAAATGACAAAGATCACCTTTGGAAGGAAAATGTTTTGGTGGAGGCTGTCAAAAGTACATGGGGCTTGTGAAATATATGATGTAAGAATTTAATAATTTAAAAATTTTAGGGTAAAAATGTTACAAATAACTTTAATCCATAGAATCTAATAATTTAAGATTATCATGTTATTCAATTAAAAAAATTAAACACGAAATAAATACCTAAATCTATAGATATGTCCGATTTTATTGTTCAACAAACTTTTAGCAGAGAATTTTAATCTTCTACGGTTAAATCTTAAAGTGCCTTACTCGTGTTCTTCTTTTTAGATGGAAAAAAGAAAGAACGTGAAACTATTTGCGATTTGACTTTGGGACTATAACCCTATTAAGTTTTTCTTATATACTATACTATTTTAGAAGTCCATCAGTTCTAAATTAACTTAGTATTGAGTTTCCACACATTACAAAACTCATATCTAATAGATGTTAAAATAGTCCAGTAATATAATTGCCTTTAATTATGTGAGCTCAAAATAGGAAATTAAAATTTCCTAACAAGAAAAATATTCATCTCCTTCAAAACTTGTCAAAAAAAATAAAATAAAGATCTCTTATGAGGTTTTAGAAAGTTTAATAATCTCTCCTAAAATTTCAAAATATACTCACAAAGAGATTTGTCAAACCTCTGATGATATTGATGTCTTTTACTCAAAATTTTAAACAATGTTGTTGTTTGGACTATACTGGTCTTTTATAACGATTCATCATTTTAACTCTTTTTTTTTTTTTTTTTTTATTTTACTTTTATTTTAGAACTTAGTTAAATTTATTAATACTGGCTCACTATTGCAATATAGATTATTGTAAATTGAAGAGTAAAATGTGGTTTAGTGAAAACTATAATCAAAATTTTTATCTTGTTGGAATATTTTGTGGGTATTGAAAAATAAGCTTATTTGGTTTGTGGAATAGCTATTTATTAGAATAAGATGAAATATATTGTGAATTTTGAGAAGATGGATAATAATTGTTATTTATATGTTTATTATTATGTCAGTCAATATGTAATAAGAAAAGAATAAATATTCTCATAATGAAATTTGAATATAATTTTTCATGCATATAGTTATATTGAAATTTGAATGCCCCTTTTATAGGCTTAAATTAAAATAACTTCTATATATATATATATATATATATATATATATATATATATATAATTTATGGTTATACAATACTTATATTAAATATATATTTTAAATTTGAAACAACCAACTATTAAATATCAACAAGCTTGTTAATGAATAAGATTGGTCTTGGGTGGACCTGTTAATGAATAGGTGAGTAAATTATAAATCCAAAATTTTTTAATTAATTAAAGGATTGTAAACAAAGTACCTATTTAAAATATGCTAGCTGCATACAAATGCATGTGCTTTGTGGCTTTTGTGAAATTTTTGTTTATATAATGATATTTATAAGTTTAAAAACCATCAATTCAATAATATTCATATATTCTAAAATATTTACATATAAACATAATTATTAAAAAAATGTGATTGTTGACATTCGTTCAACTTGAACACGCATAGCAGAAGTACACAATTAAACACGAAACAATCAATAACCACTAATGCAATCACTCGATGAAAAGAATAAAAAGTATAACTAGAACACACAAGATTTATGTGGTTCAGCAATAGCATATATCTACGGTAGCAGCAACCTTGATTTCACTATGATCCATGTCAAAGTTACAATCTTTGAAGCTTACTTGAAGCTCAATCTATCTAAGGTTACATATTGATGTTTATATAACGGACACGTGGATACCCGGTGTGTAATCCAAAAAAAAAAAAAGAGTTCTAGTAAACCAAAACTACATCTATAGTTATAAGATACGAATAAAGAATAAAATTATCAAAATTTTAAATAATGAAAATTTAAATTTTAAGATTTGAAGAAAATTGAACTTGTTAAGATTTGTGTGTGTTTTTTTTTTTTGTAAATTTTTAAGAAAAATTGTAATAACATTTTTTAATAGAGAGAAAATAGTAAACGAGATACACAAAATATATTCACATTAAAAAAATTAAAATCTATATATATATATATATATATATATTGTGAAAAAAGAGTAAACAATTTTGAATTATTATCTTCTACACTATTTTAGTCATCAAAAGAATTTTATCATATTGATAACCAATTATTGGGTTAAAGATAGGTTAATGGTCAATTGTGGTTCATGGGGTTGTGAACTAATCGCCCATTAGTCGATTTTCTCAATTCCTTATGTTAGGACCCTATGAGCAACCAAAAATATTGGGATACTAGAAATTTACGTGGTTCGATCAAGATCGACCTAGATCCACAGAGTACACCACAATTCACTTAAAAACTGCCGGAAAGAAATACAATTCTCTCAGCTTCTCTCTTCCTCACTCTCTTCTTCCTCACTTTCCTTCTCTGTGCATATCAACTCTCCATAGCTCCTCTATTTATAGGTAGTTAATAATCAATTACAATTAATTACAATAAATCCAAATTGAGAAGTTTCATTCATCTAAATTAAATAGCGGATAATAGCTTGCAATCTCCAACTTGCAACGCATCTCCAGCTCAACTCACGCGTCTCCAGCTTAGTTCATGTGTCTCTTGCCTCCAGCACAACAATCTCCCACTTGGAGGCGGAGACGCCTCTTCAACCAGTATCAATATATGAATAAATGATGTACTTAAAATATTTCTTTAGGCATGAAGACCAACTCAAGTTGAACACAACTTCAGCTGCTTTATAGTCACCAACTTAGTTAACATATCTGCCAAATTTCTACTACCTCGGATTTTTTCAAGTGTCAATACGCCGTCCTCTATCAAAGATTTGACGAAGTGATAATGCAATCCAATATGTTTAGTTTTGGAATAAAATGCAGAGTTCTTTGCCAGATGTATTGCACTCTGACTGTCACTATACAAAACATTCCTCTCCTGCTTTAATCCAAGCTCTGTTAACGAACCCTAAAGCCCAATCATCTCTTTATTGGCTTCTGTCATTCCTACATACTCAGCTTCTCTAGTGGATAGAACAATAATCTTCTATATTTGTGACATCCAACTAATAGTTGTTGTGCCAACAGTGAATATATACTTGGTGGTGTTTCTACGATGATCAATTTCACCTGCAAAATCAACATCTACAAATCCTTGGATTTTCAAATTGCTTTTACCGAAATATTGACACTTATCAATAGTGCTACGTAGATATCTCAAAATCCACTTCACTACTTCCTAGTGTGTCTTCCCTGGATTTGACATATATTTGCTGACAACTCCCATCGCTTGGCCAATATCTGGTTTGGTACCAACCATAACATACATTAGATTTCCAATGGCTGAGGCGCATGGTACTTTAGCCATGAAGTCTTTTCTTCATTTATCTGGGGAGACTAATCCTTAGAGAGACAGAAGTAACCTACCAATGGTGTATTTACAGTTTTGGCGTTACTCATGTTAAACCTCTTTAAAACACGACTGATGTATTCTGGCTGAGATAACTGCAACGTTCCTTGTTGTTTATCTCTAGAGATCCGCATTCCAAGAATATGCTTTGCAGGACCTAATTCTTTCATATCAAATTCCTTTGACAATTGCTGCTTTAATATTCTGATTTCTTCAATATCTGATCCTGTAACTAGCATATCATCAACATATAACAATATGATAATATAGCTAGTATGATATCTCTTGAAGTAGCAACAATGGTCAGCATTGCATTTTTGAAAATTGTTCCTCTGCACACAACTGTCAAATTTCTTATACCACTGTCTAGGAGCTTGTTTGAGACCATACAAACTCTTCTTCAATTTGCATACAAGATTCTGTTTACCTTTTACTGAGAAACCTTCTGACTGTTGCATATAAATTTCCTCATCAAGATCACTGTGAAGAAATGCCGTCTTCACGTCCAACTGCTCAAGATGTAAACCCTCTGAGGCAACAATACTCAAAATAGATCTGATGGTTGTCACCTTGACAATTGGTGCAAAAATATCAGTGTAGTCAATTCCTTCCTTCTATTTGAAACCTTTAATTACTAACCGAGCTTTATACCTTTTGGATCCATCATGCTCTTCTTTGATCCTATACACCCATTTATTGTGAAGAACCTTCTTACCATTGGGCAACTTAGTTAGTTCCTATGTTTTTTTTGGAGTTAAGAGATTTCATCTCGTCTTTCATTGCAAGCTCGCACTTGCTCGAATCTCTTGCCTGACATGTTTCAACATGACATTCAAGTTCTTCTCCATCTGTAAGAAGTAAATGATTCAGATACCTCCTGTTTGGTACATGCTATCGAGAAGATCTCCTAAACACTAGTGCTGGAGTAGGAGGTGGTGGTGCAACAATCTACTCCATATGTTCCTCTGCCTGAGGATTCTCGGAATTTTGCTGAGGATTCTTGGTGTTCTGCTGACGTGTCCTTACACCTTCTAAAACATCATCCACATCTACAAAGGTTGTTTCAGACTCTGTAGATCATGTTGTGTGTCTATATTTGTACATCACCTTTTCATCAAAAATCACATCTCTGCTTCTGATCATCCTTTTGTTTTCATCATCCCAAATATGATATCTATATTCATCTCCACCATAACCGATGAAAGTGCATTTCTGAGATTTCAGATCTAGCTTATTCCTGACATGATCATTGATATGCACATATGCAATACAGCCAAAAACTTTCAAATGTGAAAGTCTTACCTATATATTACTTAATGCTTATTCTAGTAGACTATAGTCCAATGGTACTGATGGACTCCTGTTAATCAAATAAGCTGCTGTGTTAATTACTTCTGCCCAAAACATCTTTGGCAAGCCTGACTGTATACACAAGCTTCTGGCTTTTTCTGTCAACGTTCTGTTCATTTGCTTGGCTATGCTGTTGTGTTGAGGCATACCTGACACAGTTCTTTCCATTCTGATACCATGCTCTTAGTAGAATTTCTTGAACTCGGTGTCAACATACTCACCACTATTATCTGTTCTCAGCTTCTTGATTTTCAAACCAATTTCGTTTTCTACCATTGCTTTCCAAATTTTAAAAGCATAAAAAACATCAAATTTATATTTCAGGAAGTAAACCCATACCTTCCGTGAATGATCGTCAATAAATGTTACGAAGTAATGCTTCCCACTTGTGGACGAAATGGTTGTTGGTCCCTATACATCTGAATGGACTAGCTAAAGTCTCTCCTTCTTTGGGGTATTGATGTTTCTCTGGAAACAGACTTTCTTCTATTTCCCAAATATGCAATCCTCATATGTGTCAATCTTCACGGACTGTAAATCGCTCAACTTCCCCTTTAAGTGCATCACCCTGAGTCCCTTCTCACTTAGGTGTCTGAGTCGTTGATGCCATATGTTGCTATCATCTTTTCCTGTAGCAACTGTAATTGACATGCATGCATTAGGAGTTACATAAAGAGTACCACTTTTCTTACCTTGTGCAATCGTCAGTGCACCCTTCGAAATTTTCCATTTATCACCAATGAAAGTTGTGTTATATCCTTCATCTGCCAGTTGACCCACTGAGATCAAATTCTTCCTCAAGTCTAGAATATATTTGACATCTCTTAGTTTCCACGCTGACCCATTCATATTGATCTTCGTTGTCCCCTTGCCAACAATTTCGCAAGGTTGATCATTGTCAAGATATACTTTACCAAAATTACCTGATGTATACTTCTTTAGGCAATCTCTACTGCAAGTGGCATGGAATGAAGCTCCAGAGTCTAATACTCAGGACTACTTTTTGCTATCCAAAGAGTAGATCAACGTATCATCATTTTCTGAAGCAACATTTACTTCTGTCTTTGCTATCGTCTCATATTCTTTCTTCAGACTTTTACATTAGTTCTTGTAATGACCAGTTTTTCCATAGTTCCAGTACTTAATAATTTTTATGCCCTGAGAACCTCTGGGATTTCTGGATATAGACTGTTTGGGCCTAGATGTGCCGCGATTATTTGATCGTCCATGCCTATTTCCTCTACCTCGACTTTCCATGTTCAAGGATGAACTCAAAGTAGAGCCTTGGTTTGACTGCATTCTGATTTCTTCTGTTAAAATCATGTTGACGACCTCATTGTATACAAGCTTTGATTTTCCTGTGGAGTTACTGATTGCAGTAACAACACCATTCCAACTTTTGGGCAACTAACTGAGAATTAGCAAGACATGAATCTCACTATCAAATGTTATCCCAACTGAGGCGAGTTGATCCGACAACTCATTGAAATTATTCAAATGCCTGCTAAAACTTTCACCTGCAGACATGGACATAGTAAATAATATTTTCATAAGATGTACCTTGTTAGCGACTGATGACTACTCGTACATATTAGAAAACGCATCCATCAGAAACTTGGTGGATGATATATGCTTGATATTGAATGCCACTGACTTTGACAACGTCATTCTAATGGCTCTGAGAGCTTTTTGATCAAGCAACTCCCACTTGTCCTCGTTCATAGATGGTGGCTTATCCTTCAATGGTAAGTGCAACTCCTTTCCAAACAAATAATCTTCAATCTGCATCTTCCAAAAATCGAAATTGTTGTCATTGAACATTTTGACCTTTGAGTTCTTTTCATTTGACATCTCGATTTGCTAATTTAGAGATGGAATTATCTTAAATAGACAGCACAGTTGGATCCGTAATGGTCGAAAATCTTAGAAATGGTTCAAGTCATTCAAAAAATGGACCCAAAATGACTCCGAAAAGCCCAGTCAAAGATCAAGTCAAACCTGGTCAAACTTGGTCAATGATGCTGACGTGACAGTGCTGAAGTGGCAATATTGACATGGCACTGTGGGGACCCTATTGATGTAGCGGATGACGTGGTAGTGACACGGTGGCTGACGCAGCGGTTGACGTGGCGCTGACTCACTGGCGTGGATGGGTTGAAGATCCGGGTCGGGTGCGAACCGGGTCTAGAGTGGGCATCTGATTGGTCCGAGTTTGGAGCGGGTCGTCGGGTTAGGTCGAAGCGACCGGGTGAGGAAGACGTGTGGCGCGTGTGGGTGGAAGCTCACCGGCGCGTGACTAGGCAAACTAGGTAGTTTGGTCGACCGTACTGAAGGTCTTAAAGGCGATTTTTCCAATTCCGCACGGTTCGGTCGATTCGGTGATTTTGAACTAGGTAGTTTGGTCGACCAGACGGTTGGAATCTGCCACGCGGGGGTTCGGTCGACTAGGGCATTGCCTATATATTTCTAGTTGGTCGACCTAGGAGTCAAAACGTTGACCCGGGGGAGTTCGGTCGACCAAGCTGTATGAACTTCGTAAGGTATGATCGACCGTGCTATGGTCAAAGTGTTGACCTCTGACTGGTTTGGTTGACCGAATGTTCTTATACATTCTGGTTCGGTCGACTGAATATGCATTTCAATTTAAACCCCTTTGTATGTTAACCCTATTCATATGATGATTAAATTTAAGAATATATGACATATTCTTATGAAGTATAGGAAGTCCTAAGGTCAGTCTAGGTCTTTTTTAGGACACCGAAAAAATTCGGCGTCGGTTGACCGAAGTCTTGTCTAAGGTCATTTGATTTTCAAGTGATATGTAGGGACCTAGAGTCGTTCGAAGGCTTTTGAGCTTGTAGTTCCTACATGCATGATATGCATTAAATATTATATACCTTTTTCTCCTAATTACTATTACAGATCCGAATTGAATAATAATGAAATACAATAAAAATGATTTTTAGGGTCTTTATACTTTACTTCATATGACATCAGTGTATCTGCTAATATAAACCTACACATGAACTAGATAGCCATCAAATACTTGAATATTTGTCATCAAAACCGGATGTGATCTATGAGGTCAACAAATCTTTTTCGTCATTGAGAAGATAATGAAGAAATCCTTAGTCCTGAAGTACCCTATCTTAGTGCATTTGGAGTACTCTTGTATCTTGCAAATTGCACTAGACTAGATATAACTTTGCGGTAAATTTGTTAGTAAGGTTTAGTTCTACACCAACTCAGAGACATTAGAATGGAGTAAAACATGTTTTTCGTTATCTTCGCGGCACATCTGATATGAGTTTGTTTTACCCAAAGGGAGTAAAGTCTGTGTTAAAAGGATATGTTGATGTTGGATATCTTTCTGATCCTTATAAAGTTCAATCACAAACAGGTTATATTTTTACATGTGGCGATCTGTAAAGCAAACGATCACTACTAACTCGTCAAACCATTTAAAGATATTGGCAGTTCACGATGCAAGTCGTGCATGTGTATAATTAAGAACTATAATGCAACACATTAAAGGGACAAGTGGATTATCACCGGAGAATGACAAGCTGACAATATTATACGAGGACAATGCAGTATGTATTGCACAAATCAAAGGTGAATACATAAAAGGTGATTGAACTAAACATATTTCACCAAAGTTCTTTTACACTCATGAACTTCTGAAGAAATGAGATGTTGACATTTGTAAAATTCATTCAAGTGACAACTCAGCAGATCTATTCATAAAAGTATTGCCAACTTCAATTTTCAAAAAGTATGTACATAACATTAGACTGCGACAACTTAAGAATATTTTTTAATTGATTGTATTTTTTAGGTGAAGTATGAATACTGTATTCTTTTCTCTTTGTTAATGTTTTGTTCCATAAGGGTTTTCCTTAGCGAAGGTTTCAATAAGACATATTCATAGTGTATAGTCATTTGAGGGGAAGTGTTGTAAAACGTGTATATTATACATGTAGATGACTATTTTGATAATATGTTATAATTTTTGGTATGCCTACATAATGGTTTATTATGCAATTGATATTTGGGATCCCAATATAATCTTTGCCTATATAGTGAAATATTTTACCACTAAAATTGAGAAAAAAAAGATAATTAGCAACATCTAATTTATGAAAAACTAGATTGCTGAATTTTTATAATTTCAAATTTCTTTATTTTAATTTTTTTATAATTTTCTCTTTATTTCATTTATAACAATAATTTAATTTTATAATTTTCCTATCCCCTCCCACTCCCGCAAGAGAAGGAGAATTCCCCCACAAGAATAGAAGAAGATCAAAATTGTTAGTGGAATTATCAAACGGTGTCGTAGCGACAATAATGTCAAAAGTTAAAAACTATATTTTTTGTCTTTTTCTATTTAAGTTCACGGGGGAGTGTATTCCACGCGCTATGAGAGGGCATGGCAATGAACTGAAACGGTAATTTCCAAAAAGCAGCTATGCGATACTTGTTCCTTCATACGTCCCATCTCCGCCTTTATTACCTGACCCCCCCGGCTCTCTCTCTCTCGCACACTCTCTCTTTCTCTCTCTGTAACTGTATCTGCACGCAGCATATGAATGGCATCGGCCGGCCATGATTCTGCTTAGTCGGCAACCCTCGTTCCCCATTCCTGATGATGAGAAATAAAGCAATTGCTCTCCTAAAATATCCATTTCTTCTTTCTTGATTTCTTTACTGTTTTCGGCCCATTGATTTCTCCTAGCTTCACTTTCATACAGTGGCTGCTGCTTCGTCTTTGCTCAAATTAGAGGTCAAATAGTGATGTTGGATCTCAACCTCAGTATTGTTTCGGGCGATTCTGTCTCCGGCGGATTCGAGAAGCTTCTGGAATTCCCTGCCGGTGGCAGCGGCGGACTCATGGACGACACCGGAAGTTCCAACTCCAATTCCAATTCATCCGTCATCAATGCGGAAGGCCCCAGCAATACCGGCATCGACGATGACGACGGACGCACTCGAGGCATTTTTGTTACACGGCAGCTTTTTCCGGAGACCGGAGGCGGAGGAGCTGATGAACGTGGGTTTGGTATCGGCTCTGGTTCGGCTTTTGCGTCGCTGCATCAGTCGACCGGTTTCTCATCTGGTCCGGCGGAGCAAAGGATTACGCCCCAGCTGCAACCGAGGGTGCAGCAGAAAGTGAAGAAGAGCCGGCGGGGTCCGAGGTCTCGGAGCTCGCAGTATCGGGGAGTCACGTTCTATCGGCGAACGGGTAGATGGGAATCTCATATTTGGTAAGTAGTTGCAGTCCTTGGCTGCAGCATTTTCCGAGCAGTACTTTTCACTTTTCATGCTCTTGAAATCAGCAACTTCATTGAGTCTGCGTCCTAAAAAGCATAAAAAAAATTTATATCCAAAACGCTAACCAACGAGTACTGTATTTCGATATTGTAAGATGTTGATCATTCCGCGCGATTTCAGAGGATTTCATTTTTGTTTTGTTTTTTTTCCTTGTGCAGGGATTGTGGGAAACAAGTGTATCTGGGTAAGGGAATTTGTTTTAACTTTTTGGGTTTCATGGAGTTTTGTTTATTAATTCTGTTTGATAGCTTATGCTTGAATCTGTCCGTTCTTTGTTGCTGATTGAGTTTCTTGTTTTATGAATCTGTATGCCTGCCTTCATATAGGGGGGTTTGACACAGCACATGCTGCAGCTAGGTAAAAGTCATGAGAGTGAAAATTTTTGGGGTAGCTGGATCAGTTGATAAGCTTTTTGGGCAATTTTTGAATCTTCGTGTTGTTGATTTCAGGGCGTATGATCGTGCTGCAATCAAATTCCGGGGCGTTGATGCTGATATCAATTTTAATCTCAGTGATTATGATGATGATATTCAGCAGGTTTGCTGGACTTGACAATGCTCATTGAATTTAGTAATTTGTTTCTCTCCGGAACTTCAATGGGTAATGTTTGTTTTGATTGTTCTGCAGATGAGTAAGCTAACGAAGGAAGAATTTGTACATATCCTGCGCCGCCAGAGCACTGGATTCTCAAGGGGGAGTTCAAAATACAGGGGAGTGACACTGCACAAATGTGGCCGGTGGGAAGCTCGAATGGGCCAGTTGCTGGGAAAGAAGTAAGCACCGTCAATGAATTACATCTTTAGATTATTATCTAAGCTCGAGTTTAGCTTCTGAACCTACTTCTGTTATTCAATAATCTTGAAGCCTATTTCATTGTTTCCACCCATTTAAAAAGTTAAAAGTAGGATTGACATCAATATCTATGAGTGTGGTTTTTACCGTCTGTACACAATTCTTGCCTGCAGGTATATATATCTTGGTCTGTTCGACAGTGAGATAGAAGCTGCAAGGTGCCAATGGTCACAAATTCACTAATCTTATACTCGATTGTCTTTAACTTTGACCTCTCAAACTTCCCCGGGGTTCCATCCAACTCCGTACATTTTTTCTCTCTGAAAATCAGGGCTTATGACAAAGCTGCAATGAAATGCAATGGAAAGGAAGCTGTCACCAACTTCGACACTAGCACATATGAGGACTGCATAGTCTCTGGATCTGATAATGGAGGTACCACTTGATATTGGATCATGGATGTCTCATTATATTTGATTTTTTTATCTCTAATTGTATGTGTTCTCTATCAAAAAGTATTTGCTCCCTCGTTTTTATTTTCTGGTACTTGGATGATCCTCCACATCAAGCTCAATGCCATGAGTATCTTTATCCTTGTGTTGTAGACAACTGCCACAATCTTGATCTTAAATTGGGGATCAGTCCCTCCTATGTTGCCGATCACCAAAAAGGTCACAGCAATATGGAAGGCTTTGGTTTTCATTTGCCGGGCAACCCTGGTGATGTGCCTAATGACCCAAGAGCAAAGGTAATATTATGTACAGATATCTAAATGTGATGGGGATCTAGTTATTTCAAGATGCTACTCTTAATATGCTCATAGCTGACTTAAGAGTTTTAAATGATGTCTTAGATTAACTAATTTAATACTCTGTTGTTCCTTTTACAGAGTGAGAAATCTGCTTCAGCAACATTTTGGGCTCAACCCCCTAATGGCTTTTCTGTGACATCTGAACACCCCCTTGGCTGGGCTGGTGTTAATTCTATTTCCTTTCCAATACATATGGTAATTTTTCTTCTATCCACTTGTTACATAATGATAGTGACATATTTGTCCACACGCTCCTCAAGCCTGCCAATTTTATAATACATTGTATATCTGATGCCAGCAAGGCTCATACTGATGTATGCAAAATTGTTTGGCTGGGAAAATACTGAGGTTGTGTTTGGGAGCATAGATTTTAGTTGGATTTATGTGGTTTCTCAGTACAATTTTATACTAAAAATTTATCCAAATCTAAACACATCTAAATCCAACATCCGAACTCAAAGCTCCCAAACATGGACTGAGACTTGAGGGAAATTCCAAAGTCCATATTTCTTGATTGGTAATGTCATGAATTACAAAGTAGAATATTAAAATATAAATAATAGTACTCTTACTAATCTCTGCAAATCTTCTGTGTCTTACAGGAAAGAGCAAGAGAGAAGGGGATGGATGTAGAATCCTCACTGAACTGGGCACGGCAAGTCCAAGGCCCTTATGGTGTGGCTCCTCCTGCATCACTCTTCTCTGCTGCAGCATCATCAGGATTCTTTTCTTCAACTACCGCATTTGGTTCATCAGCTACTGTTTCTCAGCCTAATACAACAATCCTCAACTACCCTTACACTCCATCCATCAACAATCCCAACTTATCCCCCTATTGGTGCAGGAGCTGAAACCATCAATGGATACACCACCAAGCTCCATGGTCTTTTCTATTGGAGATGGGCGGTCAGGGAAAGCAAGCGAAGAGTGGTAGTTAAAACTTTCTTTCTTCATGTGCGTTTGCAAAAATTTGGAGTAAATTTGGACAGACAAGGTACGAGTAAGTGCCTTGCTCAAATGGGGTTTCCCTGTTTTTTTTGAATTAGAGTATGCTTTCCCTTGTTCACAGGCAAGGCTATGTTAAAGAGTCTGGCCTCCAGGGGAAGGACTCTGTTCTGTATGAAACTTGTCACCGACTTTGCATTGATTCCTGTAGATAGTTTAGTTTAGTAAATCCAAGAGTTTTACATATAGGCTTGTCCAAACATGATTTTTTTTGTGCGCCAGGAAAAAAAAATGATTTGTTTTCTGAAATGCAATAGGGACCATGGGGTTCTGCTTGCTTATCATAAGCTGCGAAGTTCTGTGATTGAGCTAAACTATTGCTAGTCCAGCCGTCTAGCTATGCACATGGCTGAAGTCAACAGTGCAATAGTGCGTTAGTGCATTGAGCCAACTGCCTCCCACCACCCCTCATTAATTATGAACCTTTAGACCTAGAGCTAAAAGTCTTATAGGCTCAGTTGGGGACGTTTTATCACCTCAGGGTTGGTTTGGTTTAGTGGTTGCGACTAAGTTTTGTAGAGTGGAGAAGCCAATTTCCCGTGCTGGGGCAGGTTCCTTGTGTAGTCATATAACCAGAAAACCGCAATTTTCACATAAAGTGAGAGGCTGTATGCTTTCCTTTTGGGGCTCAGGATCTAATGATATGCACTGGTGCATAGTGTTACTATTCAGTGTGCTATGCTATGGAGATCATCATAAAAGATGATGTAGACTTTAATCGTTTAATTGCTTTTTAGAGGTCCGGTGGCTTGTGCACGATATCCCATTGGAACTGGACTAATATTGTACCCTAGAGTTTACTCTGGTGTAAACTTTAGGAATGATAACAGAGGTAGGATTCTCATTTTGGATTGGTCCTTGCTCGAAAAATGCAGAATTATGGTTGCTTGTGAAGTAACCGAAGGGCGAGCTATCGTAAATAATTGATAAAATACATCAACAATCAAATTAGAGTGCGTCATGATCTCACATCGAGTATGTATTAAGAAAATATATGGGTCATACAAGGGGTTGAACAAACTTTAATATTGTGAACTCCATTTTATGAGACAAAATGGATTGGAATAGGATCAAAGTTTTTGCTCTGAGCACATTTCAAAATGTTTATATTAATTTAATCCAAATAAGGTGAGAAAATTTTCAATGTGATAATAGACCACTTGAGGGAGCCCCCTCAAGCTTGTTTATTGCTAGACTTCATTTTCAGTATAATTCTTTGGTCAATCAAGTAGAATCCAATATGGGTGTCATTTCCAATTATTGTTAAAAAATATTAAAATTTTAAAAATAAAATTAAATATTAATAATGCTATCACGAGTTTTCGAACATTATATATTTGTTTAAGTATTTTTCTTTTCATGTTAGGTAGTTTCTTGTTTTTATGTATTTTTTATTTTTTTTATTACATTATTTTTCCCTCTCCCCTCTCCTCAATCCCAATGAATGGGATCTTTTCTCTCCCAATGAATTTATTGGCTTTTATTCTCCCATTTTTTTTTTTTAGCAATATGTCATTTTGTTTTTTAATTGTTTCCTTTGTTTTTCTTTTGAGGAATCATCTATTTTTATAGTGATATTGTTGATAAAAAAAGAAAAAAAAGTTTTCTTATAAGGTCATTTGATCCTCTAATCAATTTTTTTCGTTTGATGAAATCATTATGACGCGCGACTCTAATCAAATTGTATGTGAATCTTATTGAGTAAGATCCAATGAGATTCACTATGTGAGGTGATTTTATTGAATGGAAAAGTCAGATCACATTGGTCCTCCTAAAAGAACTTAATTTTTTCTCTAAAATTGTCACTCTCAAATAATCTCTTTCTACATTCTAATTGACTGTTTCCACTAAATTTCAATTTTCAAAGATTTTTCAAATTCCACTTAGGAAGTCTCATACACACAAAGATATTTCATTATCTATAGTCACAAACAAAGAAATTTGAATTCGTACTCTTTTAGAAAGATCTCAATCTATTATTATTATTATTATTATTTCTTCATCTCTCATTTTTTAATTAAAAAAAAATATTTTCTTGGATTCTGATTCCCATCCATATCTGGATTTTTTCAAGCACAAAAAGTGATTTCTTTTTCAAGTTTTCATTTGAATTTTTTTTTTCTCATTTCATTATGCATTTTCTAGTGTTTGGTTAAAAGACTAGGCCGGTTAGCCAAACACCCAGCTAACCAGCGTCAACCTGCCCTTTAATGCCCTTCTTTTCTTTTCTAATGGTGATTTAGCATCCACAGGTCAGTTTATATTCAAAGGTTTATTTACAAATACTCTTTTCTAATTTTTATTCCTTTAATTTCTTAAATACAAAGTAATTTGATACATATCATTAATAGTACTTGTCATTGTAATTTGGTAGAATACATTTTAAGGATGCAAAAGGGGCTAACAAATTAGGGGTGAACATAATTTGACTTTAACCAAATTAATCGAATTAACCGACCAAATTCGGTTGATTCAGTTTGGTTAATTTATAGTTTGGTTCGGTTCGATTTCATAATGGGGCAAATTTGGATATTCGGTTTTCAATTCGGTTATGGGGATAATGTATTCGGTTAATCGAATTACCTGATTTTTTAATTAATTAATAATTAAATATAAATTAATAACTTATATGATTTTAGGTTAGGGTTCCAAATTTCTAATGTTCCATTCGGCCATTCCTAAATTCTCTTCCCATTCGGCCATTACTATTTCGACATACAAATTATACATTCATATTTTTTTTTTCCTATAATTAATTCTAATTTTATTCGGTTAAATTTGGTTAACCGAATTACCCAACAATTTAGTTTGATTGGGCACGGTTTAGTTAAAAAGCTCGATTCGGTTATGGGGTGGGGTTAACTGAAAAAATTTGATTAATTCGATTAATTGACCGAACTGACCGATTGCACATCCTTTAATGAGCTCAAGTCCTTATAAGAATATTTTGGTAGTGTTTGAGAGTATGAATTTCGAGACTTGAACTTGAATTAGTGTATATTTAGAAAAAAAGTTAATACAATTTTGTATTATACTTTATTCAAATACACACAAATCCACATTTGAGCAATTCCATATTCCTAAATGCAGGAAAAATTTATGTTATACTTTGTTAAATTTGTTTTCATTGTTTTTATTTTTCAAGATTTGCAAGAATGTTATCCATTTCTTGTCATTGAGTGGGGTTTTAAATTAAGAAGAATTAATTATCGTACTATTATTCAATTACGGCAAAAAATTTCATCATTTAGTATTGTATAATTCAATGATATTGATTTTAATAAGTTAAATTAAAACAAATTTAGGGGAAAAAATATACACAAGCAAAACACCATTGCTACTTGTTTCTTTGTTCTATTGCAATAATACATAAACTAAAAAATATAAATGATACTAAAGGTACAACCTCCAAATTATCATTCCTTATACAACTAGGCTTTAGTTTACTTATTTCTTATGTCCCTACATTTGAGGTAGGCAATCAATACTTATAAGACGAGAATGCCCCTTTTGGTGCATCTGCATATAGCAACACATTATTAGTGGTTTTTTTTTTTTGGTTCAAATGGAAGGCATAGATCAAGAAATAAAAACTAAAAATACTAGAGGGGGACACAATGGGAAGCAAAACTCCGATCATATCCGACAAAAACAAAGTCCCAAAACTTGTTAGAGGGGTTTTGAAGGTATTGTATCATCCAAAAGTAGTTGTTTAAACAACAAAATCATTATCGAAAGAGCATTGTACACAATCTATGCTAAATTATACTTCTTCTTGAGAACTATTATCTTTGAGAAAGATTATATTTGCATTTCTACTTTGCATTATCTATTAAATCGTAAAGGATCCTATATATTAGTAAGCATCTATTAAATGTGATGGATTGCATGGTCATGTATCTATCACATGATTAATAAATGAATCTTGCATAGAATTGTCCTCATATCTAATATATTACATAAAAGGGTGATGAGACTCACATTTGAAGTTATTACTTCAATTTTGGAAAAGAGAGCCTCGTCTTGTTGGTAAGGAACTCATATCTATTCAACATATTCAAATTGATGCACTAAATTGGCATATATTGATGTAGTTTCTAGCTTTGTAATTTTGTCGATTGGGTAGGAGCCTTGGTCTCAGTGTCCTTGCATAGACAAAACAACTAGATGACTAAAATTGTGCTCTTGAAAAACTTTCTAATGCTTAAATTGATAATAGTTGTAAGGGAAGGAGATTGAAAAGGACTAACGATATGGTTATGCTTACTTAACTTTGTTTTTTTCCTTTCCCACCTACTCGTGTTGCTACCTATACTTTTGCATCACGGGTTGAATATTTTCACACATTGTGAATGACCGTGCAAACAAGGTAAAACACTTGTATTTAACTAGTCACATAATTTATTGCAAAAACCCATTAACAATAGTTGAATGTAAAGTAATCGAAAACAACTAGTAAGTAATTCATAAAAGCAAATGGTAAACAAGTGGTAAATATTGAAGCAATATAATTCGTTAACAAAACTTTTGTAAGCAACATGGGTTTAGCGAGGGAGGCAAGTAGGTTAAATACATTTACAAAAGCTACTAAATTTTGCAAGATTGATAAACATTCACCATCCCCTAAAGAGCTTTATAAGCTACTTTAGCTCTGACATTAGAAAACATCAAATTTTCCAATGAGTTATACTTCCTTTTTGCACTAAGTCTTACAACTACTTAAAGCATAAAACCTACACTAGTACTTGCATATATGATAATAACTCATCCTATCCACACAAGACAAGTGGTCATAGACAAGAATAATGTCCTAAACAAATTTGGCTTGTGACTCCTTAGGCAGCTTCCTTGAAGTTGTATGGGCTACTCTAGGAGGCATGGTGTGTACACGCATTATATTTGCAAGAACCTCTATGATTACTATGTAGTGCGCTCCTTACATTTTCCCCTTATCAATTGTCCCCCAACCTACAATCTAGCGCACCTTGGGCTAAATGGGTTACAACATTAATTTTGGAACTGGTGCCTTTCCTTATTACTTTGGTGAGGGACCTCAAACTTAATGGTTACTAGTGGTTCAGGCTAGTGGTTGGTCTCAAAGTACCTTGGGGATTACTTTCCACGGTAAGATGTTCTATGATGTGTATTCTCACACTTGAGGGGGATAACCTTCTGATCATTGGATCCATATTGCATATCCTTGTGTCTTTTGGGTTCTTAAGGTGCGCGCACGCGCGCGCGCGCACACACACACACACACACGGAATGTGCATAACTAGTTGGGACCCTCGATGTGGGCTTCTCTTGACATGTGACCTTTTTCTTAACTTTTCTCCTAATGTATTTAAGCCTTTGTTTCATCTTATATCTCTCTCTTATTTTATTTTATTTTTTAAATTTTTTTTTATCATTGTTTCACCTATTTGGCTTCTTACTCTCTTGCTTCAAGTTACTAGCTCTACCTTGATTTAATCTTTGGTAATCTCAATTTCTTGCTTTTAGTTCTAGTGGAGCAGATTTCTCATGTAGTCGTCGTAAGTATAACCCCAAAATTAGGATAAGGGGGTTATTAAGGGGCTAATTATTATTTAATTAATGTTGATTTATAAATATTAGAATATTGGGCATTTTGAGGTTGAAGTAGAGTTTTTGGAATTCAGGGCCAGGGTGAGCGCTGCAGGTGTAATTTTGAGACCCTGAAGGCATAGTTCAGAAAATTAGGTAAGAGTGTTAAATATTAGTTCAAATATTAATTTGGAGTATATGGAGCCTAAAGAAGGTTATATGTGTATTATTTTGGGAAATGAGTTAATTAATATGGGGAAAACGCGAATTGCATGATTTGAGTTTCAGGTGCCAGGGGCGTAGGATCTAAGTTTTAACGAGAATCTCAGTAAGTCAGGTAAATGGAATAAATTATAACAGTATTTTTAGAGTTACTGTTTGAATTGATATGTGAAAATGAGCATATAGTATTTTGTCTGAAAATTATTATGATATAAATATCAGATAAATTGTGTGACATTTGAGTAATATTGAACTGTGATATTTTGGAATAGGAAATATGATTATAGAAATATTTTCTATAATAAATGGGGAAATATGAGAATATGATTTGTATGATTGAAAAGGATTACAACTGCACGATTAGCTATCACCCAGGAAAGACTAATGTGGTTGCTAATGCTTTGAGCCAGAAATCAGTGGATTTATCTATATTTGCAGTGGAGATTTAACATCCGATCCAGATGGATCTAGAGAGGCTCTGGTGTGGAGTTGGTAGAGGGCGATCACCCGACATTTATTGCTAATCTGGTTTTGCAGGCAACTCTATAGGAGAGAATTAAAACAGTTTAGAGGAAAGATGCAGAACTAGTAGAGCTTATAGAGAAGGTACAGGATGGTCAGGAGATAGAGTTCAGCATCTCATATGATTGAGCCTTGAGGTTCCATACCAGGTTATGCGTTCCTGCCGACCCTGAGATCAAAAAGGTTATTTTGGAGGAAGCACATCGGTCCCTGTATACTGTACATCCAGGTAGCACTAAAATGTATAGGGATCTTCATGAGTTCTTCTGGTGGAGCAACATGAAGAGGGAGATAACCCAATATGTAGATCAGTGTTTGACATGCTAGCAGGTGAAAGCTGAGCATCAGAGACTGATGGGATCATTGCAACCACTCCACATTCCTAAGTGGAAGTGGGAGCATATAGCAATGGATTTCGTCATAGGACTATCGCCGGCTTTGTATGGATAGAATTCTATTTGGGTAGTGGTGGATTAATTGACGAAGACTGCCTACTTTTTGCTGATTAGAGTTAACTACTCCATTGATAGATTGACTAAGTTGTATATCTAGGAGATAGTTAGACTCCATGGCGCCCCAGTATCCATAGTTTTAGATAAAGACCCATGGTTCACATTTCATTTATGAAGGAGTTTGTAAGGGGCCATGGATTCTCATTTGTCATTCAACACAGCTTTTCCTCCTCAAACGAATGGGCAGACAGAGAGGACGATACAAATTCTAGAGGATATTCCGCGAGCTTGTGTGTTGTACTTTGGAGGTCATTAAAATGTAGTATTTGCCATTAGTCGAGTTTGCGTATAACAACAGCTATCAGGCCAACATTGGGATGACACCGTATGAGGCATTATATGGCAGGAGTAGCCGATCCCTATTGTACTAGGATGAGATAAGGGATAGACAGATATTGGGGCCAGAGCTGATATAGTAGACTCAGGATAATATTAGACTCATTAGAGACAGGATCAAGACAGCACAGAGTCGGCAGAAGAGTTATGCAGATACTCGCTGACGGGAATTGGAGTTCGACAAGGAAGATCACGTGTTCCTAAAGGTGGCACCGTTGAAAGGGGTTATTAGGTTCGGGAGGAAGGGTAAGTTGAGCCCTAGGTATATTGAACCATTCGGGATTCTTGAAAGAGTGGGTCCAGTTGCCTATTGGTTGGCATTACCATCAGTCCTATCTAGGATCCATGACGTATTCCATGTTTCTATGTTAAAGAAATAAGTCCTAAACCCCTCTCATGTTATCATTTACGAAGCATTGAAGCTGGGTGATACCTTAGCTTATGAAAAGGTGCCAATGCAGATTTTAGATTGGAAGGAACAGGAACTACGCACGAAGAAGATTCCACTGGTAAAAGTTTTATGGCACAGTCATGCCATTGAGGAGGCTTCTTGGGAATTAGAGGGTCAGATGCGCTAGAGATATCCATATTTATTCAGTGGAGTTTAGAGCTGAGCCAGTTAGAGAAAAGGTAAATAATGATGTATGTATTTTGATTTGTATAGTATAGCGTAGGATAGATAGAGTTTTTAGTTTTGAGATATGAATGGCTTTGGGAGAATTTTGAATAGTTGTAATTTTTCAGAATCCTCTTTGTAGTCAGAGTGCTCCTTTGCCTTAAGTGAGGATAATTAATAAAATTGAAAGTGTCTTCTCTAAGAATGGGAAGTAGATGAATAGAAAATTTCAAGAACGAAATTTTTATAAGGAGTGAAGAATGTAAAAACTCAAAAAATGGTTATACAAGATTAGTGGGGTAATTTAAAAAAATAGTTAAAATTAATTATTATTTTTATTAAATAAATTATTATTATTAATAAAAATATTATATTATTATTTTATATTTTATATATATTATAACGCCTTTTGAAACAAAAGCTTCAAGAGGATTTCAATTTCATTTCACGCAAGTTGTGCCCCCCCCCCCAGTCTCTTGTCTCTCCTCCGTCTCTCTCTCCCACTTCCTTTAATTTCTCGATTGATTTTCGCCCGATCGAAAATCAGAAAACATCGTTGGACTCTATTCTTCACCACCGATATTTCTACTAGAGCGGATTTGTCGTAGGAGTGGCGTAGACATATCTCTTGAGGTAAGCTAAATTCTCATTTTTACCACAATTTCTTGTAAATCTTAAGCCCAATTGACGATCGAACACCACCATGAGAATCTAGGGATAATTCTCTTCAAGTCTAGCAGAGTGGATTTCTCGTGGGGTCGTCGTAAGCATAACCCCAAAATTAGGATAAGGGGGTTATTAAGGGGCTAATTATTATTTAATTAATATTTATTTAGGAATGCTAGAATATTGGGCATTCTGAGGTTGAAGTAGGGTTTTTGAAATTTAGGGCTTGGGTGAGCGTCGCGGGTGTAATTTTTGGACCCTGTAGGCATAGTTTAGAAAATTAGGTAAGGGTGTTAAATATTAGTTCAAATGTTAATTTGGAGTATATGGAGCCTAAGGAAGGTTATTTGGGTATTATTTTAGGAAATGAGTTAATTAATCTAGGGAAAACGCGAATTGCATGATTTGAGTTTTGGGCGCTAGGGGCATAGGATTTAGGTTTTAACGAGACTCTCAGTAAGTTAGGTAAGGGGAATAAATTATAACAGAATTTTTAGAGCTACTGTTTGAAGTGATATTTGTAAATGAGCATATGATATTTTGTCTAAAAATTATTATGATATAAATATCAGATAAATTGTGTGGCATTGAATAATATTGAATTGTGATATTTTGGAATAGGAAATATGATTATAGAAATAATTTCTATAATAAATGGGGAAATATGAGAATATGATTTGTGTTATTGAAAAGTGTGAAAATTCACAAAAATGGGTTATATATATTATTATAAGAATGAAATGTGTATTAGAAGGATGGGAAGAAACAGAAAATGATGAAATATTGTTGATATGATATAGTGAATTATGAATGCTAAAAATGAAATTATTGCAATATGAATCCCAAAATGTGTATATTGAGATGGAAAATCCTGAAATTATGAATACTAGAAATGTGAAAATTGCATTGAGAATTCTACAAGGTAAATACTGAAATGTGAAAATGAGAAATATGAATACTGCATTATGGAAATTGAAATGTGATGATTGAATTGAGTGTACTAACTGTGAATACTAGGGAAATGTGAATATTACAAAGTGCGAGAGCTGCAATGGGATCATTGAAATGTGATTGATGAAACACCAATAACGTATAATGATTGCGCGTATGTGGTAATGGTAACCCTGATAGATGGTTATGAAAACTCTAATGATGAGTTGTGATATTGAGCACGATACTGTTGCTAGTGGTGTAGTGCAACCACACAAAATCTTGGAGCGTGTGGCGTGGCAGTCGACTGAGCTGTATAGTAGATTTGTTATGCCCCCTGAGTTCAGATCAGAGTTATAGGCCGGCCAGTCGTACTACAGACGCGAGATCTGTGATATGATATTTTGATCTAGCAGGGTTGGCCAACCGCAGTTAGATCCAGCCTTTGGGCCGCACAACCTTGACCATGGGGGGAAGCATGACATGGAAATGAAAATGAAAAGTGAAAGAATGATAAAATAGGCTAAAATGAGAAATGAAAGAAATAATGTAAAATGAGAAATAGAGAATGATAAAATTGAGAAATGGATTTGTGTGAGTTAATAATAAAAATAATTGAGGAGAAGTGAAAAGAGGTTGCTTCTATTAGGAAACATGAGAAAAGATCTTCAGGACCTGATTCATTGAGGAATCTAAAAATGAGTAATGCTTTCATGAAGCCTTTGCACAATATTACAAAGTCTATCTCAAAGAAACTGGAAAAATCTTCCGCAGATGGTGAAAGTGGAACTTCCTTGGGGGGAAAAGCAATATAATATGATGTGTAATGGCTCTGGTCCCATTAAACCTAGGACATCCTCTTCTCGTTGTATTTTATCTTCAACTCATTGTTTGTATTCTCATTTGCTTACTAGACAATATTAGCAATTGTTCTTAATTTCATGCATCTCATCTCTGAAACTCTATTGCATTTTAAAAATCAGTCCAATCATTGCAGAACTTCACCACATCTCCCTGGTCTGTACACATTGTCATTCCAAAAGGAATGAACTTCAAAAGTTTAAATTTAGAGAATCTTTTCAACCAATATTCACTATTATATAAATGACAGCTCTTCCATCTTGTTTGTCCACTATGTTAAAAACAATCTCAATTCTGAATTGGCCAAATATAGATCATTCTACTTTGGAGTTTCAGAGGTTCGACTCATCAGCTATGTCAGTTTTGAAGTATTTTTCCAAGATTCTCTTAAATTAAACATTTTGAAGTTGATACCTTTGGAATGATCGTGAACAGACCAAGGATGTTGTGGTCAAGTTCTGCAATGATGAACTAATTTTTTAAATGTCATAAAGTTATTTTGAAGCTATTCATTAAATATCATAGCACTAAAAAGGAGTGGGATGCACGCGAAAGAAACAATTTGGTTCAAATATCTATGCATGGGTGGGTTGCTCGTGAAGATGACTACAATTTAGATTGGCCAGTAGGAGACTATCTTCATAGTAGTGGACAGATAGGAACAGTTGCTGATATTATCCACGAAGCAAAATAGGGAAGACTATTAGTGACGGTTTAATAAATTTGTTGTTAATAATAGACTATTAGTAACGATTTTTAAAAATCGTTGCTAATATAGTCAAATAATTTTTTATATTTTTAAAATAAAAAATTATATAGTGACGATTTAATAAATTCGTCGCTAATAATAGACTAGTACTGACGGTTTGCATAAACCGTCACTAATATATTTGACTTTTCCTAGTCAACAAATGCATTATTGGTGACAATTTTATAAATCGTTACTAATACAAGAAAAATAGTCACGGTTTGGGTGAACCGTCACTAATAATGCATTATTAGTGACGGTTCCTAAGCACCGTCAGTAATATTGATGACTTTTCCTGGTCAACAGATCCATTATTAGTCACGATTTGATAAATTGTTGCTAATACGAACCTATTAGTGACGCTTTACATAAACCGTCACTAATATAGTTAAATAAATAATTTTCATATATTTAAAAGAAATACACTATTAGTGACGGTTTTTCAAATTCGTCGCTAATAATAAGCTATTAGTAATGGTTTTAATAAATTGTCACTAATATTGGTGACTTTTCACAGTCAACTTGCATTTTTAGTAACGACTTAGAGAACCGTTAGTAATATAACACTATTAGTAACATTTATTTAATCGTCACTAATAATTGCCTTTTAGTAACACTTTGAGTTCGTCACTAATACCCCAAGAAATGTCGCTAATATTTTTTCAGGATAGTTTCCGTGCGAAAAGTGGTTTTTCGCTATGATTTGAGCGGGAAAATTAGTTTCTAGTGACGAAAATATTAGTAACAATTTGGGTTTTGTCACTAATAGTGCTTTATTAGTGACGATTTTCAGAACTGTCACTAATACTCACACTAGTAGTGACGATTTGTACAAACCGTCACTAATACTGTACTTTTAGTGACGAAATTCAAACTCTCATTAATACTTTCATCACTAAAAATCAGTTTTTTTGTAGTGTTCATTTGTTGCCTCATGAGCTATGCTCATCAATGGGTAGGTGTTTAGGGTTTCATGAGTTGTGCTTATCAGATGGGCCATTATAGGTCTTGGCATGTTCGCACTGTTGGGATTCGCGTCATTGGGGTTCGCGCCACAAGGGTTCGTGCACCTTGAGTCTGTAGGTTTCTCACACTATTTGCATTTTCTACCTTATTTATTAGATTTGAGGCCTTCATAGAAACTTTTATGGGCCAATTGCCTTTCCGTCAGACATTACTTCTATTCAGTTAGCCTCCAGACCATGATCCCCATGATTATTATTTTTTTTTTAATTTTTTATACAAGATCATAGTGAACATGTCTTCTACCCTTTTTTAGAAGTCTAGAAAGTCACTCAGTGACACACTTGGGTTATCTATTGGGGTATAACGAATTGCCTGGGGTGATTGGTTTCTCTCAGCAAGTTTTGACTTGGAGTTATGCGATATGGTCATGGTTAAGGATGGAAAACCTCCCAAGAGATTCCCACACATAGCGCCAACTGTTGTTACCAAAAATAAATGGCTTTTGTGGATCGTCCTCTGACTGTGACCACTTGAAAGGAATCAAATAATAATGGCTTGGAAGACGCAAGGTGTACTCCGAGAGATCACTCTAATGCCTAAGTTAGGAACTTTAGGAGGCTTTAGGTTGCAATAGTAATAGAAAAGTGAGAGAGAATGAGATACTTATCTCCTCTTGAGATCCTCTTGTTATAGTGGTAAACACAGACTCCCCTTCAGCTTGTCATTTATGAGCGTGTCATTATGCTTAGGGGGTTATAGGTGATTCGCCATTATGCATAGGGGGGTTATGGACGACTCTCCATTATGCTTAAGGGAGTTATGTAAGACATCAATATTACTTATTGTAATCGCATCGGAGATTATAGATAACCTAAAGGGTAATAGAAACTCTTGTAACTGCATCAGGAGTTATGAATAGCCTAAAGATGGTTATGCAAGATACCAAATGTTATTAAACGTTGACCTTACAATTACTCACCTTTATGAGCACACCTGTCGACTTTGGGCGTACCATTTTTGGGTTATTATTATTATTATGATGCACCCATGGAAGCCCCTTCAAAAAGACTATCACTTCGACACCTATCACAACAACTCAAGCTATTGTTTATAAGAATTCAAACCTTGGCAGGGGGTGGAGACATTCACCATTGGGCACTGGTGCACCCTACTCATATATTGATTGGTAAAAGTTTAACTTTATCTACCCATATCTAATAACCACTTTAAATAAGTAAAAACTACTATATATTTTTAACTTTGTCACACAATATTATAACACACAAAGAGATATTTAATTATTTAAATATATTTATTAATATATATATATATATAATATTGAAAATTAACATTACTTTTATAAAGAAAAATAAAATACTTGAATAACCAATGTATAGTCGAGAATATATATATATATATATATATATATATATATAGCAAGCATAGAAGTTGGAATATATTACATTTGTACATATAAATGTATATATAGGTAGAAATTTAGGGGTTGCTTTACCCAGTTGTATATCCGCATTCCACGGCTTTGGCAATGAAGTAGGAACAAGCTGCAAAAGCAAGCATAGAGGGTTGATCATTATATATAATTTATTACGGTCATCGTGAAAAGAAAGAGTCTGACTCCCTCCATGCATTCATGTCTTACGTACGTACTATGCCTTGCAGACCTTAATTACTAGTTTGAGCCATATCCGTGCCTCCTCCCTCCTCCCCTCTTTAAATTCCCTCTCTCTCTCTCTCTCTCTCTCCATTAATTCTTTTCTCTTCTTTTCTTTAATTTCTTTGTTGGACTCTATGTACGCAAGTTACCAGCTGATTTTTATGGTAGCAGTTGTACTGTGTTACTCACTGGGCCTCGAACATGTTGATGGCTAGCAGTGCTTTTTCAGTCTCTTCTTTTTTATTTTTTTCTTTTTTTGTAATTTCTCCGGGTATCCACGCTCTCAACGTCCGTTTTTACAGTCCGCACCGGTCGTGACTAATCCCACGCCCCGTAATGGCGGCCCCACCCATTACGAGGAAGTAAATTCAGGGGCTCGGGGCCAAAATCGAACCCGGGATGCAGTGTCTTCTTTATCCTTAGAGTATTAAATTGAGTATTAAACTCAGAACATAGTTGCAGCAAAGTATATACATACATAAGGTTTACTAAATCAACTTTGATGCATAAAACTTATTGTTCCAAGATTTAAATTTTGGGAGACATCAATAAAACAAAAGATCAAATTTAAAGTTGATAGGACATATATATATATATATATATATATATATATATATATATAACATATGTGTTTTTAATGTAATAATTTGGGAAAAAAAATTTAAAAAAACTTAATTAATTAAAATTATTAATCAATTAATTAGTTAAGCATTATTAAATTAATGTGTTAAATAAACAAATAAAAAGAAAATAGTATGAAAAAAAATTAAGAGTAATTATTAATAAGTTAATTAATTAATTAAATATTATTAAATTAATCAATTAAATTAATAAGTAAAATAAATAGTATGATAAGGAAAAAAAACATATTGAAATAAGATATATATATATATATATATATATATATATATATATATTTATATATTGGTTAAGTTAAAGTAAAGGAAAAAAAAAAAAAAGAAGGAAGCTAAAGCTTCCCGGAATCGCAAAGATTTCTCTCTGCGTCTATATGTGCTCTCTCCTGCTCCTCGTCCATTCTTCGTCTCCGCCTCTCTCCCCTCTCATTTTTAGACAAATATTCGACCGATCGGGAAACAGAAGGTGTCATTGGGTTCCTAACTCTGTCACCGACATTTCTATTGGAAATGATTTATCGTGAGAGCGGCATAGGCACCATTCCTAAGGAAAGGTATATTTTCCCTAATTTCTCAATTTCTGATTAAATCTACTATTGCATCGATGATCGGATACAACCACGGGGTTCTAGTCGTGATCGTCGTCATTTTGATATAAGTAAAATTCCAATTGGGATTTTTTAGACCCCACTCCAAAGCGAGAGTAAGATTTGAGAAAATTTGGTAATTTGGCTAAATTTAAGGATATATTAATTTATTTAGAATTTATGGGTTTAGGAAATATTAAAATAATATTTTATTTAGAATTAATTTAATGGAACTAGAATTTTTAATTTTAGGGTTCGGGTGAGCGCCGCAAGCATCTTTTTGAGGTCCGTATTGGTGTAATTCAAGAAACCAGGTAAAATATATATATATATATATATATATATATATTAAATCAGAATTTTTATGAATTTAATGAAAAAATAAATTGTGTTATATATACGTGTATATGTTTCGGTATGGGTAAAATGCCAACTATTTAAATTATATTTTTTTGAGTTTAGGGTTGTTTATTAGATATGTATTTGCGAAAATGAACTGATGAAAGTGAGAAATATTTTCAAGATAATTATGTAAAAAATGAAAGGTATTTTCAGTATATAAACATTGAATGTTAGTTGGCTTATTTTACAGGCAATATATGAATTTTATCGTTAAATTGTGTGGCATGAGATTCTGTGCAAATATATGCTAAATGAATAAAATGCAGGTTAAGTAAGTAATGCATTGTGAATAAAACATGATATGGACTATGCTGTTTATGTGTGTTAATGCAACCATGTAAACAGCTGAAAAATGTTTGGTAAATAGATGAAAAATGTTGGGTAAAACAGTTGAAAGATGTTGAGTAAATGTGTAACAGTTGAAAAATGTTAGGTAAAATAGCTGAAAGATGTTAGGTAAATGTATGACAACTAAAAAATGTTGGGTAAAACAGTTGAAAGATGTTAGGTAAAACAGTTGAAAGATGCTGGGTATGAAATAAAATGAAATGAAAAGGGAAATGAATGGAATGGAAATGAAATGTGAAATGTGAAACGTGAATAATGTAAAATGGGAAAGAGTCACTTAAAGTGAAATAAAATGCAATGTTTAAGTTATGAACATGAACAGATGTGTATGATTGAATAATGACAAAAAAAGAATAATATATTATGATATTAGAAGTATTTGTGTATGTAGAACATGTTACGTTTGGGCGAGGCGCACTCTTCGCCTAAGGGCTTGCTGAGTAAGGCGAGTGCACTAGTAGCTTAACATATGGCAGTAGCTACATAACGTACTAGGGCAGAGGGAACCTACTTGTATGGGCGGGTAGATTTCTCTATCCTTAGGGCCTTTGCCGGTAAGCTATTGTTGAACGGTGTGAGTACGAGATCAATCTAATACATGAGGGCTTACTGAGTAAGGTGAGTGCCCTTGTATGCTTTATTAGTGACCTTAGGGTTACTTAAATATCATAGCAGAGGGGTGCTACTATGGGCGAGTAATCACCCCTATCCTCGGGTAATCTCGTGGATTAAATTTTTTGCATGTGTTTAATTAGGATCAGAGAATGATTTCAAAAATTGTGTTAACAATTTTTAAATGTTAAATATTATGTTGTTATATACCTCATGTTAGCCACACACTGTGTTTAATATATAGTTTCTTCCCTTACTGAGATGTGTTTCAACCAAATATGAATTTATTTTTTTTCAGGATTTTCTAAAACTTGAGATTTTTATAACATTATTGGGAAAAAGAAAAAGAGAAGGGTATATTTTTATGTTAATTTTAGGGAATGTAAATATTTTATATTTTATGTCTTATGTTTTAAGGATGGTAAGTAATGAATGATTATGAAAATACTGAAATGTTTCGGGAGTTATGTAGATTTATGGAAATGCAGGTGATGGATGATTTATTATGGATTATAGTAAGAATTAGTAAACTCTGGTATTATGTTATATGAAGATTATGTTTATGTTTTCCGTTGCGTATATATTAATTTATAGATTTTATCAGGTATAACGTGCCGGACTCAGGTTTAAGGGTTCGGGGCGTTACAATATGGTATCAGAGTAATATCCAGTTGGAAGTGTGATTATATTCACATCGCTTGGATATGGAAATATTAGAGTATTAGGTTAAGGATGATTTATACCAGAGTATAAAATTGAGTTATGATAAGGATAGGAATAGATAGATTAAGATATCGTTAGGAATTCTGAGTTATATTTCGTAAGCCTGGGGGTAGAAATCTCTTGATGCTTTTCTGTGTTTTTCTGAGGAAGTAGCTAACTTCAGAAAATCATGGTAAATCCATCGATGGTGATGTTTCCGAGCAGAGAAATAAGAACTTGGAATTTGAATTCGAAGGTTACGTTGGTTGATTTAGGGAGAAAAATCTTTGAAAGAGAATAATTTAAGTGATGTGATCAAATGATTTGTGGTCATGTTAGGTGTTTAATATTTAAATTGGAGTATATGGAAATGTGTGGAATTCTTGAAATGAGGAAATGATTGATTAGTTAGCAAAATTTTGGGGATGAAATTCTTTAAAAGAGGGAAGAATGTAATAACCCGAAAAAAAAAATTAATTAATTAATTAAAATTATTAATCAATTAATTAGTTAAGCATTATTAAATTAATGTGTTAAATAAACAAATAAAAATGAAATACTATAAAAAAATTAAGAGTAATTATTAATTAGTTAATTAATTAATAAAATATTATTAAATTAATAAGTAAAATAAATAGTATGATAAGGAAAAAAAACATATTGAAATAAGATATATATATATATATATATATATATATATATATATATATATATATAGGTTAAGTTAAAGTAAAAAGAAAAAAAAAAAAAAAGAAGGAAGCTAAAGCTTCCTGGAATTGCAGAAATCTCTCTGTGTGTCTCTTTGTGCTCTCTCCTGCTCCTCGTCCACTCTCCGTCTCCGCCTCTCTCTCCCTCATTTCTCGACAAATATTCGACCGATCGGGAAACGGAAGGTGTCATTGGGTTTCTAACTCCGTCACCGACATTTCTACTAGAGTGGATTTATCATGGGAGTGGCATAGGCACCATTCCGGGAGTGGCATAGGCACCATTCCTAAGGAAAGATATATTTTTCCTAATTTCTCAATTTCTGGTTAAATCTACTGTTGAATCGACGATCGAATACCACCACGGAGTCTTAGTCGTGGTCATCGTCATTTTGACATAAGTAAAGTTCCAATTAAGGTTTTTTAGGCTCCACTCCAAAGCGAGAGTGAGATTTGAGAAAATTTGGTAATTTGGCTAAATTTAAGGATATATTTATTTATTTAGAATTTATGGGTTTAGGAAATATTAAAATAATATTTTATTTAGAATTAATTTAATGGAATTAGAATTTTTAATTTCAGGGTTTGAGTGAGCACCGCAGGCATCTTTTTGGGGTCCCTATTGGTGTAGTTCAAGAAACCAGGTAAGGAAAAAATATCTATATATATATATATTAAATCAAAATTTTTATGAATTTAATGAAAAAATAAATTGTGTTATATATACGTGTATATGTTTCAGTATGGGTAAAATGTCAACTGTTTAAATTATATTTTTTTGAGTTTAGGGTTGTTTATTAGATATGTATATGCGAAAATGAACTGATGAAAGTGAGAAATATTTTCAGGATAATTATGTAAGAAATGAAAGGTATTTTCAGTATATAAATATTGAATGTTAGTTGGCTTATTTTACAGACAATGTATGAATTTTATTGCAAAATTGTGTGGCATAAGATTCTATGCAAATATATGTTAAATGTATGAAATCCGGGTTAAGTAAGTAATGCATTGTTAATAAAACATGATATGGACTATGCTGCTTGTGTGTGTTAATGCAACCATGTAAATAGCTGAAAAATGTTGGGTATAGATGAAAAATGTTGGGTTAAACAGCCAAAAAATGTTGAGTAAATGTGTAACAAAAAAATGTTGGGTAAAACAGCTGAAAGATGTTGGGTAAATGTATGACAGCTGAAAAATGCTGAGTAAAACAGTTGAAAAATGTTGGGTAAAACAGTTGAAAGATGTTAGGTATGAAATAAAATGAAATGAAAAGGGAAATGAATGGAATGGAAATGAACTGTGAAATGTGAAATATGAACAATGTAAAATGGGAAAGAGTCACTTAAAATGAAATAAAATGCTATGTTTAAATTATGAACATGAACGGATGTGTATTATTAAATAATGACAAAAAAAGAATAATATATTATGATATTAGAAATATTTATGTATGTAAAACATGTTACGTTTGGGCGGGGCGCACTCTTCGCCTGAGGGCTTACTAAGTAAGGCGAGTGCAATAATAGCTTAAGATGTGGCAGTAGTTGCATAACGTACTATGGCAGAGTAAACTTACTTGTATGGGCAGGTAGATTTTCCTATCCTTAGAGTCTTTGCCTGTAAACTATTGTTGAACGCTGTGAATACAAGATCAATCTAACACTTGAGGGCTTACCGAGTAAGGTGAGTGCCCTGGTATACTTTATTAGTGACCTTAAGATTACCTAAATATCATAGTAGAGGGGTGCTACTTGTATAGGCGAGTAATCACCCCTATCATCGGATAATCTCGTGAGTTAAATTTTTTACATGTGTTTGATTAAGATTAGAGAATGATTTCAAAAATTATGTTAACAATTTTTAAATGTTAAATATTATGTTGTTATATACCTCATGTTAGTCACACGCTGTATTTAATATATAATTTCTTCCCTTACTGATATGTGTCTCACTCGAATATGAATATATATTTTTTTCAAGATTTCCTAAAACTCGAGGTTTTTATAACATTATTGGGAAATATAAAAAAAAAAAAAAAAAAAAAGGTATATTTCTATGTTAATTTTAGGGATTATAAATATTTTATATTTTATGTCTTTTGTTTTAAGGATGGTAAGTAAGGAATTATTGTGAAAATATTGAAATGTTTTGGGAGTTATGTAGACTTATGGAAATACAGGTGATGGATGATTTATTATGGATTATAGTAAGAATTAGTAAATCCTGGTATTATATTATATGGAGATTATATTTATGTTTTCCATTACGTATATATTGATTTATGAATTTTATCAAGTATAACGCACCGGACTCGGGTTTAAGGGTTCAGGGCACATTTAAAGTATAAAATGATCTTATACTGGTTTAAGACTGTGTTGTGCGTCCAGCCCTGCATCGCCCTTATAGGAAGTCCCAAGTCAGTATACCATTTTTTTAACTCTCTCTTCTTGTCACCTAAATTTTGAAGATGAGTTCTTTAACTTGGTATCCGAGTTGAACCTTGAGCTGCATGGTTCTTTCGTGGATTGGACTCTTTCTGGTCTCATTTCTCTCCATAAGTTTGAGAGAAAGTGTTGGTGTGCGTCTAATCTCACATCACCTTACTGGTCAGTCTCAAAATAGTATAAGATCATTTTAACTCTCTCTTTTTTACACCTAAATTTTGAGGATGAATTCTTTAATTTTCATGATGTCTCCTGAGATATATAAAAGAAAGTAAAAAATAAAAAATAAAAAACCTATATTGCCAGCATTATTTATAATAAGAAATTGTTATTCAATTCAATTTTCTTCTTCTTATATTATCATCATCCACACTTTGCAATATTAAAGTAATTCAATATGCCTATGCCTATCCAGGCAGTAAAATTGCCTCGTGGACTATATATATGTAGGGCATAGGTGTCTGTCCATCTAGTCTAATGTAAGGTCACCCCAAATTCTCATACCTTTCTTTCTGGGGGACAAGTGGTGGGAGCCCATTGGGCATTGAGGATAGGTCATAAGTCTGTCGCCGTACGTGCAAGGTCGCTGAGGGGACTGACAAATAATGTTGGGGCAGAGATCCAAGTACTATATATATAATAATATTATTATCCTAAAATCAGTGCATTGTCAAATCCGATGAAAAAAGAGAACAGTGTCGTCCTTTTAAGGTCATTCCCCCACTTTGCTTTGCTTTTCTTTGCCTTGCTTTGGAGTTGATGACATACTGATTTGAGAGCCTCTGTGCGCCCATCAGTCCAACCTAGGCTTCATCTCCACCAGGTCTTCCTCTTCTGAGTCTTTCACGGGAATATTAATATAAAAATAATATGTATATATATATATATATATATATATATATATATATATATATAATGCATACGATAGTAGAAGAATTATTTATAAAATTATACTAAAATGAAGCTGTTTTATGGAAAGTCCAAGTCTTACAACGAAAATTCGCTTGTCAAAAGTCGATTTCATCTTAACAGATAGCGCAAGTAAAATTGATTTGTAGAAAGTTATAATAACTAACTTTTCATAAATCAGTTTTACTAGTCCATGCATGCGACATGTCAAAATTTACATAAAGTGAATCCAAAAGACGATTTTACTTTTTTTTTTTTTTTGGAATACACACCGAGTATCCACCCGTCCATTTTACGATCCACGTGACTAATCCTGCGCCCCTTGAAGTTGACCCCACAACTTTAAAGGGAGGGTAAATTCAGGAGTCCAGAGACGGAAACGTTGTACTTTGCATAAAGACGATTTTACTTTGCATGCATGTAACGTTGTACTCTAACATAAAATATACTTTCCAAAAGTATGTTTTGGTAGTTCTTCTATTTTATATTATAAATAAGTTTATTTTCACCATGATCGATTGACGTCTTAATCGAACAACCAAAGTAAGCTTACTAAGCTGAAAGGATTCTTCGTTTTGAATGTACGAAGATTCAACGATTATTACTTCATTCTTCGTTTTTTTTCTAACTAGTTTCACTATGAAAAAGATGGATCCTTTATTCCAAAGTTGGAAAAAATGCACCAAGTCAGATGACCATATAAAAAAAAAAAATAGAAATTTTTCTTTTTGTAGAAACGGAAAAAAAAAATTGTTTTGTTCACACTTCCCGTGTGAATGCGGAAAAAACGTTACTTCCTATATAATACATACATAGAAGATACGACATGTTTTCATGTATGAAATGCATTGCTGTTCTTTCTTTTCAAATGCACCTCTCATGAACATTGACGCTGAATGAGAGGATTGGGGTGGATGATATTCACTATCCATCTCACCCATCTTATGTAAGTGATGAGGAGTTGGTCGATCTAAAACTTTATTTGAGTAATGAGGAGTTTGGCTTCAACCGAGAGAAGGTGAAAAATATAAGCTAAGATTGACATGATTAATGCAAAGCATGAATGCAAAGAAACGGGAGATGTAGGCATGGATGGATTTGAAAAGGAAGGGTGAAGGTCCTGTGGGTGAAGAGTTTTGGCTCAATTGGCAATCCAATAGGGGGAATGAATTGGTTTTAGCGAAATTTATTTGCTTGAAACCAAATTTAAAACAAATCAAGACAACACAAGAAAATCATACATATATTAAAGCCTTTAACTAAAATGATAGGGAAGAGAGATGTGCAAACTCCTTATAATGGTTTGACTATCCCCACCTATATTTCAGACTCTTAAGGCCAATCACCTTGAGGTTACACTAAGTCTTTTACTTTAATAGAGATAAGGATACCAATATACCCTTGCTTTGATGGAGGCAGTGACACTAATTATAATAGTTGAATACAAAAAAAAAATTGTCTCACAAGAAATAGTATACAAATGAAAACACAAGAATAACTCTCAAAGAATAACAGATTGCATGATAGTTTTTCCAGGAGATCTCTCAAAATGAGCAAGTTAAAACATAAAGATATTAAATGAGAGAGGAGAGAACTTGAGCACTTGGATAATATAAAAACTTCATTCTTCTTTATTTTTCTCACTAGTTTTCTAATGAAAAAGATCAATATTTTATTCCTAAGTTAGGGAAGATATGCCAAATCACACAACCATAGTTAGAAGATATTTCTGTATTGGATGTTTTCTCTTTGTCTATATTTGGAAATCTATTTTTAACTTATTCTATAGACTTTTGCAAAGTCGCTTGTAAAATGTGTGAAAGCTTTAATGACTTTTACAAAGTCTCTTTATAAAAACCAAATGGACAACTGATAATTTTGTACAACTAAAGATTCAGTTTATGCAAAATTTATGTTAAACTAACAAAGTTTTCAAGAGTTGGTTTAAATTTCTATGAATAATTGTGAGAACCGTTGCATGCAAATTTTAATTGACCCTTCATTGACTTTGTGCTAAAAAATTTCACCCCATCTCCTCAATTTGAAAAATATATATTGTTGACTTTTTAAGTCCTATACCATTTTGATAATAACAAATCATATGTATCTCATTTGTGCATTTAGTGCATGAACAAATTTATATTTCAGAAGGCACAAATGGTCATTGCAATATGGAAGTCATAAGACTCTTAAAGTTCACATCACACAACTTATTACATGGTAATTTGAAGAGCAAAGAGTGAAGACATATATTGTTTCAATTGTAATGCATTTATATTAAATTGTATGTGCATGTCTTACTTGATTTGATGAGAAGCTCAATAACGACCATAGACTCACCCTAGGAACTCAAACTTTTCATGAAAAACCTTTCACTTAAAAATCTAAACTCATACAAAAGGTTTGAAATGTTTTTTAAGTTCAAAACAAAGTTAAAACTTAATTTTATAAAGGGCACTGTTGATCGGATCATAAGCTTGGTCGACTAGTACTCATGAAATGAAGATCCGACAGACCGGATCAATGGCCCAGCAGACTGAACCTCGCTAAAAAGAAAAATTGCCTTTGGGCCGATCGACTAGACCTCGGGTCAGTCGACCGGAACTCTCAAGTTGAAGCCACTTTAAGTAGAAAACAACCATAAAATTCAAAATAATATTATTATTTTTAAGTCCTAATGGTCATATTTTGAAATTGCCTATAAATATCAAGCCCAAAAGACTTGAAATAACTTTTGCCAATATACTTTCATACTATTACATATTTGGGCAGTTCTTGTACTCATCTTCTCAAAATTTTACTCTCATATACTAATTTCATTTGAAAATATATTTTTGAGAGCAAAACCCTAGTTTCTCCTACACTTTCTTTTGAAAATCATTTTTGGAGAAATCATTTATTGGTCTTAAATCTTTAAAGCATTTATTGCACATTTATTTTTACATCAAAGATCATTCACTTAAAATCTTTTGAGAGAAAAACCCTAACTCTATTGAGCTTAAATCTTGTCTTGTGAGAGTGCATTAGTATTTTTTTTTTTTTTCTTGTACAAACTAGCTTATTGAAGAAGCATTTCATTGCACACAAAAACTCTTATTTTTCATTTATATTTGCGATTCGAGTTTGAATTGTGCCAAACGAGGGGATATCGTTTGGAGAGGTGGCTCCACCTATAAGGAGTGGTGTAACGGATGGTTCCATCCAAGTGAAGGAGCGTGTATGAAGTGGCTCCCCCTTGATTGAAGGAGTGGATAGTGAAATCTTCAAGCGATTGTCTTGAGGTGAGGACGTAGGCAAGGATAGCCGAACCTCGTAAAAATCACCCTGTTTGCTTTCTCTTTCGCTACACTCTTTAAATTTCTACACGTGCATGTTTACATTTATTTTTTTGTGATTATTGTATATGTTTTAAATATGTCTTGTGATTGTTTGAAAAACCCCAAGATTGTAATATTGTGTGTTTTAAAAGTTGGGCAAAAAATGACCTAGATTTTTTTTTAAATCCAATTCACCCCCCCCCCCACCCCTCTCTCTTAGGATTACACCAAAACTTACAATTGGTATCAGAGCCTTGTTGTAAAAAGCTTAAACGTTTTTGTTAAAAATCACATCGCTCATCTTGGTGTATCCCCTTTTGGAGAGGGACAATCATCTTCATGCCCTCTAATCTTTTGTGGTGGTAACTACACTTTTTGGAAACAAAGAATATGAATTTTTCTTCAAAACATAGATTGGAGAGTGTGGAGAGTTGTAGCCAAGGGAAATTATATACCTGTGACAACTGTTGAAGGAAAAAGTGTTCCTAAAGCTAAAGATGATTTTAGTGAAGATGACATGAAATCAGTACAAGTAAATGCTAGTGCTATCAATGTTTTATAATGTATATTAGATGCAAATGTATTTAATAGAATTATGGTATGTAAAACTGCTAAGGAGATTTGGGATAATTTAGAAATAACATATGAGGGAACTAAGAACTAAGGATGTGAAGGATAGTCGTATAGATATGCTCACTAGTGAATATGAAGCTTTTAGAATGACTTCCAATGAATCTATACAATCCAGTATACTAGATTCAGTAACATTACTAACTCTTTAAATGCTCTTGGCAAAACATATCCTACTTATGAAATGATCAAGAAGATACTCCAACGATTACCTCCAATCTGGGAGCCAAAAGCAACAGCTATAGTTGAAGGAAGAGATTTGAAAGCAATGATGTTGGACGAGCTCATTGGATCCCTCATCACATACGAAATGGCGATCATCGAGAGGATAAATCAACATAGCAAAATAAAGAAAGTTACAGCTCTCAAAACTTCAGTGAGTAGCTCCAGTGAGGAAAGTGATCAGGACTCCGATGAGGAAATGACCTTACTAACCAGAAAGTTTAGCAAGTTCTTTAAAAAGAACAAGAGATATGACAGAAAATATCGAGGCTCACAAACCGAAAAAGGAGAGTCAACTAAGAAAGAACAAAAGGGAGATCCTCCGACGTGTTACAACTGCAAGAAAGTTGGCCACATCAAACCGGAGTGCCCATTACTCAAGGACTCCAAAAAGAAAAAGAATACAATGAAAGCCATCTCTTGGGACAAACAAAGTTCCATCAATTTTGACACCGAATCCAGCGAAAATGAAGTCACAAATCTGTGCCTAATGGCAAATAACGATCATGAGGTATAATCGTGTTGTTCTTTCTCTTCGTATTATTCTAATGATGATTTTGATGATAATAGCATGCCTATATATGAAGAATTGCAGTAGGAGTATCTTGGTGTTCATAAATTGCTTGAGAAAATAATTAGAAAGAACGTTGATTTGAAAAATAAAAATAAAGAGTTGTCCAAGGTTTTAGAAAATCTAAAGGAGTCTCATTCCACTTTGATAAAAGAAAAAAATTTGAAAATTGAAGGTTTGGAAAGAAAATTCGAAGATGACTCCAAAATTATTTACAAGTTTAGAGAAAGGGAAAATAATTTTAAAAAACTCCTTGGTGCTCAAAGAAAATCCTGATATGATGATATGAAATATGATACACTGATACTTGATTGATATATTTAGATCTTGAACTTACATGGAATCTGAAATTGAATCTGGAACTATTTGATCATATGAATGATTTTTTTTTTTCAAAACATTGTTATAAGTGTGCTTATTTTAAGGGGAAGCCTTATCAAGGTTCACTCATTTTTGCTCTTTATTTGTCATCATCAAAAAGGGGAAGATTGTTGGCCTAACGAGACTTACGAATCTTATTTTGATGAAAACAAATCAAGGAAATTTAACTTATTTTGGTTAAAGTGATGACGTTTTAGGAATCAAGCATTAGAGTTCAAGATCAAGTGATCACAAGTGTTATGAAAGCCTACATTCTAAAGACAAGTGATCAAAAGAAAGCTCAAACGATCAAAGAAAGACAAATCTTATGAAAGCATAAAGAATATTGAAACTCAAGTCAAGATGGACTCAAAGAAAAACATAAATAAAGACTTCATGTTTAGAAAGTTTTTAAGTCTTAAGAAAATCTTATGTAAGTACTTTAATTAAAAGTCAATATAGATGCTTTGAAGCTCATTAGGATTAATTATTGACTTAGAGACAAATTTTGAAAACCCCAAAAAACATTTTCAAAAGTCTCAAAACAATTTGGCAAAAATTTTTTGGAAACAAAATTAAAAGCATGAGCTTTTACCTGTCCAGGCGGCTGGCCCATTATGGTCAGGTGACTAACATTTATGCTGAAGCAATTTTTGGAAGACAGAATAGGCCCAGTCGATTGACTCCTATGAGTCCAGGTGACTGACCCCATTTTGACTTTGATTTTTCATTGATTTTCAAAGTTCAGGTGACTAACCCCGATAAGTCCAATCAACTGAACTTCGTAACGGCTATTTTTAAATAGCAAAAAAATGTTTCCAAATTAGATTTCTTGGACCCCAAATTTTGTAAAAACTTAGGAAACACTCCAAACAACTTGGGCAACATGAAAAAAATTACTTTTTAACTTTATAAATACATGAAAAACCAAAAGATTTCAGACATCAAGAATTACAATCAGCAAATCAAAGTTATATTGCTCTCACTCTTCAAAAGCTCTCTTGCTCACACATTCTTGTTGAATTATTACTGAGTTTTTGCTGGTACAACCACACAGTTCTTGTGCTCTTACTGAGATTTTTTCAATCTAAAGAAGAACATGGTGATTAATTTCTTGAACTTCAAACTCATTATTTATTGATATTTAAATTGAAGTATATTAGCTATACTTAATCTTGTACTAATCATCTTTGTTTTGAGAGTGTGTTTGTACACAAGAATGGTTCTTGTTCTTGTTCTTGTTGTTTTTTGACGGCTCAAGATTCTTGAATCGTTGGAATACCGAGCGTGGGGTATCGCTTGGAGAGGAGGGCTCCATCCTACTTGAAGGAGTGTGTAAACAGTTTGCTCCACTCAGTTAAAAGAGTGGTATAGTGTAATCCTTAGGTGGTGTACCTAAGGCGAGGATGTTAGCAGGTATAGCCGAACCTTGTTATAATCTTAGTGTCACTCTCTTCCCTATTCTCTTTTAAATTTTCGTACATATATAAACTGCATGGATGCTTATTGAACTGTTGGAAATTAATTTGTGATTGAGAATTGCGGAAACCTTCTAAGGGAGTACCTTGATTAATACAAGTCATTCATTTATCAACTACATACTTGAAGCCAATATCAAAATCAGAATCTTGGAGCTTGCTAGAATATCTATATTGATTCATATTGTGAAGCTTATCTTGATTGATTGAATTGACGTATTGAGTTTTGGTTTAATTTGCCAAAAGAAGTATTGAGAAACTTACAAAGAATTCAAATTAATATATTCATCCATAAAGATTTAAATTAAATTGCGTCTTGACTGATCTTGTGAATTGAAATTCAAACCATATATGTGTGATTTCTAAATCCAAAAATTAGTTAAGAAAGAATTTATAAAAAGAGTTTCAAAGAAAGTTTTAAATCCCAATTCACCCCCCCCCCCTCTTCCCGCTTAGGAGAACACCTTAACTTTTTAGATAGTTTGCAAAATAGCTGTCAATAGAGCTTCACGAAAGAAGCTTGATATATAATTATACATTAGCATTTTTCCTTTTAATATACATATATTGGACAACATAGCAAAATAATACCAATAATATACAACTTCAACATATATGCTATCTACAAAATATGATAGCTCATTTTATTCACAACCGGCAAATAAGAGTTTCGCCATATCTCTTCCATCCAAATTTAATTACACAGAACAAGGTTGTAGTTTCCCTGACTCGTTTCCGCCCCTGGACCCCTAAATTTACCCTCCATTTGAAGTTGTGGGGTCAATTTCAAGGGTAGTCACATGGACCATAAAACGGATGCGTGGATACCAGTGTGTAATCCAAAAAAAAACTGAAAGGTTTTCATAAAATTACCTAGGTGTTGCTTTCTCAGCACACAACAATTACTGGAAAGAGATGCGGAAGATCTGCATTTTGGAGCTCCTCAACCAAAAAAGGGGTCCACTCATTTTAATTCATGAGATAAGAAGAAACTACTTTGCTGGTTAATTCAATGGCATAGACATCATCTTCTATAACCCCTGTTGATCTAATTTGAAGAATTTGGACCGATTTATTAGAGTAATGGATTTGACATTGGCAACTTCCAAAAGTGTTTCACGAATCCTTTGCCTTGTTGGGGAGATTTGTCGCATTTGATTTCTTCCCATTCATTGTTTGAATTATTGATAGGGTTTTAGATCTCCATCAGAGGTTTAATCCAAGGAGAGCAAACCTACTATTAAGGGTTTGTGGGCGCAAATCCCAAATCCATCGGCCCAGTGGCCCAGTTTCCATACGGGTAAGCCTGGAAGCTAAAGCTAAACCTGCCTACATGGGAGGTCCACAGCACCAATGGCCCAGGCCAAGTCCACAATCACAACACTAAGCCCAGCCCACGTGATCACCCACTTTAGCAAACAGCACTCAGTAGTTCAACACAGTTTCTATCTTTATTCAAAGTTTTCAAATATCCTTTTTTGGGAAATTTTATTTGCGATATCAAAAATAATTTTACAAAATAATATATTTTGTACAAATTTTATTTAAAAAAATATTTAAATCATGATAATATTTTAATTTAATTTATGTTGTAAGATTTTTAAAAATTTACAAAGAGTTCTCGTGTCAATATTTTATTTAACATGAGAATCTTAGTAAATATTTTAATAAAATGGCTATAATATTCTTGACATGAGTGTTAAGAATATATGAAAAATAATTATAAAGAATATATGAAAAATAATTATACTTTTCAATAAAAAAAAAACTTATTTCAAATGCATAATTAATTAATCTATAGTCTAAAATTTTCAACAACTATAAATTTAAAACATTTAACGTTTAATAATTGATTAATCAAAATAATTGAGGATACTATAGTGTCCAAATATTAATTATTATATCAAAATTTTTAAAACAACAAAAATATGATTTTTTTAATAAATTACAAATAATAGTTAAACTATTAATTTACACCTTCTCTTTAGATTTCCGGTTTCGTTCTTTGCCAATTCAACAATCGAAAGCCGCTACGTTACTCTTGGGAAGATTATCTTTAAGTCCGTTAGAGTAGATTGTGGGTTAGGTCAACTTGGGCACCATCCCAAAACTAGGATAAGTAAATTATTTGGGTATTTTTAGTATTAGCATGTTTATTTGAGCCTAGATTATATATGGTATGAGGATACACCAGAGCTTTGTGAAGTAACATTGGGGTGTTGTATTTTTAGGATTAGGGTATTTTTGAGATCCTGCAGGTATGGGTTGAAGACCCCAACGGGTATCTTTCCACATGCTTAGGTAAATTATAATTTAGAAATTCTGAGTATGTAGATTTGGGAAAAATATGAATGTGATAATATTTATGATAATCTCAGTTGTGTGACTGGGAATTATATGAGTGCTATTTCAAGGTATTGAAAATTATGAACGCCGCAGGCGTGAGATTATTAAATAATATTTAGAACTAGATAGTCAGGTAAGGGGAATACATGTTATGCCAACATTAGTAGAAATTTTACCAGTATAACATAGTATTTGATCACAGCATGAAAATTATACACCTTTATAGAATATATGTATATGGAATTTTATTTAGTTGTGTGGCATAAGAATTACTGAAATATTATACACTATTCAAACAGAGTACAGAATTATGCTTATATATAGTTTCTACAGAAATATGTTATACAGTTCTATGGAAACATGATTATATAATTTATAGAATTATGAAACATAACTTATACAATTTTATATACAGAGCTATGAGTATATAGAAATATACAAAACTACAGTTTATATGATTTACAATATTTTACAGAATTATGATTACGTAATACATTTCATAGCAAGATTGTACAGTGTTTTTAATTACCATAATTATACAGAAATATACGAAACCATGATTATATAGAATTTTATAAAACCATGATATACAGAACATAGAACTGTGATATACAAAAAATACAGATTATACAGAATATAGAGTCATGACATACAGAATACAGAATTACAGCTACAGAATATACAGATATACAGTTATTACAGCGTCATGGCTATTCAGTTGATACAAAATCATGGTTATTACATAAATACATAATCATGGTAAAATAGCTAGATTTATATAGAAATATTATTATACAGTATCAGAGCCCGATGGAACACAACAGTTTATAGAGCATGGTACCGTTGCTATACAGTATAGACAGTGCAACCATACATCTTAGATAAAGTATGGTACAACCGATTGTGCCCTCTGGTAGAGTTGTGAGCTCTCTGGCATTCGGACCAGGTGGAACGGGCCTTTCGTAATTCATAAATTTAACTATATAAATACATATTATCCAGAAACATTTCCCACACAAATTAAAGTCCAAGATCCAAAGAAAGTAAAAACATGATTTACACAAATTAAAGTCCAATATCTGAGTTTCGTACTTTCATATGCAAAGTAAGAGTTAAAAATCTAGTAAATAATAAAAAGATGTTTTCCAACTTTTCTATATAAATTTAGAAAATTGGAAAATAAGTGGCAATTTTGTAACTATTTGAAAAATTAGAAATGGAAAGTGAAACTATTCCCAAGAGTAAATATCGCCAAAAATTTTCGTTCATTGTTCATTTATTTCTTACAAATATTGTAAAAATGAAAAATTAGTTAACTTTTTTGCATTTTTCTGAAAAAGAAAAAAAGGAAAATGAAAACTATTTTCCACAACTAAGCGAGTCCTTTGTTTCCAAAAAAATCGGCAAGTTTCCTAGAGGGAGAGTGTTTTCTCCTATAGAGGATTGGATCTTCAGTGGGATGTCTGTTGGGGATGAAAAGGGGGAGATTCCTCTAAGAATCAAAATTCTTGTGAGGATGGGATGCAGGGTATTATTGTTTGTTTGGAGTGATATACTTCTAGCAAGGAAGTAAATTCTATTAATTTTAGGTGTCAAAAGGTAAGTGCTCAACATTACGAAGTGTGCAGATGGGCCTTGAAATAAGGAAACAAGTTGAAGGAAATCGAGATTCTTCTGGTGAGAAAACAAAAAAAAAAAAAAGTTAAATACAGGGGATCATTGCGTATGCAAATTTCGGATTATGGTATAGGAGGGTTAAGGATTTATTAGTGCAACAGGACATGCTGAAGGCGTTATAGAAAAAGCAGTCGGAAGGCATGGACGATATAAATTGGAAGGAACTGGAAGCGAAGGCTGTGACAACTATCTAACTTTGTCTGACTGATGACGTGATGTATCACGTCGTGGATAAGGAATCACCGGTGGCATTTTGAAAACAAATGTGAGTTAGGGGCTTGGTGAAATTTGGCTCAAAACTTACAAATGGGGGCTTGGTGCATCTATTAATAAAAAATGTCTGGGGAAGATATATTTAATTTGAGCAAAATATGTTGACTATGCTATAGATATCAGCATAAAGTATGCTGAAAATGCTATATGACATATATGTTCCTAATTATCTATACATCAGCATGCAACTTTCCAGCAGCACTATGCGGCACAAGCTTAGTTATTACCACTAGCTTGTTAACTTCAAATGATCTCTTCCTGAGCATTCTTCAGCTTGTGCATTGTATGTGAAGGAAATCCAATGAGAAGGTTGTTCAGACTTATTGCTATGTGATTAGACTATAAGAGAATGCTATATATTTAAACTTTGGTGAAGGAGGAAGTGCAAACTGCTAATTAAAAAAGTGACTACATGCAATGACCTAATAAAATATTTTACTTTCTTCTTAACGGATCATTGAGTGGGGTTTATCCGCCCAATACTCGGCTGATAGGGCCTAGCCAACCTACAATTAAGTGTTTGTGGGCCCAAATCCCAAATCCATCGGCCCAGTGGCCCAGTTTCCATACGGGTAAGCCTGGAAGCTAAAAGCTAAACCTGCCTACATGGGAGGTCCATAGCACCAATGGCCCAGGCCAAGTCCACAATCACAACACTCAGCCCAGCCCACGTGATCACCCACTTTAGCAAACAGCACTCAGTAGTTCAACACAGTTTCTATCTTTATTCAAAGTTTTCAAATATCCTTTTTTGGGAAATTTTATTCACGATATCAAAAATATTTTTACAAAATAATATATTTTGTACAAATTTTATTTAAAAAAATATTTAAATCTTGATAATATTTTAATTTAATTTATGTTGTAAGATTTTTAAAAATTTACAAAGAGTTCTTGTCTCAATATTTTATTTAACATGAGAATCTTAGTAAATATTGTAATAAAATGGCTATAATATTCTTGACATGAGTGTTAAGAATATATGAAAAATAATTATACTTTTCAATAAAAAAAACTTATTACAAATGCATAATTAATTAATCTATAGTCTAAAATTTTCAACAACTATAAATTTAAAACATTTAACGTTTAATAATTGATTAATCAAAATAATTGAAGATACTATAGTGTCCAAATATTAATTATTATATCAAAATTTTTAAAACAACGAAAATATAATTTTTTTTAATAAATTACAAATAATAGTTAAAATATTAATTTACACCTTCTCTCTAGATTTCCGGTTTCGTTCTTTGCCAGTTTGACGATCGAAAGCCACCACGTTACTCTTGGAAAGATTATCTTTAAGTCTGTTAGAGTAGATTGTGGGTTAGGTCAACTTGGGCACCATCCCAAAATTAGGGTAAGTAGATTATTTGGGTATTTTTAGTGTTAGCATGTTTATTTGAGCCTAAATTATATATGGTATGAGGATATACTAGAGTTTTGTGAAGTAACATTGGGGTGTTGTATTTTTAGGATTAGGGTATTTTTAGGATCCTGCAGGTATGGGTTGAAGACCCCAACGGGTATCTTTCCAGATGCTTAGGTAAATTATAGTTTAGAAATTCTGGATAGGTGGAGTTGGGAAAAATATGAATTTGACAATATTTATGATAATCTCAGTTGTGTGACTGGGAATTATATGGGTGCTATTTCAAAGTATTGAAAATTATGAACGCCGCATACGTGAGATTATTAAATAATATCTAGAACTAGATAGTCAAGTAAGGGGAATATGTTATGTCAACGTTATTCGAAATTTTACCAGTATGACACAGTATTTGATCACAGCATGAAAATTATACAGCTTTACAGAATATATGTATATGGAATTTTATTTAGTTGTGTGGCATAAAAATTACTGAAATATTATACATTATTCAAATAGAGTACAGAATTATGCATATATATAGTTTCTACAGAAATATGTTATACAATTCTACAGAAGCATGATTATATAGCTTACAGAGTTATGAAACATAACTTATACAGTTTTATATACAGAGCTATGGCTATATAGAAATATACAAAACTACAGTTTATATGATTTACAATATTTTACAGAATTATGATTACATAATACATTTCAAAACAAGATTGTACAGTGTTTACAAAGTTGATTATACAGTGTTTTTTATTACCATGGTTATACAGAAATATACATAACCATGATTATATAGAATTTTATAAAATCATGTGTAGACACCCTATTTTTGCCCTAACCAAATAGAACAAGGGGTCCCTTCTCATTATACTATTATTATTATTATTATTATTATTATTATTATTATTATTATTATTATTATTATTATTATTATTATCTTTATTTTACTATTACTTTCTTATAATTATTTGTATTACTTATTAATTATTAGCATTACTATGTAGGATTTATATCCCAAAAGATATGTCCCACATGAATGATGTGGGTCCAACATATAGGGAATGTATCTCATATGATAAGGATATGGATTAAAGATTGTATGGGTTAACTTAAAGGTTAACTTATTTAATATGAGAAATTAATGGTGGAAGTTAGAAGAGATTCCTATACATAAATATTATAGATATATATATATATATATATATATATGTATATAATATATATATATATATATATAAAAAATATATATTAGCTACTATTATGGGTGTAGCAATAAGGGCATAGGAAGAAAGGAATTGTCCTCTCTCTGCCTCTACTTCTCTAATCATCAGAAGATCCCATAGATCTGGTGAAGGAAGGAAAGAGAAAGAGGAGAAGTGGGAGAAACAATTTCTTCGAATTCTCCGGGTGTTCTTCTCGATAAGTTCGGTATGGCCGATTCTAGTATGTAAAGTTTACAGTTTATGATTTATTTATTTTCCGCATAAAGTAATTGATGTAAAGTTCATGATAATTGAAAATCCTTGGTTGCAATATATTTATGAAAATTTTCTTACACGTGATATCAGAGCCAAGTTTGAAATTATCATGATTTTCTTTTCATGATAAAGATCGTTTCAATTAACCCCTTACAATCTTGTTATGGGTTCATGTGAAAATTTGTGTTCATAATATTTACTGAAATCGAACTGAAGAATTCATATGATAAATGATTCCTTTAATGGATTTATGGGGTTTTTTGTTGATTTGAAAATTTTCTTTCATGTGGATTGTTGACGATTTTCCCCTATAAAGCGATATTAAAGTAGGGCCACTGAATGATATGCATACAAATAATTTTATTAATAATATAATACTCATATATTATACATGCATAAGTAAAAGAATTTTACATGAAAGTAAGTTAGTAAAATTCTTATTTTGGGAAATTGATTATCTATTGTATATTATGGATTGGTGTTTTGAAATGAATGTTGGACTGCAGTTTTTAATTGTATGGGCTGCCAGTTTTTTTAATATATGGGCTGTAGTTTTTTAATTGATTTTTAATTGTATGGGCTGTCAGTTTTTTTTTTTTTTCTTTTTTATGGGCTGCCAGTTTTTAAATGTATGAGCTGCCAGTTTTTTGAATGTATGTGTTGCCAGTTTTTAATTGTATGGGCTGCCAGCTTTTTGAATATATGGGCTGCCAGTTTTTAAATGTACGGGCTGCAGTATTTTTAATTCATGGGCTGCCAGATTTTACATAAAATAAAATAAAATATTAATCTAAGTAAAATTGTCATTGTGAGAAATTAATTATCAACTTTAAACTTGGATTAATTTTGCTGAGTATGAAGTCAATCAATGTTTATATTATGATTAGGTTGTTATCACCAAAGTGATTTCGTTAAGAAAAATTATAAACATTGTATTGAGATATAATCTTGCAAAATTATCATAGAATGGTTATTTGAATATTATGGCTGACCCAAATGTGCTCCAACTTTCAAATAATCATTGATTTAATCAGGATAATTAATGAATAATAGTGAGATTGGGATGCTTGTCCAAAGGTGACAGGCCAATCAAACTTTATAAAGGTTATCAATTATGTCTTGATAAATGAAAATTACCAGTAAGTGTAAGGATTAGTATATTGCATAAGTTGATCCAAAGATTGAACGCAATTTACTAATGAAATGTTCTAAACTCAAAGCATTAATGTAGTGAGCACTTTGTATTATTGCAATGTCTGTTCCTGTTTCATTGCATTTGCTGGTTTCTTCTGTTCCAATCTTTAATGGGACAAATTTTGACTTGAATGAACAGATTCAGTTTCACCTAAGTGTTCTGAATCTGGACTTAGCTCTGCGAATGGATAAACTGGCTGCTATTACTGAAACTAGCAGTTCGGAACAGCAAGCTTTGTATAAGTCATGGGAAAGGTCGAACAGATTAAGTATGATGTTTATGCGAATGTGTATAGCAAATAATATTAAATCAACACTCCCTTAACTAGACAACGTAAAGAAATATCTTAATGCAGTGGAAGATAGATTTCATTCAGTTGATAAGTCCATTGCAGGAAGGTTGATGGCTGAACTAACCACAATGTAATTTGAGGGCAGCAAAGGAATGAATGAACATGTCCTAGAAATGTCTAATATGGCTGCTAGACTTAATACTTTGGGAATAAATGTTAATGAAAATTTCTTTGTTCAGTTTATTTTGAACTCTTTGCCTCCTCAGTATGGGCCTTTTCAGATTCACTATAACACAATTAAAGAAAAATGGAATGTGAATGAATTGGCAAGCATGTTTATTCAAGAAGAGGCAAGACTCAAACAACAGGGACAACATTCAGTAAATGTCATGAGTCACGCAGCTGGAAGTAAAGGAAATAAAATAAAGAAAGGTTTAAAGAAAGATCCACTGAAGGTGGCAAGTACTTCATATGGTGGTGAGGCTCGCAGGAAGGAACATTATGGCCCCAAGTGTTACTTTTGTCCTGGCTATGGGCATTTAAAGAAAAATTGCCCGAAACGTAAAGCATGGTTCGAAAAGAAAGGTAAGCCTTTAGCTTATGTATGTTTCGAATCAAACATGACACAAGTTCCTTCTAACACTTGGTGGATTGACTCTGGTTTTACTATTCATGTTTCCAATTCGATGTAGGAATACCTTACGATCCAGAGCGTAAAGGAAAATGAACACATGATAGTCTTGGGGAATGGAAATCAAGTGCCAGTTATGGGTGTTGGAACTGTTCGGTTGTATCTTGAATCGGGTCATTGTTTAGACCTGTTTGATACTTTGTATGTTCCAAATATTTCTAGGAACTTAATTTCCATGTCTAGATTAGATAATGACGGTTATGGTTTGTATTTTGAACATAAAGGTTTCCATATTATGAAAGGTGACTTATGTGTTGGCTCTGGTATTTTGTATGAGGGGTTATATAAATTTAATTTTAATGAAAAGTTTGTTGAAACACTTCTCACTATGCATCATAATATTGGAACTAAGCGTAGTAGAATAAACGAGAATTCCTCTTTCTTGTGGCATAAAAGACTGAGTCATATATCCAGGGAAAGAATGGAGAGATTGGTAAAGGATGGGATTCTCACGAACCTTAATTTTATTGATTTCGATGTATGTATTAATTGCATTAAAGGAAAGCAAACTAAACATACAAAGAAATGAGCCACAAGAAGTAAGAATATACTAGAAATTGTTCATACTGATGTATGTGGGCCTTCTGACTAACCATCTTTAGGTGGAGAAAAGTATTTTATCACCTTTATTGATAATTTTTCACGATATGACTATATCTATTTGTTGTATGAAAAGTCTCAAGCAATAGATGCTTTAAAGGCATATGTTGCTAAAGTGGAGTGACAATTAGATAGGAAAGTAAAAATCATTAGATCTAACAGAGGTGGAGAGTATTATGGTAGATATGATGGCATAAAACAATGTCCAGGACCATTTGATAAATTTCTAGAACAACATGGTATTTGTGCTCAATACACAATGTCTGGTACGCCTCAGCAAAATGGTTTAGCTGAAAGGCGGAATCGTACTCTTATAGAAATGGTTAGGAGTATGTTGAGTAATTCCTCAGTACCAATTTCATTATGGATGGAAGCTCTTAAAACAGCAATGTATGTGCTAAATAGGGTTCTTAGTAAGACAGTTCAAAAAACTTCTTTTGAACTGTGGACGGGAAGGAAACCAAGTTTAAGGCACTTTCATGTTTGGGGTTGTCTGGCAAATATTAGAATTTATAATCCAAATGAAAGGAAATTGGATTCAAGGACTGTGAGTGGGTATTTTATTGGATACCCAGAAAAGTCTAAAGGGTATAGGTTTTACTGTCCTAATCATAGTATGAGAATAATTGAATCTGGTAATGCAAAGTTATGGTGAAATCAGTGGGAGTGATACATCGCGAAATGTGGTCATTAAAGAAATTCAGGTTCCTATACCGATATCTAGACCTTTAACAGACATTGTTGTTCCTTTAGTTGTTGAAAGGCATGATAACACTGAACAACAGTCTAATGATGTATCACTTGGTAATGAAAATGTCACCATCGAGCCAATTGTAGAACAGTCACAAGAAATAGCATTAAGGAGATCTCAAAGAGTAAGGAAACCAGTTATTTCTGATGATTATTCAGTATATCTGTAAGAGGCTGATTATGATTTAGGAACTAGTAAGGATCCGATTACGTTTTCACACGCCATTGAAATTGATGATTCTAAAAAGTGGATCAATGCCATAAATGATGAGTTGAAATCTATGGAACAAAATAAAGTCTGGGACATCGTTGATTTTCCTGAAGGGTTTAAAACAATTGGGTGTAAATGGGTCTTTAAGACTAAACACGACTATAATGGCAACATTGAACGATATAAAGCTAAACTTGTAGCAAAAGGTTTCACTCAGAGGGAAGGTGTTGATTATAAAGAGACGTTTTCTCCTGTGTCTAAAAAGGACTCTCTTAGGATCATTATGACTTTGGTGGCTCATTTTGATTTAGAGTTACACCAAATGAATGTGAAAACTACTTTTTTAAATGGGAATTTAGATGAAGAGGTATATATGGATCTTCTTGAAGGTTTAATGATTAAAGGAAAAGAGCACATGATTTGCAAATTAAAGAAATCAATATATGGACTTAAACAAGCTTCCGGACAATGGTATTTTAATTTTCATGATACCATCATGATCTTTGGTTTTAAAGAAAACACTATTGATCGGTGTATATATCTAAAGGTCAATGGGAGCAAGTTTATCTTTTTAATTCTATATGTTGATGATATTTTACTTGCCAGTAATGATCTTGGCTTATTGAATGATACCAAGAGATTTCTTTCTATGAACTTTGAAATGAAAGATATGGGTGAGGCAACTTATGTGATTGGAATTGAAATATTCCGGGACAGAGCACTTGGATTGTTAGGGTTGTCTCAGAAATGATATATTAATAAAATTCTAGAAAGATTTCATATGACTGATTGTAAACCAACTCTTGCTCCTATTTATAAAGGAGACAAGTTCAGTCTAAAAGATTGTCCACAGAATGAATTCAAAAAGGAAAGTATGGAAAATATTCCTTTTGCATCTGTTGTTGGGAGTTTGATGTACGTGCAGACTTGTACGAGACCAGATATTAGTTTTGCAGTTAGGATGCTCAAGAGGTACCAAAGTAATCTCGGAATGGAGCATTGGAAAGCTGCAAAGAAAGTCTTGAGGTACTTAAAAGGAACTAGACACTGTATGCTCACATATAGGAGAATAGATCAGTTGGAGGTGGTTGGCTACTCTGACTCGGATTTTGCTGGATGCATTGATAGTCATAAGTCAACGTATGACTATTTGTTCCTATTAGCTGGAGGAGCAATATCATGGAAGAGCGCCAAACAGACTATCATAGCAGCATCTACTATGGAAGCTGAATTTGTGGCGTGTTTTGAGGCCACGATTCAGGCTTTGTGGTTGCGGAACTTTATTTCAAGACTTGGGATTGTTGACAATATAGCCAGGCCATTGAGAATTTATTGTCATAATTTCGTAGCAGTCTTTTTCTCCAAAAACAACAAATACTCTAATGGCGCTAAGCATATGAAGCTCAAGTATTTGGCTGTTAAGGAGGAAGTTCGGAAACGGACAGTACTTATAAAACATATAAGGACTGAGCTCATGATAGCAGATCCTTTAACGAAAGGATTGACACCAAAGGCATTTAAAGAACATGCTGATCACATGGGTCTTTATTGTAATTCTTGATGTATCATAGTGGATCTTTATGTTTTGTTCTATAATATGTATAATGATATCAATAAAAGTGTTTCTGAACATTATTTCTGTTTACCATAAATCACGTGATTATAGAGATGGTTCACTGTTAAACAGAAATGGTCTTTGACAAAGACATTAAAGGGACAGTATGGTAACTTCCTATTATAGATCATAGTTAAGTGGTTTATTAGTTTTGTGGTACATGGAAGGGAAGATGTCGCTCTAATGATATTTACCGCCATGACTCGTACTAATGGGTTGCTTGATTATGATATTATGTTAATCTCATTGAAAAGTATAAATAAGCTAATGCTTTGTGCACATTATGGATATATGTTAATCCATATTAATATCATTCATATGGGCCAAGTGGGAGAATGTAGGATTTATATCCCAAAGGATATGTCCTACATAAATGATGTGGGTTCCATATATAAGGAATGTATCTCATATGATAAGGATATGAATTAAAGATTATATGGGTTAACTAAAAGGTTAGCTTATTTAATATAAGAAATTAATGATGGAAGTTTGAAGAGATTCATACACATAAATATTATAGATATATATGTATATAATATATATATATATATGTACATATATAAAATATATATTAGCTACTATTATGGGTGTAGCAATAAGGGCATAGGAAAAAAGGAATTGTCCTCTCACTGCCTCTACTTTTCTAATCATTAGGAGATCCTATAGATCTGGCGAAGGAAGGAAAGAGAAAGAGGAGAAGTAGGAGAAACGATTTCTTCGGATTCTCCGGATGTTTTTCTTGATAAGTTCGGTATAACCAATTCCGGTATATAAAGTTTACAGTTTATGATTTATTTATTTTCCGCATAAAATAATTGATGTGAAGTTCATGATAATTGAAAATCCTTGATTGCAATATATTTATGAAAATTTTCTTACATACTTTACTATTATTATTTTGGATATTATTATTATTATTATTATTATTATTATTATTATTATTATTATTATTATTATGTGATTTAGGATTTCTTTTTAGGGGAAAAGCCTATATATAGGCTTATTCTCGCAGCTTGAAGGGAGGGCAGTGATGAGCAGAAAAATAATACTAAAAAAAACCCTAGGACCTCTCTTCTGTTCCTCTCTCCCAGGCGTGCCCCGCAACCCAGCCACCCATCCTACTCTCTCCTTCCCTCACTCTCCCTTGTTCCTCCTTGTTGCAGCTGTCGGCCACCACAGCTCCACCTGAGCAGACACCAGAAGCTGCCCTACGCACTCCAGCCGAGCCCAATCTCCTTCTCCGACCTCCCCTGCAACTCCGGCCACTAGATTCTCCAGCCATCATCCTCGGCCATCACCCGCATCAACCACTACTTCAGACCAACCTCCGTCAGTCACACACGGCAGCAGCAGCGCCGCTGCCGCTCCCTACAGATCCAGTCGCGCCAGTCTCCCTCCGCACTCCAGCTGCTCCGGCCAGCCCCCAAGACCTCCGGCGAAACACACACACACCCCGAGTCCACGACCACACACACGGGAACACACACACACACACACACACTAAAGCACATACAGCAGCACACTCCTAAACATACTGAAACACACACTCACATACGCAGAACACACACAACACTGCCTAAAGGTGAGATTCTGTTTTGGTATTTATTTATTTATTTTTAATTATTTTTTATATTTTATTAATATGGTTATATTTGTATCTGTTTTGTTATTATGTTTATATATTTATGTTTATCATGGTTTATTGTTTTATATGGTTACTGCATATACATGTATATTTATTCTGGTTTATTATATATGTAATATGGTGATTTATCATTGTTTAATCTATTTAATGTTATATGCATATTTATATTTTATCATGGCTTATTATTTCATTTTGCTATCATATGTTATTGTATATTATTTGTTACTATAATATCATTGTTTATTATTTATAAAAAGTGTTGCTCTTATAGTCATGAGATGTTCATATTTGTCGGTGCCTAGAGGATTTCATGCTAATCTTAATAAGGCAGTTTCCTAATTTTAGGATGTTGATTACTTTAGGTTTAAGTTTGTTTAGGCTTTTAATTATTTTTACATTTTTAAATGTGTTGATTTATTTTGCGTTTAGGGTTTTTGTCATAATTAATGTTCATATGTGGGGTCATTTTTAGTGTTTATTTCATATGTAGCATACTAATTTTTAGGGCTGTACGTCAATTTTTTATTCGATTTATTTCCATAATTTCATATTTAGTGGTCATATTGAATTTTTACGTATTAGTATTAGTTTTAAATTGTTTCCATAATTTCTCTGTTTGCTTATCCTTATATAATCATGCGCTAAATTTAGAGTTAATTGGTTTCCATGTTTTGATCGTAACTTTGAATTGTTTCCTTGATCTTATAATCCCTTCCATATGTGTATTATGTGTTAGTATTAAGGTAATTATTATGTTATGCATCGTATCCTTATTATCATTATCATTATTAGAAGTAAATTATTATTACCATTATTGTACATATTTATGTAAATTGTTATATTGTTATATGATGTATATGAGTATACTGCTATATTAAGTATGTTATTATATTTAGTATTCTTAGATTATACGTTTATATTAAGAATATTGGTATATTTCAGTATTATGTTATTTTTAATATTTTATTCTACATTATACATTATTCTTATTATTATTATTATTATTATTATTATTATTATTATTATTAGTGTATATATTTTTTTTTAGTATTCTAATATGTATGGTATTATTTGCTTTAGTATTTTTAGTATCTTAATATGTATAGCATATGGTATTTTATTGCTTATTATATGTTAGCTTAATATCTTAATTTATTATCCTATTATCATGTATTGAAACCTCCCAGAGAATTTTGGAAATATTTTAAATTATTTATGAAAAATCTCTAAATTTTGAACATAAATCTAGGAGCTATTTTTGTAAAGTATTTTCTCGATTTTCATCCCTATGATTTTAATGCGAGGGAATGAGCTTTCGGCCTTCACGTACCTTTAGTTATGAAAGAATATATATAGTACATATATTTTTTGTATGATTCATTTGTTTATTTATTTATTTATTTTTTATATTGTATGTATATATGTAAATCCACTAATAAAAGAGTAATGTGAAAGACTTATTAGATTAACTTAGGGATAATTCCAAATTAATTAGGTACCGTTCGTAAGAAGGGGCACGTAGGGGGTGCTCCTTCCCCTCGTATAACCGAACTCCCGATACCCCACATGCATGTCACATGCTTATTCACAATTACTTACATGCTTATTCCAACACCCATGGAAACAAATTAAAGTAAGGATATTTTCAAACATGGGAACTAAATATTTACATTAATAAAATGTATCTACATATATGTGAACATCAATTCACATTAACTAAGGATATCTACCTATATGGAAACCAAATATTCACATTAATTTCAAGATATCTACAACTATAGAAATATATATATTTACTAAGTTAAATAGGTTATAATTTTAACAAATTACTTTATTCAAATATAGGGATATTTTATTTACAAAATAAAATGGAGTAATTAAAAGACTTAATAAATTTAAATTGGGATAATTCCTAATTAATCATTGGCTCAACTCTCAAAAGTCCCCAGCGGAGTTGCCAAGCTGTCGCGATGTCCCGAAGCGCAGGTGCCCCAGGGTTGGTGAAATAAAAAGGATGGTTTAATTTTCGAGAAAAACAATGAATATCGAAGTCGCTACTAACATTTTAGTGTGGTTAGAACACATGGTTACTACCCCGTTAGGGTAGAATGAGTTTATGTTACTAGAGTTGGGATCGGGAGTTCGGTTACGCGAGGGGAAGGTACGAGCACCCCCTACGTGCCCATTCTTACGAACGGTACCTAATTAATTTGGAATTATCCCTAAGTTAATCTAATAAGTTTTTCACATTACTCCTTTATTAGTGGATTTACAAATATACATACAATATAAATAAAATAAATAAATAAATAAACAAATGAATCATACAAAAAATATATGTGTTATATATATTCCCTCAGAACTAAAGGTACGTGAAGCCCGAAAGCTCATACCCTCGCATTAAAATCATAGGAATGAAAATCGAGAAAATACTTTACAAAAATAGCTCCTAGATTTATTTTCAAAATTTAGAGAATTTTTATAAATAATTTAAAATGTTTCCGAAATTCTCTAGGAGGTTTCAATACATGATAATAGGATAATAAATTAAGATATTAAGCTAACATATAATAAGCAATAAAATACCATATGCTATACATATTAAGATACTAAAAATACTAAAGCAAATAATACCATACATATTAGAATACTTAAAAAAAATACACTAATAATAATAATAATAATAATAATAATAATAATGTAGAATAAAATACTAAAAATAACATAATACTGAAATATACCAATATTCTTAATATAAACATATAATCTAAGAATACTAAATATAACAACATACTTAATATAGCAGTATACTCATATACATCATATAACAATATAACAATATACGTAAATATGTATAATAATGGTAATAATAATTTACTTCTAACAATGATAATGATAATAAGGATATGATGCATAACATAATAATTACCTTAATATTAACACATAATACACATATGGAAGGGATTGCTAAGATCAAGGAAACAATTCAAAGTTACGATCAAAACATGGAAACCAATTAACTCTAAATTTAGCGCGTGATTATATAAGGGTAAACAAACAGAGAAATTATGGAAACAATTTAAAACTAATAATAATACGTAAAAATTCAATATGACCACTGCATAGAAAATTATGGAAATAAATCGAATCAAAAATTGACGTACAGCCCTAAAAATTAATATGCTACATATGAAATAAACACTAAAAATGACCCCACATATGAACATTAATTATGACAAAAACCCTAAACGCAAAATAAATCAACACATTTAAAATGTAAAAATAATTAAAACCCTAAATGAACTTAAACCTAAAGTAATCAACATCCTAAAATTAGGAAACTTCCTAATTAAGATTAGCATGAAATCCTCTAGACATAGACAAATATGAACATCTCATGACTATAAGAGCAACACTTTTTATAAATAATAAACAATGATATTATAGTAACAAATAATATACAATAACATATGATAGCAAAATGAAACAATAAACCATGATAAAATATAAATATGCATATAACATTAAAAAGAATAAATAATGATAAATCACCATATTACATATATAATAAACCATAATAAATATACATGTATATGCAACAACCATATAAAACAATAAACCATGATAAACATAAATATATATACATAATAACAAAACATATACAAATATAACCATATTAATAAAATATAAAAAATAAATAAATAAATACCAAAACAGAATCTCACCTTTGGGCAGTGTTGTGTGTGTTCTGTGTATGTGAGTGTGTGTTTCAGCATGTTTAGGAGTGTGCTGCTGTATGTGCTTTAGTGTGTGTGTGTGTGTTCCCGTTTGTGTGGTCGTGGACTCGGGTGTGTGTGTGTTTCGCCGGAGGTCTTGGGGGCTGGCCGGAGCAGCTGGAGTGCAGAGGGAGACTGGCGCGACTGGGTCTGCAGGGGGCGGCGGCGGCGCTGCTGCTGCCGTGTGTGACTGACGGAGGTTGGTCTGAAGCAGTGGTTGATGCGGGTGATGGCCGAGGATGATGGCTGGAGAATTTCGTGGCCGGAGTTGCAGGCGAGGTCGGAGAAGGAGATTGGGCTCCTCTGGAGTGCGTAGGGCAGCTGCTGGTGTCTGCTCAGGTGGAGCTGTGGTGGCCGACAGCTGCAACAGGGAGGAACAAGGGAGACTGAGGGAAGGAGAGAGCAGGATGGGTAGCTGGGTTGAGAGGGCACGCCTGGGAGAGAGGAACAGAAGAGAGGTCCTAGGGTTTTTTTTAGTATTCTTTTTCTGCTCAGCGCTGCCCTCCCTTGAAGTTGCGAGAATAAGCGTATATATAAGCGTTTCCCTAAAAAAGAAACCCTAAATCACATAATAATAATAATAATAATAATAATAATAATAATAATATATAAAAATAATAATAATAATAATAATAATAATAATAATGATAAAAATAGTAATAATAATAATAATAATAAATATATCCAAAATAATAATAGTAAAGTAATGCTAATAATACTACTTGTAATAAATAATAATAAGTAATACAAATAATTATAAGAAAGTAATAATAATAATAATAATAATAATAATAATAATAATAGTATAATGAGAAGGGACTCCTTGTTCTATTTGGTTAGGGCAAAAATATGGTGTCTACACCATGATATACAGAACATAGAACTGTGATATACAAAAAATACAGATTATACAAAATATAGAGCCATGACATACAGAATACAGAATTACAGCTACAGAATATACAGATATATAGTTATTACAGCGTCATGGCTATTCAGTTGATATAAAATCATGGTTATTACATAAATACAGAATCATGGTAAAATAGTTAGATTTATATAGAAATATTATTACACAGTATCAGACCCCGATGGAACACAACAGTTTATAAAGCACAGTACCGTTGCTATACAGTATAGACAGTCCCACCATACATCTTAGATAAAGTATGGTACAGTTGATTGTGCCCTCTGGTAGAGTTGTGAGCTCTCTAGCATTCGGACCAGGTGGAACGAGCCTTTTGTGCTATAGGCATTCAGATATGCATACATCTAGGCTAGCACTGGAGGGTCAACCAGTGTTTAACCCCACCTACGGACCGCACAACCTAGTCATGAGGGGATAAGTCATGACATATAGCCATCCAGGGGCAAGTTTACAGATTTATATTTATGTATAGTACACACAGAAAGCAAAGATTACTTAATATAGATAGAAATACTTTTGAATAGATAACTCAGAAATTTTCATATTCTAAATGACATAAGCATGTGTTATTATACATATGTTTTTCTTGATGTATATCGTATACAATATTAATTAAATGATATGTTACCAATTAACTCATATGTCACACACTGGTAATAACATGTTTCTCCTTATTGAGAGGTGTCTCACCCTAACATTATTAAACATTTCAAGTAATCCAGAGAGGTGAGCAGGCCGGCTTAGAGGTAGAGGTGGCGTTGAGTCGGCGTAGTTTTTGGGGTGAGTTTTGGGCTGGTCTGTGGATCCCACAGTATTTTTGGGACTTTTAGGAAGTGTTATGTATATATGTGTATGGGTACAGCTAGGTATATAGTACTCTAGTATTGTATTTTAGAATGTGATAGATATGCATGTACTTCTACTGCTTAGGTATTATATGAAATGCATAGGATACCACGATCCCACTCCGGGCCATGATGATGATAGCTATGCTCATACAAGGTATTAGGAATTATATTAATATATAGAAAAAAAAATGGATAAAAATTTCAGGTCGTTACGTGGTTGGGGTTCAACTTTCAAATTAAATTTCTTTTAAGTTGATTTTGAAATTACATTCATGCAGCTTCCACCATTGATGATCATCTTGCAACTTTTATTTCCACACTTGATATAAGTATGGAAAATAAAAGTGCAGCCTCAATCCTCTTGTTCTTGAGGGGTCACCATGATACATCTCATGACATTTACAGTAGCATTTTCCTCTTCCTTAATGGACAATTCATCCTCACTTGCTACTTTTTTGGGAATATAAGGGTGTTCTTCTCCTGACTCTTCTTCTTTATCTTCTCTTTCAATGTCTAAATTCCTAGTGGGGCATTGCTTAGCAAAGTGGCATTTTTTGTGACACTTGATTTCCAGAAATTTGTTTAAAGGACCCGTTCATGGGTGTTTTTCCTCTGTCCAATGGCTGTTGGACAGTGGGATTGCTACCTTTTGAAATTACTTGACCCGTGTTGGTAGGTCTAGTATTCTCATAAGATGTGGCCTTTCTTTGATAAGTGTCATTAGAGGTGTTTCCAAATTTCCTTCCCATTTGAGTTTTACTCATCTGCTCATAGTCATGTGCAAAGCTAAAGGCATGCTCAAGGGAGTCAATGTGATGCAGAAACAACTCTTTCCTCATTTCAAGTTTCAAGTCAATCCTAAAATAAGAAATTTGTTGGCTAATGCTTTCTTATACTCCACATCTAATAGATAGTTCATCAAATTTGCTCATAGATTCGGTCACACTCATACTACCTTGCCTAAGGTTATAGAGCCGATCCATGAGACGTTCCCTATAAGAAATTGAGACATACTTTTCTTTCAATCTTTCTTTCATCGAATCCCAATGTTCTATAGGTCTATGACCAAGGCAAGCTTCTTGTCTTTCGATATTCACCTAATGAAGCTTAGCTTTCCTGGTTAATCTCATCTTTGCAAACCTCACCTGATATGGGTCACTTATCTTATACCAATCAAAGTATGAATCCATTTCAACTAACCAATCTTGAAAATTTTTTGGATCCATTTGACCATCACATGCAGGGGCTTCAATTTTTACTCTCTTCATCACATACATATCTGAATCATGATTTTCCCTTCGGTCTAGTCTCCTTGGTTGGAATTTCTATTCATCATAATCCTCATCGGTCCATTATGGAACATAAAGGTCATGACGTTAGAATCTTCTAGGAGCATTTGGTATTTGAGGGGGATGAATGGGAGGTCCTTCTAGAGGTGATGTCCTTTCTCTTGGATGGTTGCCTGGTTCCCTAGAATGATGGGAAGCGAGCTCATTGTCAACCTCAAGGGGTTGTCCTAAATTTTCTAAAGGTTAGTTAGGAACTAAATTAGCTTCTAGCCTCTCAATTCTGGCAAGGGCATTAGTTAAGTCTTGCGTTAAAACTTGAACTTAGTATTGTAGGTCATCTAAGAGGATATCACAATCCATATTATTCCTACGACCATGGTAACGATTCCCAGCTCGGGTTGCATAAAAAATAATAACACAAGGGAAAAAGACTTACAGCTATGGAGGGGAATTTTGGGGAGGCCAATTCAGCCAAGGGAGAATGGGGCTTAAGGGTTCGCCTAATCTAACCTAGGCTCTGATACCAATATGATGTAGGGCAGGGAGGGGTAGCCTAACCCTCAAGCCAACACATACACCATAAACACTTTAAATTGAGAATTGAATTAACAAAACGTAAACTGTAATAGCCCAACCTGGGTCTGTCAGGGAGCACTGCGTCTCTCCTCCTCCACCTAGACCAGACAATAGGGGGGCGGGCCTTATCAGACTAATGATTGGCCCCACAAACCAACACGTGTCCTTTTCAGTGTGTTTTGTCCTCACTCACACACTTCCTAAGAAAACTTCCCAAGTGGTCACCCATCCCAAGATTGCTCCAAGCCAAGCACGATTAACTATGGAGTTCTTATGGGAAAGCTCCCGAAAAGAAAGGTGCACCTTGTTGATATGAGTAGTAACATCTAATTTTTTTAAGTCTTTCATCCATGGGGTATCACATTCTCCCCCACTTATAAAATGCAACGTCCTCATTGCAAACCCACATTTCCAAACTCAGGCAATGTGAATCTCATTACACTTCCGGTTAGGTATTGGCTCTGATACCATTTGTAACGGCCCAATCTAGGTCTGCCAGGGAGCACTACGTCTTTCCTCCTCCACCTGGACCAGACAACAGGGGGGCGGGCCTTATCGGACTAATGACTGGCCCCACAAACCAACACGTATCCTTTTCAGTGTGTTTTGTCTTACTCACACACTTCCTGAGAAAACTTCCCAAGTGGTCACCCATCTTAAGATTGCTCTAAGCCAAGCACGCTTAACTATGAAGTTCTTATGAGAAAGCTCCCGAAAAGAAATGTACACCTTATTGATATGAGTAGTAACATCTAATCTTTTTAAGTCTTTCATCCATGGGGTATCACATAAACAATATAAATTAGGCTATGATTCACATGTTTAAATAATTATGAAAAGATGTATAGTTTGTCTAGAAATTTTGTTCCAACGGTTCTTTCACAAAGGAATCAACTTATATGTTGTAAAGAAGCTATTTCAAAGATTCAAGAGTATAAGTTCTATGTTATGATAGCAATGTTACCACAATTGACAAAAGTACATGTAAAAATACTGAAATTTAAAGGTTATGAGTGACTTTAGTCAACTAGACTTCAAGGTCAATCACCTGGAAAATTTAGGAGCATAATTCCAGATTGGCAATAATGGTTCAGTCGACTGAGCCAATGACTTCAAGTGCCTGAACTCATACAGGTTTTAAAATAAAATGCAGGAATTCAAGAGCTATTTTCAACTAGGACTATGGGGCTTCAAACCAAAGTTCACAACCAATTAAGGGCTTAAGAAAAATATCAATCTTATTAGAGAAAGTTGTGGGATGACTTGATATGATTCACCACAAACTCCGATCACACTAGCAAATTCCTTGGAACAAGCTTTGAACAAAACGACGAAGTAAACTGCTTTGTGAATATAAAAGTGACGTGGGATGAGAGCGAAGAGATGGTGATAGAGTCATTGGATAGATAGTGGTCTCTCACCACCTGATCTCCAGAGAGAACGCGTAACCTCACACTACTCAATCATAAAGATTGGACAAAGCTAACAAGCTTCAATAAAAGGATTACTATTTCAATATCAATATCTGCTACTAACATAGTTCTTACAATAATAAATATAAAGACATAACACAAAGGGATAAGGCAATAACTCTCACACAAACATAGGGTAACAAGGCATGGGAAAACACACATGGGGAAACTAACTATTAAACACACACAACTTGCTAACACATTTAAATCCTAACACAACTTACTAACACTCTCACATGCAAGCAAGTTGTCTTACAATATTACATTAAATACAAAACAAAAATCAATGGGAGGCCTAATTCGTGTGGGGCCTAATGGAGCCGTATGGGGCCCATATAGTCTTGAACTCGGACTTGCTACGACATATCAACTAGGGTCTTCTCGCATCTCCATGTGTACATACAAAAAAGTTACAAACCAAATTGGACATCTGAAGGCCATCCACGTGTTACCATGTCAGTGAAGGAAACGGGTAAGGACTACTGATTCCCATCAAAACCCTTATGCATACAGAAGTCTTAGAATCTATCTAAATCACTCATGTAGCAATCCCAGAGGAAAATCCTTCAATCCCCTTATTCTACTATTCTCCCAATTCAAATTTCGAGACATGCACCGAACGAAACCATCGACGGTTTCAACCAAATCGTTGACAATTTTATGTCTAGAGCTGAATCTTGTAGACTGAAATTGTCGACGGTTTGATACCAAGAGCAAACCGTCTCTGTAACCGTTAACCAATCCATAGACGGTTTGATCCTGCAACTAGCCTTCTTATTCTTTGCATCACTAAACTTTCCACAGTGCATGCGTTCCACTCAAATATGAACCACATCTCCAATAATCTCCACCTCTTGACAAATATTCACCACTTAGGAGAAAATCGAAAACATACTCGCTGCTTCACCCATGATAGTAGATTGAGATCGTCTCCTATCTAACACTTGTAGATGTTGATCAAGTCTAAGCAATACTTGAACTTGTCTATTGTGATCGGTTTCATCAACATATCAGTTGCATTGTTGAACACGTGAACCTTCTCAAGTAGAAGTTCGCCTAAAGCAATTAGTTCCTTAATCTTGTGAAACCGCACATCAATGTGCTTTGTCTTAGCATGATACTTGATTCTTTGTCAAGTAGATGACACTCTGACTATCACATTGCAATCAAACTCCACCTTATTGGACACCCAGCTCCCTGACTAGTCTTGTGAGCCACTACACTTCCTTGGCAGCCTCAGCCACTGCCATGTACTCTGACTTAGTAGTAGATAAGGTAACAAGTGACTGCACCATATACCTCTAACAAATAGATCCTCCCACAAGGGTGAATACATACATTGTGGTAGACCTCCTGTTATCAAAGTCTCTTGCGTAGTCAGCATCCACATACCCTACCACTGATGGATCTATGTGTGTGTGTGTGTGATCTAGACAATAACTAAGAAAAAAAATCACTCCCTTTTTATGTCTTTTCTATTCGCTAAAAAAATTAGTCATTTTTTTTTTCCTTTTGTCTCTTACTTATTTATAAAGTGTTAGATCATTTAGGGCAAATGACAAACTTTACTTTGCCCATAACTTGACATGTAGAGCAGATGACATTATATTCTTACATCCACATAACTTTACATCCACATAACATTATATTCTCACAATAGTCACATGATTATAAACATTCAAATTAAGAAAAAAATTTTAATAATATTTCTTAAATTAATAATTTTATGTCCGTACTATTTCCAACTTTCATAGTTCATTTTATTTCTAAATTTACAAATAACCCGAAGCAAGCTGAAAAATAGGAGAGAGTAATAATTTTCTTCCCCATTTTTATCCGCTTTTTGAAAATTCTAACTTGCAGATTTAGAGCGATGCTACATAGTACGTTCGCGTGTGATGTATTTTTGCTAAACCCCTATGTGTCATTCCCTAAAGCTCCAACACATAAATCACGTACACCATGCCACAGAATAGCGCCATCGGAGATCATGCAACCGAAACAAGATCCTAGCCGTTAAAAGAGATGGTCCACACATTGCCGATTCGGGCCATCGAACGGCTGAGAACGAGCGCCAGAACCATCCTTTACCAAAACCCCAACTATATATTCGCTATTTGTCTAAGCCCCCGAGCTTGTGTCCACCCCCGGCCCTCCACACACCGTTCTCATTCAGCGTTTCGGTTCTGAAGGTCAGCAGCTTAGCATTTCTGCTTCTCTGGTCGCTCCTCTCTCTCTCTCTCTCTCTCTCTCTCTCTCTCTCTCTCTCTCTCTCTGTTTTTGCGTTGTTGAGAAGCTAGATTTTCATGCATTCGGATCATTTCCTGTTGAGATGTGGGCGTGTTTGTGCGTTTTGTATTTGTATTTTTAGTTTGTTTGATTGTATATTTTTTCATGTTGTTTGGATTTGAAATGCTGCAGAAGATCGTCGCCATGGGCAAGTGCTACCCCACTGTGTCTGAGGAATACCAGAAGGCCGTCGAGAAGTGCAAGATAAAGCTCAGAGGATTCATCGCCGAGAAGAACTGTGCTCCGTTGATGCTTCGATTGGCGTAACTCTCTCTCTCTCTCTCTCTCAGTTGTTCATAATCGCACGATGATAGTTGTAGCTAGTAAGGAAGTAGCGATTGGCTTTGTTGGTTAGTTTCTAGCTAGCCTTTTGCCTTCTCTCCAATGATTGCCTGTTTGATGATGGTTTTAGAGAGAAATAAAGCGAGGATCGGTCGTACGACGTTGCGATCTCTGTTGCTTTTGTAATGGGTTGACTATTGTTTAAAGCGAGACAAGGTGAGGATCTGAGGCTGTATGTGGTTTGCTTTTGATGCAGATGGCACTCGGCTGGGACGTATGATGTGAAGACGAAGACTGGGGGACCGTTTGGAACGATGAAGTATTCGGCGGAGCTCGCCCACGCTGCTAACAATGGACTCGATATTGCTGTCAGGCTGTTGGAACCTATAAAGGAGCAGTTCCCGATCTTGTCTTATGCAGACTTCTACCAGGTATTTTTTTTCCCTTTCATTTGATTTCTTCGAGTACATCTATTAATTTTATGCTTTAGTTTTTGCTTCATCATTGTTCAACCTTTTACTATTGATTTGCTAATTGACCCTGTAATAATATAATGTGCTCGTCGATTGAAGTTGGCCGGAGTTGTTGCGGTTGAAGTTACGGGCGGGCCTGAGATTCCTTTCCATCCCGGTAGACCGGTCAGAGGACTTACTTTATTCTCCTTTTGCTTTTATTTTAAATATTTATTCTGCATTGTTGTCCATTTGATTCAAAATAATGTTTGGACTCGCGTGTTATCAATCGTTTAATATCTGGAATTCTGGTAAGTATTTGATTTTGCGTGTTTACTGTTTGTAAATTTAGTGAGAATAAGCAATCAAAGTCAACACCCCAACATTTCTCAAGGGCAAGAAAAACAATTGAAATTTGTGCTGTACTTGCCCTGACCTTCCAATAAGTTGAGCAATCGTTTGATTTTCAAGTCAAAGCATTATGTATATCATCAACATCATCATTAGTATTTATTGGAAAAATGGACAAAACTTATGACTTTTTCGTGATGAAAATATGAAATGAGTATGTTGTTCCTCAAGTGTTCACATCATTTGTTTAGTAAAGCTAGAATAGTGCTATCTGATCTAGAGGAAGGCTCAATGGTGGGAAATAGGGTGAAGTACTTGAGAGTACCCTTGTTCAATCCGGTCAAAGGAAGAATATTGCCATTCAATCTAGTAAGGCCCATGGTGGGAAATCAGATGGAGTACTTGAGAGGTTTTTTAGTTGCAACAGGGGTTAGCATATGGATTTAGGGTGGTTGAATGAGAGGTCAAAAATGGGACAGAATCAGAAGGGTGGCAGATTGAGGACATGTACAGGTGATACAACTGTTTTGTTAGGAAGAAGATGGGGTTGGGAGAGATGCTTCTTTTTGAGTGTTCCCGTTGTAGTTTTTTGTGGGGACAAGGGTGATGGGAAGTCAGCTGTTTCCTTGTGTATTTACTTGGTGAAAACTTATGAGAAGCTTGGAGTTTTGGAGGAGGGATCCTATATTTTTGTTGCGTGTAATTTCTTAGGTGTTTTGAGTGAGACCTGAAGGATGATAATGCATCAAGGGGTTAATGTTTATAGCACAGCAAATGGGAAGCCTGCTTCCATTGATTATTCTGGTATAGTTGATGGAGTTCATTATGCTAGGGTTTGGAGTGCCTTGTATGATGGAAGGGCTGAATGGGTATATGAAGGAATGATAGCTAAAAAGATCATTAAAGATGTAGGCAATGGCAACATGATGCAACCAAGCATTTGTATGCTTTTTTTTTTTCCCCTTTTATTTTCTCTTCCTTCAAACAAAGCAGATGACTCCTGGCCTAGGCTAACCTAGCTACATGATAGAAGCTTGGGTTGGTGAATGGGACATTTTAGGTTGGACTGATTGATCTGTCTAATCAAAAATAAAATTTGTGTGGTTTATTGTATCACAAGCTCTATAATTCTGTGAGCTTTCCTTCAACATTTTAAGCTTGTGATAGTACCTTTATTCCCTGTAAGTTTGACGAGGAGGCCAACTTAGCGTGAAAGAGGAGTATGGAAATGATTCTTCTTATGCTGGGGAAAGCTTTTCAAGGGTCTTAAAAGTGGGTATTAGCCATTGAATACAGTTTGTGATTTGTTTGTTTGTTTGTTTTTTTTTTTTTCAACTTGATTGTGACGTATAATGCATCTACTTCATTATTGGTTGGTATATTATTGATTGTTTGCATAGGCCATACCATTGGGACTGGTCAAACTTCACGGCTGGACTCTCCTAGAAAAAAACTGGGCCTTGTCAGTGTCATGGATGGCTATAAAGTTATGTTAAAAGTCACGGTATGATGTTTCTTTCAGCCAGTCCACAACCAACTACTAGTATGGTTGGTCTGTTTTAAAGGGGGAGCTTGGGTTTAGTTTAAATGGACTTGGGGTAAAAATGTTTTCAGGGGGCTTTGTATTAAAGGAATTTTGGTTTCCTTCCATCAATCACTGCCGTTCTATCAGTCACTGCCGTCTTGTCTATTCTCGATGGCATAGAGCCAACAAGTATCACAATTTGGGGGGACAATTGCGCTTCCTAGACCACTACCATGTAGTTAGGTAAGGACAATCAATCTGCGGTGATGGGAATCTAGGAATGAATGGCGATAGCTATACAAGTTATGTTAAAAGTCATGGTATGATGTTTGTGGCAAAGAATTTTTTTGTTCTGTTTTAAAAAAAAATGAAGAAAATATTTATTAAGTTTGATGATGAGTCTTGACCCAGTCTTAAAAAGTGTTGTGCTCAATGTGAAAGTTTCAAGTTCAAGTGATGGGACAATCTCTTTAAAATGTGGAAGCAAGACTACATACATTATACCCTCCTCCCCACACATCGATATGAAATGGAACATTTTGGGATGTTAGAGATGGAGCCAGAAGACAGCCAAGAAATGACGCGTTGTTGAGTTAGAAAACGCGTGGAATTTATTCTCTATTAATCTCTTCATTATAAATTTCCAATTATGATTAATTTGATTGGTTTTATCTTAATTGTAATTTACATTCAAAGCCTGTAAAAGGAGGGCTGTGGAAGATGTATTGTATAGCACAAAAGTGCAGAGATAGCACAGGTGTGTGCAGAGTAGCTCAGAGAGAGCAGAGAGCAAGAAGGGAAGAAGAGAGAGAGAGAGAGAGAGAGAGAGAATTGTAATATTTTCCGACGAGTTAGTGAATTTTGGTGTCTGCTTCGTGGACGTAGGTCATTCTTGACCGAACCATGTAAAAAACTTGGTGTTACTTTGATTTGGATGCTTGCAGGTTCCTAACAAGGGATTGGTGGTTCCCCCACCTTAAAAAAAAAAGTTTTTGGATTGGTTGTAAATGAGGCATTTTAAAATAATGCAGCCTAGTGACTTGGCCAAGAAAAATACAATCAAAGAAAGCGAGCCCCATGATGTCTTATATTTTAGAAGAATTATTTGAAGTTGAAATTTCCTGAGAATGATGATGCCCTTAGGTTTATTTAAAGAAGCTGAAACTAGAATTTTAGTGGTTGGAAAACCCATCATCTCCTTTATTCTTTCTTTGTTTTTCGATCTTTTCCATTTCATTTTATTTTATTTTTACCAAGAAGACAATGATAATGTTTGAGAAGAAATTCATCCTAGCTAGTGGGGTTTACAAGGAATTAAATGAAAATTTTGTTGCATTGGTAATTGTATGGGACTTTTTTTATAGGGCTTGAAGTATGTTTTGAGTCTCAATCTTTTAGGGCTTTAGATCAGACTTTAGTAGAAATAATAGATTGTGGATTAACAATTGTTGTTGAATGACCCACCATCATCCCTCTCTCTTGCCCACGGGTGTATGTCCAACTCTCCAAGTGCAAAAGCAAGCATTAAATTTCCATGTCAATAGCATGGGCTAGCTTTACCTATGCAGGGTTTAATGTCTCATCTCTTCGTATTGGTTCTTCAGACTTGAGAAAGAAGGGGTGGTTGTTTTAGGTAGCTGACAGGGAAGGACATGAATCTCGATAAGTTTCTTTATGTTAGGGTCTCAATTTGATCATAGAGCCAAACAAAGCAGAAAGGTAGGATTATTGCATGCAAATATGAAATGGTAGAAAAGAAGACTGCAGTGGGTATTTGAGATTTATTGAATGAAGCTTTTAGTTAGGTTCTGTTAAGTTTGCAGTTCTCTTTTTTTTCTGTTCTTTTGCTTCTTGTATCACGTTCAGTCACCCAGTATATATTAATAGTCGTGGGTACTTTACTAAGGACACTATTCATATCCTTTCTCAATAAGTATAGCTTTGAATATCTAGTATCTATTACACTCTGGGGGGTTTCGTATCATTAGAATTACTTCAATAAGGACAATAGGCTATTATTTATTTTACTCTTAAATCTCTCTCTCTCTCTCTCTCTCTCTCACACACACACACACACACACACACACACATCATTAATTGGTGGCCTGGGATAAATTGAGCACAAGTAAGATTAGTGGGTGAAATCTTGAAATACATGCACACACTCTCCTCCCCCCAATACGAATCTTCCATCACCAGTGGAGTATTTTTGTAACCCATGATAACCCAAAGAGGAGTAAAATTAATTAGGCATTGGAATCTGACTTAGTGTATAAAACAGAAGATAGAATTCCTGCACTGCAGAGGTTCCAGTAGAACAACAGTATTTTATTATCACATGGTCCACAGCTATTTGATTTCTCTCTTAATATTTTAATCATTTCCCATATTCCATGTACCTGAATTACTTTGCTTTTGTGAAAGTTCCTTGATGATTTTGTCAACAATTACCTTTCTCTGCTGATTGGTATGCAATTTCTCAAAAGTACCGGATGTGTTTGTTCCATATCAGGACAAAATTGAAACTGAAGTACCCCCAGAAGGCCGTCTACCGGATGCAACAAAAGGTGAGTTGTGGTAAATTTGTAATGATAGAAGAGCTTTACAATGTCTTAGAACAGTGAAGAAGTTTTCTGATACTCTTCTATAACTTCAGGTTCGGACCATCTGAGAGATGTATTTGGTCACATGGGTCTTAGTGATAAAGACATTGTTGCTCTATCTGGTGGTCACACCCTGGTATGTTTCAGAATGAGTAGTTCTTCCTAGCTCTTTCCACAAATAACACTCTTTTTGGGTAAAGGAATCTTAGTACTGCTACAGAATTCTAACTCATCATCTTATTTTATTGATTAATAATTTGTGGATTGTGGGGAATTACATTATTACAGGGAAGATGCCATAAGGAGCGCTCTGGATTTGAGGGCCCCTGGACCGCCAATCCCCTCATTTTTGATAACAGCTACTTCAAGTAAGTCATGTTCATTTGTGCACTAACAGGTTGTGTAATTTTTCATTCTGTTCCATCCAATATTTGCCATGTCTCAGTTAGTCTGATATTTGTATTTGCTGTCAACTTGTATAATATTTACCCTTACGGGCTGCTTGTATGTTGAGAACAATGCTTTTTTGGTGCCGGATTTATTCTTTTATGCACACACAGACACGTGTTTGTATGTACATACCTACACATGTATCTTCCTTTTGTTTTACCATTTTTGTTATTTTGTGAAAAACAGGGAACTTCTGAGTGGAGGGAAGGAAGGTCTTCTCCTGTTGCCAACAGACAAGACTCTTCTAGAGGATCCAATCTTCCGCCCCTTTGTTGAGAAATATGCTGCGGTCTGTATTTAATTCTGCTAATGGAATTTTTACTTCTTTTTATGGAGGGAAAGATCCCATTGCACTTCCTTGACAATAATACTGCCAAATGTTTCTGACTTTCGGGAATGTTACTTGTTCCAGGATGAGGATGCCTTCTTTGCTGACTATGCTGAAGCTCATCTGAAACTCTCTGAGCTTGGGTGAGTGTGAGGGTTCTTTTTCCTCTTTTGATTCATTCCCCACCCTCGTCACAACTGTTTGCTTTGGCCTTTTGGCATCTTAGAAGCATTCTGCTTTTGCTTTTTAAAAATTTAATTTTGACTCCTTTCTGCATTTGATTCTAGATTTGCCGAGGCACAGTAAAGGGGAACTGGCTGGTGATTGCCCTGCTGTGTTATCCTGGGGCTGCTGCGTGTTTTCATAAACTCGCTGAATAGGAAGATCTTCTTGTTTGCGGTCTCTGTTGGGCTGTTCCTCTTTTCCTGTTTTGGTGAATGTGATTGAAAAAAAGAGGCAAAAACATTGTACTGTAATGGCAAAATATCAGTGATTTTAGTAACTGGGTTAGTGGTTTTCCCTTTTTCACCAAAACATATGAGGCAACAGGGTTGAATGATCCGCTGATCGACTTTGGGTTTACTAAATCGTAATCACATATAATCGGTCGGGTTAGAATATGATTATCCCCATTTGTGGTGGCCTGGGTGGGGGCCTAAAATGACCGAAGAACTGATAATCAGACTCAAGCTGAATCGTTAGGCCTACTTTTTTCCTCTGGATTTCATTTTGGTTTTAGAGAATAAGTGCACAAGAAATTATGGACGCATTTGCCTAGAAATTTATTGATTCTCATTTTTATTGAGTTTTGTTTTAGCTTCTCAACATATTCGTGGGCCTGGTGGTCCATAAGTGAAAGGCCCATATTGTGGCTCTCTTTGGGGTTCCATTTTTTTAACATAAAGAAAAATAAACCTTTTTTTAAAGCTGGTAATCGATAAAATAATTTAATAAAATTATTGAGATGGTCTTTGAAGAATTGCCACCCCTGTCTTTGAATTGATGTTAAGAATAAAAATCATTAGTTTGATTTAGCTTTGGCCAAAATTGATCCAAATTGATTTCACTCATTTCCTGCGTTTTGGGTGGAGGGATGCTAGGCAACTGCCAGTGAACTACTCATTCTTCTTCTAAGGTGTTTGGATTCATTGGTATAAGAACAAAATGGTTCCATTGCATAATTTACTATGCTCATAACGGTTTGTCTTGTGCTCTTAGTGCCTTCAACTTTCATGATGTTTTCTAGGTCTCAATTTAATGATTCGCAATTTGTTTATCTTTTGTTTATTTTGTTGCGTGAGATTTGTATTATAGGTCTTTATTTTGTTTTACTTGAACTTGTAATCCTATTTTAGCTAGATGTTGGTGTTGTTTTTTAAGAGACTTTTAAAGTTGTCTTTTATTTTTCTCTTTGATTGTTTTGTAACCATGGTATTCCTCCGTCAAAAGTGAGAATTTATCAATAAATAAATGGAGGTATCGTCCTTTTTAAAATAAAAAATAAAAAAGTAACTACTTAGATTTCCCATATTATTGAATTTGACACATGTTCTTTCTCTTCCAATGAATTTTTGCTCTTCTCCCCTTTTTTATTATAAAAGAAAAAAGGAGGAGCAGACATTCACGAGGTGAAGAAAAGTACTATACTGAATTGAATGTATGTAGGGCTTAAATTTTACCGGCACTGCATTATTCATGGTTGGTATATTTGAGTTGGTACCCCTAGATTAAAATGTTATTTTTGTTGTAAGGAGTAATAACGAATTGTTATGACTTGATTTTTAGGTTTGTGGTGTGGTGGTTCGACCCTTAACTTGAAAAATGCTTTTGTTGTGTTTGGTTGAAAGGAAAAATGAAGAGAAAAGAAAATTAAAGGATAAGAGAAAGGAAAAAATAAAAAAGAGGAAAATTTGAATTGTTTGGTTGAGTAAAATAAGATAAAAGTTAGAAAAAAATTATTGTTCCCCAATTGTTTTCAACTTATCTAGGAATTGACTTTGGAAGAAGGGGGACTTTCTTTTTCATAGGCCCTCTTTTTTTTTTTTTTTAGCTATCCATGCTATGCTATAAAGTACCAAATACTCTTTTGTTAAAAAGAAACATTGAAAAAGAGGTGAAGCATTAAAGGACAACAATAATTAAAGTTACAAAATTTTCATGTGTCTTTAAGCGTAGATCCAAAGTCATAGGTTTTAAAATTGAATAACTTTTTTTTAAAATTGAACTTAAGATAAATTTATTTTTTATATTCTATTAAACCTACACGTTCATCTTTTTAGTCATCATTTACTGTCATACGATGTTAAAGACGATTTATGAATCCATTTTTAACTTTATAATAAAAATTAGTAATTAAAATATTAATCTAGTTTCATACATTTGAATCAAATAGAAAAAAAATTACATGACAAATTTGCAAAATTACAAAAATTAAGTTTATTTCATGTCATTCTATTATTTCATACAAACAAATCATAATCCTATATTTAGGAGAAGATTTGGATTTGAATTTGTATAAATTTGGACAACATGTAATATAAAATTGAATTGAATTTTATTTAAATTTATACAAATCTAAATTTATGACTCAAAATTCATGATTCCAAATGCAATCATCAATATATATATATATATATATATATATATATATATATAGAGTAAATAGAAGCTTAATTCATTAACCATGAATAAGAATATCTTTGGTATAATCTACTTGTCAGAACAAATATTACCTTTTAAAAATATTTATTTGGATTATAACTCATTGTGTCGATGTTAAAATCAATAATGATATATACAATTCATATACTTAGTTGAACGGCTATCTATTTTTTTTTCCCGCCTTTTTATAGACTATTTGCACTTTACTACCCGTTTGTGTTGTTTTACCCACCTTAGTTTTTAAAGCTTTCATTTGGCTTTTCTATAATTTGGACAAAAGTTAAATAAGAATTTTCTAAACAATAAAATAATATAGGGAAAAAAAAAGCATGTAAGAGAAAGAATGATTGACTATAAAATAAGAATGTCAAAACCATAAACACCACTATTTATTGCCACAACCTATTATTGAATTGCCCAATTTTTTTTGATAAAAAAATCACTAAATGAATCGTTTGCGAAATATATGTTATATTTTTAAAATTTTGGATGATATCACAATAGATGATGATAATGAAACTATTTCAAATAATAAATTCTCAAATTTAGCTGAAACTAATAAAGAGAAATCTAGTTGGGACATACGTGATTAGGGAGAGGTGATACTTGGAGAGATAAGATCACACAGTTACCACCATGCCTCGAGAAGATAGTTTAATCCTTAAGTAATCACCTAGTAACTACTTGAAACTATATGGGTACCAATAATTATAAAAAGAAGGAAGGCCCCTAAGAATGAGGCATGCAATCCTAATACCCTGTAATGATCTCTAGCATTAATCGAAGTCACTCACTTAAGCATTGAAGGGTTTTTCCAAGTCACTCGTATCTAATCACCCCATTTTTTTGTTTCTTCTTAAAGAAGTCCTTGAACTAAGATCTACATCAACACTTTCATGTTGTCAGTAAGAGAACCAAAGCAAAAGTCATGGTGTGCTCTTCTTGTAGGGAATTAGCATGAAATTCCCAAATCTCGTGAGAAAATAAAATAGAGAAAACACAACCACGCCAAAGAAAAAAAAAATCACACATAAGACAGTATTTATATGGTTCGACAATTTTGCCTACGTCCACAGAGTTGCAGGGATTTTACTATAATCAGGAAGAAAATACAGAGAGTGGGGTAGTATAATATTTTTTCTCTCTCACTCTCTCAAGAAGCGCCACGGCCAAGTAACCCTAATCACCATAACAACAATCTTATATCCTGCGCACAACAATGGGCTACAAAACGGGTCTGAAAAATTTTTCCCGTGGGCGTTGCCCCTAGACCCCCACGCCCAAGCTTTCGTTCCATGGACTTAACCTTAGGATAGAAATCTCTCATTAAAAAAACCGTGCAACATTATTTCAGGTTGGATCATCATCTAAATCAAACGTAATTAGGCTCCACAAAGTCCAACTGAAACGCCCTGAACCCTTAAACTCGGGCCCGGTGCGTTATACCTGATCATATCCCTGATAAATCATGATCCATAACATACGCAGCGGAAAATATAAACAAAATCTCCATATAACGTAACACCAAAGTTTACTAATTCTAACTATAATCCATATTAAATCATCTAACACCAGCATTTCCATAAATTTACATAACTTCCAAAATAATTCAGTATTTTCACAATCATTCCTTACTCAATAGCCTTAAAACATAAAGACATAAAACTTAATTATTTACTTTCTACAAAAACATCATTAAAATGTTTATACCCTTTTTCTTATATCTCCCAATGATGCTATAAAAACCTCGAGCTCTCTAAGCTCGATCTCGAAGAAATCCTGAAAAAAAAAAAATAAATTCATATTCGGGTGAGACACATCTCAGTAAGGGAAGAAACCATATATTAAAACAGTGTGTGGCCAACATGAGTTTATATAGAACATGATATTTAACATTTGAAAATCCTTAACATAATTTCTAAAATCATTCCCTGAACCTAATCAAACACATGCAAATGTTTAACCCACGAGATTACTCGAGGATAGGGGTGATTACCCACCCAAACAAGTAGCACCCCTCTGCTCCAATATTTAGGCAACCCAAAGGTCGCAGCTAAAGCATACCAGGGCACTCACCTTTCTCAGTAAGCCCTCAAGTGATAAATTGATCCCGTACTCACACCATTCAATAATAGTTTACCGGCAAAGGCCATAAGGGTAGGGAATTTTAGCCGCCCATATAAGTAGGTTCCCTCTGCCCTAGTGCGTTATGCAGCTACTGCCACATCTGAAACTACTAGTGCACTCGACTTACTCAGTAAGCCCTCAAGCGAAAAGTACGCATCGCCCAATCGTAACATGTTTTACGTACATACATACTTCTAATATCATAATACATCATTCTTTTCTATCATTATACATTCATGCACATTCAATCCTATTCATAACTTAACTTTACATTTCGTTTCACTTTAAGTGACTCTTTCCCATTTACATCATTTACCTTTGTCATTTCATTTCATTGCCATTTCATCGTCATTTCATTGCATTACATTTCATTTCATTACTTCATACTACAACTAGTTTTTAGCCATCATCAGTTAGTCTACGTAGAAACGTGCTAGATCTGCTAACACAACTCCTTTTAGTTGTCATCAGTTAGTCTACACAGAAGTGTGCTAGATCTGCTAACATGACTGTCTTTCAACTGTCTTACATTTACATGGTTGCATTTAACATACACAGGCAACATTGTCCATATCATATTTTATTTTCATTGCTTTACTTACTTAGCTTGCATCTCATACATTTAACATATATTTGCACAGAATCTCATGCCAAACAATTTAACAGTAAAATTCATACATTGCCTGTAAAATAAGCCAACCAACATTTAACGTTTATATACTAAAAATACCTTTCATTTCTTACATAATTATCCTAAAAATATTTTTCCACTTTCATCAATTCATTTTCACATATACATATTTAATAAACAGCCCTAAACTCGAAAAAAATATAATTTAAACATTTGGCATTTTACTCATACTGAAACATATACATGTACATATAACACAATTTATTTTTCCATTGAATTCATAAAAATTCTAATTTAATATATATATATTTTCCCTTACTTGGTTTATTGAACTACACCAATAGGGACTTCGAAAAATACCTGCGGCGCTCACCCGAACCCTGAAATTAGATTCCTAGTTCCAATAAATTATTCTTGAATAAAGTATTATTTAAATATTTCCTAGGGCCATAATTCCTAAATAAATAACAATATCCTTAAATTTAGCTAAATTCTCAAATCCCACTCTCGCTTTGAAGTAGGGCCTAGAAAATCCCTATTGAAAAATTACCTACGTCAAAATGACGATGACGACGACTAGGACCCCGTGGTGGTGTCCGTTCGTCGATTTAACCACATATTAACGGCGAAATTGAGAAAATGAGAAAAAAATTACCTTTCCCCAGGAGCAGTGCCTAAGCCATTTCCATGAAAAATCTGCTCCAGCAGAAATGTCGGCAGTGAAACCAGGATTCTAACGGCACCTTCCGTTTCTCGATCTGTCGCAAACTCGCCGAGTAATTGAGAGAGGGAGAGAGACGGAAACGGAGTGGCTGGCGCATTGGAAATTTTCTCAGAGGGGGGGGGGGGTTGCGTGCAGCCTGTCTTCTTCTTGCTTCTTCTTTCTTCTTTCTTCTTCTTCTTTCTTCGAGATACTTTATATATAAATATATATATATTAAACTTATACTTATCATATATATATATATATATATATGTATATATATTATAATAACTTACTTATATATATCATTCTAATTAGTTTTTTTTTTAATCTAATGTAAAAATATTTAATTTAATAACTAATTATTAATTATATAATTTATCCTAATTTAATTTAATTTCTTTAATTATTATTATTATTTTTCCCACACCATTCTTTTTATTTAATTATCTGTTATTTTATTTATTTATTTTTTTCAAATTATTTTAATCCTTTTAAATTTTCGGATCTTTACACCAACACTTCTTGTTGATGAAATAACCATAATAGGGCAACTCTAAAGGAAGGGAATGATCATCCATTGGTTTTCCCTTATAATCTTTATCTCGAACCATTATGTTACCCTCATAAGATTGTTAAATACACATTTTGCTCTTGCAAAATCGATACCAACCCATGCAAGAACATATGAAGCTACTAGCTTAGAACTTGGAAGTCTTGGTGATGCATGGTGTCTCTGACCAAGAACAAAGTGCTACTTCTATTAACACCAGAGCGATAGAGTCCTTCATGATGAAGACAAGGCCTTTGAATCCATTGGAAATTTAGCTTTTTCGAAGGACTCCTCCAAAGATAAACCAAAGAAATAATTGGTAATTGGTAAATATGACAATTTAAAATGGACACCTTTTCTTCATTTTCCAAGCTGTCGAATATTTGGTTGTAAGGGGAGAATGCATATACGAAATTATGCAACTTATTCCTAAAAGTTGCATCTCCAAGTTGACCTATCATGGGTAGGGGGAAGCTATCCTTAGCACAAGCCTTTTTGAGGTCATGAAGTCTATGCAAAATTCTAGTGTGAGCATAATCGATCACAACTGCTAACTAGCTTAATAGTCACTTCCTTTTTGAATATTGCCCTATAAAGCTTCCGAGCCTCATCATTGATGGCTTGGTTCCCCTTGGGAACAAAAATCCTCTTCTTTTGTTTTATTAATTGATGAACCTAACCAACATTAAGCTATTGGAACTACGATTCAGAGATCAATGCCTCATATATTATCCAAAATCTAGTAAAAATGTTTTAAAATGTAGGAATTCCACAAACTTTTTCTTTAATGGGAAATTAAGGCTAAAATTTACCTAAATGACACTTTCTACCTCATTCTCAAAATAAGGCCGCCCATTCCTGTTATTCTATAGTGGAATCCCTTTACTCCATTATTTCACTTGTGGCATCTATGCTTTCCACTAAGTACACTTTCTTCTTAGGCTCTCTTGCTTTAAGGTAGTTGCATAGCATTGTTAGAGAGCTAGCACTTATGCTGAGATCTATAGTTCTTAATAGATGATATATTGGGGTGATCATGAAGTTTAAAACTGGGCACCTAAGGATGGCATCTGTTCCAAGATAAGGGTTTTCACCATAAGAAAATCTACTATTATATTTTCCTTTTGGAGTATTGCTAAAAAATTTTCTAAAAGGGTGCTCAAGCCTTGGAGTTAGTTTATTTTCTTAGCAAAAGGTGTTCTTCATGAAGTTTTGGACCCTTCCATCTATGCAAAATTGGAAGTTATTTTATCTTGGGAGAGACAAGTCAAAGTAAAATTATCCTACACCGATTCATGGGCTAAGTGAAAAAAATTATAAAGGGCTTGAATCTTCTTAAAGAGGGTGAGATCTCTTTGTTTCGGCCTAATTGTGAATCATGTTTGTATTTTATTTGCGTTTAAGTTTTTTTTTTGGGTATTATATTCATAACAGAATGTCTGTTTGAAGACACCTATATTAGAGTTCTAGAGAAGAAACTCAAAACATTATATATTTAATATATATATATATATCTCATGAAGCCAGTTCAAACCACTCAATCTAAGAGTTATTAGGTGAAGATAAGAAAACAGGTTTTATGCATAATGCATATTTCCATATGCATGTTGTTTGAGCTTGAAAGTGTGAACAAAACATGCTTGTATTATGAATTTCAATTTTTAAATATGACACTTGGAATTAATAAATGCGTGAAATTTCTACTCTCTCTCTCTCTCTCTCTCCCCCTCTCTCTTTCCCTCCCTTTTGAACTTCTTAGATTTGTCTAATTCTCCTCTCCATAATGCTCGTTAGTTGTATGCAACAAAATCTCTCTTCTCGAGTACAAAATTTAACCTCAATCAAAACGTTTTTTTTTTGTCAACAAGACTGTAATACCATATCTCGAGGAGCCATTCAAGCAAAATATTAAGTCATTCTTCAAGAGTTTAAGAAAAAAAGTTTTATATCTAAAAACACAATGAAAGGTTCAATCCCTATAGCACACAATAGTGATTGTTTTATCATTCCTTTTCGTCATGACAATTTTCTATTTTATTTTTCCTATTGTTGGTTTGTAGAGTACTAAACCTAGGTTTATTTTCCTGTCTCTCTAATTGAAAGGGTTTTTATTTTGAAGCATTACTCAAGGTCAATTTACATGTACTTCCAAGATTTAATAAACTATCAATATAATCTAATTCAATGCACTTTCAAACAAAAGAATAGGTGACCGTTTATTGTGGCATTAGGGTCCCAATCATTTATTCAATAGTTTTGAATGGTGAAATCAAAGTACTTATCATATAAAGTACATTAAATATAAGTCATATAACCTAAAGGGCTGTAAACTTCTACATGCTTAGACACTAAGGAAACCATTTCATTACCCAAAAAAATATTCATGTATACATCAACTGGCAAGAAAAGGTAATTAGGCATAGCTGCTTTTCAAGGGTTTGATTCCCACTTGAAAGGCAAGCATGCAGAGAAAAGGCAAGAGCCATATATAAAGAAATATACATAGAGGGAGAGAGAGAGAGAGAGAGAGAGAGAGAGAGAGAGAGAGAGAGAGAGAGAGAGAGGGTTGTCAAAAACTTTTTGTAAAGCTTGGACAAAGCCAATCTCCCACTTTGATAAAAAGAAGTCCTTAACCGATCTCTAAGGACAGCCAAACTTTGTACAAACTTTCAATATATAATAGATGAGTAAAGGACTTTGGGTACCTTTACTAGCTCTCCATATTTGCCTTTTACCTTTTCCTTTTGTTTTTTTTGGGTTTTTTTTTATATAATTGTATTGCTTAGAATACAATTTATTTTTAAAACATTTCATTCGAAACACTTTGCTACATCTTCTTCTTTTTTTTTTTTTCAAAATGGTTATACTATTCTACTACTCATTGTGCGTGCTCTCCGGTTCCGACTCACAAATTTAGGATAGTTATAAATATATTTTATGATTTTAAAACAAATATATTGAGAGAAAAATTCTTTCAATTGTCATATGAGGTTATCTTAAATTTTAGAGTAGTGTTATACTTAACAAACATTACACTTTTACTTATCCATTGTTTTATATTATATAGTTGTACCGTTTACATAGTACAATATGTATTAATGCAGTAGGTGAATAAAAGTGTTATACTAAAAAAATAAGTGTAGCATTTTCGTAAATTTTAAATGATACAAAAATTTTATATTATTTTAAAATTTTAATATTTGTATAAAAACGTAAAATTTAGTTATAAACATCATTTAAATTTCTTATACACATATTAAAAAACTAAAAATAAAGTAATATTTATTTTTTTTAAATCAAGATATTATTATTATTATTATTATTATTATTATTATTACAACAAAATTAAAAACGCCCATACTGCTTCTAGATTCAAAAGAATAATTATAGAAACAAAGGGAAGCAGAGAGGCCATCCCATGGCCTTTCCATTAACTCATTGAAGTTGGAGCTAGCGGTGTCTAAATTTTGGAAGAAAAAAAAAAAAGAAAAGAAAAGAAAAAGAAAGAATGGACTATTTGGTTTTTGCTTTCTTTTTTTGTTATATTGTTCTCTAATTAAAGGTATTTTAGTGTTTTCAATAATGAGTATGTACTCCATAAATGACAACCCAAATATGGAATGAACTAACTATCATATTTAATGAAATCCAATATTATTCATTTCTATCTAATTTCTTAAAGTTTAGCACCAAAACAAATGCACTAGATATGACAAAATAGATAAAAATTCCGAACTAATTTTAACCCGCTTAAATTGACTCATAACCGATCTGCACATTAAATGAGTCGAATATAATTTGAACTTTTATTATCTGCCTCTAAATGAGTCGGTTGACGAATTTAGGATTTTATCCAATGAATATCTGTCTATCCACTAACTCATGTTTACATTCATTGATAATATGATATTCTCATGCTTATTGGGCATAGGGTAATTTGTAATTTTTGGAAATTTAATTATTTATTTGAAATTTATGAGTTTAGAAAATGTGAAAAAGAATGATATTTTATTTGGAGTGGTATTGATAAATTAGGGTTCATGAATTCAGGGTTCGGGTGAGTGCCGCGTGTATAATTTCAGGATCCCTGCAAGCATAGTTTCTGAAAACAAGGTAAGGTGAATAGATTAATCCAGTAATTTTATAATTCAATAGGTTAAAATGGAAATTATATGTGTATATATATATGATTATCATGTGGGGTTTGAAAATTCAACCATTTGAACTGTGATTTTGAGCCTAGGACTGTGTTATTAGTTATTATTTGCGAAAATGAAATAATTAAAGTAATGGATTTTCTGGATAAATTGTGGAGATAATTTAACGTGTATTTTCAGTAAAACAGATGATGAATATGGGTTGACTTATTATTTCAGATGATATAATTATGCGTATTATTCAAATCGTGTGGCATGAGTAAAGTGAATATATATTATGTTGAATTATTATATATTTATGAGATGTTGGAAATACTGAAATGCATTGAGAATATATATTGTGTGTGATTGTTTAAAATAGAGTTAAATGTGAATGTTAAATTGCAAGCTATGATTTGAGAACTCCGGTGGACCATAGTAGGCACAATACTGTTGCGTGTGATTTGTGAAGAGTTAGTGCACCCACATATTTAAGAGAGAGTGTGGAGACGGGATGGTCGATTGTACTAAGAAGGGTAGATTCCCCCTAAAGTCTAGACCAGTATGAGAATAGCCAATCTGACTTACATACTGAAGAGGTTGTTATTGATTTAACTCTGGTGGGCCAACCAGGGTTAAGTCCAGCCTATGGGTCGCACAACCCGTCATGGGGGGAAGCATGACCGTGTTTATCTATCTGGCAGTAAGTTCTAAATGCATAATTGTAAATTTAATAAATGTATAACATGAGAATAGTGTATGTGAAAGCATATTATGTGATGTGGAATGTGAATACAATTATGTGATGTGAAATGTGGGAACAAAATATATGAAGACAGAGAATGTGAAATGTGAAAATAGAGTATGTGATAAGAGAACATAGTAGAGTATATGAACACAGAGTATATGAAGAGCCGGGTAGTATATGAAAGATAGAGATTATGAAGAGATAAGTATTACAAAGATAACAACATAAATAAGTGTATTAAATATTGTAGTATTATGTGTACTTGGGGCGAGGTAAACTCTCCGCCTGAGGGCTTGCTGAGAAAAGCGAGTGCCCTGATAGGTATCAGATGTAGTCATATCAGGCTGCATAATGTATTAAGGCAGAGGGAAGCTACTTGTGTGGGCGGGTAATCTTTCTTATCATTGGGAACCTTCACTGATAAATAATTATGTGAATGTGTGTTAATACGAGACAAACTATCCACCTGAGGGCTTACTGAGTAAAGTAAGTGCCCTAATGAATATCAGTTATAGTCATATCCGGTTGCATAAGGTATTAGAGCAGAGGGGTACTACTTGTATGAGCTAGTAATCACCCCAATCCTTGGGAAACTCTTGTTAATAAAATATGTTGCATATGTGTGAGTAGGGATAGAGAATGATTTCATAATTTTGGATTAATTTATAAATGATGATTATATTTTGTACACAAACTTCATGATAGCCACACACTAGTATTAATTTATTCCATTTTACTGAGATGTGTCTCACCCATTATACAATTCATCTTTTTCATGACTTTCGCGTGATCGAGCTTAGCGAGCTCGGGGCTGGGTTTGTTGGCATAGCAATTTTGTGAGAGGGTACAAATCCTAGATGTATTTTTGGGTTTATGTTTTTTTTTTTTTTAGTTTTCTGAGAATATATATAGATACTGGATGTTGGTAATTTTTGGGATGTTTATATAGAACTCTAGTATATTATTGAGAATGTTTATTTATTTTTTCGTTATGTAATTGAAGTTATGATATCAGACACAGGTGATTGGATCACATTACACCCTGAGCCCCATTTGAGGGGTTCGGGGCGTGACAATATTTGTCTCATATAAATGAAGAATAATAAAAAGTTTTAAAACATATTAATAAAATGAAGAATATGTTCTAAAGCTAAACTGGTACTTATAATTGAGAGAAATAATTTCTTCACTTTAGTATTTAGAATTCACAATTGTAAGATGTTGGGTTAGTACTTCAATCTGTTGCAAAACGTGCGACAATTATGATCAATACTAGGAAAAAAACATAAAGATAAAGTAACAAAAATACACGGATTTAATGTGGTTCGTTAGTATGCCTACATCCACAAGTGTGAGCGACGACCTCTGGATTTCGTTATAACAAAGTAGGGTTACATCATCTATATTTATACTAATCCTAACAGTACAGAGGTATTAAAAAAATTACTCAAATACCCTTATACCATACCATCATCAATTTACTTTCTCTGTCAGTACATGTGTTTCACTCGAAATGAACCACATATTATAACACAATTCATACAAGTGAGGGATATAGTTTGATGTGGATCCTAATAACATATACCCTACAACATTTGAGCGGATCCAAACATGAATATATCTTATGGTTGGTAGGTTTCAAATCCCACCCGGAACAAAAGTCGTCCTTTACAAGTCCTTCTTGATTTTTATTGAATAAGTAAAAAATAAAAAATGATAATTAATAATTTAAAATGTAACACATGCCTGTCTTAGAGATTCTCATATTCTATTTCTAAATCATTTAATTATTTATTTATTTTTTAGATTGGGAAATGCTCTTTTCACAGGATGCCCATTGCAGACTGTCAGTTGAATGCAGCAGGACAGCAGCAGTAGTTGTCTTTTTAATCACTGATTAATTATTCTTTGGAAGTGAGTGAATGTGGGTTCAATTAGTGGTGATTTGAATGTGATTATGTGAGTGAGAATTGCTTTTCAATTAATTATCAGTCATCCTTTCTTAATTGGGTTGTTGAGCTTTACATATGCTTTGCTTTTTTCCTTCTCCACTTGCAGGGTCATTTTCATCTTTTAGTCCTCCCCACTGGACCAAAAATAATAACAAATTATAATTATTTAGGATCAGAAAAATATTTTTAATTTTTAATTTTTTAGAAAAATTCAGCTTATATTTTAATATTTAAGATTTTTATTAAAAATTTAAAAAATAAACAATTTGTTTAGTTATGTAAAATAGTTTTTTAATTTTTATTTTTTAAGATTCCAAATTAATTAAAAATTAATTTTTTAATTTTAAAAAATTATATAACGTAATGCTTGGAGTCATGAATCTTGGCATTTAAATTTGGATTTATGGAAATTTGAAAGAAACTTAATAAATTTTTATATTATATTTTCTTATAATTCATAAAATTTCAAGTTCAATAGTAAATTCCATACTGCCAAATATAGGGTAAGAAATCAAAAATCTTGAAATAAAAAAAAGGAAGAAAATATTTTCCCAAATTTTTCATATGAATTTCTGAAATTGAAAAACAATCTAACTTTTTTGTAATTATTTAAAAGCTAAAAAATGCAAAATAACACTATTTCCACAAACAAATAGCAATAAAACTTTTTCTTGTTTTTTGTTTTTCATAAAAATGTCATAAATTGAAAATTTAGCTATTTTTTTTTTAACTATTTGAAAATAAAAATTATTTACCACAACTAAACAAGACCTAGAAATTTTTGTTTGTTTTTTAAAAGTTTTGATGATTCTAAAAATTAAAGTTCTTGCTTCTAAAGAAATTATAAAGATGATCGACATTAAAGTATTAAGAAATAAGGATTGTCATATAATGACAGATTCAATTCATTTTCATTTAAAGGATGTTGAGAAACATGCGACAATTATGATGAATAGTACAGAAAAATAAAGAGATGGAGCAAAAAAAATACATGAATTCCTACATCCACAGGAACAAGTAGCTACTGAATTTCATTATTATAGAAAGTAGGGTTACATCATATGTATTTATATTAACCCTAGTCGTACAAGAAATTAGAAAAATTCCTCAAATACCCTTGCACCATACCGTGGAGGCAACCCATTAATCGTCACAACCAATAAAGCAATATATTTCAAACCCAAAAAAACTGATGCCGAACAAAACCTTCAACAATTTCATCAAACCGTGGACGATTTTTTTCAAGCCAGCTTCTTAGTTTTCTTCAGTCTGTTTTCTATATACACGTGTTCCACTCGATATGAGTCACATATTACAACAAATGAAATTTTACAAGTAAAAAAGAATGAGGCCTACAATTGCACAACAAGCACAGACAAGCATATAGGTATAAGTGCAAGATTATATAAAGGTCTCCTTTATGATTTTACTTATCCTTAACTTCACCCTATGAATATAATTAGTAACTTTAATTTTTTAAAATTTAGTACTAGTATTAGAACATAAAATGAATGGATATTATTTTGAACGTAAAAGGATTATGATTTTTTTTTTTTAGAAAACTTGTAGAGACCTAGAAAAATGTAATTAATAAAATAATAAAGGAAAGAAAGAAGTTGGCTTGACACGGGTCCAAACCGTCGACAGTTTGAGGTCATCTCAAAAAATCGTTGACTGTTATAACAACCGGGAGCATTTTAAGTGCCAAATCATCGACAATTTTGTCAAGCCTAGGAAAACCGTTGACAATTTTGAGTTATTGCAGTCAGGTAAAGGTAAAATAGTAGAAATGGTTTGGTTAAAAGGCTAAACCATCGAAGGTTTCAGGGAAACCATCCACGATTTCCCCTACACCAGCAACCCTATATAAAGGGTTCAAGTTCATTTTATGTTTAGAAAATAAAAACTCTCTCTCTCTCTCTCTCTCTCTCTCTCTCCCTCTTCGATTTTTCTCCTAAAACAAGCCTGAATCAGCTAATAAACATCATTTCGGGATCCCTGCTACGATTCTCCGCTGTTTAACTAGAGCGATTTCGCCGTTCAGGCTTCCCAAGCACCACTCCAAACCTGGGGTAAGGAAGTTGTTTTTTAGGTTTAATTAATTATTGGAATATGTGGGCCTTGGGGATGTTAAAATGATAAATATTATGGGATTGAACTGATTGAGTTAGAGTATATGGATACAGGATTTGTGCGAGCACTGCAGGCATGGTTTTGGGATCCCTATAAGCGTAGTTCCAGGAAACAGGTAAGGGGAATAGGTCATGTCAGGCGTTTACAGAAATTTTATTGAATAAATTAAAGTATGAGATTTCTGAGTAATATAGATGTTTTCCTGAGTATGCTAATTTGTGAAAATGAGAACTTTGGAAATGATATACAAATATATATGTTTTGAGAAAGTTGGGTTAATGGGACAAGTAAAACCCTAGAGATGGTTATATTATTATTTTCAGCAAAAAAGTATAGTATAAAGTATTATTCAATCTGTGTGACATGAGTTTGAAGGTATGCATAAATAAATTCATCAGTTTTTATGGAGAAATATATATACAGAGATATGATTTTATACAATACAGTTTTTATACAGATTTCATACAGTATTACAACGTCCTCTTAAGGACTACAGTACATATTTCATACAATATTATAGCGTCTTGTAAAGGACTACATCGTTCTATATAGAACTACAGCACAACATTTGAAACAGAAATACAGAATGATAGCGTTCTATATAAAATTATAGTATTATAGTATTTTATACATAATTACAGTATTTTAGTGGTTTTATATAGATTTATAATATAACAGATTATACTGATTTGTGAAATGAAACCATGTGATTATATTATTTTGGAAATCGCATTATATGGTTTTAGAACCCTGATGGACCATAGCTAGGCATGGTATCGTGGCCCCATAGTTGCCAGTGCAACCACACTTCTTAGATAAAGTGTTGGTGGCATAGTCGATTGTGCCATAGAAGTGTAGAGATTACCCCCTAGAGTCCGGACCAACTGGGTAGGCCAATTGTCCTCATAGTTATAAATACAAATGCAGATACAGATACAATTGACTTAGATAGGTTAAGCCAACCATGGCTAGGTCCAGCCTTCAGGCCGCACAACTAGGATCATGCGGGATTAATATATGACGTTATTGTTTATCTATCTAGGGCAGTTCTTCTATGCATATATGCGCATTTACTTATACAGAGTTATATGTTTTATGCAGAGTATGATGAGAAGGGAAAGTATGCATTTTGAAATATATTTGTATATACGTGATTACAGTTTTACATGATTTCACAGTGAAAGAAAAGGTAAATAATTGTTGTATATTTGGAACACTAAAACTCATATTACCACACACTGATGATAATTTATTCCCACTTACTGAGAGGTGTCTCACCCCAAGAATTCAAACATTTCAGGAGATCCAGATAGACATGTGGAGCGAGATCTGAGGTAGAGGAGGTTGTGGTACTACCCTAGTTTCATGGTAAGTTTTTAAGCTAGGAGATATGTTTTTGTATAATCTCTAGGGTATTTTATGGATTGTTGGGAATGTATGTGTATAAGTATGGAGGTTATAACACTCTGTTATTGTATATAAGGTTCGAGTATTTTACTTTTTCCGTTGCATAGATGGTATGTATTTATGGATAAGTTTATCCCCGATACCCTACTTTGAGTCTGGGATGACATTGTGGATGCTATTATTGGTATTAGAGTAATTCTATATTTTTAGCAGTATGAGAATATATATATATATATATATATATAGTAGAATTTTCGGGTTGTTATAAAACTACACTATATGTGAAAGTTCAGAATTTATTGAGAAACATATTAAAACTCAAAAGAAGATATCTAAAAGCTAAACTATAGTACAAGAAATCTTGTTTAATTAGTGTATACATAATAGTGTAAAATATTCAATTAGGGTTTCCAAAAGAGAATTCCAACTTTAAGTGAACCACTCGCAAAAAATGATTTTGATAATGTTTTTGTATAGGCCAGTGGATAGAATTTTCTAATAAATCTAATATGTTATTGGTTGGATTGAAAGTGTAGTGTGCAAACCCATCAAACCTAATCCTTCCCACATATTGTGGCAAAAAAAGTAAAAATAAGAAAAAAAATTGTGGATAAGGAAAGGAATTACGACTACTATCATTTCTCGTTTTTGTTCATAGTTTTAACAAAACTAATTAGTATCATCAATGTAGTTGCTAAAAGTAATAGTTAGTCATCCTACAAAGTCATCGGTTAGTGATAGAAAAGGTTGCCACTTTAGGTAACACAACCGCTCTCTCTCTCTCTCTCTCTCTCTCTCTCTCTCTCTCTCTCTCTCTCTCTCTCTCTCTCTATATTTATTCTCTCTTTCTCTCTCCATATTTATTTGTAGTCTATTTTTGTCTTTGACTATATCTATAGATACTCGAAGAATTATAACAATTAAATAATAAAGAAAGGAGAAGAAAAAGGAAATTGTAAAGGGGGTCACAGTAGGATCTCGTCGATGAACGCGAAGGGGCTTATTGGGATCGTTGATGGGGACACGTGTCTCGTCGATGAGGAATTACCGAGAGGACTATTTCAGGCCCTGAAATTCATTGACGAAAGTTATGAGTTCGTCGAAGAACTCCCTTCTTGACCTCATCGACGAAATGTCGTGTCTCGTCAACGAAGGCCAGTGTATAAGTGTGCTAAATTTGGATTTCAGCAAAGAAAGCATGCAACTCTTTCTCTCTCTAGATTTCCATCCCCCTACCTTCTCTATAACTTTCTGGCTTGGGTTTTCGTCGATTCGACGATCCGAAGCCGCCACACTACTCTTGGGAAGATTCTATTCATATCTACGGGAGTAGATTGTTGGTTAGGCTAACTCAGGAACTATCCCAAAATTTGGGTAAGTTAGTTAATTTCAATTTTATTTGGTATTTGGAGTTTCTGCTCTAAGGAGAATATGTTAGGAAAGCAAATACTGAAGTTTTGTTGGGGAAAATGTTAATTTCAGGGTGTTGTTTTGGGAACACTGCAAGTGTAGGAATCGGGGGTTTTGTGGGCTTCTCAGTAAGTTAGGTAAGGACATAAACTAAGTCACAATCTTCCATGAAATTATTTATTATTTTACAGCATTAAATTTCAGGAAAGTATGTATATTATATAATTATGTTTGGAAAATACTGTTATGAACAGGAATATGATTTAAACGTGTTTAATTAGAAAATATGATTTTGGACTAGATTTTACATTCAAGAGATTACCCTTTTTTTGTGTGGCATGAGTTTAATTTCCATATACTGTGTATATAAGAATAGAATGTTTTTCCTAGATCAAGCATGATATGATAGTTTTCATGGCAATTATAAAACAGTATAGGAACCATGATTTTACATATTAAATAGTACATAAAATTATGTTCAGTATATTATGATATGCTGGCGCAGATGCCGTGATTCATGTTATGTTATGCTGGCGCAGATGTCGTGATTTATATTATATTATGCTGGCGCAGATGCCATAATCACGTATGATAAGACAGAATTTATTAAATATTTACATGACAGTTATTATTAAGAAATACGAAACAACTATGTTCAGTATATGAAACTTATTATATGATATCAGAACCCGGATGACATGATTTAGTTCAGTTTTAGGAGCATGGTACCGTAGCTATATGTTCAAAATTATGATAGTGCTACCATACGACCAACAGTGTGGGAGATGACAGTCAATATGACATCAGTGTAGAGTGGAGTAGTCCCCTGGGCAGTCCCAGGTAGGGTGGGCCCATCGTACTTGCAGATTTATGATTGATCTAGCCTGGTCGGTCAGCCATTGCTAGGTCTCGCCTTCGGGCTGCACAACCTAGTCATGTGGGAGTAAGACATGACACCAACTAACTATCCATCCTAGGCGTTATTTCAGTATTTAGTATATAAGATGATTTTCATGTTAGTAATTTAGTATGTTATATTATGTTATGAGGAATCATGTTTTATTCAGGTATGATATCAACAGTTTTTACCAGATATGATGTATGTACTGATATTATGTATAACACGAAAACACTCATGTTGTCACACACTGATATTAGTTTATTTCCCTTACTGAGAGGTGTCTTACCCTAGTTATATAAACATTTTAGGAAATCCAAGTAGAGGAGCGGATAGAGCTCCGTAACAATAGAGACCGGTGGGGCTACCCTGTCTGAAGGGTGAGTTGTGGAGCTAGGGTCAAGTTTATTTTTGGGTTATGACCCTAGGGTACATTTGAATTTTTTTTTGGTGGATGACTGTAAATATAACAGGTTTAGTTAAACTCTGGTATTGTGGTTGGCTGGATGATATATATGTAATTATGTTTCCTGCTGCATAGGTATCAGAATGGTGTTTTGGGTATATCCCCGATACCCATGAGTTTAGGTTGTTTATGCTATTCAGTTGAACAGGATATCAGATTTATTATGTTAAATGTTATTAACAAAAAAAATGGGTAAATTAGGCAGGTCGTTACAATATCTCTTTAACACTTTTTTTTTTTTTTACACTTGCAAGTTTTGCAAACTCTCTTTCAATCTCTCATTCATAGAATGACTGGATCTTCCATTTGAATAATCACGAAATCATATTAGTGTTTTCAAGATAACAAATGACGTAACTTCCTAGGAAAAGGGTCCAAAATGGCGATGTGTGATACTAATATTGCAACTAATCTATTATTTTCTTAAGTGCGATTAGTTCACCTAATTACAACTCGATTAGTATTTAGATTAATCCTAAGGCCAAGGAACTAGTAGTCTCAGTTTACTTTTACAAAAGTTGGGATCAAGAGTATAGTTATGCAAGGGAAAGGTATTAGCACCCCCTACGCACCCGTTCAATGAACGGTACCTAATTAACTATGAATTAACTCAAATTAAATTAAATAGTCCATAATTAACTCCTAAACAATCTATTGAACATTGAAATCGTTAAATGGTTGTAGCCCAAGAGTATATACATGTGCCTTGCAGCGGATATACAATAGAGTTTAGAGGGGGGGGGGTGAATGGACTCTTTTCGCGTAATTAAAATTTGCACTACAAAATAAATGTCTTGGCAAGAAGCAAGCAATTATATCGCAATATATAAAATAAATCATGCACAAGAAAAATATTAAAGAGTGAAAAGAGAGAAATATCAACACCGATATTTTTACATGGTTCGGCACCAAGCCTACGTCCACGTCTTGTGACCAACACAAGGATTCCAAAATCCACTAAAAACTCCTTCACCGGCGGAGAAGCCTTACACTCGGGTACTAAACCCTATACTCAGGAAAAAATCCCTACGACACTCACCAAGAGCCAAGTCGGTTCACCAAGAAACTTCACCAAATGGTTCACAAAGAACCTTACAACAAGATGATGGAAAATACAAGAGAATGTTCCTCAAATGAGCTAATATCAATTACAAACCAATCTCACACTTCTCTCCCAAGAATTGAATCAAACACAATTAAAGAACAAGAGAGATTGAGCACTTTGTTATTGAATGACTAAAATGCAAGTGTAAAGTGTTTGGTTTTGGATTCAAAGATATATTTCACTAAATGCTTGTAATAAATAATCAAAAACCATCCTAAACAAGTCTATGGACTTGTTTTTATAGCCAAAAAGCTCTTATAGCTGTTAACTAGTTGTTGGGAGCAATTCCCAAACAAAACTAACTGTTTTCTAACCGTTACAGCACTGGGCACAAGGCCACTAGTCAACCATTCACTTTCTCTGGTCAACCATTCGCCCAATGGTCAACCATTGCCCTCCAGTGGTCAACCATTCACCTGGTCAGTGAGGAAAAATAGCTACTAGAATTGCTGGTCAACCATTCCTCTGATATGGTTGACCATTCCCTTGCTCTGGTCGACCATTCCCTTGATATGGTCAACCATTGCCCTGAATCAAAAAACGTCACCAACATAAAAATTAAGGGATTTTTTCTTAGCTTTCCAGAGACACAAAGATCATGCTTTTTGGACTCTTCTAGAAAAAGTTATGCCTCAAATACTAAAGGGTGTTCAGGAAAGATAATTGGTGCATAACTAAGGTTTCAAACCCAACCAAAAAGCCTTTTAATCACTTAAAACATTCTTGGAAAAAAGTATATGAAATATATTAAGTCTAATAAAGTTTAATACTTATCTAAATGAGTTTTCACTTGAATATAAGATATCTTGATAATAAAAACACATTTGAAAACTTGTTTTGATATCTTATATGCTTAATATGTCCTTTATAAAATATTCTTGACTTTCTTAACACTTTAAGACAAAAGCTCATTTTGACACAAATGGGACTAAGTATGAAAATGTTTATAAAACCAAGATGTTTGAAAACTTTGTCCCTTTGAAAACGTATTTGAGTTTAGGATTCATTTGACAAACTCTTAAGTTTTATATTTGAAAACTATGTATGTTGAGTTTGTGACTTAAATGCAATCCTATAAACTCATGTGTCCTAGATGCATGTGCATTTCTCAACTATTGCTTATAAATCATGCAAGAAATACACCTACAAGAGTTACAAAATGTTCCTAACTCACACAAACCTTATTGCATATAAATTAACAATTAATCTTCCGGTTGTGCTTGGGTCCTTCTGAGTACGTGTCCATTTGATCTTTCCTTCTTCACGTCTACTCGCTCTGATATTTGCTTTCGATCCAGCATTTCATGTACGAGTACCTGTGCTAAGCATGATCTACAAAGATAGGGAAACACTAGGAATAATATATAGGTTAATATCATCAGAACACTTTAAACAATGACGGTGAAGCCACAAAGGCTAATAGAAATTTTAAAGTAAAGTGAAAAATCAGTGCAATTTAGAGATATCTAATAAGACCTCCAAAGGAGTGGATCTCCCTCAAAACTGTTTTAGGTGAGGTCTGAAACATCCCTTTACCCTTTGTTTTATCATCGGGTCACACACATGCACACACACAAAATATGATATGATATGATATGGTATGATATATATATATATATATATATATATATATATATATATATATATGCAAATATTAAATATGAAAAAATGATCATGAAAATGCATCAAATCCAAAAAAAAAAAAAAAGATCTTTAAAACATTCTCATATTTCCAAAAAATTTTCAAGAATTTTCCAGAATTTTTTCAAATTTTTTTTTTTGTAATTTTCTAGGATTTTAAAATAATTTTATCTATTTTATTTATTTTTGGTATTTTATTTTTTATTATCTTTTTGGCTTCTCGAGTCCAAAATGACTCATAAAATTCTTATTATTATTTTTCTTTATTTCCCTCATTTTTTTAAGTATTTTTTTTCCAATTTTTTGAATTAAAATTGAATTATAAAAGTTAATTAATAAAATTTAAAACAAAAAAGTGGTCCAAGGAGGTCAAATCGATTCAACCGATTTTAATTGGATAAATAGATCAACTTAGGTTGACTCGGGTTAAACTGAGTTGACCAAATTCCGAGAAGAAGAAGAGGCGGGGAATTAGTATTAGGCTGCCACGTGTTAGTCAACCATGGCGACACTTGATAGGATGTGCGACATTAATTTTTCATCTTTTTTTTTTTTTTTAAATCAGGAGGTGGCGCACGACTTGTAATGCCTCGAACCTGCCATGTGGTGCTTGGAGTGTTATGTGACCAACGCGCGTCCCTAATACCATTCACGCAGAGAAAATAATTTAAATAACTTAAAACACAATACCAAAGTGTTACATTTACATCAGTAGATCCATAAAATACAATCTCATTCTTCATATTACAAAATTAGAATAAAATATATTAAACATAAAACTAAATACATAACCGTTTTGATATCCAACTCACAAAACTAACCCCGCCCTGGAGCTATATAAGCTCGATCACTTAGTAGACCTGAAAAGATTTATAAATCAACATGGTGAGACACCTCTCAGTAAGGAAGAAATAATTTACAACAGTGTATGGCTGAAATATTTAATATATAATTTAAATATCCATACAATCGCATTTCACCACCAATAGCAGCCAAGATAACGCATTCATATCACGTCATGATCAGCTTCTCTGTCGCCCGATCACATGCCCACATACATAATTATTTTTACTGGTAATTTCGGAGAATAGGGAAGTCTACCTGCTCATACAAGTAGATTCCCTCTACTCTAATGCCCTCTGCTCTAATGCTAACACCAGGGCAGTTACCTTTCTTAGTAAGCCCTCGGGTTATGTATCTAGGTAAAGTCTCTGAGAATAGAGAAGGTCACCCACCCATACAAGTAGCTACCCTCTACCCTGGTATCCACAAATAATTTCCAGAGTACTTGCCTTCCTCAGCAAGCTCTCGGGTGGAGTAATCTACTTTACCATAAATACTTAAGTAATTAAAGTCACACGCAACCAATAATAATCATTTCACAATGTTCCACATGTACATACCTAACACAATCAATCCACATAGGATTTAATGTCCATATAGGACTGTCAATCATATAGCATACATGTCCTCACAGGACTGGTCCACACAGGACTATCAAACATATAACATACATGTCCACACAGGACTATCAAACATATAGCATATATGTCCACACAAGATTGGTCCACATAGGACTATCAAACATATAGCATACATGTCCACATAGGACTAGTCCACGCAGGACTATCAAACATATAGCATACATGTCCACACAGGACTGGTCCACACATGACAAACCAACACACAGGTTACAACACAAACCACCCTGTCCATGGTAAATAGTTAAACAAACTTCTTATACCACTGCTAATGTTATATGACGGTTATATCAGGTACGATGTGACAACCTCCTCATACCACTGCCAACGTTATATCGCAATTTAAATGAACCACAGCACAAATCAATAACAAATCTGACCATTCAAATACATCCACACTATCAACATAGTATACACAAACAACTAGTATTTGCAACCCCAACAATATTCGCAATCACAATGATTCATCATTCCACATTACTCACAACCATTAATTAGTAAAGCTGGTTTCATGCCACATGGTTTTTCCCAATATAATATATAATCAAAACCATATTTTCATTTCCTGTACCATTCAGTATAATTTACCTAAATATATATAAAATTTCATACCCAAAAATTATCCAGTTAAAAATTAGTAAAAATCTATTATAAAGTATTTCCCCTTACTTGCTTCTCCGGATTCAGCCTAAAATCAACAAAACGAGACCATGTATTCCAAAAATTCTAACTTTCTCAAATCTTAGAAAAATACCCATTTTAATAATTCTTAGGCTCCAAATAATATTCATTAAGAAAACTTCAAAATAACTCACTTAACCTGATTTTGGGATGTTTCCCAAACATCTCAAATCAAAAATCTACTTTGCCTATGCTGTAGATAATCTTCCCAAAAGTCTCGTGGTAGCTCTTGATCGTCAAACCGGGCTAAATCCAGGTTGGATTCGAAGAGAGAAAATAGAGGGGCCATTGTTAGAGAGAGAAATTGAAGAAAATTGAAATCCTCTGTTGAAATTTTGATTTTTTGCCTATTTATAGGCAACTTGCCACGTGGCCTCGTCACGAGACATCTGGGCTCATCGACGAGCCCAAGAACATCACTTGTTGATGAAACTGGGAGCTCGTTGACAAAATTCAGAAACATGAAAAAACTCCCTCGATAAACCCTCATCGACGAGACATACAAACTCGGCGACAAGGCTTAGAAATTGCTCATCGATGAGAAAATCCAGTTCGTCGACGAGTGCCTGCTTGTTATCCTTTTAAAATTTCTTTTTTCTTTCTTCTATTTCCCCTTTTTCCTTTTACTATGTTCCTTATTATTTTAAATAGTTAAAATTTTTCAGGTCGTTACACGACTTGATGACATCAGAGTGACGTCACCTACCAAGTGACAGAAGGTGATAAGCACATGAGGTTTGAAATGACAGTGATTCGATTGTCGAGAGAAAACATTGTTTGGACAACCAGGATTACACCACATCACATTAGGAATGTGCAGTCCTGGTGATGCCACATGTCACCATTCATATGGTGACACGTGTCCCACGAATTTTTTTAAAATTTTAATGTATATTATTTTTATTTTTTCTTTTCTTTTTCTTCTTTCCCAAACCCTCATGATTCTCTCTCTCTCTCTCTCTCTCTCTCTCTCTCTCTCTCTCTCTCTCTCTCTCTCTCTCTCTCTCTCTCTCTCTCACTCATAATCCCTTCGTCTCAATTTTCTCTCTCACTCTCAATCCTTCTGTCTCACCTTCTCCCCCCCCCCTCTCTCTCTCTCTCTCTCTCCTCATCTATCTCATTCTCCCTCTTTCTAATCCATCTCACTCGTCACTCATCTCACTCACTCTTTTTTCTCATTTTATAGGTCCAAATGAAGAAAAGGCAAAGAGCATCAAGCTCTCTACCATTTTCATCCTAACTTCCCCGAGCATGGATTCAAACCCAAAGGTGAGAACCCCTTCCCGCTATCTTAATTTTTTTTTTTGATTTAATTTTCCTTAAGAACTTTCTCATCCTTTCTTAGGTTTCATTAGGAACCAAATAGGTTTAAGGGCTCAAGTTAGGTCAATTTAACCATGATTAGGTTAAATTAGGGTATTAGGTTAAGGTGAATCAGACTTGGGAAAATTGGGCTTATGTTTAATCAAATTGTGATTTTATTGGGCTAATTAAATTTTAGGTTAATGGGTTGAGTCTAAGGAATTGAGCTAACTATGCTTGGGTTAAGCTATTAAACCATGCCCAATTGGGCCATGAGATTTTAGGGTTAAGGCATGCTCAATTAGGTCGTGGGTTTTGGTTTATTAGGTTGTGGGCTTAAGTGGGATTAAGCTTGGTCCAGAGTCGTAGGTCTAGGTGGGTTTGGACCTGGGTCTAAGGTTAATTAACCCAAGTCTAGGTAATTTGGTCAATTTGACTTGGAAACCGGTCAAGTTGACCTAGGTCCTCGGGTCGGATCTAGGTTTTTGGATTCAAGCTCTCAAATCCAACTTTTCGGGTATGGGTATTGCAGTTTTTGGGTCAAAATTTTAGGTTTATAGGTTAAAACCCAAGTTGAATTTTTGCAGGGTTTTTATTCAAAATTTCAAGGATCAAGTTTGGGAATTTTGATATGGAATTCACCAATTCATTTAAATTCTGAATTTCAAAGCCTTACTACTCTGTTTGAACCTACCCATGAATTGTTCATGAATAATTCAACCGCAAATTTAAATCAATCTCACAACAAAGTTTAAGGAAAAAGGTAGTAACCTTTTAAGCCTTTAAAAGCTTCTCTATTTTGCTGCTTCTCCTCAACACTCTTCCCTTGCTCTTCAATTTGAAATCCAACGCTTTGTAGATTCCCTATGTGCCAACCTTCCAACTTTTTTCACTCTCAAATTTTCAATCATTTCTTTATTCTTTCTTCCAAATTTTCCAATTTCAATCTCTCAATCTTTTATGCCTCACTCTTTTTCTTCTCCTCTTTTCCTCCTTTCCCATTCCTCTACAAAGCTATATTTATAGGCCAGAAGAAGAACAACCAATCAATTTTAAAACAAATTGGTTGATTTTTATTTTGATTTTTTTTCATTTAATAACATATTTCAAACTGAGAGTCAACCTTTTTTTTTTTCATGTGTGTAGGTATCTACATTGGGAGACTGGCCCACCAAGATGAAGCTATTTTTTTATTATTTTTTTTCAATTTTTTTTCATGTATTTTTGTTTTCATTCATTTATTTTATTTTATTGATTGTAGTAATTTTATATAGAGCCTTACACAAATTGGAGTGTTTACAACAAATGTTCAATAAAAAAATTCATATCACTGCAACAAATGTTCTATAAAAATATTAATATCATTAGTTTTCATACTTTTTTGTTTAATTTTTTTCAAAAAAAAAAAAAGTCAAACTAAATTATCAACCCAACCCAAAGTGTCTTAATACGAAACAAACTCAATCTGTTTCATTTATGATTCAACATACACACACACACACACACGCAAACAAATATGTATTTATATAATTATATTAACAGTTATCCTTAAACACTCTTTTAACTGCTCATAAGCATTTCAAAATGCCCTTATAATAAATATAAAATTGAAAGCTAAAATTTAAATTATTTTTTTAACTCTTCGCTATTTTATTTATAGTTTTTAAAACTTTTAAAAAATAAAAATTCATAAATATTGTAAAACATGTATATTTATGTGGATGACTAAATAATAAGTTACAACTTTTGGTATGCCCACATAATGGTTCATTATGTGGTTAACCTTTGGGATGCCAATGTATTTGCTTATATAAGGACATGCTTTATAACAAAATGAGATAAGAAGATGATTATCAACATCTAGTTCCTAAAGAACTAGACTGTTGAATTTCTATAGCTCCAATTTTTTTTTTTCTCTTTTTTTTTTCATTTACAACACGTTATCAGCACGATCAAATCTCTAATGGTACAACAAGTTTCATTGGTATTATTCTAAGATAAGAATCTTGTTTCCTTTAACATTTGTTATCTATATAACTTTAGTTTTTTGTCAAATTATATTTATATGTTAACTATATCTCTTATCTTAAGTATGTGTCCTTAAATATTTTTATGTTGGGATATATGTGGGAATAACATTTCCATTTAATATTTACCTAACTTTGAATTTTTATTTGTTTTCAAAGTGACTTTATGATGTCAAACCTCACAAAGCTTAAATTCGTTGCCCTTGATATTCCTGGAAGAAATTATTTGTCATGGGTACCTGATGCTGAGATTCATCTTAATGCTATGAATCTTGGAAGTACAATTGGAGAAAGAAATCAAGCATCCCTGCAGGATCGTGCAAAGACAATGATTTTCCTTCGACATCATTTACACGAAGAATTGAAAATTGAGTACCTTACTATTAAGGATCCATTAGCCCTTTGGAACAACTTAAAGGAGAGATATGAACACCAAAAAACAATAATTCTTCCCAAAGCTCGATATGATTGGATACACTTGTGAGTCCAAGATTTTAAAACTGTAAGTGAATATAATTCAGCCTTGTTTAAAATTAGCTCTCAATTGAAGTTATGTGGAGAAAAAATTATCGATGATGATATGTTAGAAAAAACATATTCGACTTTTCATGCCTCGAATGTGCTCCTGCAGTAGCAATATCAAGAGCATAGATTTATAAAATATTCTGATCTAATTTCTTGTTTACTTGTAGCTGAACAAAATAATGAGCTTTTGTTGAAAAATCATCAATCTCTTCCAATCGGCTCAACACCATTCCCCGAAGTGAATGTGGCTTTTTCTCAAGGTTGTGGACGAGGTCGTGGTGGTAAAAGGGGTCGTGGTAGGAAAAATTGTTGGACCCGTGATGATCATCTTTCAAAGTTTGAAAGCAAAGGTGCTAAAAAGACTCAAAGGAAATGGGCAAAGAATAAATAAAGTTTTGAACAAAATAACAAAATGCAAAATAATGACAATATTTGCTATAGGTGTGGAATAAAAGGTCATTGGTCTCGAATATGTAGCACTTCTAAACACCTAGTTTTTTTTTTTAAGAAGGGCGGCACCTCCATTTATTTATTGAAAACCCCTCACTTTTGGCGGAGGAATACCGTGGTTACAAGACAATCAATGGGAGATAACAAAAGATAACACTTTAAAAATCTCCCAAAGAACAACACCAACATCTAGCCAAAAACCAGATTACAAGTCCAAACAAAACAAAACAAAACAGGACCTACAAAACAAACCTCACGCAACAAAACAAAACAAAAGATAAACAACATAAAGCATAAGTTAAAACCAAAATGAAATCAGCTAAACATACCTCATATAAGTCGTACCCATCTTCTCCAATTTATATAAACCATTGCTAACTCTAGGGAGTTGACTACTATTTGTAAACAAACTATTCCTCCCCATAGCACCATGTCGAGCCAAGTCATCTGCCACTTTATTTCCTTCTCTATACCAATGATTTATCGAAAAATCTACTCTCTCCAATAAACCAATAAGCTGCTCCCAAAAATCCCACAAATACCACAAAGAGCACTTCCTGGCTCTTACCCAATTAATTACAATATTCGAATCACATTCAATATCAATACAGGTATGACCCAAATGTTTGCAAATCTTTATACCCTTCAACACAGCTCTCAATTCAACTTCATTATTTGAACAAGAACCAAAATATTTTGAAAAACCAATCACAAAAGAACCTGTATGGTCTCTAAGGATGCCACCACCACCCACCGGCCCTGGGTTCCCCAGGCTGCTTCCATCCAAATTTAGTTTCAACCTCCCTTGCCTCGGTTTTAGCCATCTCACACTTTGCATAGTTTTAATTCTTTTATTCACAATTTGTACTTCCAGATTTTGCAATACCTGAAAATCAGCATCCTTTAACTGAACCATTTCTGTCATGTTCCTACTCAAAACCCCCACCCAATACTTAATGGAGAGCCACACGTCAGTACTACTCTCTAATTTTCCTCCCATTCTAGTCACACATCTCCTTCTCCACAGCCTCCAAACTACTAAATAAGGAATCAAACCCATCAATGAACCAAGTTGAGAGAACCTGGAAGCCCTATTAAACCACATTTGGATTCTTTCTTTCCAACTTTGTTGCCTAAGGAAAGGAACACCTACCTCCACCGAAACCTTCCTCCAAACCTCAGAAGCAAGGTCTCCCTTATTTAACACATGCTCCAAATCTTCTGATTGCCTCATCTCACAGCAATTACACGCTGAAACAAGTGAAACCCTCACCCTTTTCACCTTTTCATCAACACTTAGGCACTCAAAAGCAGCCTTCCATATACAGATAGAAATTTTCTTCGGTAACCATTTGTTCTAAACCCACTTAGCCTAATCAAATTTTGGAATTCTAACTCTGATAACATCCCATGCGGATTTTGTATTAAAGCAACCATCCTTTTTCGGGAGCCATAATAGAATGTCTGAAGAATTTCTAAGATTTCCCACCTTTTCCATCACTTCATCCGCTTTACTAAACCCCAGAATCCTTTGCAAATTTTCCACATCCCATGCATAATTTATAACCAAATTTTTAATTTGATATGAGATTGTGCACCATTTGGACAATCTGCAAACAAAGGTCTTGAATCTAGAAACTTATCATACCACAATTTTATATCTCCTTCTCTAACCTTCCACTTAGATTTACTTAACAGTTCAGGCATGCCCTACAGAACTTTCCTCCAAAAGGAAGAATCTGATCCATGTGATCTGCAAAGAGCAATATGTCCTCCTTTCACATATTTAGCTTTAAAAAATATAGCCCATAAAGAATTTTGCATTAATAAATGCCAACCAAACTTCATGAACAAAGACCGTTGTACTTCCGAAATGTCCCTTACTCCTATGCCCCCCTCCTCCACAAGAACACACAATTTCTTCCAAGCCCTCCATTTCATTTTTTCTTTTCCATCCTTAAATCCCTAGAAAAAAGAAGCAAACATACCTTGTATCTTTTTAATCACCAGTTTCAGTACATTTAGAACAGCTAACAGGTGCAATGACATACTTGAAAGCACATGTCTCAACAAAACAAGACGACCTCCTTGAGACAACAGTCTACTTTTCCAGCCCTCAACTCTCTTACTAATTTTTTGGATTAAAGGGTCAAAATGATAGCCTTTCAATTTACCATCCACCATTGGCACATCCAAACACGTAAAAGGAAATTTACCCTCAATAAAACCAGTATCTTGAAGAATTTCTCCTTTCCTCTGAACACTCAATTTGTTTGAGAAAAAAATAGCTGATTTATCTTTATTCACCCTTTGGCCAGTCCAATTTTCATACTCCTTAATCACCTCCATTAACTGACTAATAAATTTTTTTCCAACGTTAGCAAAAATAACAATATCATCCGCTTACATTAAATGCGATATAATAGGTGCACCACACGGGTGTGCAAATGGTAAAATCCGCTTCTCAGACAACTTTTTTTGAAATAATTTAGAAAGAATTTCTTCCATGATGATGAAAACATATGGCGACAACGGATCTCCTTGCCTCAAGCCCCCTTTTGACTTGAAGAAACCTCTATAAGTGTCATGCATCATGACAGAAAACCATGGAGTGGAAATACAATTCTGAATCAACTTACAAAATCAATCTGGAAAACCAAGAGCCTAAAAAATATGATCTACCACCTGCCACTCCACTCGATCATACGCTTTGCTTATATCAAGCTTTAGCATTATATTACCTCCTCTCACCCACCTATGTAATAATTTTGTCATATTTTGAGTAAGCGTTATATTTTCAAAATACTCCTCCTTTTCACAAAAGTACCTTGTTCTAAAGATATTAAATCACTCATCACCAATGAAAGCTTACCAACAAGGATTTTAGAGAAAATTTTATAGATTACGTTACAAAGGCTTATCGGCCAAAATTTATCAAAAGACTGAGGATCCTTTACCTTAGGAATAAGCACTATGTAAGAGGAACAAAAATACCGAAGCAACATATCACCTCTGAAGAATTCTCTTACCGCATCCATCACATCATTTTTAATAATCTTCCAAGAGGTAATATAAAAAGAAGACCCAAACCCATCCGCTCCCGCGCTACTATTCACAGAAATAGATGAAACAGCTACATAAACCTCCTCCTCAGTCGGTTCTTCCCTCAGCTGACCTATAGACTCCTCAAAAGCTACCGAATGGATGATATCTTCCAGGTTTGACCTTTGCACTGAACTATTTTGCCCCAAGAATTGCTCAAAATACTTCACAGCCTCATCATGGACAATCTGCATATTTTCCAACACCGAACCATCAGGAAGCGTCATTGAATTTACACAAGAATTTCGCCTTTTTTGCATAATCACAGCATGGAAAAACTTTGAATTCTGATCCCCTTCTATCAACCATTTCATCTTTGCTTATTGCGCCAATCTAGTCTTTTCCCTTCTATACCAAACCTCCAATTCAGCTTTAGAAACAAGTAAGTCTTCTTCAACTAATTCCGAGTATTCTGGCTACAGTAAATTCTCATATTTTTCCACCATTTCCTCCAACTCTCGAATAAAACTACCAACACGACCGAAAGTCTGTTTATTCCACACCCTAAGCCTTTGTTTTAGCCTTTTTAATTTACCCGCCAATTTACACAATCCTGAATCCACCACAATGCGTTCTCTCCAAGATGATTCAACCATTTCCAAAAAATCCCCATGTGACGTCCACATGTTCTAAAACCTAAAAGGCGCTGGCCCATACCTCTCCATACTCGCACACAGCTGTAATAAGATAGGAGAATGATCTAAAGTATTTCTTTTCAACAAAGAAGTCTTAGCTTCACCATATTTTATAGAAAAAAACATTATTAATCAGCACCCTGTCCAGTTTCGTCCAACTTCTTCTCAAACCTTGTTGGCCTTTACACCATGAAAATTGACTTCTTTCAAATTTGGGGTCCAATAACAACAACTATTAATACAACCATTAAATTCAGTCATAGACGAACCCAAGCAAGGTCTACCTCCCACCCTTTCCTCATCTGACCGAATTACATTAAAATCTCCCATAACAACCCAAGCCACATCAACACTCGACATCCCTTGAAGCTGTTCCCATAAATCTCTTCTCTCAATATGATAACATTGAGCATATACAAAAGTAAGAAGCAGGGAACCTCTATCCTCTGTTAACAAAACTGTTACACATTCCACTTGAACATCATCTTTCCAGAACAACCAAATCTTCCCACTTTCCTCTACATTAGAGCAAAATTTAGTAAATTGCAAATACATCGCCCACCTTCGTATCTTTTATATATCTTGAAAAGGTTCCGAGACTTCCAAAATCGAAACTTTTTGATCCTTCACAATTTATTTCAATCTTCTCTTCGACGTGCCCAACCCTCTTATATTCCAAAACATAATTTTGTTAATCATAGGTTCAACTTTTGAGGTACTGCCTTAGACCTCTTAGACTTTCTCATTTGTCCATCATCTTTATTTATTCCTTCCGATTCACTCACTGTCACATTACCTGGATCAAAATAATATTCTTTTTGAGTATCAATGCAAACTTCCAAATCTCCCTCAAATAACACATCATAATTATCCCTCCACACTCCACCCTCCACTTCCCCCTCTCTCACATCCACCTCCTCCACTAAAATCAAATCTCCATCCTTATCCTTTTCAACTTTCCCCCTCCCCCCTTCATAAACAACTCTGATTTCCTAAACAGACCTAGAACAATCTCCTAGTTCTACCTGCACCCCTACCACCCCTGACTTCTGGTCTTTACAAAGATCAGCTTTCTCTCCACTACTCTTCTCTACCAAATTAACTTCCTCCACTTTTTTAGTACCCACATTATTAACCTTATTCACAATTTCTTTATTTTTCTCAATCACCTTCGACGGACCATTCACGTTTGCATCCTTCTTCTCCTTCACCCATTGTTCCTGACTCTTCAAAACAGGGTCTTCCTCTTCAACTATCATATTCTTTTTTCTACCCACTTCTTTCCAAACCATCCCATCTACCTCCTTCCCCATACCTACCTTCCTTTTATCCTTAAGCTTAACTCCAAACCGGTATACTACTTCAGTGTGACCTTACCTACAACATTTGTTACAATAGAAACCCCTCTTCTCATATATTACTTTTTGCCAATTCTGTTTTTGTCTTACCACCAACGGAAAACCCTCCACAGGATCCTTCTGCAAATCCACTTCAACACATAATCTCGCACCCGTGGCTCGTGTTCTATATAACGTGGCATTATCCATTCCCAAGAATCTACCAAATCTAGTGGCCAAACTCTGTAAACAGTCCATTCTATATAAATGTAAAGGTAGACCTGGTAAGAAAATCCACTGAGGTGCGATTAATGGCTCCTTGTTGATATCAAAATTCACGGACTAGTTAAAAAGCTGAAATTGGCACCCTACCAACCATCTTCCTTCTCGTGCCCATACATGAATGTAGTCCTTTTCGTTTACCAAATGCAACAGAACATGGTAGTTATCCATAGAACTTATCATGGGAACTTCAAAAAGGCCCTAGGATTGGATAATATGCCTCTGAAGGACATCGATAGACGACCTTGCAGAAAGAAATTTAAGCACCAATGTAAACTTCAAATCCTCCGCAGCCTTTTCCATCTCCACATCCAAGAAAAAAAAACCTAATTCCCCATTAATTAGTTCCGGTTTCCTCAATGGGATTTTGAATTTTGAAGATGGAATTCGCCTTTTCAAGGCTTCCGTAAACGATTTTCCCCCACCAAAACCTTTCCCCTTTTCGACCTTAACATCCCCCGAACCACTCCCTGTCTCCCGTATACTAGCATCAACACCTCCCCTCAACCTTCCGGTAACAGCTACCGAAGATGGCTCAGTCATGTCTAAAAAAATTACATGTTTTCCATATTGACCACCAAAAAGCAAATAAAAATAATAAATAAAAAATAAAAAAATAAAAAACCAAATCTGCAGTCCCGTAGACCTACGTCTGCCGTCACTGTATGTCGCTCACGCAGATTCGCCGTCACCACTTCGTCTTTTCCCCAACCCTCCTTGCAGCAACTTCGGAGCCGATCACTGCCAACGCCGGAGGTGAAAACTACTCCCCGATGAGCAAGGCTGCCACTGCGTCCTGGAGGAAAGTCGTAGCTCATCTTTCTCAAGTCACAATCTCGTACAATAGCTTTGCTCATGAGGAATTGTCATTCCTCTCTCAGTTGGGTCTAGCAACGAAGGCGCCTCGCACATATTCGTAGACTCAAAACAAGCACAAAAGAACGCCATTGCTAGGAAGATGGAGAAAACGCAGAACGCCGTTGCTGCTTTAGGCCCACTGGTGAAGCCGCAGGTGGACGTTGGAGGCGGCGGAGATGGCGGCGCTGGCATAAGGACTAGCCGGAGGCTCTCCACAGAATGGCCGGTTGTTTCTCCTGAGCAGTGTACAAAGCTAAGGTAGTCCTCGTTACCTACCCTTATTGCCGTTCTGAGATCCACCTTCGACGACGCGACGTCTGGCGACGAAGGCTTGCCAGAACTCACGAGCGAAAGCAAGGGCACAGTTCCTTGCCCTTATTGCCGCTCAGAGATCCACCTTCGACGACTCGACGTCTGGCAACTGAGGCTCACAAGAACACGCGAGCGAAAGCTAGGGCATAGTTCTTCTTCTCTCCACTTGCTCTCTTTATCCCTTGCTTATCTCCTAAACACCTAGTTGATCTTTACAAGGCATCGTTAAAAGAAAAAGGGAAAAATGCTAAAGTGAATTTTTCTGAACCCATTGATGCTAAGTATGAGTCTTCTTTGGATGTTAATTTTGATGTTTGAGATTCTTTTTTAGGATCCTAGTGGCAAAATTGATCATTTGATAGGGGATGGAAATGTCTACTATTAAATTATCTTCAAGTTTATGTTATTTTAAAAAAACTTAACTTATGTAATTTTTTTTATTAAAAGTTTTATGTATAATATGCTTGGTAATAATTTGTTACCTTTCCTAATTCTTAAATTTTACTTTTCATTTACTAGATCATACAAAATAAACTTGACAAAATGGAGGATGACATGTGTTTGGTGGACAGTGGCACGACTCACTCAATTCTTCGTGTTAAAAAATATTTCTTGCAATTAACATTAGCTGAAATTAATGTTAATACAATATCTGACTCTGCAAATCTAATAAAGGACTCTAAAAGAGTTCACAATATGTTTTCAAATGGGACAAAATTGTATATTGATGATGCGTTGTATTCTAGTAGATCCCGAAGAAATTTACTAAGTTTTAAAGATATACGTCATAATGGATATCATGTTGAAACCAAAAATGAAGAAGATATGGAATATCTTTTTATTACATCTACAGTTTCAAACCAAAAGATCATATTAGAAAAATTTTCAAGTTTTCATCTGGACTATCTTTCACAAAAATAAGGATGGTTGAATCAAATTTAATGCACCTGAAGTGCTCTGAGCCTAGAAGTTTAATACTTTGGCATGATCGTCTTGATTATCCTGGTTCAATTATGATGTGATGAATCATTGAAAACACACAAGGAAATCTATTAAAGAATCATAAAATTCTTTTACCTGGTGATTATTTTTGTACTTCTTGTGCTCAAGGAAAACTACTTGTTAGGCCTTCTCCATCTAAATTATCTTTAGAGTCTCCATTTTTTCTACAAAGAATACAAGGAGATATTTGTGGCCCATTCCATCCATCTTGCGAACATTTCGATATTTCATGATTTTAATTGATGTTTCCACTCGATGGTCACATGTTTGTCTACTTTCAACTTGTAATGTTGTTTTTGCTAAATTTCTTGCCCAAATAATAAAGTTAAGATCAAGTTTTCTTGATCATCCCCTCCAGACTATCCATTTAGATAATGTAGGTGAATTTTCTTCCAAAGCATTTTATGACTATTGCATGTCAAAAGGAATAAGTGTTGAACATTCTATTGCACATGTTCATACACAAAATGGTTTAGTGGAATCCTTTATTAAACGTTTACAATTTATTGCTAGATGTATGCTTATGTGTTTAAAGCGTCTTGCACCTGCTTGGGGTCATGCTATAGTGCATGTTGCGTCCTTGATTAGAATTAGACCAACTGCATATCACAAGTTTTCACCCTCACAACTTGTGTTTGACCACCAACCTAATAGATCTCATCTTAGAATTTTTGGTTGCGCTGTATATGTTCCTATTGCACCTGCACAACGAAGTAAGATGGGGCCACAACGTTGTTTTAGTATTTATGTTGGTTTTTATTCTCCTTCTTTCATTAGATATCTTGAACCACTAACAAGTGATCTTTTTAAAGCTAGATTTCTAGATTTTCAATTTGATGAATCAGTTTTTCCCATCATTAGGAGAAAGAAAAGGTAAAGGATTAAAAACATAAGAAATTTGTTGGAACACACCAACTTTGTTTAATCTTGATACACGCACAAATCAATGTGATCTTGATGTTCAAAGAATAATTCATTTGCAGAACGCTATAAATCAATTGCCAGATGTTTTTTATAGACACCAAAAGGGTCAATCAATCACATGTTCCGACCGCAAATATTCCTGTTAGATTGATTGTTCCTAAAGAGCACCCAATGAGAATAGCATCTAATGAATCTAAAATGTGCTAGAAGCGTGGTAGTCCAATTGGTGCAAAGGATAATGTTCCTTGAAAGAAAAAGGAAATGAATAAAAGTGACACTCCAAAAGAGTTCATTAACAATCAAGAAGAGGTTAAAAGAAATATAGATCAACAATCTCATATTTCCACAAAAGCAACACCAAAAGTGTTTCTGGTACCGAAAAATTATAAGATCTCAATAAAATTTGAAAATATACAGAGAAGAGATGAAGTTGTTATTGACAATGTGTTTACATATGTGATTGTTTCAGAAATTATTAATGATAATGAGCATGAGCCTCAAACTATAGAAGAATGTCGATATCAAAATGATAGGCCAAAATGGAAAGAAGCAATACAAGCTGAGCTAGACTCATTAACCAAATGTAAGGTATTTGTGTCACGCCCTGAACCCAGAAATGGGCCCTAGAGTGTAATTTAGTAACCTAACATGTTCCAATATCATACAATAGTCCACGATACTATACAATATAAGGGTCCGACCCCATGGGGTTCACGTATACCCTATCCATCATCACATACATAGTATATATGTAGCACAAAATCCAACCTAATACACCCATAAAATCATACCAGAGTCTATATAAAACAGGATCTAGTTCCCCAAAATACATAACATACCCCGGGTGTCTACATAACCCAAAATGACTACCTAGCAAAGGACAAGTGCTTACATAAGTACCTCTACACAGCTAACCAACCACCACGCTCCTGAACCGCTAGGACGCTAGTGTCGGCTACTCGAAGGACCTAAAAAAAATTTATATGATAGGGGTGAGACACCTTTTAGTAAGGGAGAAACAAGTTATATCAGTGTGTGGATACATAAGTGTTATTTTACCAGTAAAACATAAAAATTTCACAATTTAAGTATTTTCACAAACAGTTCCAGTATACATCTCATAATACACTGCAGTCAAGTGTCATCACACTCTTCGGCCTAAGCCAGCCGCACGACACGGCGCCCCCGGTAACCTGGCGTAGCCTAAGCCCCACAGCGTTCAATCGGTGCAAAAATGGTACGAACTTATACCTTTCGATGACCAACCGGAATCATAGGTGATATTGCACACCCTTAGCCTTAAGTCGGAAATCGCCGCCTACGGTATTATTCTGGCACGCCTCATATCTCAACCTTCGGTTGTTAACTGGCACGCTTCGATTGTCCTAGGCCTTCAGTTTTATCTTGATTCGGCATTTTCACAAAACCTGGAACATTTTGGAACTCACGTTCCTATATCTCATTTCAATTACACACAACCTACGGTAGTTAATCGACATGCTTTTCCACAAAATACATCATTCATAACCTATGGTAGTTAATCGGCATGCTTTTCCACAAAACATATCATTCAATATATATCAGCTCATTCCACACTTATTTGGCTAAATAAACAATCTCATATCAGGTATTCCAAAAATACAATTTAAAATAATCAAAGGTACGTTAACCAAATATATAGTTTTTTAATAGAAACAGAGATGATACCCGAAACCCCTAATTTTCCTAAAAACTATAAACCCGAAAATCTCATAATTTCACCCAATAGATTTTTCCAAATAAGTAGCCAAAACATCCGTAGAATCGTAAAGCATCATTTTACCAATTCGGATTACTACAATAACTGATATAAATAGAAACCCCTTACCTTTCCTTGAAAACCGAAACATGAACTTAATCAGTCCAAAACAACAACACGGGACCCCCAAAACCTAAAAATCAAAGAACAATACTCTAACATAATCTCATCCACTACATATCTACCGAACCAAAAATGAAATCAGATTAAAACCCAAAAATCCTCGAAATGAAATTTTGATCCGTTATAACCGTAGAGATTCTCCTATTGATCCACGTGGTAACGTCAGATCGTCAATTCTGGTAACAAATAGCTCGTATCTTAGAGAGAGAGAGAGAGAGAGAGATTTTGAGTTTTCTTAGCAATGAAGCAACCAAATATCCTATTTATAGACCCTTGACCTGGTCCAATTCATCGACGAGATGGCGCCTTCGTCGACGAACGAGTCAAGCATTTCGTCGATGAACCGTTACCTTCGATTCCACCACAGTACTTTTCGTCTCTAATTCCTAAGAAGCCTCCTCAACCACATGATTCCGCCACAGTACTTTCACTAACGATATCTCCTTGGTACGCAACTTCTGAACTTTCTGGTCCAGAATCTGAATAGGTATCTCATCATACACCAAAGCATCCCCAATCTCTAAGGATTTGTAACTAATCACATGTGATGGATCTAGCACGTACCTCCTGAATATAGATACGTGGAACACATTGTGGATCCGAGAGAGCACTGGAGGTAGTGCAATCCTGTAAGCTACGTGATCCACACGTTCAAGTACCTCAAATGGTTCGATATACCACAGACTCAGTTTAACTTTCATCCCAAACCTCATCACCCCTTTCATTGGAGCGATTTTCAGGAATATCTTATGTAACGACCTGCTTAATTTCCATTTTTTTTATACTATGATATTCTACATGCTCTGATACCATATTGGGGGTAAACTCAATCATTAGCCTAACAGTGAGAAGTAGAAATCACATAGACATAACCATATGTAAATATATATACAACACCACACAATACCAAAGTACTAACATGTTTCCAAAAATATACACATATATCTGTTCCCAAAATACCCACAACTATGCTGGAATATACAAAAATCCTCCACAATACTCACTTCACTGACAGGGCACTACTAAAGCCCCTTTATCTGCGAGCCTGGTCTGCTCGCCTACCTGGATCACCTAAAAATGATTCAGCACTAGGATGAGCCAACGCTCAGTAAGACAAAATATGCTATTACTAGTGTGTGGCAAACGAGTTACAGTATTATAAAAATCTGTTTTCATATAAACATGTATAACTGAATATGTAAATACAGTATAAATCATAAAATTCACCCCCTTTCCATGTTGCTTAACATAACAATATTGTAGGTTATTATTCAAAATACTTCTATTATACATAAGTATGTTCCCTGTTTCTGAAATCTATACATACGTAATAGTAACCGAAAGCTTTCCCTGTGGATAACTACGTGTCATGATTTAACTCCTCATGACAGGGTTGTGCGGCCCGTAGGCGAGATTTACCCCAGCTGGCCAACCAAGAATAAATCACTAGGTCTGATCTGCCCACCTCAACTCATATCTGATGGGGAGCCTATCCATGTCAAAGGCGTAGGTCATCGACCTACTATCACGTATTATCTAAATAGGTCAATGCACTCATAACATAAATATCTGTAGCAACGGTACCGTGCTCTGTAACTGCATAGTCCAACAGGGTCTGATACTACATAATATATCTTTATATACAATTATCTGATTTACCATGATTTTGAAATAACCGTAATAACCATGATACCGCATAAACTGTACTGTAATTCATACGTCATAATACTGAGAACTATATAATCATAACACTGAAACTATATAATCATAATATTGGAATTCGTATAATCATGGTGCTGAGATTCATATAATCATGGTACTAAAATTCGTAAAATCATGATACTGAAATTCATAAAATCATGGTACTGAAATTCATAAAACAAATCTCCGTACTATATTCATATTCTCAAGCCACACCATACTTTAATACATAATTTTCATAATTTAATAAACTGTATAATATTTTAAAAATACCTAGCATAGCATATCTCCCTTACCTAACTAGTAAAAAGCCCCTATGGTATACTGGCTTAACACTTGTAGGGCCTCATACACAACACCCTAAAAATAACATTTTTTAGAACAGAATATTAGTATTTTTTCGCCTACATCATTTCCTATAACTGTCATAAGGCCAAAAATCGACTAAAAGGCCTTACCCTGAATTTAGGATGAAATCCAACTTCGTTTCATCAACAATCCACTCCAGCAGACTTGTAGAGAACTTCGCCCGGAGCGTCGTGGTGGCTTCAGATCGTCGATCCGGTGACTTGCGGGGCCGAAATCCAATAGAGAAGTGAGAAGGGTCATAGAAGAGAGAGAGAGAGAGAGAGAGAGAGAGAGCGCTGATGAAAATGTGATAAAAATTCGATTTTTCACTACTTATAGGGCCAGATTTGTTGACGAAACACGTCACCTCGTCGACGAGTCCTTCAGTAAATTTGTCGACGAATCCTACCCTTCGTCGATGAAATTCATAGTAGCTCAAATCCGTCTCTTGGTATTTTCTCGTCAACAAAATCCTACCTTCGTCGACGAGATCCTGAAGACCTTCGTCGATGAAACCCTATATTCATCGACGATGCTTGGCAATTTTCCTAAAATTATTATTATCCCCAAAATGTAATGTCATTGACGAAGTCAACTGCCTCCTTCTATTCCTATTTCCATTTTCCTCCCTCTTTATTATTAAAATAATATTATTCTTCGGGTCACTACATCTTACCCCTACCTAGAACTCCAACTTATGACGGTGAATATCCGCATAACTCTTTCGCTGACTGTGAGCCTATTTAATTCTATCCCTAATCAATCTAACCTTCTCATAAGCCTGATGTACGATTTCGGGACTCAATATCTGCCGTTCACCGACCTCATCTTAGTACAGAGGAGACCGACACCTCCGACCATAGAATGCTTCGAACGGTGCCATACCGATACTAGCTTGGAAGCTTTTGTTATAGGCAAATTCCGCTAACGATAGAAACTGGATCAAACTACCGCCGAAATCTAACACGCAAACCCGTAACATATTCTCCAAGATCTATGTCGTCTTCTCTGACCGTCCGTCAGTCTGGGGGTGGAACGTTGTACTAAAAGTAAGCTTTGTCCTGAGTGACTCACTTAAAAAATGAGCAACTTGGAAGTTATCCCAAGTATAGGGGTTTAGTCGTGTAATAATCAGCCCAAAGGCCAGATCGTCTCCTTAAGGAATGCAGTCTAATTCCAAATTTCATATAATCCCAAAGAAAATAAGAAAAGAAATTTTTACAAAATACTATTCAGATTCGGGTTTTCTGGGATGTTTGAGATTTCTTTTGACGAATTAAAGCAAGGTAAAATTTAAACTATGAATCTTAACACACACTAAATTTAACAATGAAAAATGAAAATCCTACGCTTAATGAGCCAGGCAAGAATTAAAACTCACGTTTGAACTTCGGAAAAAACTAAAGATGATGACATTAAGCAAAAAATTAAACACGCAATTAAAAAACTTAATCAATCACAAATTCAAACAAAAACCAATTTTAACGCTATCAAGAACGTAAACCAAAATTAATTCTTAACAACTAAACAATAAACCAAACATGATAAAAATTCAGACTTTAATTATACGAACTTAATTTAAATAGAACCTAACAAAATTTAATTTCTAAAGAAGATTTTTTTTTTCTTTAGAGATCAAAACGAACTTTGATGATGCAAAATAAAGCAAACAAAAATTAACTCCAACAATAATGCTAAATAAGAAGAGAAATAAAATAAGTTAGCTTTAATAATAATAACCCAACATGAATTTAAAAGCTTAAAACTTTAATTGAATCTCTACTAAAAATTAACAATTTTCATTCAAGTATTTAAAACAAGAATAAAGAAAGAGAGAGGGAAAGAAAAGCAAGAGAGAGAGAGAGTGTGTAACGACCCGAAGAATAATGATATTTAAATAATAAAAGAAAGAGAAATGGAAATAGGAAAAGAAGGAAGCAGTCAACTTCGTCGATGAACGCAACATTACATTTTGAATGGCATAATCCCGAGGAATTTTTCAGCTCCTCATCAACGAACACAGGGGACTCGTCGACGAGGACATGGTTCTTCGATGAGAAGATACCGAGAGAGAATTTGTGAAAATCTGAAATTCGTTGATGAGGGCTGAAATTCGTCGATGAACTTTCTATAAGACTCGTCGACGAGGTGACGTGGCTCGTCGATGAATCTCGCAATATAAATAGGGTTAAACGAGAATTTTCAGTCATTTTCCTGCGCTGAATCTCTTTCTCTCTCCTCATACGATTTCTCCTCCTTCTCACCAAGATTTTAGGCCAAATTTTTGCCGGTTCGATGATCTGAAGCCACCACAACACTCCTGGAAAAGTTCTCTACAAATCTGCCGTAGCGGATCGTTGGTGGGGCTGAGTTGGAAACCATCCCAAATCCAGGGTAAAGCTTTCTACTTAGTATTTGGTTATTTGGCAGTTGTAGAAAGTGTTATATGTGTAGAAATACTGAATTTTAGTTCTGAAGAATGTTGTTTTCAAGGTGTTGAATAGGGAACCCTATGGGTGTAGGACAGATTTTCTTAGGGGTTTTTCAAGAATCAGGTAAGGGGATAAACTAAACTAGTTCTTTTAAGAAAATGAATGTATGTATAGCATTTGATTTTAGGAAAGTAAATATATTTATATATATGATTTATATTTGAGAAAACACTGTTGAAAATGATGGTATGTTGAATATATGAAAAACCTGTTCAGTGTGGCATGAGTAGAAATTGTTATGAAATACTATTTTCTGGAAATGTGATTATGATACGGATTTTTATAATGGAAAACCGGCGTACGGGCTGAGATTTTTATATGTTTTGCCGGCGTACGGGTCATGCTATGTGTATGATTTGCCAGTGTACAGGCTGAGTTATGGATATATTTTGCCGGCGTACGGGCCGTGGTATGGATGTGATTTGCTAGCGTACGGGCTGAGCTATGTATATGTTTTCTTGCGTACGGGCCGAGCTATGGAAATGATTTGCTAGCGTACAGGTTGTCCTATGATTTGCTAGCGTACGGTTTATGCTATGATTTGCCAGCGTACGGGTCGAGTTATGGTAAAATATGAAATACCGGCATATGGGCCGATGATTTTTCATGATATACGTAAATATGTAAAATGATATGATTGATCTGATAATTAATGATATGAGATATCCATGTATCACAGTTTCAGTATATGTTATATGATATCAGAACCTGGTTGGCTTGGTCTAGCCTAACACTTGCACAGTACCGTTGCTATCTGTCCATGGTCATCATAATTATGATATTTGTGTTAACGCTACTATACGGAGTGGTGTGAGATTGGATGGTCGATGTGGTTTTTAAGAAGTGTGTGAGCGCCCCTGGTGTACGAACCAAGTCAGGCAGACCCATCAGACTTACAGACTGTACTTTTGACTTGGCAATGGTCGACCAACCATTGTCAGGTCCCGCCTTCGGGCCACACAACCCAGTCATATGACGATAATACATGACAACAGTCAGCTAACCTACCAGGAATGTTTTTGTATTATTTTAATATGAGATGAAATATGTTTATGAAAATGCAGTATGTTCTGTCATGTTTTGATGATATATATGTTTTCCTAGATTTGACAAAATAGTTACTGAATATGTTCTGTATGGTATATGTATAACACGGAATACTCATATTGCCACATACTGGTATTAGTTTATTTCCCTTATTGAGAGGTGTTTCACCCCAAAATTTTATCAACTTTTTAGGAGCCTCAAATAGAAGAGCGGGAAAAGCCCCGCTGATTTAGTACTGTTTGTCTGCCCTCTTTGAAGGGTAAGTTTTAGTAGGGATAGTGAGATTTTGTGGGAAATGTCCCTAGATCTTGTTTTTGGGATGTATATACTAAAATACAGTGGATATAGTGACTCTGGTATTTATGGTATCGTGATGGATGTTTTCATAATTATAATATTGTGATTGTATGTTTCCTGCTGCTTAGACTTCCGTTATGTGTTCTGATGTATCCCTGGTACCTATGGGTCCAGGTGGATTATGATCTGCTAAGTTGAGGGTTGTGATATTGTATTTATTGTACTAAAAAAAGTGGAAATTAAGCAAGTCGTCACAGAGAGAGAGAGAGAGAGAGGCGCAAAAAGAAACTGGCTGACTATGTGAGCCTTCAGCTATAGTAGCCGTGTGGAGCGGCAGTTGTAGCTGTATAAGAGCTTCGATTTGTAGGACACAGTAGGGTCCTTGGGTTGGCAACAACGCACAACAAGAAAGAGACAGCAACACACATGAGGGGAAGGACTTCGGCAAGGTGGTTCTTGGGTAGCAGGGAGGGAGGGAGCAGATTGAGGCCGACTGAGATTTAGATAGAAGAGTGAGGCTGAGATGGAGAGAAGGGAGAAAGGAAGAGAGGCGGAGAGAATGAAAAAAACAGAGGAAAGGAAGAGGAAGAGAAAGGAAGAGGGAGAGAAGGGAAAGGAAAGGGGGCTGCTACTGTGAAGAGAGAAAAGAAAAATATATAAGGGAGAGGGAGGAAAGAGCCCTACCCAGCACACCTTTGGAGAGGACTCGGCTGCATGGCAGGGTTAAATCACTCTTTTTTTTTTTTCTTTTCTTCATTTATTTCTTCCTTTTTAATTTTTTGTCTCCTAGCGAACATGCTCGAGTTTGACCATCTTAAAGCCCGTATCTCTCAAAACTCAAAACACGAAAGTCGTAGAGAACTTCCTCAATTTTCCCTAAAATTTTGAATCATCTTGATCGAAACTCAAACGAGAAAGTTACGCCCAGAATACAAAATAGTATCGCTTTTAGCTTCCAATAATTGTCCTGCAATAAAAAAATACAAAAAATTCATAAATTACTCAATAAAACCAAAATATTATAAATAGGACACAATGTTAAATTATTGAGAGTAGTTAGACATTTAATTTAAAATATATGCCTCAATGCATGAATTAAAATACCTAATTATGCAATTTAAGCGTGTAATCACACCCCCCAACTAACGTTTTGCTAGTCTCTAGCAAATAATGTGAATGAATTCTAGGGCAATACCCATAAATACTTACTCCAACAAACATGAAACAACTGCACATGTGACATAACCATACCATTTCACAAATAGGAATATAACCAAATTTCACACACAAGTTCATCATATACAATGCACGCAACTCTGAAGTAAATCATTCATGCAAGTTTCATCGTTACATAGTCATTAATATTAGTATACTCATATGAAGTTAACCAGCAGTACAATTCAGAGTTAATGTAGTTATACAAATTCGAGTATAAACAGGTGAAATCTCGAGGTATGTGCAATGTGTATGACTCGTTACGCCCAAGATACCAGTAGACACCTACAGAATGGTCTTTTTGACTCGGCCTAACTGGTATACTCTCAAAAACACTCAAAAAGAATAAGTTCGCTAATCATATGCGAGGAGGAGTGTCGCGATCAAACATCCCACATATTGCAAGGAACAAACGCTAAACGTATGGAGTGGACTAGCCTGAAAAGGATCTAGCCTATTTGTGAGGTGTCGGGTCCTTCACCCTAACATCTTCTCACCTACTCGCCATATCCAAGCAAGACCACCCTAGGTCAACTTATTCACAAACCTAGTGTGAATACATCTGAAACATTAAGCGGTTGAAGAGTCTTTATATGTGGAGAACATGTGTTATGTCCATGAATTTTTGTGGTATTTGTGTGGAGCAGGTATTAACCTTTCACTTCATGTGCATTTCTATTTCTTTTATTTTTTTTACTCATTCTTCAATTTCTGTCTTTTCTTAGTCAATTAGGACAATCATTACACTTCTTTTGTTGTCTTCATACCACCTATGTGAATTAAGCTCGAACTGGAGTCCATGAAATAAGTCTATTTCTAGGGGTGGCTCAGCCTTCACATCTTGAGTAGTTTACAAGACCTAAGTTTCTATCTCCCTACTAGATGTCACCTCTAGGCTAGTAAGTCAAAAACCGAGACTAGTGTACAAAGAGTATCTAGAAAATAAATAAATAAAAAAAGTCGAGTTTCATGAACTCTGAGTTGACGTCAAAACTCAAAAGAACGATAAATGGTTCAACAGTACCTCACAAGGTGTCAAAGTTGCTACGGGCGTTCTCTTAGTGCTCACAAGGAACTCTAAGTGCTACAAGTCACATAAACGTGTATTTTTAGTCTCATGAGATATCATGTAAATACAAGACTTTATATAGCCTGATTAATACAAATGAACTACTAGTCAACCTACATAGAGTTACAGTTCTTAGATTAGCCATATAAAGAGAAACTACACATAAATAACCCACTATACAGCTTAAGTGTGTAACTCCTAGATTATATGCAAGTATGTAAAAGATATAAATCAGTGTTAATCATGGTCTAATCATCTAGATTCAATTTTTTTTTAATGTATTGTCTCATCCCCCCTAACTAAAGTAGAACATTGTCCTCAATGTGAAAGCATAGGAAAAACGGAAAAATGTGCACGTGGGAAGTATAGTGTACCTAGGCGGAGAAGTAAGGGAAAAGAAAAATTGAAACTACAGAAAAATGTACCTGAAAATAAACTAAAAAAAAGTAAGGTAAGATAAAATGAAAAGAAAGGAAAGAAAAACATTACAGTTTTTCTGGAGGAGGCTCTGGAGGAATTTCATCTAGTAGGTGCAAGTTTATAAATTGAACTGATGAGTCTCCAAATTTGAGGCGCCACAATGAATCTGTTTTGTTACCTACACAAAAGTTAGCCTCAAATAAATCAATACGTTCTAAGGTACCAGACAAAACATATGCAGAATGCCTTCCTTGTCTTAACAAGAAATGATCTTTATTCAATATATTTTCTAGGAAATTCGCTTCTTTAAGAACCGATCAACATTAAAATTTTTACCTGGTTCCTTGAGAATTAAACTCTCACCAGTCTACTCACCCTCTTTATCGGGTGTACCCATCATCTTACCACTGCGGGGATTTGCTTCAACATTGCATTCCTTGACATTTACTTCAGTAAGGAATGATGGTTCCACGACTGTCAATCTCTAGGGGTAAGGTACCACAGGTTGGTACTCCTTACTAGTTTTGGTCTCCACGTTAACTGACTTCTTCAATTTTGGGCTTGCTTTCTCTGATTTTTCTTTGACTTCATCTATCTTAGTTGTAACTTCAAGTGTTGGGACAACTATTGGTCTGCCAGTGAGTATCGCAGGTTGGGGAACTTCTTTTCCACTTATCAAAGTAATAAATGCATCCGCTGTCTCAAAAGAAACATTATGTATTTGTTGTTGTTGGTGCTGGTATTCTTGAGGATTAGGCGGAGGTTCTACCTGAAATTCCCTTTTTTCTAAGATATTCAACTGTGTGCTCATCTCATTAATGGTGTCCCACAATTCATTTATGGTCTGAGTGTACTGATTGTTAGTTGTGACTTGAATCTGCATGAACTGCTGAAAGGCATCCTTAAGAGACTTCTCTGGTGTAGCAGGTGCTGCATTAGATTGAAATCCTGAAGGTGCATAGCTCTGAGAGATCTGTTGTGACTGATACTGATGCTGAAATGCAGCCTGATGATATGACGACTGATGAGGGGGTGCATAGAACTGGAAAGGTTGATTCCAAAGTTGCCCTATACTATTCTCCTTTTCCATCTCCATAGCATTCACTCTCCACCATGTATTGCTCTCAATGGTTGAGCTGCAATCGGTCTTCTGTCAATCCTAGTGTTCCACTGCTGAGCATAGTTAGCTAAATGATCCAGAAAATCCAATGCCTCATCAAGTTCCTTGTTGAAGAAATATCCTGAACACATAATATGAAAGAACTACTTCGATTTAGGAGTCAATGTAGTGTAGAAATAGTTTACCAGGCGCCATGATTCAAATCCATGGTGGGGACACATATTAACCAAATCTCTAAATCTCTCCCAGCTTTTATGAAATGTCTCATCAACTCCTTGTATGAATCGACTGATCTGTTCCTGCAAAAATTAAGTTCTTTGTAAGAGAAAAAATTTATGCAAAAATTCGTTTTGCATATCAGCCCAACTAGAGATAGAATTAGACCTAAGAGAATTAAACCACGTCTTAGTCTTGTCTTTCAATGAAAAAAGAAATAGACGCAATCTAATTGCCTGATTAGTAGCAGCCTCATCTATGAATGTAACACATGCAAGCTCAAAATCAGTTAAATGCTGATATGGATTTTCACACTCCATCCCATAAAATTGAGATATCGCAGATATCATCCCAGGTTTAATGTTAAAGTTTTATGCATTCTCACGCAATATGATGCAAAATAGTTGTGTGGTTCGTGTGGGTTGCAAAAAATCCATAAGCGTGCGTGGTGCAGTTGCAACCATATTTTCTTCAAAACTCCTTTTTTTTCATGAGAAAAATTAAAATTAAGAGAAAAACACTAGTTTGAAACTAAAACTGACATTCCCCAGCAACAGCACCTAAAACTTGACTCACTCAAAAAATGAGCAGCTCAGAAGTTATCCTAAGTATAAGAGTTTAGTCGTGTAATACTCAACCCATAGGCCAGATCGTCTCCTCAAGGAATGCAGTCTAATTCCAAATTTCATGTAATCCCAAAGAAAATAAGAAAAGAAATTTTTACTAAATACGGTTCAGATTTAGGTTTTCTGGGATGTTTGAGACTTCTTTTGACAAATTAAAGTAACGTGAAATTTAAACTATGAATCCTAACATGTACAAAATTTAACAACGAAAAACGAAAATCTTATGCTTAATGAGCCAAGCAAGAATTAAAACCCACATTTGAACTTTAGAAAAAAATTAAAGATGATGACTTTAAGCAAAAACTTAAGCACGCAATTTAAAAACTCAATCAATCACAAATTCAAATAAAAACTAATTTTAACGCAATCAAGAACGTAAACCAAAATTAATTCTTAACAACTAAACAATAAACTAAACATGATAAAATTTTGGACTTTAATTAAACGAACTTAATTTAAATAGAACCTAACAAAATTTAATTTCAAAAGAAGATTTTTTTCTTTTTTTTCTTTAGAGATCAAACCGAACTTTAACGATGCAAAATAAAGCAAGCAAAAATTAACTCTAACAATAATGCAAAATAAGAAGAGAAATAAAATAAGTTAACTTTAATAATAATAACCCAACATGAATTTAAAATCTTAAAACTTTAATTGAAACTCTACTAAAAATTAACAATTTTCATTCAAGTATTTAAAAACAAGAATAAAGAAAGAGAGGGGGAAAGAAGAGAGAGAGAGAAAGAAAGAGCAAAATGGCTAGCTGTGTGAGCCTTTAGCAGCAGTAGCCGTGTGGAGTAGCAATTGTAACAGCTCAGGAGGTTCGGTTTTCCGCACACAACGAGGTCCTCGGGTTGGCAAAAACACACAGTAAGAAGGAGACAGCAACACACCGTGAGGGGAAGGACTTCGGAAAGGTGGTTCTTGGGCAGCAGTGAGAGAGAGAGAGAGCATATTGAGGCCAACTAAGATTTAGAGAGAAGAGTGAGGCTGAGATGGAGAGAAAGGAGAAGGGAAGAGAGGCCGAGAGAATGAAAAAAACAGAGGAAAGGAAGAGGAAGAGAAAGGAAGAGGGAGAGAAGGGAAAGGAGAGGGGGTTGCTGCTGTGAAGAGAGAAAAGAAAAAATATATACAAAGGAGAGGGAGGCAAGAGCCCTACCCAACGCACCTTTGGAGAGGGCCTAGCAGCATAGCCGGGTCAAATCACTCTTTTTTTCTTTTTTTCTTTTTTTCTTTTTTCTTTTCTTCATTTGTTTTTTCCTTTTTAATTTTCTATCTCCTAGAAAACATACCCGAGTTTGACCATCCTAGATCCTGTATCTCTTAAAGCTCAAAACACAAAAGTCATAGAGCACTTCCTTAGCTTTCCCTAGAATTTTGAATCATCTTGATCAGAGCTCGGACGAGAAAGTTACACTTAGAATACAAAATAATGTGGCTTTTAGCTTCCAATAATTGCCCTGCGATAAAAAAATACAAAAAATTCATAAATTACTCAATAAAACCCAAATATTATAAATAGGACACAATGTTAAATTATTGAGAGTAATTAGATATTTAATTAAAAATACACACCTTAATGCATGAATTAAAACACCTAATTATGCAATTTAAGCGCGTAATCACCCAGTGCCTCCTGTAAGCTCTTCCAGAATCGAGAAGTAAATCTCAAGTCTCGATCTGAAACAATAGACACCGGCTCCCCATGCATTCTAACTATCTCCTGCACGTATAGATCTGCTAGCCTACTCAAGGAGTAGCTAACCTTCATCGGTACAAAGTGAGCAGATTTAGTCAACCTATCCACGATCAATCAGATTGCATACTGCCCATAAATTGCGGATTTTAACCCGGTGACAAAGTCAATGGAGATATGCTCCCATTTCTACTCCGAGATACTCAATGGCTATAACGGCCTTGTCGGTCTCTGATGTTTAGCCTTTACCTTCTAACACGTTAGGCATTTCTCCAAAAATCGAGCAATCTCCCTTTTCATGCTAGTCCACCATAATGATACGCGCAAATCCCGATACATCTTCGTGCTGCCCGAATGTACTGTATACAAGGTACGATGCACCTACTCCAGAATTGTCCTCCTTATCCCCTCATCATTTGGAACACATGGTCTATTTCCAAACCTCAATACACCTCCTTCAGAGATGTTAAAATTTGCAGCTAGCCCCTGCTGCACCTTCTCTATAACCTCGACTAACTCCTCATCATTAGCCTGCGTGGTTTTAATCCTCTCTAATAATGTTGGCTGGACCACCAAGCTAGTAATGAAAGTCTAATGATTACCATCCATCAACTCCACGGCAAGGCTTTCAAGATCCCGTTTGATATGATGCTGAACTATCATTGTAGATACTGATGCATGATCTGACTTCCAACTCAACGCATCAACTACCACATTAGCTTTCCCTGGATGATAGCTAATGGTGTAATCGTAGTCCTTGATCAGTTCCAGCCACCTCCTCTGCCTCATGTTCAACTCCTTCTGCGTGAAAAAGTATTTGAGACTCTTATGGTCCGTGAAGATCTCACACTGTTCACCGTATAAGTAGTGTCTTCAGATCTTCAACGCATATACTACTGCCGCCAACTCCAGATCATGCGTAAGGTAATTCTTCTCGTACTCCTTGAGTTTCCAAGAAGCATAAGCAATTACTTCCCCTCTTGCATCAGCACACATCCCAAACCCTTCAACAATGCGTCGCTATAAATTTCAAAACCACTATCCCCAGTTGGGATGGTTAAAACCAGAGTAGTGACCAATCCATGTTTCAACTCTTGGAAACTCTGTTCACAATCATTAGTCCAATCGAATCTCACATCCTTCCTCGTCAACCATGTCATAAGGCCAGATAACTTAGAGAATCCCTCCACGAACCGCTGGTAACACCCAGCCAGTCCAAGGAAACTCCGAACATCCTACACGCTCTTCGGTTTCACCCAGTCAACCACTACTTCTATCTTACCTGGATCAACTGAGATACCACCTCCCGACACGACATACCTAGAAATGTGACCTGTTTCAACTAGAACTCACATTTTTTCAACTTGGCATATAACTTCTTTTCCTGTAGTACCTGAAGTACCAACCTCAGATGGTTTTCATGCTCTTTCGGACTCCTAAAGTATACCAGATTATTGTCAATGAATACCCCTACGAACTGGTCCAGGTATTCATGGAAAACGCAGTTCATCAGGTCCATAAATACCGCTGAAGCATTGGTCAATTTGAATGACATGACCAGGAACTCGTAGTGACCATATTTGGTGTGGAAAGCAGTCTTCACAACATCCCCGATCCTAACTTTCACCTGATGATACCTCGATCTTAAATCGATCTTCGAAAAGACCTGCGTTCCCTGCAGCTAGTCAAACAGATCATCAATACGAGACAACGGGTATTGATTCTTCACTGTTACCTTGTTAATCGCTTTGTAATCAATGCACATTTGCATTGACCCATCCTTCTTCTTCACAAACAATACTAGAGCTCCCCAAGGCAAAACACTAGGTCTGATAAAGCCCTTATCCAGTAGTTCCTGTGATTGCTCCTTTAACTCTCTAAGTTCAGTTGGAGCCATCTGGTATGGAGCTTTAGAAATTGATGCCTTGTCTGGAAGCAATTCAATAGCAAACTCCACCTCCCAATCAAGAGGTAAACTGGGTAAGTCTTCTAGGAATACATTCGACAATTTGTTAACCACTCGGATATCTTCAAGTTTCAAATCATCCCGAGGTGGTTCCTTCACACAAGCTAGGTACTCCTGACAACCGTTCAAGAGTAACCTTCTCGCCTACATAGCCAACAGAATCTATGGCGTCGAACGCAAACACGATCCTAGAAACTCATTTTCTTGCTTCCCAAGAGACCTGAACACCACCACTTTCCTACGACAATCAATCACCGCAAAACTGGAGGATAACCAATCCATCCCTAGTATAATGTCAAACCCGTACATGTCGTATACTACCATATTCACCCGTAGCGAGCTTCCCTGAATTACCACTAGGTAGCCTTCTAACATTTTCCTGCAAATCACCACACTCCCAGACGTTGTAGCCACAGACAACCCCTCATCCATCACTTGGGTTTCAACCCCATATAGTTTCACAAAATTTGGAGATATAAAGAAGTGGGTTGCTCCCGAATCGAATAACACAACAGCTTTATTTAAAAGCAGTAAGATGGTACCTTTCACCATGTTGTCAAAATGCTTTACATCAGTTGGAGTAAGCGAGTACACCCTCGCCTGAGCTGTGTTTCCCCAAGGCACCTGGTTCTGTCCCCAATTCTGAGTCGGTGTAGACGTACTAGTCATCTGCGTACGACAGTCTCAGGCTTTGTGGCCTGATTTGCCACATTTGTAACAGTTACCCCCAAATATCTGGAATTCACCATCATGCCATTTGTGGTACTTGATACAATGCTCGTGAGATCAGTTCTCCTGTGGGCCTCACGGTTCTGTACCCTAGCGATTACTCGAATCGTAGTTTCTTTTCTTCCACTGCCCCTGATGTGAACCAAAAGGTACTACCCTCTTCTTCTGATTCTGTTTCACCTCATTGTCCCAGAGACCAGCCTCAACTACGACGGCTTTATCCACCATAATTGGAAACTCCCAAATTTGCTACATTCCCACCAGCCTACGGATGTCCTTCCTCAAGCCCTTCTCAAACCTGTACTTGTTCGAGATTATACACGATGCAAAGAGAGACAACTCAATGTACCTAGCAACTTTGCACTGTCAGGGTCCACTGAGTCAGACTCGAGAATTCATCTGCCTTTGCGTCACGGATGGAAGCCGAGAAGTATCTTTTGAAGAACACCTCCATAAAATAGCCCCACGTTATCCCTAATGAATCTTTCCTATACTCCTCAAGTAGACTCACCACCATCCACCACCACTTAACTTCTCCTGCCAGCTAAAATGTAGCATAGAGAACTTTCTGCTCATTTGTGCAATGCAAAAATTTTGGTATTTTTCTGTCTTTTGCAATCGGGTCGGATCCCCCAATAAAAGTTGGAGGATGCATATGGGTGAACTTCTCAATGGTGCAACCTGCAGCCATAGGTGGACGCTCCCATCCCCTAACACTTCGCCCGATCTCTCGTATAATATGCCTGGTCAATCCCCGAGACACGGAAGGTGACCCTTCACTCGCAGTCCCCTTCGAACTACTATCCCAGTTGTTATCCTTGGGCTCCATTCTAAAAACAGTGTAGGAATATATTAGAATTCCTATATCATAGCACAGTTAACGCAATCATTGCAGAATAATCATGTTAAACTCTAGACTCTCGGGTCTAGGTCTGCCCTACCGCACAAACACGAAACCATTAATGGTTTGCCGTGATTTTACTGAAATCGTCATTTTAGGAAAAAACACAAAACACCGTCAATGAGACCCTGTCTAGCTACAAGACAACCCTTGACCTACTCTACGCATCCTCTACATCCTATACTCTGGTATGTACACATAATCAAGCCTAACCAGGTCTACAAGATCTAACAACCTAGTTAGCTCTGATACCAAGTTGTCATGCCCCGAACCCAGAAATGGGCCCTAGGGTGTGATTTAGTAACCTAACCTATCCCTATATCATACAATAGTCCATGATACTATATAAGGGTCTGACCCGTAGGGTTCACGTATACCCTATCCATCATCACATACACAATATATACGCAGCGAAATATCCAACCTAATACATCCATAAAACCATACCAGAATCTATACAAAACAAGATCTAGTTCCCCAAAATACATAACATACCCCGGGTGTCTACATAACCAAAAATGACTACCCGACAAAGGGCCAGTACTTACATAAGTACCTCTACACAACTAACCAGCCACTACACTCCTAAACCGCTAGGACGCTAGTGTCGGCTACTCGAAGGACCTGGAAAACATTTGTATGATAGGGGTGAGACACCTATCAGTAAGGGAGAAACAAGTTATATCAGTATGTGGATATATGAGTGTTATTTCAACAGTAAAACATAAATATTTCATAATTCCAGAATTTTCACAAAAAGTTCCAGTATACATCTAAACAAAAACTACAGTCTAGTGTCGTCACACTCTTCAGCCTAAGTCGTCAGCACGACACGGCACACCTGGTAACCTGGCGTAGCCTAAGCCCCACAACATTCAACCGGTGCAAACATGGTACAAACTCATACCCTTCGGTGACCAACTGGAATCATAGGTGGTATTGCACACCCTTGGCCCCAAGCTGAAAACCGCCACCTACGGTATTATTTTGGCACGCCTTATATCTCAGCCTTCGGTTGTTAACTGGCACGCTTTGATTGTCCTAGGCCTTCGGTTTTATCCCGATTCGGCATTTTCACAAAACCTGGAACATTTTGGAACTCACGTTCCTATATCTCATTTCAATTACACACAGCCTACGGTAGTTAATTGGCACGCTTTTCCACAAAATACATCATTCACAGCCTACGGTAGTTAATCGACATGCTTTTCCACAAAACATATCATTCAATATATATTAACTCATTCCACACTTATTTGGGTAAACAAACAATCTCATATCAGGTATTCCAAAAATACAATTTAAAATAATCAAAGGTACGGTCATCTCTATATTACAGTTTAACCAAATATATAGTTTTCCAACAGAAATGGAGATGATATCCATAACACCCAATTTTCCCAAAAACTGTAAACCTGAAAATCTCATAATTTCACCTGATAGATTTTCCCAAATAAGTAGCCAAAACATCCGTAGAATCGTAAAGCATAGTTTTACCGATTCAGATTACTAAAATAAGTGATATAAACAGAAACACCTCACCTTTCCCCTAAAATCGAAACACGAACTTAATTGGTCCAAAACAACGACACGAGACCCCCAAAACCTAAAAATCGAAGAACAATACTTCAATATAATCCTATCCACTACATATTTACCGAACCATAAATGAAATCGGACCCTTACCTCGATTTTGAATCAAAACTCAAAAATCCTCAAAACGAAATTTTGATCCGCAATAACCGTAGAGATTCTCCTCCTGATCCACATGGTAACCTCAGATCGTCGATTTGGGTAACAAATAGCCCGTATCTTAGAGAGAGAGAAAGATGGTTGGTTCAAGCTCTAGAGAAAGAGAGAGATTTTGAGTTTTCTTAGCAATGAAGAAACCAAATATCCTATTTATAGACCCTTGACCCGGTCCAATTCGTTGACGAGACGGCACCTTCGTTGAAGAACCAGTCAAGCATTTCGTTGACGAACCGTTACCTTCAGCGCGACGAACCCTATTATGATATTTTACAACTCGCTTGGTATCTCTTCATCGACGAGGCACTAAATTTCATCGATGAATAGTATGAGGGCCTTCGTCGACGAGAACAATGGCTTCATCGACAAAGCCTACTAATTTTACCTTTTTATACTTTAGTTATTTATTTAATCTGGACATCTTGGGTTGAGTTCTTACAATTTGGACCAGTACTACAAACACCTGAGAATGTCAAACATGTTGGGTATAAATAGGTTTTTGTACGTAAAAGAAATGAAATGAATGAAATTGTGAGATACAAGGCGCGTCTTGTAGCACAAGGTTTCTCCCAAAGGCCTGGTATAGATTATAATGAGACCTATTCCCCTGTTATGGATGTAGTTACTTTCAGATTTTTGATTAATTTAACGGTCTCTGAAGGACTCGATATACGCCTCATGGACGTGGTAACAACTTACTTGTATGGCTCATTGGAAAATGACATATACAGGAAAATCCCTGGAGGATTTAAAATTCTTGAAGCATATAATCCAAAATAATGACAAATGTACTCTGTTAAATTACAAAAATCCTTGTACGAACTGAAGCAATCTTGACGAATATGGTACGGTCATCTAAGTGAATATTTGTTAAAAATTGGATATGAAAATAATCTTATCTGTCCTTGTGTTTTTATCAAGAAGATAAATTCTGGATTTTCTATAGTCGCAGTTTATGTTGATGACATAAACATAGTAAGAACTCCATAAGAGATCTCAACGACTACTGACAACTTAATGAATAAATATGAAATGAAGGATCTTAGGAAGACAAAATTTTGTCTTGATTTTCAAGTTGAACATTTAATAAGTAGAATTCTTATTCATCAATCATCTTATGTAGAAAAAATCTTGAAACAATTTCATATGGATAAATCTTATCCATTCAACTCTCTGATGGTTGTTCGTTCACTTGATGTGAAAAAAGATCTTTTTCATCCTCGAGAAGATGATGAAGAAATCCTTGGTCCTAAAATACCCTATCTTAGTGCAATAGGAGCACTCTTGTATCTTACAAATTGCACTAGACCAGATATAACTTTTGCGGTAAATTTGCTGGCAAGGTTTAGTTCTACACCAACTTAGAGACATTGGAATGGAGTAAAATATGTTCTTCATTATCTCCGCGGCACATCTGGTATGGGTTTGTTTTACCCAAAGGGAGTAAAATTTGTGTTGAAAGGATATGCTGATGCTGTATATCTTTCTGATCCTTATAAAGCTCAATCACAAACAGGCTATATTTTTACATGTGGTGATACTCCTATTCATGGCGATCTGTAAAGCAAATGATCACTACTACCTCTTCAAACCATTCATAAATATTGACAGTTCACGAAGCAAGTAGTGAATGTGTAGGGTTAAGAACTATAATCCAACACATTAAAGGGACAAGTGGATTATCATTGGAGAATGACACGCCAACAATATTGTACAAGGACAATTGTCACGCCCCGAACCTGAAAATGGGACCCAGGGGTGAATTTAGTAACCTAACCTGTCTCTGTATCAATATAAAACATACATGATACCATATACAAGAGGGTTCGACCCCGTGGGGTAACGGATGCCCTATATACATACATACAATACATGTCCATACTCATCAATATACACAGCGAAATACGGTCTTTCTTTACATCAAACTGTACCATACCAGAGTTTATACCATACAGGGTTAAACATACCTACAAATACCATACATACCATGGGTGTCAACAAAATCCATCAGGATAACCCGGTTAAAAAATCCGTACCTATCAGGTACTAATAGTAGCTACCCGAAGGACCTGAAAAACATTTGTATATATTCGGGGTGAGACACCTCTCAGTAAGGGAGAAAAAAGGATACAAGTGTCATTTTCATACTTTATAACACATTCATATTATACAGTTTGAAACACATACGTACAGTTTCAAAACAAGTTCCATACATTTCCATATAATTCCATACAGTTCCAGTATTTCCACAAAATCCATTCCAGTTCATACGATACTCAAATACATACATACATACATATGGTCAGTGTCGTCACACTACTCACAACTGCACAAGTCACCTAGTCTCACAGCAATTACGTTCCAACACATTAAACTACGAAGGTTTCCGACTCAGGCCCAATAGTGAATCTATTGCTACACATGCAACTACACAAGGTCACCTGGTCTAACCCGATTACGTTACCATGTGCAAACTACGCTGCATCAACCCAGGTCCGCTGTGGTCCATTGCTACATTCGGTGACCAACCAAATCATACTGGTGATATTTCGCACCCCGGATATAGAGTCGGCCACTCTTGGTAATATTTCGCACCCTGGATATAGAGCCAGCCACTCTCGGTGATATTTCGCAACCTGGATATAAAGCTAGCCACTCTCGGTGATATTTCGCACCTCAGATATAGAGCCGGCCACTTTTTCCCACGATAGTTAACCGTTACAGGGCACAGCGTACAGTAGTTAGCTGCCTCTAGCTGTTACAGCGTACGGTAGTTAGCCGTCCCTAGCTGTTTCGACGTACGGTAGTTAGCCGCCCCTAGCTGATTTTCACAAAACCTGGAATCACTTTGGAGCTCACGTCCCTATACATTTCAGCGTACGGTAATAAGCCACCACATAGCTGTTTTCACAAATATCTGGAACAACATACAAATGTACACACATACCACACTTATTTGGTTTACGGCAAATCATATCGTTTATAATTTCAAGTATACAGTTTATGCAAATATAGATTACGGTCACCTCAATAATACAGTTTAAACAACATAAACGGTTTTTCAATCAAACAAGAGATGATACCTGAAATCCCCAATTTTCCCGAAAACTATAACCCGAAAATCCCGTGTTTTCACCCAATAGATTTTCCCAAACAAGTAGTCAAAATATACATACGAGCGTAGCCTACAGATTTACCGATCCTGATTTCGAAAATGAACTAATATAAATAGAATCCCCTTACCTCAACCCGAAACCAAACCACGAACTCTACGACCCTCAAAACTACGAACCAAGACTTCGAAATCTACAAATCATAGTACTAAACATGCTTACGATCCGTACTACTATACATACACTGAATCAGAAATGAAAACCGAGCCTTACCTCGATTTTGGCCTGAAACCCGAAAACGCTCGAACCGAGATTTCGATCCACATAAGTTGTAGAGAATCCCTCCACGATCCTCATGGTAACCTTAGATTTCCGATTCTATTAACGACCGGCGAGAAAAATCTAGAGAGAGAGAGTAGAGAGAGTTTAGAGAGAGAGAGAGAGAGAGAAACTTAGTGAAGAAGAAAAGGAAAAATTGCTTTTATACCCCCTTTTACATGCCCGATTTTCATCGACGAAATGTACCTTCGTCAACGAAAAATCAAGGATTTCATCACGGATGTCGGCAGCCTCGTCGACGAAGTCTGATATTTAACATTTTCCAGACCTCTAGGCTTCTCTTTGTCAATGAACCTCTGAATTTCGTCGACGAAAAGTCTACTGCCTTCATCGACGAAATCTGGCTTCGTCAACGAAATCTGGCTTCGTCGACGAAATCTGCAGAAATTCCTTTTATATTTTCCGGGTTCTTACAATCTCCCCTCCTTACAAAATTTTGTCCTCGAAATATGCCATCTCTCATTACAATACACATTCATACTACTACATACATACTCACTCTAAAGCGAAACCAAATTGTCACGATAGACACATACGTACTCTAGAGGATACCGAGTTGTCACAATACATACATACTGATACCAAACGGTCACCATCCATACATACATTCTCTAGAGGACACGGCGACCATTTATACATAGCCCCATTACAATACATACATACACACTCTAGAGAATACGGCGGCCATGATACCCAACTGTCACGATACATACATACTCTACGAACACGGCGGCCATTTATACGCAGCCCCGTTACAATACATACATACATTCCCTCACTTATGGCGGAGGAAAATACCGTGGTTACATTTATACAAATTCTCGAGAGTTTACAATACAACAAGACCCACCCAAAGACTAACCACTAATACCATACGATAATAGGGTATTACATACATACATACTCATACTACCCTGTTATCAAAATACTACTCAAACAGCTGTGGATACTTCCGGCGTATCTCTGTTTCTAGTTCCTAAGAAGCCTCCTCTACCTCGTGATTTCACCACAACACCTTCACTAACGGTATCTCTCTGGTACGGACCTTCTGAACTTTATGGTCCAGAACTTGAACAGGTATCTCCTCATATGCTAAAGTATCCTCAATTTCCAACTCATCGTAACTGATAACATATGAAGGATCTAACACGTACCTCCTCAACATAGAGACATGAAACACATCATGGACCCTCGAAAGTGCTGGAGATAATGCAACTCTGTAGGCTACAGAACCCACTCGCTCAAGTACCTCGAATGGTCTGATATACCTCAGGCTCAACTGGCCCTTCCTGCCGAATCTCATCACCCCTTTCATCGGAGCGACACGCAGAAAAACCTTACCTCCCACTTCGAACTCTAACTCACGATGGCAAACATCCGCGTAACTTTTCTGCCGACTCTGAGGTGATCTAATCCTCTCCAGGATCAAACCCACCTTCTCAGACCCCTGCTGCACAAGTTTAGGTCCTAAAACCTAACGTTCACCGACCTCATCCCAATACAAAGGAGATCGACACCTCCGATCATACAAAGCCTCGAACAATGCCATCCCTATACTAGCCTAGAAGCTGTTGTTATAGGCAAACTCCACTAGTGGTAGAAACTAAATCCAACTACCACCGAAGTCCAATACATAAGCCCATAACATATCTTCCAATATTTGTATCATCCTCTCCGACTGTCCATCAGTTTGGGGGTGGAACGTTGTACTGAAAGTAAGCTTCGTCCCCAATGCTTCTTACAAGCTCTTCCAAAATCGAGAAGTAAACCTCATATCCTGTTCTGAAACAATGGACACCAGTACCCTGTGCATTCTTACAATCTCACGTACGTACATCTCAGCTAGTCTACCCAAAGGGTAGCTAACCTTCATCGGTAAAAAGTGAGCAGATTTTGTCAACCTATCCATAATTACCCAAATAGCATTCTGCCCGTGAAGCGCTGTCGGTAATCCGGTAACGAAGTCCATGGAAATGTGCTCCCATTTCTACACCGGAATAGGCAAAGGCTGCAATGGCCCTACCGGCCTCTGATGTTCAGCTTTCACCTGCTGACACGTCAAACACTGCTCCACAAACGGGGCAATATCCCTCTTCATACCACTCCACCAGAAGGACTCGCACAAATCCTGATACATCTTCGTACTACCTGGATGTACCGTATACAAAGAACGATGCGCTTCCTCCACAATCGTCTTTCTGATCTCCTCATTGTTTGGGACACACGGCATGGTCCCAAACTTCAACACACCTCTGTTAGAGATGTTAAAATCCGCAGCCAAACCCTACTGTACTTTCTCTATAATCTCAACTAATTTTGCATCATTTTCCTGCGCGGCTTTAATACGCTCAAAGAAGGTTGGTTGAATCACCAAGTTAGCAATGAAAGCCTGATGATCACCAAACACCATTTCCACGCCAAGAATTTCCAGATCCCGTATGACATGATGCTGAGCTACAACTGTAGATACTACTGCATGTTCTGACTTACGACTCAACGCATCAGCTACCACGTTAGCCTTTCCTGTATGGTAACTAATCGTGCAATCGTAGTCTTTGATCAACTCTAGCCACTGCCTCTGCCTCATATTCAGCTCCTTCTGCGTGAAAAAGTACCTGAGGCTTTTGTGGTCCGTGAAGATCGCACACTGCACCCCGTATAGATAGTGTCGCCAGATCTTCAGTGCATATACCACGGCAGCTAACTCTAAATCATATGTAGGGTAATTCTTCTCATATTCTTTCAATCGTCGAGAAGCATACGCCACTACCTTACCCTGCTGCATAAGCACACATCCCAAGCCCTTCAGAGACGCGTCGCTATAAATCACATACCCACCATCCCCCGAGGGAATAGTCAACACTGGAGCAATAACCAGCCGGTGCTTCAACTCCTGAAAGCACTGCTCACAATCACTAGTCCACTCAAACTAAACTCACTTCCTGGTTAATCGTGTCAGAGGTCCAAACAGTTTAGAGAAACCCTCTACGAACCAACAATAATAACCCACCAGTCCTAGAAAACTCCGAACCTCCTGCACACTCTTCGGTCTAACCCAGTTAACCACAGCTTCGATCTTACTAGGATCAATAGAGATACCACCCTCAGACACCACATGGCCTAAGAACGCGATCTGATTCAACCAGAACTCACACTTCGTCAGCTTAGCGTACAACTTCTTTTCTCGCAACCTCTGTAGCACTAACCTCAAATGACCTACATGCCCTTCCGTAGTCCTCGAGTATACCAAAATGTCATCAATAAACACCACCACGAACCGATCCAAGTACTCATGGAAAACCCTGTTCATCAGATCCATGAACACTGCCGGTGCATTCGTCAACCCGAAAGACATGACTAAGAACTCGTAGTGGTCATATCTAGTTCGGAAAGCAATTTTCGCTACATCCTCTACTCTAACCCTTACCTGATGATATCCTGATCGTAAATCGATCTTCGAAAAGACCTGCGTTCCCTGCAACTGGTCAAAGAGATCATCTATACGAGGCAAAGGGTAACGGTTCTTCACCGTCACTTTGTTAATCTCACGGTAATCAATGCACATCCGCGTCGACCCGTCCTTCTTCTTCACAAATAGTACTGGAGCTCCCCAGGGCGAAACACTAGGTCGAATGAATCCCCTGTCCAGTAATTCCTACAGCTGCTCCTTTAACTCTCGAAATTCTGTGGGAGCCATCCGGTACGGAGCTTTAGAGATCGGTGCCTTGCCAGGCAGTAACTCTATTGCAAACTCCACCTCACGATCCGGAGGTAACCCGGGTAAGTCATCTGGAAACACATCCGAGAATTCGCTGACCACTTGAATATCCTCAAGTCTCAACTCATCCCACGGCAGTTCCTGCACATAAGCTAAGTACCCCTAACATCCATCCAAAAGTAACCTCTTTGTTTGAAATGCCGATAAGATCTGTGGCGTCTGACGCACACACGATCCCACGAACTCATATTCCTGCTTCCTAGGAGGTCTGAACACTACTACCTTCTTCCGACAATCTATCATCGCATAAGTAGAGAATAATCAATCCATTCCTAGTATGATGTCAAAACCCGACATGTCGTACACCACAAGATTTGCCAGTAGCAGTCTCTCCTGAATCACAACCGGACAGTTTCCTATCATCTTACTACAAACTGTTACTCCCAATTGGCGTATTCACAGACAACAACTCACTCATCACACAAGTTTCTGCCCCACATAACTTCACAAAACTAGTAGATATAAACGAATGAGTTGCCCCCGAATCAAATAAAACAACAGCTCTATTCGAAAGCAATAACATGGTACCTTTCACCATGTTCCCAGCATGTTCCGCATCTGCTGGAGTAAGTGAATATACTCTCACTGGAGCCATTGCTGGAGCCGTGGTTGCCTGATAATTTCCTTGAGGCACCTGATTACTCCCATGGTTCTGGCTCTGTGTAGGCATAATCCTTCTCTGTTCCAGACAATACTTCGCCATGTGGCCCGACTAGCCACAGTTGAAGCAAACACCCCTGAATGGCTGACACTCGCCATCGTGCCATTTATGGCACTTCGCGCCCGGTGCGGAGGATGGATCCCCCTAAGAACTTAGCCGCTCAGTGTTCTGTCGATACCTGGAACTGTAGCTCTTCTTCTTCTTCCACGGTCCCTGCTGAGGACCACTTTGAGAATTAGAAGATACTGGCCTCTTCCCCTGTACCTGTATAACCTCATCTCCTCGAAGGTCAATCTCAACTATGGTGGCTTTATCCACCAGAACCGAAAACTCATGGATCTGCAGCATCCCCATAAGACGATGGATGTCTTTCCTCAAACCCTTCTTGAACCTCCGAGCCTTCTCGTGCTCATTTGGAACTAAGTATGGTGCAAATCGAGATAACTAGATGTATCTGGAAGCATATCTCTGCACTAACAAAGTCCCCTGCGTCAGGTCTGAAAACTCATCAGCCTTCGCATCCCGAGTGGAGACCAGAAAGTATCTCTCGAAGAACACTCCTTGAAGCGGCCCCATGTCATATCAGATGAACCAGCTCTCTGCCTCTCAAGCAGACTCATCGCTGTCCACCATCACCCTGCCTCCCCAGCCAGGTGGAAGGTAGCATACAAGACCATCTACTTCTTAGTGCAGTGGAGGACTCCCAAAATCCTCTCGGTATTCTCAATCCAATCTTCCACCACAATCGGATCCGGTCCTCCCAAAAATGTCGGAGGGTGCATGCGTGTGAACCTCTCGATGGTACACCCTGCATCAGTAGGAGAGCTCTCGGGTCTCCTAACACTCCGTCCAATTTCCCGGATCAGTTGTCTCGCCATACTACGAGACACAGAAGGAGACTCATCACTGGCCATCTCCTCAGAGCCACTTTCCAAGTTATTATCCTTAGGCTCCATGCTGAAAATAGAATAGGATTCGGTTAGAATCCCTACAATACATACAGTTAACACAATGATCTACACTAATCATGTTAACTACTTCCTGCTAGGTCTAGGTCTGTCCTATCACACCGACACGAAAGTCATCAATGATCTGCCCTGCTTTTACTGGAATCGTCATCCCAAGAAAAACACGGAATACCGTCGACAATTCCCGGTCTAGCAACCGAATAACCCACATCCAACTCTACCCATATCCATATCCTATACTCTGGTATGTACACATCAATACTTCTAACCAAGTCTACAAGACCTAACAACTTGGTTAGCTCTAATACCAAGCTGTCACGTCCCGAACCCGAAAATGGGACCCAGGGGTGAATTTAGTAACCTAACCTATCTCTGTATCAATATAAAACATACATGATACCATATACAAAAGGGTCCGACCCCGTGGGGTAACGGATGCCCTATATACATACATACAATACATGCCCATACTCATCAATATACGCAGCGAAATATGGTCTTTCTTTACATCAAACTGTACCATACCAGAGTCTATACCATACAGGGTTAAACATACCTACAAATACCATACATACCACGGGTGTCAACAAAATCCATCAGGACAACCCGGTTACAAAATCCGTACCTATCAGGTACTAATAGTGGCTAAACACACCCCCGCTTCTGGATGCTAGGATGCTAGTTTTGGCTACCTGAAGGACCTGAAAAACATTTGTATGTATTCAGGGTGAGACACCTCTCAGTAAGGGAGAAAACATATTATATCAGTGTGTGGCATACAAGTGTCATTTTCATACTTTATAACACATTCATATTATACAGTTTGAAATACATACGTACAGTTTCAAAACAAGTTCCATACATTTCCATATAATTCCATACAGTTCCAGTATTTCCACAAAATCCATTCCAGTTCATACAATACTCAAATACATACATACATACATATGGTCAGTGTCGTCACACAACTCACAACTGCACAAGTCACCTAGTCTCACAGCAATTCCGTTCCAACACATTAAACTACGAAGGTTTCCGACTCAGGCCCAATAGTGAATCCATTGCTACACATGCAACTACACAAGGTCACCTGGTCTAAGCCTGATTACGTTACCATGTGCAAATTACGCTGCGTCAACTCAGGCCCACTGTGGTTCGTTGCTACATTCAGTGACCAACCGAATCATACTGGTGATATTTCACACCCCGGATATAGAGTCAACCACTCTTGGTGATATTTCGCACCCTAGATATAGAGCCAGCCACTCTCGGTGATATTTCGCACCTCAGATATAGAGCCGGCTACTCTTGCCCACGGTAGTTAACCGTTACAGGGCACAGTGTACGGTATTTAGCCGCCCCTAGCTGTTATAGCGTACGATAGTTAGCCGCCCCTAGCTGTTTCGACGTATGGTAGTTAGCCGCCCCTAGCTGATTTTCACAAAACCTAGAATCACTTTGGAACTCACGTCCCTATACATTTCAGCATATGGTAATAAGCCGCCACATAGCTGTTTTCACAAATATCTGGAACAACATACAAACATACACACATACCACACTTGTTTGGTTTATGGCAAATCATATCATTTATAATTTCAAGTATACAGTTTATACAAATATGGATTACGGTCACCTCAATAATACAGTTTAAACAACATAAATGGTTTTCCAATCAAATAAGAGATGATACCTAAAATCCCTAATTTTCTCAAAAACTATAACCCGAAAATCCCGTGTTTTCACATGATAGATTTCCCCGAATAAGTAGTCAAAACTTACATACGATCGTAGCCTACAGGCTTACCGATCCTGATTTCGAAAATGAACTGATATAAATAGAATCCCCTTACCTCAACCCGAAACCAAATCACGAACTCTACGGCCCTCAAAACTACGAACCGAGACTCCGAAATCTACAAATCACAGTACTAAACATGCTTACGATCTGTACTACTATACATACACCAAATCAGAAATGAAAACCGAGCCTTACCTCGATTTTGGCCCGAAACCCGAAAACGCTCGAACCAAGATTTCGATCCACAGAAGTTGTAGAGAATCCCTTCACGATCCTCGTGGTAACCTTAGATTTCCGATTCTATTAACAACCGGTGAGGAAATCTAGAAAGAGAGAGAGTAGAGAGAGTTTAGAGAGAGAGAGAGAGAGAGAGAAACTTAGTGAAGAAGAAAGGAAAAATTCCTTTTATACCCCCTTTTACCCGCCCGGTTTTGTTCGACGAAAAGTACCTTCGTTGATGAAAAATCAAGGATTTCGTCGCGGATGTCGGCAGCCTCGTCGACGAAGTCTGATATTTAAAATTTTCCAAACCTCTCGGCTTCTCTTCGTCAACGAACTTTTAAATCTCGTCAACGAAAATTCTACTGCCTTCGTCGACGAAATCTGGCTTCGTCGACCGAATCTACAGAAATTCCTTTTATATTTTTCGGGTTCTTACAACAATGCAGCATGTATTGCACAAATCAAAGGAGGGTACATAAAAGGTGATAGAATTAAACATATTCCACCAAAGCTCTTTTACACTCATGAACTTTTAAAGAAAGGAGATGTTGATATTTGCAAAATTCGTTCATGTGACAACTCAACAGATCTATTCACAAAAGTATTGCCAACTTTAATTTTCAAGAAACATGTACATAACATTAGAATGCGACAACTTAAGGACATTTCTTAAATGATTGTATTTTTTAGGAGAAATATGAATATTGTACCCTTTTTCCTTCGTTAAGGCTTTGTCCCATAGGGTTTTCCTTGGCGAAGATTTTAACGAAACATATTCATAGTGTATAGTCATCCAAGGGGAAGTGTTGTAAAACATGTATATTTATGTGAATGACTATCTAGATAATATGTTACAACCTTTGATATGCCCACATAATGGTTCATTATGTGGTTAACCTTTAGGATGCCAATATATTTGCCTATATAAGGATATGCTTTACAACGAAATGAGATAAGAAGATGATTAGTAACATTTAATTCCTAAAGAATTAGACTGTTGAATTTCTATCATTCCAAATTTTTTTTTCCTCTTTTTATTTCATTTACAACAATAACGCATGCACTTGTAGTTTTTTAAAAGCCTTATGATAAGTATAAAAATAAAAATTTGAAAATATTCTTTAATTATTGATTTTTTTATTTTTATTTTTTATTTTTTAATAAAGAGTAGTGTAGCACGCACGTGCCACCACTAGTAAATTGTTAACAATTATCAAATTAGTTGGTTTGGTTTGATTTTGTAATTTCATATATTATCCAAAATTTTCTCATCATAAGTGTGTAATACTAAATAAATCAAATATTTTGATGATTCTGTCTTCCTAGGTTGGTCAAATATTTTAATTTACTAATTTGACTGACTTAAAAAGTAACTTGAGTAATAAAAAATATTAAAAAGTTAAATAAGAAGTTAAATTTTAAAATTTCCTTTAAAATTTAATATATGCATTTCTCATTCTTTATTCACTTTATCATTTTTCCCTTTTACACTTTTCCACCATCTGTACCTCTACATTTTTTTTCCTTTTTTTTAATTCTTAAAAAAAATAAAGCTAGTAAAATATATATGCATCTCTCCGACTTATTATTTAGTTAGATTTAGCTTGAAACTATAATCTAATTTAATTACATTAAGTCAAACATTTTTTTTATTTTAATAATTTTTTCATGGTAGGGATGCACACTCTTTTGAATGGTATCAAATCATGTACTTGAAAATTTTTAAAACTTTTAACCTAAGTTAATATTTTCAAAAATGACATTTATACCCCTGAGATTACCAAAGAGGAAACAGAGTTTACATCCATCGACTCAATAATAAAAATATTTTTATTCACATGGGCATTTTTGCCACATTCATTTCATAAAATTTATTAATTATTATATTCCTTAGGCTTATAAAAGTAATTTTATTTTAAAAGTATTAGTAACTGTTCATGTGCCATATACATTAAAATATCCGTTATATTTAACTATTTTTTGTTAACTAAAGAAACTTTTTACAACCGTGAAGATAGTTTAAAGAAAGTGTGAGTGTCACTTTTATAAGTTAGAGGAATTATTTATATAGATGATAGAATTTAGGGGGCTAAAAATGTATAATGTTGGTATCTATTGTGGTAATCAACATCATACAAGACAGATACGAATGTCCTTTTTATTTCAATTATTAAGCAAAAAAGAACTTTAATAATTTTCAACTTGCACTTTTTGACTATAATATTTCTAAAAATCTCTTCAAGATTTACATATAACCACTTAAAATTAAATATTCAAAAGAAAAAAATATGAACAATTTTTAAATTTCTTTTTTAAAAAATCACGCATTTAATTGCCATTAATAGTCACCCACTAACATTTGCAATTGCTTAAAACTACTCGTAATTTCAAAAAAGAAATTAAAATTTTGAAATGTGAAAAGCCTTTCAACATTTCCGCATAACCATTTAAAATTAAATATTTTTAAAAAACAATAATCAATAATTTGTTGTAAATGAAATAAAGAGAGAATTATAAAAAAATTAAAGTATAGAAATTTGTGCATAGATTATAGAGAAATAAACAAATTGACAATCAAGAATGAATAACCTCTTCCCAGAATTGACGATCTATTTGATCAGCTCCAGGGGACCCAAGTCTACTCCAAAATTGACCTTTGGTCAAGATACCACCAGGTGAAAGTTAGAGTTGAGGACGTCTCAAAGACAACTTTCTGAACCAGGTATGGGCACTACGAGTTCTTAGTAATGCCGTTTGGATTGACTAATGTACTGACAGTGTTTATGAACCTAATGAATTGGGTGTTCCATTAGTACCTAGACTAGTTTTTTATGGTATTTATTGATGATATACTGGTCTACTCGAAGAGTTTTGAGAAGCACGAGGATCATTTGAGGCTAGTAATGCAGGTGTTAAGGGAGAAAAAGTCATACGCAAAATTCAAGAAATGTGAATTATGGCCGAGACAGGTCACTTTCCTCGGGCATGTGATCTCTGGGGATGGCATATCAGTTGATCCGAATAAAATAGAAGCAGTAGTGAGTTAGGTAAGACCAGTGAATGTTCAAGAAGTAAGAAGTTTCCTAGGTTTGACAAGATACTACAAACATTTTGTAGACGGTTTCTCCAGATTATCAGGTCCACTAACATGACTCACGAGGAAGAATGTGAGGTTTGAATAGACAGATGATTGTGAACAAAGCTTCCAGGAGTTAAAACAACGTTTGGTTACGGCACCAGCGTTATCTATACCATCAGGAGACGATGAGTTTGTTATATATAGTGATGCGTACCAGAAGGGACTTGAGTGCGTGTTGATGCAACATGGAAACAACATTGAAAGGTTATTGCTTATGCTTCTCGGCAGCTTAAAGAATATGAAAAGAACTACCCAGTGCATGATTTGGAGTTATCCGTCGTAGTGCATGCTCTAAAGATCTGGAGGCACTATTTTATAGTGGGAAATGCAAAATCTTCACAGACCATAAAAGGTTGAAGTATCTCTTCACCTAGAAAGAATTGAATATGAGGCAAAGAAGATGGCTAGAACTCATTAAAGATTATGATTGTACGATCAACTACCATCCAAAGAAAGCAAACGTGGTGGCTGATGAGCTGAGCCGAAAGTTAGTGAGTACAGTATTATCAGAAGTGGAGATTCAGCATCCGATTCAGATGGATTTGGAGAGGCTTGGTGTAGAGTTGGTAGAGGGTGATCACCAGACATTTATTGCCAACCTAGTGTTACAGCCTACCATGTAAGAAAGAATTAAAGTTGTTCAGAGAAATGACACAGAATTGATAGAGTTGATAGAGAAGCTGCTCATCTAGGCATGTTAGAATGAAGTCATAGTGTAAATCCATAAAAGATTGTTCAAATTTTTACAAAAAAATTGCATTTTTCAAAGAGGATATGCAGGTAGTCAATCAACATATTGGTACAATCAACTGACTCCCTAGGATTTAAAAAAAATAGTTATTGGCTACATGTCGACGTTCGATAACTTCTTTAGGCAATCGACAAGCCTATCCAAAGGCCATTTATTTGATCATTTTCTATGAACTTTTTTGGATTTTTTGAAATTTTTATGGGTCTAAATTTTTGCTGGAGTGTATGGTCAATTCTAAGTACTGATTTCATGATGTGGTTTCATGGTTTTTTTTTTTTTTTATTAAAAAAATCAAAATTTCATCTTAAAAGGGGTTTTCAAAAGATTTCAAGTATCTTCAAATTCTCAAACCAAAATCCTGGAGTGAATGTCCATGATAAGACTTTTGGGCATTCTCTAGAGTCTTCAAGTTTTTTAAAATCAATTTTTCAAGGGGGTTTGTGATTCTTCCAGCAAAAGTCTACACTTTTTCAAGTTTAAGAAATTAAAATGTCATTTTTCAAAGTTATCATTTATGAAGTGGCTTGAGAATGGAAGAATGTTACATTTTTAAACTTAAATTTGGTTTCAAATCTCTGTTTTAATTTGATAAAGGATTCCTTGGAAATTCAGAGTTTTAAAACAAAAACAAAGATTTTTCAATCAAAACTTCAAGTGTTGCAAGTAATTTCAATTGATTTTCAAAGATTTCAAAAGATTCATCAAAATGTTTCAATGAACTATAAATAACTTGATTTCTCTTTGTAGGATATGTAGGTAATCTACATATGTAGACTCAAACATAACAATCAAAAGCTAAAACTCTTTTCTTTTTCTTCTTTATTCTTTTCATTTCTCTTCTTTCTTTTGTGTACGAGTGTGTATTTATATTGAAAGTCCATAAAGTAGTAGAGTTTTAATGAGGTTAAATCATCTGCATAAACTCTATGAAAACCTTTTCAAAAAAGGTTTAAGGTCTTAAACATTTTTTTACAAAAGAAACAAAGAAAGAAAAAGTTTTAGTAGGTGGTTGACCGATCTCTACACACGGTCAACAAACCATTCTTGTAACTTGTTTCCTTTATTCTAAAATGACTTTTTCTCTAAAAAATGGCTTTCAAAATGGGACACACACACACACAAGGCAAGTACAGTAACCATTCTTACAATGGACTATTCACAATGGTGCTCCCGCACTAAATCTTTTTCAAAAGGTTTTTTCTTTATTTTACTTTTTCAAAAATATAATAAAGTGGCGACTTCATTTTCTAAAATAAATAGGTAAGTAAAAGAACTAACTATTGTCTACACTTGATTTTCAAACGACCACCAAACATGTTAGCAATCAAAACAAGCCACACGCCCCTACGGGCATGGGGTGATGGAAAGACATCACCACGTAAGAAGGAGTATCGAGGGTTCAATTCCAGGTAGATACACTCACGGAACCAGCGGTACCTGTGGATGGTGAGAATTTACTCTGTGAGCCAACGGGGACCGTGGATGGTGAAAGTTCGTTCTGTGAGCTAGTGGGGACCGTGGATGGTGAGAGTTTTTTTGTGAGTCAGTGGGGATCGTGGATGGTAATGGAGATGTGTCCCGGGGTTGGGTTGGCAGAACGTCCAACTGATGCACGGAAGCTGTGTCTGCATTCCGAACTTTACCTAGTCAGCGAGACCTAGGGAGAGGACACTGATCCGTAAGTTTGGTGCCACACTAGAGGGTCCGAAGGGCTTGTTGGTGACTGGAGTTCCTATGTAATAAATAAAAAAAAAAAATCAAAACAAGCCACACAAGCTTGGTGGCAACAACTTTGGCAGTTCCGCTGGGGACTTTTTAGAGTAAAGTTGCCCTTTCTGTGATTATGTGTTTGGTTGTGTGTTTATGTATGATTATATGTGTTTTCCTTGTGTTTATGTTGTGTATGTTGTTAAAAAGTATTGATATGTTATGCCTTGTATACTTTGCTATATTCATGCATTTTATCATAAGTATTCTAATTCACAAACCTACACTGCATTGCATGAATTTTATACCTACACTCCTATCTCTCTAGGTTGTAGGAAAAGGACGAAGTAGTGAGGCTTTCATGGGCACAGTCCTTTGCATTGATCTTATGAAAATTGTTTCACTTTGTTCGCCTTGAAGGAAATTTGGAACCTTTAGAATCTAACCATGCATTAGAAAAATATAAAAATATATTTTTATCCATAAAAATAATTTACACAATTCACACTTTTATATGTGGGTATGATATTGATATTCCAAAAAATGCTATGACACTCCCCCACTTCTTTCTTGCACAATGAAACAAGGAGTTTGTCCCTTTTTTTTTTTTTTTTCCTCTTTCATTTACAAATAAAAAAAAAAAGTGAAGGTTAAGACAAAAAATTAATATTTAATATCCTACAAGATAAACATGAAGTGTCAAATAAATATTTTTTTGGAGTGCTAAAAGCGCTTCCCTTTAATTTATATTATAAAGAAAGTGGCTAAACACAAAAGAAATTGACTTGAAATATTTGATATTTTGAAAACAACATATGTGTGTCCCGAGCGCACACGATTATAAACCTTTAGATGTGTTTTGATCGTTTATAAAGATAGATTTGAAATCTAACCTTATTAAATAATGTGATTAACATATATTTAGGATATCACTTTCGAGCTGTCTAGCACCATTAATGATTCGTCGGTACAAGTATAAATATGTATTCACCTAAAAAGAAAAGGTATGAATATGTATTTAACCTTCGAGATAAATGTGAGATCCATTTCTGTGGATTATTTTATAGAAATCCCCCTCATAACACTTTCTAGCACAGCCCAAAGTTAATTTGCTCAAGGACAAATTTATATTGTGATTTTTGAGAAATCCATCAGTACAATACAGTTAATGCAAGTTTCCCAAAACAAAAAGAAAAATAAAAAAATAAAAAAATTTCTTAATGCAACTATAAATGAACTACTCGGTTAACCGGGAAAGGGCTGAACGGGTCAGACCGAGAGCACTGATTGCCGATGGTCCCGGGACCACCTGAGCAGAACCCCTCCCCACCTGGGAGGGTTGGTGGGCCCGCAACGCACATCATGATTCGTTTCGAAATTTGTGTAGCCAAAACCAAAAGGCAGGTCGTGATGTGATGTAATCCAACGGAAGCCGGAAGCTTAGGACGAGGAACCACGCGTGGGGCCCACCTACTGAAAAATCTCGTCCGTCCAATCTTGATTCCCAGATGGTAAAACTCTCTAGTCCCTGCCCCACCGTAGTAATTCCGTAGCTCCTCACTCAGCCACTCTCCCCCGTCTCCACGCACTCTCTGCAAAACCCCTCCTTCTCACACTCTCTGCTCAAAGCGAAATCAGCCTGCTTTTATGGGTTTAAATTATTTGTAGTCACTCTCTCTCTCTTCTCATTTGCTTTCTCTCTCGCCCTTTTTTTGCTGTAGACAAGTCGCTTTTTATCTGTTCTTCCCTGTCTACCATTCTCATCATGCTCTCATTTTCTCGCTGACCCTTTTCATTCCAGTAATGGAGGCTATCAGGCTTCTCCCATTCTTTCTCTTGCTCTCCTCTCATGTTCTCCTTTACTCCACCAAAGCTCAGATGCCAGGTCTCTTAATTTCTCTCTCTCTCTCTCTCTCTCTCTCTCTCTCTCTCTCTCTCTCTCTCTCTCTCTCTCTGCGTGAATCTGCATGCCTGTGTTCTTTATTGTTTTGTTTTTGTGGTTTTTTTATTTTTATTTTTTTTCTTGCTTACTATTTGATATGTAAATGCTCGAGCATGCTGGAGCGGATGCACTCTGAATTCAAGATTTGCTTAACTTCGAGTTTTTTTCTGGGTTTTATGCCTATATTTGTTCTTGTTCTGCTTTTCTGTTTTTTTTTTTTATCTTGTTATGTGTAGTCTTTGATATGAATGTGCTGGTCGCGTATTGAGTTCAAGAATTGTTTAAATTCAGATAATTTTGTTGGTTATTGTTTAATAGTTGGCCTTGTAGAATGCATTTTTATATGGGCATCCTCTGTTTTAAAACAATATTTCAACTAGTAAACCACAGAGATGGAAGAAATGTTCTTTTTCTTTTCTTTTGGAAATTTTACCTTGGTGTGTCACCATACAGAGCTCCGACTCTTTGACATTTCCACGGATGGATGGATTACTTAATTTCACAGGTTTCTGCTAGTTAATATGTGTTCAATTCCAAAAAAAGATGTAATATAACATATATAATGCCAATGAAATGGGCATGTAGCTTATGTACACAAGAACCTGACCCAATTGACCTAACATTCTTGACGGATTTTCCCAAAGTAGTTTTTTGCAAAAAAATTGTGCTTGGACATGAGACAAACAGCACATATTCCATAGCAATATAAACTTTTCCCCCCTTCCAAAATGAGTTTATGGCAGAAACTGTACTTTGTCAAAATAATCAAAATAGAGGGCCATTATAAGTAGCACCGTGCTAGGAAATATGATTTATTCAAACCCGTAGAAAACCTATGTATATTTAAAAGAAAAACAATTCTATCAAGAATCCTAGGGTATTATTTTTTTTTTTAAAAAAACAATTCTGTCAAGAATTCTAGGGTATGTGTTGGAGTGGCCTGAATTCTGATGGCTAGTTCTGGTCATATGTAGCATGCATTTAGTAATGAAGAGTCTGGAAAATAAGTTATATATTTGCAATGTTGATGTAGGGCAGATGGCCACAACTTGTTTAGATAGGTTCAAGCCTATCTGGAGGTCCTTGGCCTAAGGGCAGGAAACGTGATTGAGACACTTTAGGTTTTGGCAGGCTTGAGATTAACGAAATTGAATTAAGCGTGTGTTTCCCCTACTCTATTTTCTTCTTCCTCTTCCCTATTTCTCCATGGTCAATCTCCATCAAATGTTGATGGTGCTATTCAAAACTAAACATGGTTGAGAGGAGGATTGCGTCTGCGAGGATACGTATGTATGAAGGAGCATTTGACATTGTTAATCATAACTAGTAAATAAAGGTTGCTAAAATATATCTTTAATTATTATTATTTTTTTTAATTTTATGTTGCTGTCTCTAGTTTTACCAAACAGGTCTTAACATACAGAAAAGAATTTGAATTTTGGGTAGCATCAATTTACTACTAGATCATATTATGTTGAGAATATTTTAGGGTTTTGACTAGTTTTTCTTTCTAGCAGAATATTACTGTAAACATTTTCCCCTTTTTTAAAATTCATTTATTGTTAACAAGGACAATTTCTTACTAAAGGTTTCCTGCAAGTGTTGGAATGGGAGCTATGATAATCCTGCTTTTGTCCTGCATTTATGTTCGTCTAACAATTATGGTCACGTGAAGCAGGTTTTATAAGTTTGGACTGCGGAGGTAAAGAAAATTTCACAGATGGCCTTGGCCTAAAATGGAATCCTGATGATCAGCTCACGTATGGGGAAACATCTAACATATCTGTTGCAAATGAGACACGGAAGCAATATATGACACTCAGACACTTTCCTGCTGATAACAGGAAGTACTGTTACACGCTTAATGTTATAAGTAGGAGTAGGTACCTTGTCAGAGCGACTTTCTTGTATGGTAATTTTGATAACAACAATGTTTATCCCAAATTTGACATATCCCTTGGTGCAACTCATTGGTCAACAATTGTTATTTCGGATGCTAGCACGATAGAGGTCCAAGAGTTAATATTTTTGGCTTTAAATCCTACTATAAGTGTATGTTTATCCAATGCTTCAACTGGGCAACCATTTATATCTACCCTTGAGCTCCGCCAATTCAATGGCTCAATTTACTACACTGACTATGAAAATCAGTTCTATCTCAGTGTCTCTGCAAGAATAAACTTTGGTGCTGATAGTGAAGCTCCTGTTAGGTATGCCTCAGATTACTTGTTTAAAAATGGTTTATTGAATTATTATTATTACATCTTCCAATAGAAAATTATTAGGATGCTTGTTTAGATGGTGGCGATCACACCCTTAAAGAACATAACACTAATGGTTTATTATTATTCGGGTTTGGAAAATGTGTTTTTTTAACCTAATGTTCAAAAGTTGAGTGAGGATCAATAGATATGCATGCATAAATTCCTTATGAATTCATGTTTCTCCAAGATGGTGTTATCCTTAGTATATTTTACTTTGTTATTTCAGGTATCCTGATGACCCGTTTGATAGAATATGGGAGTCTGATTCGGTGAAGAAAGCAAATTATCTAGTTGATGTTGCTGCTGGAACTGTGAAAGTGTCGACCACAGCGCCAATCGATGTTGACAGAGATGAAAGGCCACCTGAAAAAGTAATGCAGACAGCTGTAGTTGGCAGAAATGGATCGTTAACATATCGTTTGAACTTGGATGGTTTCCCTGGTTCTGGTTGGGCATTCAGCTATTTTGCAGAAATTGAAGATTTGGGTCCTAATGAATCCAGGAAATTCAGGCTATTTCTCCCAGGCATGCTTGATCTCAGCAAAGATGTTGTTAATATCCAAGAAAATCAAGGAAAATGTCGTCTTTATGAGGCAGGATATCCCAACATCTCCCTCCCCTTTGTTTTATCTTTTAGATTTGGAAAAACATCTGACTCTTCCCGGGGACCACTTTTGAATGCAATGGAGATAAATAAGTATCTGAAGAAAAATGATGGTTGCTTAGATGGTAAGCATAGTTCGGATCCTTAAGTGCTTCCTGTATATTCTGAAAATCTGTTATTTTTTCAGACATAATAGATTCTAACTCGTGTTTCCAAGAAAAAGAGTGCAGCTACTGCCACTATAGTTTAGCTTTATATTTGATCCTCTGTTGATGTCTTCAAGAAAACCTCCTTGATTTGAGCCTTCAGAGCTCTACCAAAGGCATATCTGATTTGTTGACTTGCATGAACTGCAGGATCTTTTATTGCTGGTGTAGTTTCAAAGCTCTCATCAGCAAACTGGACACAAGAAGGTGGTGACCCATGCCTGCCAGTCCCTTGGTCATGGGTGCAGTGTAACTCAGATTCACAGCCAAGGATTGTTTCAATGTACAGTTTTTCTCTTATTTTTTTTCTTTCAGTTTGTTATGCCTTTGTAAAGCCCATGAAGTTTCTTAGAGCTTGATATACGTTTTTGGCTCACAAGCTAACATCTTGAGCTTTTAGTAATGTAGAATCTAGCATGGTATAGAGCTATGGTTGCCAGGGGGTCCTGAGTTCTAGTCTTTTTGCCTGCATTTAGTCTGGGATGACTAAAAACTAGTCCTGGGTTCTAGTCTTTTTGCTTGCATTTAGTCCCGGGTGACTAAAAATTATCTCATCCCTTGTAACGGTTTTAATTGCTTGTTCGTTTATCTCTCCACGTGCAACCAGGCTGCACATGTGGGTGGGTGTTAAAACTTCATATACATTGTTGGCCCACAGCCTAGCAGCTTAAGCTTTTAGGTGAAACAGTAATCTAACAAAGTTTATGCTTCTTCCAGAAGTTCTTCCTTGGGTTTATAGATATGTCATTCTTTGTAAAGCAAGAGAAATTCTGTTGAATATTCATAACAACTGTGTTTGGTGCTTGGCAGCAATTTGTCTAGGATGAATTTAACTGGGAATATCCCTTCAGATTTGACGAAATTGAGTGGCTTAGTTGAGTTGTAAGTTATCAAACTGCATTCTCATTTTGGTTGATGGTTTCCATGTTTAGTGATGAATCAGTTGACACCCCTTTATCATTATATTTGTTTTCTTTTATTGTAGATGGCTTGACGGAAATTCACTGACGGGCCCAATACCTGATTTTACTGGATGCACAAACTTGAAGATTATGTAAAGCCCGATTGCATTTTATTGTTCACCATGCTGTCCATCTGAAGTTTGAGCTAATCAATATTTTTGTTTTGTAGTCATCTTGAGAACAATCAATTAACGGGTGCACTGCCTTCTACTTTGGCAGACCTTCCAAATCTCAGGGAGCTGTAAGCTTTTAAAACTTTAATAACACTTGCTTTACCTACTGATAACGTGTCATTTGGTACTGGAAATTTTGGTATTGATGCCTTTTAAGTGCTAAATTGAAAATTATGTTTGATATTAATGAGTTATCATCTCTGCTATGAATTTTTTTTGTTGTTCTTGTTTCTTGTTTCCAGAATGGATGTTAATTCTGTTGCTTCTGCATAAAAACAAGTCTTATTTTCAATAAATCTGATGGTTGCAGGTATGTGCAAAACAATAAGTTATCTGGAGCAGTGCCATCAGGTCTTCTTAGTAACAACCTGGTTTTGAAGTGAGTATTTGTTGTCATCACCCGTGGAAATTAGTTTTCTCCATTCTTCTTCCTCTTCCTCCTCCTCTTCCTCTATCCTAAACTGTTGGGAATATCTTTAATCCATAAAATCTAATAACCCAAGATCATCATGTTATTCAATTAAGAAAACTAAACTCGGAATAAATACCTGGATCCATAGATGTGTCTGATTTGATTGTACAACAGCCTTTAGCGGAGAGTTTTGATCTTCTACAGTCAAAACCCTAAGTGCCTCACTTGTGTTCTTCACTTTAGATGGGGAAAAGAAAGAGCGTGAAATTGTTTTGATTTGACTTGGGGACCATAATCCTATTATGTTTTCCTTCTATACTAGGTTATTTTAGAAGCCCATCAGTCCTAAATTAACTCAATATTGGGTTTCTACACATTGCAAAGTCCATACCCAATAGATGTTTAAATAGCCCAGTAACATAATTGATTTTAAATATGTGAGCTCACAATAGGAAATTAAAATTTCCTAACATAAACATGTTAACTTGATCACTGAAATCCATTTTAACACGGTGGCCTACAAATTGTCGTGTTTGCAGTCTCTTTCTGAAGAAGGGCATTATTTCTCTTCAGAGTTCACCAGTCTTATTTTATGATTTTGTTTGTTTCTGGGAAACTTTTGGTTTTTGATTTCAACCACCGTAGAGTGAAGCAGAAGTGGCTTTTATGAAGAATTTTCTAAATGGCTATTTTTATGGAAGAAAAGGATTTTTTACCCAGTTATCTGGGCCCTTTAATTTTATCTTCTATTCTGTGTTAATTTTTCGAGATATTTATGCATGTTTTCTGCAGCTATTCTGGAAATATTAATCTTCATAAAGGGAACAGAGAAGGGAGCCATGTTAAAATTATTATAGGATCTTCAGTTGGGGCTGCTGTTCTGCTTATAGCTACCATTGCATCTTACTTATTCATGCACATGGGCAAGAGGAGATATCATGAGCAAGGTTTGAGTGTAGAATACACTTGATATTTATTTGTTATTTTTGTATAGAAAATTTCTGATGGTTTGACATGAGAAAGCTTGTGTAATTTACTTTTTTATTTTTTTTTATTTTTTCAGAGAAGCCTGGGCATGCCCTGTCAGCTCAAAGGCTAGCTTCTAGCCTAGGTGATGCTGCGACAGAAGCAGCACATTGCTTCACTTTATCTGAAATTGAAGAAGCTACTAGAAATTTTGAGAAGAGAATCGGTGCTGGAGGCTTCGGAATTGTATACTATGGAAAGATGAAAGATGGAAAAGAAATTGCAGTCAAAGTGCTAACCAGTAATTCTTTTCAAGGGAAGCGAGAATTTACAAATGAGGTAGCTTTGCATATATTTTTTTTTATCATTTTTCTTCTTTTCTACTAGTTCCTATCTATAACTTTTGTGGTGCTCATGTCTTGCTGTTTTGAAGCTCCAGTAGTTTTATTTTGTTTTATTCGTGCATTGATTCTTTTGCACAACTTTTAGTTTTGTTTTCTCGTAAAAATGGAATATAAATTTCAGCAAAGACTGCTCAGAAACAACTCCTGAGCTGGAGAGAAACAAATGAAGGCAGTTATTATAACAATCTAGCCTTGTTATGGATGCACTGGGTAGTAGAGAAATTGCTGGGTCTTACATTTCCTTTTAAGTTTAATGTAGTTCTTTCTGAAACTAATGTTCAAAAGAAGAAATACTTGAGAGATTTTTGGCAAAAGGCATTGCATGTGGCATTGCTGTAAGGCTCAAATTTTTTTCCTTAGGCTGCCACCTAAGCTGGATTGGCATCTTAATTGTTGGGAAGATCTATGCACAGATAAGATATTTCTGCAAGCCTTTGTGCCTCACCTTTTTAGGCTTTCTACCTTGATCATGCTTTATTTTACTTCCTTTCATTCTTTGGTGTGGACCTCTCTTTCTTGGCATTTTGGTTTTTTTTCCTGAAATCTTAATGAATGAGAAGTTGATGAGCTAGCTTATTTGTTGGAGAGTTTTGGAAAGTTGGATTAATTTACCCCTCACTCTAGGTGTGATTCATGCATTTGTTAGGGGATTATTCTAGTTTATTCTCTAAATATTTCTTCCTTTAGTCATTGAAATCTTCGACAATTTTATTTGGGAGGCTGTGCTTCGTTTTAAGATCAAGGCATCTCCTTGGATTTTGACTCTTAATAGGATTGATACTGGCGAATTATTCCAAGTGAGGAGACCCTATGAGGCTATTAGTAAGATACTTGCATGATGCGTTTAGCTCTTTTTGTGCATTGCTGCGTGAAATTTTTGTTACTGCTCTTTTCCTTGTTTTTTTTTTTTTTTTTCCTTAGATTTTGACTCTTAATAGGATTGATATTGGCGAATTATTCCAAGTGAGGAGACTCTATAAGGCTATTAGTAAGATACTTGCATGATGCGTTTAGCTCTTTTTGTGCATTGCTGCATGAAATTTTCATTACCGCTCTTTTCCTTGTTTGATGAGCTGTTGGTTAACCTAAAAGCAGTCAACAACTTTATGTTGGTGAAATTTTGTGGTTTGTATGGAGAAGTAAGAAAGGAATAATTTTGTAGAGTTGTGCTTTGCATGCCATTTTCTGGACATTGGATAGAGGGGAATGCAAGGATTTCCAAAGATAAGACAATGTCTTCCTATTTGTTATGGATATAGTTTTTACTTAAAGGCTGTTTTCATATCATATTTGTTTTCTATTTTCTATTTTTGTTGCATTACAGTAAAACACAAGCAATTGCAATTTGCAATGTGTTTGCTTTTGTTACAAGTTTTCTATTTCTTTTGTCGATTTTCAATTGTTGTGGTAAAAATTGAATCAAATTTTATAGTTTTCAGTTGTGAGAATCTGTTATTATAGTACTTTGATATCCATAATTCATTTATGTGAGCTAAATAATTCTATAGATAATATTTGGTGAAAAGTTAAAATAAAATGCCCATGTGAATTTAAAATATAGTTAAAATAAAAAGTCCATAAAATTTCAAAAAATTTGAAGCATTATAACTATTTAAGTCATTCAAATATATGTGTGTGTGTGTGTGTGTGTGTGTGTGTCCATACTAGTGTTTTAAAAGGCGAAGGCATAAGGCAAGGCTTTTTACCCTCCACAAGGCGAGGCGTGAGCCTTAAGGCATTGAGCGTAAGCATTTTGGGACTATATTTTTTAAAATAATTAATAAATAAAATCAATTTATATATAATAAAAATATGAAAAATTTTAAAATAATAGAAAAAAATATAAAAATATAATTTTTAAATATCATATAGGCCAATTTTAAGTTTTAACTAACTAACACAAATAATAAATTTTAAAGAAATAAGCACGAGCCATAAGAAAAAGCCAAATTAAAAATGTCTCAAGATTCTAATTTCAAAGCCAGCTGCAGCCAACACAGTGGCAGAGAGTACGAGAGGGTGAGAGGGTTGCGGAGAGAGGCAAGAGATTGAAGAGGGTTGCTGCAGAGAGACGTCAGCTCCGAAGGGTTCGACGAAGGGTAAAAATACGTCAGAAGGAGTCGTCGGAGGTAGATTAGAGTTTGGAAGGGAACGTCGACTCGTCGGAGAGAGACGAGAAGCTTGGAGGAATCGTTGGAAGCAGCCGTCGAGTCATCGGAGAGAGAGGAGGTGCTAGAGGAATTGTCGGAGAGAGAGCAGAGGCTATTGTCGAGGAGAAGACTCATTGGAGGCTTTGTCGAGGGAGCTGGATAGAGGAAGCTTTGTGCGAGAGAGGTAGGATAGGGCTTTCGATGCATTCTATGTCACGCCTTGAACTTGCCAAGTGGGGCTCGGGGTGTGGTGTGATCCAATCACCTATGTCTGATACCATAACCTCTATCACGCAGTAGAAAAATAAATAAACATCCTCAATAATATACCAGAGTTCTATATAAACATCCCAAAAATTTCCCAACATTCAGTATCCATATATATTCATCTCAGAAAACTAAAAACATAAACCCAAATATACATCCAAGATTTGTACCCTCTCACAAAAATGCTATGCCAACAAACCCACCCCCGAGCTTGCTAAGTTCAATCACGCGGAGGTCCTGAAAAAGATGAATTGTATAATGCGTGAGACATATCTCAGTAAGATGGAATAGATTAATATGAGTGTGTGGCTATCATGAGGTTTGTGTACAAAATATAATCATCATTTATGAATTAATCCACAATTATGAAATCATTCTATGCCCCTACTCACACACATGCAGCGTATTTAATTAATGAGAGTTTTCCAAGGATTGTGGTGATTACCCCACCCATGCAAGTAGCACCCCTCCGCTCTGATACCTTATGCAGCTGGGTATGGCTACAACTGATACTCATGAGGTTTTTGTACAAAATATAATCATCATTTATGAATTAATCCATAATTATGAAATCATTCTATGTCCCTACTCACACACATGCAGCGTATTTTATTAACGAGAGTTTTCCAAGGATTGTGGTGATTACCCCCCCATACAAGTAGCACCCCTCCGCTCTGATACCTTATGCAACCGGGTATGGCTACAACTGATACTCATCAGGGCACTTATCTTACTCAGTAAACCCTCAAGTGGATAGTTTGTTTCGTATTCATACACATTAGTACAATTATTTATCAGCAAAAGTTCTCGAAAATATGGAAGATTACCCGTCCATACAAGTAGCTTCCCTCTGCCCTAATATGTCATGCAGTCCGGTATGCCTACATCTGATACCTATCAGGGCACTCGCCTTTCTCAGCAAGCCCTTGGACGGAGAGTTTATCTCGTCCCAAATACATATAATATTACAATATGTAATACACTTATTATTTTGTTACATTACTCTGCACCCTGTTATCTTTGTAATACTTATCTTTTCATAATCTCAGTTTTTACATTTCTCAGTATTTCACATCATATAATATTTCTCATCACATAATATGTCGCATCGCATAATATCTCGCATCACATAATCTGTTCCCACATTTCACATCGCATAATTTCATTTTACATTTCTCATCTTCTGTCTTCACATACTTAGTATTCACAGATAATTCACATACACTATTATATAATATTCACTGGTTAAATCAACAATTATGCATTTAGAACTCACTGTCAGATGGATAAACACTGTCATGCTTCCCCCCATAACAAGTTGTGCAGCCCATAGGCTGGACTTAACCCTGGTTGGCCCATCAAAGTTAAATCAATAACAACCTCTTCAGTTTGTAAGTTAGATTGGTTGTTCCCATACTGGTCTAGACTCCAGGGGAACTCTACCCTTCTCAGCACAATCTACCATTCCGTCTCCACACTCTCTCTAAGACGTGTGGATGTACTAGCTATTTAGAAATCAAGCGCAACAAGTATTGTGCCTACTATGGTCCACCGGAGTTCTCAAACCATAACTTGCAATTTAACATTCACATTTAGCTATGTTTTAAACAATCACACACAATATATATTCTCAACACATTTCAGTATTTCCAATATCTCATAATTATATCATAATTCAACACAATATATTCACTTTACTCATGCCACACGATTTGAATAATACGCATAATTATATCATCTGAAATAATAAGTCAACCCATGTTCATCATCTGTTTTACTAAAAATACACGTTAAATTATCTCCACAATTTATCCAGAAAATCCATTACTTTAATTATTCCATTTTCGCAAATAATAACTAATAACACAACTCTAGGCTCAAAATCACAGTTCAAACGGTTGGCTTTTCAAAACCCACATGATAATCATATATATATACGCACATATAATTTCCATTTTAACTGGTTGAATTACAAAATTACTAGCTTAATCTATTCCCCTTACCTTATTCACGGAGACTGTGCTTGTAAGATTCCTAAACCGACGCCTACGGCGTTCAGAGTACAAACCCTATAACCACATATTTCAGTATAATTAGCTAAATTCTAGAATAATAATTATTTTAATATCCCTAGGCTCACACACTCCTGTTAACCAGTTAAATTCTAAAAACGAGGGTATGATCCACTTTCCATATTTAAATTTAATCTTTAACATATTAAAGAAAATACCAATATGATCAAATCCCCGCAATTTATTCTAATTCCAAAATATTCTTAGAATTCTAATTTAATCCAATCCCTGCAATTTAACTTAATTCCAAAATGTTCCCCAAAAATTTTATTTAATCAAATTCCTGCAATTTAATTTAATCCCAGGAATATCTCCAAAAAAATCCAATATAATCCAATCCTACAGTTTAATTTAATCCTAGGAATATTTTTAAAAATCTAATTTAATCAATTCCCTACAATTTAACTTATTCCCAAAACACTCCCAAAAATCTGATATAATTAAATACTACAATTTAATAATTAAATATTACAATTTAATCAGTTAAAATTTTAAAACAACCTACATAATTTGTACTCCTCACCTTAGCCTCGGAGTGATGCCTAGAAAGTCCAATTCAAAATTTCGCTCCGATCAAATTGACAAGGATCGACGCTAGGCCCTAGAAATGGCGTCTGATCGTCAATTAGACTGAAGATTTGAGAGAAATTGAGGAGAAAAAGTGGGTTTACCTTACCACAGGAGTGGTACCTATAATTCTCTTACGAAAAATTCACTCCGGTTAAATTGACGATGGCGGAGAATGGAAGCTAGCGGTATTTTTCGTTTTTCGATCGATCAAGTATTTGCTGAGAAAATGAGAAGAGAGAGAGGGAAGGCGGAGGAGAGATGTGAGGAGAGAGAGAGTGGCGTAGAGAAGTGGAGAAAAGATGTCTCTGTGATGGAACTTAACAGTTAAGTTTTGATATATTTACATATATATATATATATATATATGTATATATGTTTACTTATATATCCATCACATTATTTATTTAATTAATTTAATTTAATAATGTTTAATTAATTAATTGATTAATAATAATTAAATTTTTTTTTTTTTTCTGGGTTACTACATTATGGTTTCTACTTGTTTAATTTATGTTATAAACCAAGAATCCCTAAAGGCATACGCTTGAATTTGAGGCGTAAAAAGGCGAGACTTTACATTTGAGGTGTACGGCTTTTAGGAGTTGCACATTTCCACTAACGCCTTAGGGCGTTTTAGGCCCAAAACACATCAGGTGCGCCTCAAAAACGCCTTTTAAAACACTAGTCCATACATATGTTTGACCATTTTCATTTGTCATATACAAATACAATTGATATACCTATTTACAAAAACAAGGTGATATTCAAAATTGTAATGACTATCTTGGAATTAAAGTTATAAGTCATACATTAAATTGTGGGAAGGGTAAATGAACAAAGAATAAGAATAGAAATGAGTGTCTCAGTGAATCAATCTGGTTTTATGACTAGGAGATCGATAACAAAAGTTATTTACCTTCTAAGGAGATTAATGGAAAAGTTTAGAGAAATGAAGAGGGACTTGAATATGGTTTTTATTGACTTAGAAAAAGTATATGATAGAGTACCTAGGGAAGTTCTTTGGGGGTTGCTAGAGAAGAAGGGAGTAAGCAACAACTATATTATCTCATTAAGGATATGTATGATAGAGTAATGACTAGCACTAGGACTGTAGGACGAGAGTCCAAATATTTCCCAATCGCAATAGGTGTACATCAAGGTTCTACTTTAAGCCCCTATCTGGTTGCTTTAGTAATTGATGAACTTACTAAGAAAATCCAAAGTGAGATCCCATAGTGTATATTGCTTGTAGATGATATTGTTTTGATCGATGAAAATAAGTGTGGGGTAGAATCTAAGTTTAGAACTTTGGAGAGCAACTTTAGAGTCTAGAGGTTTCAAGATAAGTAGAAATAAGACAGAATATATGAAATGTAATTTCAGCCATGTAAGGATGAATGTTGAAGATAGGATTAAACTTAATAATCAACATAAATTTCGATATCTTGGATCTTATTATGCAACTAGAGGGAATTATTGATGAGGATATAATAAATAGGATAAAAGCAGGTTGGGTAAAATGGAGGAGTGTGTTAGGTGTGTTATGCGATCGTAGAATATCATTAAATTAAGAAAGTTCCATAGGACGGCTATAAGACCAGCCATGCTTTATGGATTAGAATACTGGACAACTAAGAAACAACACATTCAAAAAGTAAATGTGGTTGAAATGCGCATGCTAAGGTGGATAAGTGGTATAACAAAAAAAAAAAAAAGAGGAGGGGGGCAGCCCAGTGCACAAAGCTCCCTCTTATGCAGGGTTTGGGGAAGGGGCAGATCACAATGGGTCTATAGACGCAGCCTTACCATGCATTTTTGCAAGAGGCTGTTTTCTTGCCTCAAACATGTGACCTCTAGGTCACACGACGATAAATTTACCATTGCGCGTAGGTTCCTCTTTTCGATGAGTAGTCTAACATTAAAAGATAAATTGAGAAATGAATATATTCAAAATAAGTTAGGCATAGCACTGATAGAAGATAAGGGAGGGGCAACTTAGATGGTGTGGGCATTTGAAATGTAGGCAATCAGAGCACCAGTGAGGAGGAGCGAGCTAGTCATTGTAAATGATACTGGAAGAGGAAGGGGAAGACCTAATATAACTTGGAATGAGGTAGTGAGCAAGGATTTAATAGCTCTTAAGTTCGGAGAAGAAAATGCCCTCGATTGTGTGAATTGTCGGAAAAGAATTCATATATCCAACCCCACTTAGTGGGACTTAAGGCTTGTTGTTGTATCTTCTAATTTGTATTCTTTTGCATTTTCACTAGTCTAATCATATTTTTAGACTTTGTTTAATTTGATGAAAAAAATCAACAAGTTTTTATCGCTAGAAGTTTTGGAAATGTTAACCAAACAAGAAATGTGTTTTCAATTAAGTTTCCTTCTCTGCATTTTAGTCGCTGTTTTTTTGTTTTCATTTTTTTCATTCTTCCCTTAGCCTTCCGTTTGGGTGTTACTTTGGGGGATTTCTTTAGAGAGAGAAAGAATGTGAGCATGTGTCTGTTTTGTTTTGTTTTTTGTTTTTTTTTTTTGTTTTTTTTTTTTGGTTTTCATATTGAGCTTTTGCAGAAACTAAGTATGGTTCAAAAGTATTTGATCAATGGAATCTGAATGGTTGAGCATTAGTTTTATGCATCACAGTGTTCTGTTTTCGACAATCACCCTTTTATTTTCTAAACCTATGTATGCCCAGAGATTTATCAACCTATATTGTAAAATTCAAGCAATTAATTACTTCTAAAACCCTGGCTAACACTTGGCTACCCTCTTCACAAAACCAAGATCAAAATATTTTCTATTCTGTGGCCTGCATTGTTATGTGAAGGTTTAAATTCTGTTCTGCATCATCCTGAGAGATGTATAGGTTTGCATTGGGAAAAGGAGGGAGGAAATATGTGGAACACTAAGAGTTCGTGTTTCATTTATTGCTTGTCCTTCTTTAAAATCTCAGAGTTAAATGTATTCAGAACTTGGATGTGCATGCAAATTGGGGGGGAAGGGCAGCCCAGTGCACAAAGCTCCCATGTATGTGGGGTCTGGGGAAAGGGCGGACCACAAATACAAATACAAATAAACAAATAGAAGTACCATAATTAGGACAAGTTGTTGAGTCCAAATGATTTTGACAAATAAGGACATGCTTGCAAGCTTGCGCATGCATGCATGTAAACCTGTTCCAAGCATACTATCTTGGGTTGGTTTCTTGTTTAGTGATTGTTCTTTGAATTAGTTTAAGGTATGATCTGTATGTCAGATAGTAGTACCTTGAAAAATCAGAAGTTAAATGCCCATTTACTATATTATTTTTTACGAGGATGCAGGTAATAATGGTTAGTTGGATTTTGTTAGCCTGAACTCTGCGTTGCATTTAGGCTGGACTCAAGCTGAACTTTTCACTGTGAGATATTTGGGCTATCACTGGGATCAAATCATATACTTCCTCTCCCCTTGCACATGCACACGTGCACATACAAAAAAGTGGACACATGCACTCATTCCCCTGTCTTTATCTCTCTCTGATAGACAAAGGAAATTACTTTGGAAACTTGTTTTCAACTGATCTACCCTTTTAATTGGTGTAGGTGACTCTTCTTTCAAGGATTCATCACAGGAACCTGGTACAGTTTCTAGGTTACTGCCAAGAAGAAGGGAAAAGTATGCTTGTTTATGAGTTCATGCATAATGGAACTCTCAAAGAACATCTGTATGGTAAGCTTGTGTACTCTTCTGTGGAAGTAAATTAAATTTAGAATCTCATTCCTGTATAAATTTTTAGCAGGGCCTTTAACACTTGAGCAAAGTATAAATTGGATCAAGCGCCTTGAGATTGCTGAAGATGCTGCAAGAGGTTTGCATCATTCATTGATAGGGATAGCAGTCTCTCTCATATTTCAGATGAACCATCTTGATTCTTGTGTTTTCTTGCTTGCTGTAGGGATTGAGTACCTTCATACAGGCTGTGTTCCAGCTGTTATTCATAGAGATTTAAAAAGCAGCAATATTCTTCTTGACAAACACATGAGAGCAAAGGTTTCAGACTTTGGTCTCTCAAAACTTGCAGTAGATGGAGCCTCTCATGTGTCAAGCATAGTTCGGGGCACAGTTGGATATTTGGATCCTGAGTAAGCCCCTGATTCATTTAATTTCAAACTTTATCATTGTTTTCCTTGAGATAAAACTTTTTATGCCATGTTAAAAAAATAAACAATAAAAAGTATAAGAAGGAGTTCAATACATGCTTTTGCTGTTGCCATTTGTTTATGAAATGTGATGCTTTGAGCAACTTTTATTTACTTTGTACTAGTACATCCAATTGATGTGACTGTCTTATTAGCGGAAGTTTGTCAAACACATGCTTTTTGTTAATTTTCAATTCAAAAGTGAGTCGTAAAATTGTGCATGCTAACATACATTCACTTTCCGCAATATACCAATGTGTTCGATGGCATGATCACAACATGTTCATTGACTCAATCATGCATTGGGATAGTTTGAACTTTTCAACTTGATCCTTGTATAAAGGCTTTCTTTCCTACTTTTGAATCTTAGGCTCCGAGACACCTAGGGATTACTCACTCTAGCAAGAATTCACGACTGTTATCATTTTTTAGCATGTTAGCAGGGGATGTGCTTGAATTATGCTATTGAATGGTTGCTCCTACACTCGCTTTTGCACCTTTGCTGAATTAAAGGGGCAGCATGCACTCCTTTAAAACATAGAAATATGCAACTAGGTTGAAAATTGAAAAAAGCAGAAGGTAGAAATTGGAAAGAGGAGAAAAAATCTTGGTTTGGGAATCTGATACCTAAGAGATCAAACTATGGTGAGATGGTGGGATTTTTTCCATGAATTATCAAAAAGCTCTCATGTGTAGTGTGCCTGAGCGACCAGAAAATAAAGAACCTTCTTCTGGTATTGTTTAATGTTTTGGGAACTACACATTCCAAAGAGGTTAATGCGAAAAAAATAAAAATATTGAAGAATAGGAAAACAGTGGATGGTAGGTCGGGTTTCTGTGTGGTGAGCATGGTCTTAAATTTCCACGAAATTGTTGAAATTTCTATCGAAATTTCCGATATCCGTCACCCTCGAAATCGAAATGGTAGTCAATTTCCATCTTGCATAATTTCCATCGAAATCTCAATGAATCATCTGAAATTTATCGAAATCTCGAAATTTTAGCGAAACTTGTCGAAATTTTAACTATAGAATGAAATTTTGTCGAAATTCAAATGAGAGATTTAGGAGTGAAGTGAAATTTCTCTTTTAATTTATTTTATCGAAACAAAAGATTATTACAAGTTCTTTTGAAACTATATGAAAAAAAAAACTTACAGTACATTTTATTTAGCCATTCATATCTAAATTATTATTATTTGTATAATAAATAATATTTAAATAATTTATGAATTTCATTTGTATTAACTGAGTATGTTTAATGTACGTTATCTCACAGATATGTCTGATACACATAATATTTTACAACTTTTCTACCTCATACAAAACATAGATGTATTTAATTTGTTATATATTAGTCCTAAAACTTATATTATTATGTTTGTTAACCATTTCTAAAGTTTCACAAAGAATTCCATGCTTTACTACTAATTTCCATTATTTTTTCAAATCGAAATCGAAATTTCCATTGAAATTTCCATACTTTTAGAGCTTCGAAATTTGAGTTGAAATCAAAATTTAAGACCTTGGTGGTGAGGTTGTGAAAAAATGAGAGGGGAGTGGCTTTGTGTACTGTGTGACTTATCGGCTGCATGATTGTTGCATTGGAGTGTTTGCATGGAATTTCCAATTTTTGGAAAATGTTTGCAAACTAGTTTGTGTATATAGCCAAAAGGATTCGGAGTGAACTCTTAAAAAGGTATCTATGCAACAATTGGACTGTGTTATACATGTTAAAAAAATATTTCTAGGCCTCACTTTGTAGCTTAATCTTTTAGTGAATTGATCCTTGACATGTTATCAGAGCCTCTTTGACCAAAAGGTCTAGAGTTTGATCCTCAACATAACCATTTCTTTAAATAAAATTAAAATTTCATCACATATAATGAAAGGATTATCCAGTTGAAGGTTGTAAAGAAGTGGGAGGTTTGGTGCAGAGGGTGAAGGGATTGTCAGGGTGGGGGTTAAGTGCAGCCCTGCAATACGGTCCAGCAAGGATGTAATGTCATTTTATCGTTGTATGAGGGCATTTTAGGGTTTTTTTTATATTGTTGTAGTCAAGGGTTGAAACCCTGAGGCAGTTTCATTGACTATAAAGTATCATTGTGTTGCTTTCTTTTGTTTTTCTTTCAACTTTTTGTGTGCATGTGCGTGTGCATACCCCCAAGGCATTTTTTCACAACAATTGGGTATTCAAAGCACCAGGTTCATGCTAGAATTTTCTGTGGTTTGCATCTAGGTTGTCACAAGAATAAGTGGGGAAATGGCTAGGCTTGACAAGTTCAATGGGAAGCAAAACTTTTGCCTATAGCAGTTGCAGGTAACCGATCTGTGGTTCAACTGAAGGTTTGTAGGGTGCTACTGAGTTTGAGGAGCTGGAGAAGTTGGACAAAGACCATTGGATGGAACTAGAACAGATTGCCTTTAGTACTGTTTGATCCTGGCTGGTTGATTTATTTGAGTTCATGTGATGAAAGAGAAAACAACAAAGTTTGTATGGGTGAAAGAGTTTGGCAAAATTGCATTTAGGACTTTCTAAGCAGATGCAGTTAGAACCACTTATTATATAATTAGTAGGTCACCTTTTATGAAGCTGGATGTAAGGCGACCAAGGAAGTATGGACAGGTTAGGAGGTAGGCTACTACATTGATCTTTAGTTGCACAACAAGCGCTCATTTTTTTTTTTGCTTCGATCCAAGCTAGACCCTAAATCAAAGAGGTGCACCTTCATTGGCTATGGAAAAGGGGTCTACAAGGATCAAGTTATGGGACCCAGAGGAAATAAAGGTGGAGAAAAGAAGAGCTAGTGTTTTAAAGAGGTGTCTGCGCTAAAAGACATAGAAGATGAATAAGGTAGGAAGGCTGACAACCAAGGGCTAGAGGTGTAGGTGCAGTTTGGTAGATCATAGGACCAACAACCAAAGTACCCTCAGTTAAACCACATTGGCAATCTTATTTGCACATTCTAGCTATAGACATACTAAGATGTGGCACGCAATCACCATATAGGTATGATTTTGAGGATCTGACTTCTTTTGCATTACTTACTAGCAGCGAAGATCCAGGGGCTATGATTAAAGAGGTGGAGTCTTTGCCCAAAAATTAGCTTGGGGGTTGATGGAGCTTCCAAAGGGAGTAGTGTAGTTCAATGGTGTTTAGGAAGAAAGATGATGCTTCAGAAAGCAAATGTAAATAATTCAAGGCAAAGGAGCACTCCCTGAGGGAAGGTAGACTGATTAGGTGTTACCTTTAATTATCCAATAACCTCCATTTGAGTTTTATAGGCCATGGCAGCTGAATTTGATCTAGAGGTAGTTGGATGTCAAAATAAGTGATTTGGACTTAGAGGAATTGATTTATATGAAGCAGCCAAAAGGTTTCAAGGAATGTATTGTGTTGTTGTAGGAGCTAGTGGCATTATATTGTTTTATGAGTGGTATTTTGAGGTTTTCTCATAGGTTATGTATATACATAGTTGTAGCTGAGAGTTGAAACCCCAAAAGAGAATTTCCATTGACGATAGTGGAGATTTCACCAAGGCTTTATGGATGTAGGCACATTGCCGAACAACATGAAGTTATGTTCTTGTTTCCTTTTATTTTTCTTCCACTTTGTTGCATGATTTCCATTGACAATGGTGGAGATTTCACCAAGGCTTTATGGATGTAGGCACATTCCCGAGCAACATGAAGTTATGTTTTTGTTTCTTTTTATTTTCTTCCGCTTTGTTGCGTGTGCATAACCTGAGGACATCTTTTGCAATAGTGGGCTTATGCTCTTCTGCAAGCCTAATAAGCTTTCATTACGAGAGCGTATTAAATATATTAAAGACAATTCCTAGGGCCTACTCTAACAACTGAAGATTGTAGTAAATTGGTTGTCAGATTAAATAGACATAAAGCACAAGATGCACAAATGAAAAACTTAGCCCAAGCAAGATTGTAAAGGAAGTTCCAACAACCAATTAAATCAGTACACGAGCTAACGTAGGATAGTGCGCTTAATATTTCTTAATTTTTTTAGGGCCATATATTAAATCTTGTTTACATTAAACTTTGTTTAAGTATCTATTACATTTTGCATATGATTTTGTTTAATGTTGTTTATATCAAATACACATCCGCGATAGTCATTTTTAGACCAAATGAATCTTAATCCAACTAAAGAAATTAAAATTTGAGTCAGGAATAAAGAAAAAAGAAATTTCCACAAGGTGGTCGACCAACCAATCCCTTTCTTGCTAGTTTTTTAATGCATGCGCGAGTGCTTTTGGTGCCATTTGCAAATGGTCAACTAGCCCAGTGCAAATTTGAATTTTCAATTTCTTTCTTTTCATTGGTTGATCATTTTGATTGTGTCACATGCTCTAACTATTGCCACGTGTTAGGTAGCAAATGAGGACGTTGGTAGTTATTTTGGTTTGAGTTTGAATTTTCAAAATTCAATATTCAAAAATTTCCCTCTATCATGGGTCATTTTGGAGGCACGCTTATAGAGGGGGAAGAGAGGAGAATTGTAGAGACTTTATTTTCGTGCATGTTTGGAGATCTCTCATTCTTAAATTTCCATCATTTCTTCCATCTTTCCATATTTCCATTCACTCCATCTTTTCATAGTCCTCTTAAGTGAGAGTTCTTCCCTTCTAATATACCATCTTCATATCAGTTCCACATCTTTCATTTTATGTTCATTAACATGCCCTTTTTGCCTTATTACATTTTTGAGAATGTGGGTTGACATCATTAATTTTGCATGATTTCTACGTATGCATGTCGATTTAGAGTAATAACATTCATCCAAGATCAATATAAAGTAGGATTGTATCTTGGATTCAACAAAAATTGCATAAAAATGTGAATGTGTAAAGCATGCTTGTAGGCAATCGACTGCCTCATTAGGGATGGTCAAACGACTTGGCTAGAATTTGGGGGTTTTACTCTTTTTGCATTCTCCTCTGATTTCTTGAGATGCTGCAATGTTTATATATTGTATGATGAGATTGGTCGAGTCCTCTTGTAATGACTAGTGTCAATTTTATGACTTTTCTCTTCAAAAAGTAAAAAAATCATCATTTTTCGAGTTTTATAGTTTTTCACTATAGAAAAGCCAAAAATAGTTTTTAGAAAATTTTCCTTTTTAATGAACTATACATGATATGACTATTGGGTAGATTAAAAAGCCTCTTTTCTAAGAACAAAATCGAAGATGTTAAGTTGGGTTTTATGGTTTTCTTTCCAAAGAAACCAAAACATTCTTTTTAGAAAATTTACCTTTTTATTGAACTATTCATGATGTTGTTGTTGGGTATATTAAAGTCTATTTTATAAAAAGTAAAATCAAAGATGTCAAGTTGGATTTTATGGTTTTCCTCCGAAAGAAACCAAAGCATTCAAAGTTCAAGGATTTTTTCCTAAATAAATCCAAAAATATTTTTAAACTAAAAGTTTGATAATGTTTTTGGGAACCATAGATAACTTGATTCCTCTTCAGTGGATATGTAAGTAGTCTACATTGTGATCCAACCATACCAATCAAAAAATCCAAAATCTCTTTTCTTTCTTCCTTTTTATTTTCAAGTTTTGCATGAAAGTATGTTTGTTTTAGAGGCACAAAGTAGTGGGGTCTCCATGAGGTTAAGTCCTTTGTATGGACCCTATGAAAGCCTTTTTGAAAGGGGTTATGGTATGAAACTTTTAGATAATCAATGATTTGATATTCTATCTTGCTTAATTTTCAAAAATGTTCACCAAACATGTTGGAGTTAGAGAGCTCATCCTCAAAACCTAGGTGTCAAGGAGGGAGAGCTAAGAGAATTTTTATATTGGCTTGAGGCTGCTCACAGAGGCGATGTGGGAGTGGGCGTACACCTACACTCCCCCTCGAGCCATGGGGGGAAATGAGGCGAGGAGTCCAACCCACGGAGGAGCCAAGTAGCCCAAGGCCCAGCTCTGATATCAAGTTAGAGAGCTCATCCTCAAAACCTAGGTGTCAAGGAGAGAGAGCTAAGAGGATTTTTATACTGGTTTGAGACTGCTCATAGAGGCGATGTGGGACTGGACGTACACCAACAGTAACCAAATGGGCCACTTGAGCTCAGTGTCAACAACATCCAATATTATTCTATTAAATGTTGTTTATATTAGGGCTAACCTTGCCAAATGGTAAAACTTCACAAATAAAAAAGGTAAGGTTTAATAGATCACGCAACCTTACTTCTATGAATTTCGAATCAAGAATCGAATCTCGAATTATAAGTTGATGCAAATTCTAAAAATCAGTTGTAAGTTATGCATATGTAAAGAAACATTTGAAAAATGTTGAAGAATATTGAATGATCTTGTACCCAAAACACATGCTTGCATATCTATGCATGCATGACTAGTGCATAATTTGTTAGAAAGTTGAAAACTAATATATAAAAATTCTTCATATTCTAACACTTCCAGATTCCAAATGAACAATTGTCTGGGAGAATTAGCAAACGAAAGACCTCATGAGATTTTTACTATTTGGGGAAAAAATTTTAGGAACCCTAAAATTTAAAATAAGTGAAAAGAATAGTAAAATAGATTAGATTTAGTGAATTTTGTTTGTTTTTAATTCCGAAATAATTTGGAGAAGATTTTAAGATCTTTTGTATTGAAAATCATGAATTTTGATGTTTTTAAATACTTTTGTGTTTGAGTGGGAACCAATTGGATTTGGTTCCAACATGATTTCATGAATTGTAAGGTTCAAATCAAATTTGAATCAAGAACCATATGATTCATGGTCAATTTGTTCTTAATTCCTACTAGATTCAAATGAATATCCCCGTGAATTGAATCATATGAGACATCTAGAAAAATAAAGTATGTTAAGAGGCAACAAGATGATGTCTATAGAGTAAGAAAATTGATAATAGATTTTAAATAAAGAACAAAATGAACTAGTACAACTAGTTATTTGCTTGTTATGTTTATTTAAAATATAAAGAAAGAGAAATAAAGAGAAACATAATGCTTATGTGAAAGCACTGCTTCCATTACAGACCCAATATTTATAATTGTTTTTTTGGATGCTGGGCATTTTCATTAACATTGATCCAACTACTAAAAATAGGAATGACCAGGTCAATATTTGTTGATTATTGTGCCTTACCTTTGTAATATAGGCGATATTAATAATTTATTTTTATCCTAGGCAGGATGATGTTGGCCATATTTGTATGACATCTAAGTCTTAAAGATAGGTTTACCCATGTCAATATTTGTGGGTACCTATCTCTAATCATTTAAACCCTATATATACGGTTAAATGTGTCACTTGTTACTTATCTCTCATGCATATAATTGAATGTTGGATAGCTTGACAAATTGATTAGTGTATAATTTGCCTAAAAGGGTGGAAAGATGACATTTTGTAAGATGTCTTAATAGATAGAGTTAGACAAGCCAAATGGGTGAAATTAATCAATAGCAAGAGAGTGTGGCCATGCATAGGGGAGAGTGTTAAGGCTTGATATGGATTGTTGATCAACAACCTAACCACTTAAGCTTTTAGATTAGGTAGTTAAGATTTAAGATTTTGTTGATTTAAATTGTTTAATCTTTATTGAGTTATGACTCATATTTAGAGGAGCTATCCACTTGAAGCTTGTTCCAAGTAAAAGGCTTTGCATGGAGGGCTTAGGGGCCTTGTGTGTTGGGGTGTGCGTTGGGGGTTTTGGGGGGGGTGGCGAATGCAATGCTGTACATTTGAGTCAAGGCGCAATGTAATTGTATTATCATATGAGAATATTTTGATGTTTTCATATAGGGCCATATATACATTTTGTAGCTAAAGTTGAAACCCTAAGGTAGTTTTTGTTTGATGATATAGTGAAAATTGTGTAGGGGCTTTGCACACGCAGTCACACTGCTAAACCATGTAAATTTATTGTTCCTCCCTCTTTTGATTTTCTTTGTTTTCTTATATTTGTTTTGTGTGTGTGTGTGTGTTTATAACCTTAGGCTGCACCAAGTTCATGCTAGGTTTTCTAGGGTTTGCATCTTGATCGCAGCAAGGATGAGCAAAGTGAAGACTAGATTTGAAAAGTTTGATAGTAAAGCAAATTTTAGCTTGTGGTAGATGTAGGTAGCCAATTTGTTGGTTCAATAGAAGGTTTACAAGGCTCTGATGGGAGAGAAATCGGAGAAGATGGATGAAGATGATTGGGTGGAACTAGAACATATCACCTTTAGTACTATCTGATCTTGTTTTGCGAATTCTATTATATTCGATGTGATGGAGAAGAAAACTTGTAAAGGTTCATGGAAGAAATTGGAGAGCCGGCATATATTGAAGACCAATAATAACAAATTGCTCTTTAAGAAGTCGTTGTTTTTCGGATGCCTGAGGATGAGGCTCTGAATTAGCATATGAATTAATTAAATCAGATTCTTAGCAATTTGCTCAAAGTGGATGTAAGGATTGGAGACAAAGATAAGACGCTGATGCTGTTATCTTCTCTTCTTTATTTGAACACTTGGTTATGACATTATTCTACGGGAAATCCACTCAAGTCTATAAAGAAGTTTCTGGGTTTCTCAGGTCAAACAAGGCTAAAAGGAAAGGGACTAGAGGGCTTGGTTGCCAAAGTTGAGCAAAGGAGAGGGAGATCCAAGTAAAAGTATAAGAAGATTAGCACATTGAAGTCTAGATCAAGGGCCAAGAATGCTGAGTGCTTCAAATGCAAACGAAAGGGGCACTATAATCAGGATTGCCCTCTTTGGAAGAAAGAGAAAGACTAACCATTAAGCTCTGCAAGAGTGGTGGTAAATAGTTTAGACGATGAAAAGCTTTTGCTGGTTGCTTTAGGTAACAATCTTTTAGGATACTTGGACTATGGACTATGGTTGCTCTTTTCATTAATGTCCATATAGGGAGTGGTTTGATACTTACATGGAATGTGATGATGGGTTAGTAGTTCTTGGGATGATAATCCTTATCCAGTAATTGGTGTTGGTGTTAAAATTTGAATGTTTGATGACATTGTTAGAATGTTATAAAATGTTGGACATGTTTCAGAATTAAAGAAGAACATGTGTTCTCTTGGTTGCTTACAAAAGACTTTGCATGGACTTTCAGCAACTTTAAGAACTAGAATCCTAAAGGGCTCAAAGGGTTCTATAGTTATGAAAGGTAAACAAGTTGATACCAATCAGTATTGACTAACAAGCAATACAATTGTGGGTACCGCCACGACCACTTCATTGGATACTGATAGAGTTGACACTACACTTTGACATATGTGCCTAGGACATATGAGTGAGGGGTATATGATGGAACTTCATAAGAGAAAATTGCTAAAAGGGTTGAAGGAGTGTAGGGTTGATATTTGCAGATATTGTGTTTTTGATAAATAGTGCAGAGTGATTCAAGTTGTCTTCCTAGAAAAGCAAAAGCATTCTAGATTATATTTATAGTGATGTTTGGGAGCCTACAAGGGTTCCATCTAGGAATGGAACTCAATACTTTGTTAGCTTTATCGATGATTGCTACAAGAAGCTTTGGGTTTACTTCATGAAGGAAAAGTCAGAGGTGTTCTCCAAATTTGAGTAGTGGAAGGTAGAGGTTGAGAAACTAGAAGGAAAGTTAGTGAAGTTCCTCAGGTCAGATAATATACTAGAGTACAAGTTTGATGAATTTCTAAACTTTTGCAGGTCTGGGGGAATTGTCAAACAATTTATAGCTCGTCACACTCCACAACAGAATGGGTTGGTTAGAAGGATGAACAGGACCTTGCTTGAGAAAGCTAGAACTATGAGACTACATGTGGAATTGCCTAAGACTTTTTGGGTACATGCCGTCATCACAACTTAATATATTATTAACAGGTCAACTTCTTCAAGGTTGGATGGTAAAGTGGCCGAGGAAGTTTGGATAGGTCAAGCAGTTGACTACTCTGCATTTAGGATAGTTGGTTGTCCAGCATATGCTCACATTCCCAGTGAGCTTTGATCCAAACTAAAACTTAAATCCAAAAAGTGTATTTTCATTGGCTATGAAAATGGAGTTAAAGGATTCAAGTTGTGAGATTCAAAGGATAAGAAGATATTTATTAGAAGAGATGTGGTGTTCAATGTGACATCCATATTGAGGTATAAAGAAGATGGAAATGAAGTAAAGTTGATTGGAAGGAACCAAAGGTGTAGGTGGAGCTTGGTAAACTACAAGACTAGCAACCAAATGTGCCCTCAGTTGAGCTACATGATCAACAACAATCAGATGACCTTGTGTAGCTACACGGACCCATAAACATTATTTGTGCACCACAGAGATATGGTTTTGAGGGCACGTCTCCTCTTTTTCTTTTTTTCTTTTTTAACTAAAGGAAGGCGGCACCTCCAATTATTTATTGATATATCCTCATTTTTGGCGGAAGAATATTGTGGTTACATGACAATCATTGGGAGATTATAGATAAAAAAGACATTAAATGCCTCCCAAAAATAACACCAACAACCAACTAAAACAAGACTACAAATCCAACCAAAGCTAAATAAGAAACAAATCTAAAGAGAAATAGTTGGATGGAGGTCATGATGGAAGAGGTGAAGTTTTTGCGTGAAAATCAAACTTGGGAGTTGGTGGAACTTCCTAAGGGAAGGAAAGTTGTGGGATGCAAATGGGTGTTCAAGAAGAAAGATGATATTTTAGAAAGAGATGATAAATGATTCAAGGCCAAACTAGCGGCAAAAGGGTACTCTTAAAGGGAAGGGATTGACTATGATTTGATATTTTCTCCGGTTGTTTGACATACCCCTATTCAAGTTTTATTCTCTTGACAACTCAGTTAGATTTGGAGTTACAACAACTGGATGTTAAAACAACATTTCGTTATGCTGTCTTAAAGGAGCAAGTTTATATGGAGCATTTGGAAGGTTTCAAGGAACTTGAGGAGGAGAATTATGATTGTAGATTGAGGCAATGATTGTATTGTCTAAAGCAATCACCAAGACAATGGTACAAGCACTTTGATTCATACATGATGAATATTGGATATACCCGCAATGAGTATGATTGTTGTGTTTGTTTTTTTAGAAGTCTATTTGATGGTTTGTTTATCTTTTTATTATTATATGTGATGATATGTTGATTGCTGCAAAGAATATCTATGATGTTAATGTTTTAAAATCCTTATTAAGGAATTTGAAATGAAGGATCTGGATGCTACAAAGGAGATCTTTGGGATGGAAATAAGGAGAGACAGGAAAGATCGGAAGCTTTTGGTCTCTTAAAAGGCATACATAAAGAAGGTTTTCAAGAGATTTAGCATGAGCCAATGTGTATACCATTGGAAAATCATTTCAAGCTATCTTTAACATGATATCCACAATCAGAGGAGGATGTGGAGGAGATTTCAAGGGTACCATACGCTAGTATAGTGGGCTTCTTGATGTATGCCATGGTTTGTTCCGATATTTCACATGTAATTAATATGGCGAGTAAGTTTTGTAAAATCTAGGCAAGGAGCATTGGAGTGCTTTGAAGTGGGTCCTTAGGTACTTGAAAGGCATTGCAAATTTCAGCATTGATTTTGGTACAAAATAGGATTTAGCTTTAGTATAGGGATTCATTGATGCAGATTATGCAGGAGATTAGGATGACAAGAGGTCCACCATAGGTTATGTATCCACTATGGTAGGTGGACTTGTTTGTTGGAAATTTATGTTATAGTCAGTTGTTGCATTATTTACTATTGAGGTAGAGTACATGACAGTGACAAATGTTGCAAAGGAGGCTATGCAGTTGAAGTGATTATTTAACTGAACTTGGCGTAGAGCAACAAACTGTTCATTTGTGTTGTGACAATTAGAATGCTATTTACTTAGCAATGAATCAAGTCTATCATGCTAAAACAAAGCACATTGCAGCGAGATATCATAGCCTCATAGGATACGAGAGTTGATTGGTACATTTAGTTGGTTAAGGTGGTTACACAAGTAAATGTAGCTGATATGTTGACGAAGGTAGTTATTAAGGAGAAGTTCTTGCATTGCTTGAACTTATTCCATATTGCTAGTTGTAGAATCAGTAATGTGTAGCTTTAGGTGGAGGTACAAATCTGAAAGCTCCAAAGGGGTGACCAAGGTAGAGATTGTTGAGTTATGACTCATATTCAGAGGGGTTATCCATTTGAAGCTTGTTAGAAGTGGGAGGTTTCGTGTGGAGGGGGGCCTTGAGCCCTCTTTGCACAAAAAACCTCCCTATCTACACTAAGGCCAACAGGGGTGCATTAGGTGGTGCGGTTTGTATGTTTAAGTTAGGGTGTAATGTAATTGTATTATCATATGAGGGAATTTTCAGGTTTTCATATGGGGATATATATATATGTATGTATGTATGTATGTATGTATGTATACGTATATGTATATATTGTCGCTGAGGGTTGAAACGTCAAGGCAGCTTTTGTTTGAAGATAAAGTGGAAGTGGAAATTGCAGAGGGGCTTCGTGGACATAGGCACACTTCCGAACCATGTAAATTCGTTGTTCTTCTCTCTTTTTGATTTTCTTTGTTTTACATATTTGTTATGTCTGTGTACATAATCTTAGGGTGTGATTAAACAACAATATAGGTTGAAGTTCTTTAGTAAAACGTGTTCATGTGAAGTTCTTATTCTCATTATTTTTGGCAAAATTTTGGGGTGTTTGGAAAAAAACAGAGCTTACATCCCTCAAAACATAGGGGAAAAATTGCTCCTCCTAATTGACGTTAGACAATTTTTGTACTAGCAAATGAAGTTGTGTTCGATCACAAATATGTGGGTTGGGGTTTATGTAGCATATTATTAAATGGATGATTGTGATTATAAAGTGTGCAGAGTAATGATGGAAAAAGAGGAAGAAGAAAATAATATTTGAATCTTGCAAGGGCATTTGAGGAGTTCTGTTGAATTAATTAAGAGGCACTTCGCACTTGCCACTAAAATTTGTCAGCTCTTAACAATCAATTGTAATTAATTGTGTTTATGAAGTCTGCTTTATAGAGTGTTCAGGCTTTGTTTCAAAATTCCATTCCGACTAAGATTTACAAGTGCTTCTTAAGGAAAATACTTTATGAATGCGTAAATAAATAAAGGAAAGGCTTTCTAATAATTAAACAAGATCCAAGAAAACCCCAAACAAGAATAAATTTGACAAGAATTCATAAAAAAACATTTATTAACCTAGACGCTAAGCAATCCCAATCTTTAGAATCATCTTAATGCCCTTGAAATATAGAAATTTTTTATTTGTCCAAATACAAACCTAAGGACTTTTATTAGTGAACTTGGTGATGCCAAGCCAAAAGTACAACCTTAATATTCTCAAAGCTAATTTGAATATCACCAATATATCACAAAAGTGTGGGTATCACTAATATGTCCCAAAAGTCCTACATGTTAAAGCTGCATATTTGGCCTGGAATAGCTGAGTTCACTAATACCAATGTCCTTAGCTTGTATTTGTGTTTGGGATTTTTTATTGGATTTGTGTGGATTAAGCCGAAACTCAATATAATTTTATTCTGCAATTTTTCCAAATTCACATAAATCCGGATCCAAGATCTGAATTCCAAACTACCAAATATGGTTAAAATGATAATCCATTAGTAGTATTGTGCTAATGTTTTGACTTGGAAATTGGAATGCAGATTGGTTCATTCCATTGATCCATTATATTGTTGGAAAACATTTTTTAAAAAAGAACTAAATAATGCCCTCTATTCTCAAGTTTAGATGTTGTTAAAATTGTTTCTTGCGACTCTGAACTCATTGCTTTTAACTACAACAACAAACCAAACCTTATGTCTCACTATGTAGGGTCGACTACATGAATTCTTTTCTGCCGATTTACAAAATTGTGAGCAATTTGCTTTGACAATTTAAGGGCTGCTAAATTGTTACTATCTCATTTCAAGTTATTTTAATTCTACTGCAACCTCTTGTACTGCTACTAACAATAAGTAGCTCACTTGTCTGGCCTACATTGCAGATGCCCAAACCATATGCCTAACTGTGAATATGTTCATTCCTTTTAAGTCACCCATCTTTGTTTTATATTCTACAAGTGCTATGCCTGACTTACCATGAATATGTTCATTCCTTAATTTATCTTCTAACACTATATCACCCATCCACTTTAGCATTCTCATTTTTTGGCAACTTTTAAGAGTGAAGCCTTATTTTTCCCCCCTAGAAAAAGGTATCAAAGCCTTAATTCACACTAGACAGTTTTAGCCGTTTAACTCCATTCCTGCTATTTTGCTCAATTGTTAGCAACATCCTTCAAAAGTCAGAGTGCCATCTATCTTTCTCACTACCTCTATCCAATTTATTCTAGGTCTAGCTCTCCCCTTTCTGCAGCTACTAACGTCAATCAAATCAAGGGGTAATGCAGGTACTGAGTATCTCTGAATTCCTATTCTCAAACCCACTGATTATGGAGCCCTTTGTTGAGATAGGCAGAGGTGAGTAGCAAGACAAAGGGTCAGGATCGTTTCCCTCATTATGTTTAATGCTGTGTAGAGTTTTTCTTAAGGTGCAATTTGTTCCGTCTGGTGATCTATATTTTATATTTGTGGGTCTGTGATAATGTAAAACTAATTAACAAAAACAATATAAAACTGATGCAGTGCTTTGACCTGTATTAGAAAATCCATGTAAAATTTGTTCATTTTAGATGACTTCCAATATTGTCTGTTCTTTTTAAAGTTCTTTAAATTCTCATAATGTTATTGTTTATGCTAATCACTGTACCACACTTCATCTTTTCTCCTTTTGACACAGGTATTATATCTCTCAGCAGTTAACTGACAAGAGTGATGTTTATAGTTTTGGTGTCATACTTCTTGAGCTGATATCTGGCCGAGAAGCAATTTCTAATGAAAGTTTTGGTGTTCAGTTCCGCAATATAGTCCAGTGGGTAAGCTCCAGTTTTAGATGATTTTTTGGAACTCTCTGACAGCATAGCATGTTTCCCTGGGTCCCCAAAACTATGTTATTTGGTCATTTTCCTCGAGCTTATATGAGCATTCCTATTTTTTAAAACTTCGTGCACATTATGTTGAGTTCATTCATGCTTCAAAATCCACTTGGTTGCATATCATAAATGACAGTTTGATTTGGTTGAAAGAAACATTATCCATCCTTGGGTGATTTTTCCTTAATTTCCCTGAGTTGCAATTGCCTTTACTTTTCTGTCACAGGCAAAATTGCACATTGAGAGTGGGGACATTCAAGGAATCATCGACCCCTTGTTGGGTGATGAATATGACATTCAATCAATGTGGAAGATAGCAGAGAAAGCTTTGATGTGTGTTCAACCTCATGGGAGTACGAGGCCATCAATATCTGAGGTTATCAAGGAGATACAAGATGCCATCTCAATTGAAAGGGGAGCAGAGGCTACTAGGGAAGGAAACTCGGATGATTTATCAAGAAGTTCTATTCATTCTTCCATGAACATGGGGGCCCTGGATGTTGGTCCAACGGATAATTACTTGTCATTAGATGAGTCCATTGCACGCCCAATGGCTCGATAAATTCGTGTACAGATCAAGCTATTGTTTTCCAAGTCTTTCCTTCTTTCCTTTTTCTTTTCTACCATTGGGATTTTTATATGTTCGGGACCCTGAATTTATGATGCTGTGTATAATCCAAACCCCAACCCAGAGGGAGAGAGTGAGAGATAGCAAAGAAGGAAGAGGGAAGAAAAAGTTTCTAATCTTGTAAAGTTTTTAGCTCGCAAATTATTGCTTGTTAATGGTATGATGGTTAAGTGTTCATGGTTTTTACAGCTAATTCCCGTTCCTGCTTTTTATATGCCACGGACTAGTAATGATAGTGAAAGATAAGGCTATACAAAATGTATTCAAGGGGATTTAAGTCTCAGACTCTCATTTATATTTGAGTTTGGCTTCCTTTTTAGAATTAATTTTTTCATTAATATTTTTTTTTAAAAATCCAAGTTATAATATATGAAGTGCACAAATCAATCTAGACAAAAACAATGTGAAGTTTCAAATTTTGACTGGGAATTGAGGTTCTTACAGTTGACAATGTGCTTTGTCTTGCGTAAATCAATGCAACACATGACTTTCTTGTTTGAACTTGAGTTCCAAAATCTTTTTATAACACTTCCTTGTATGCTTCATAAACTACATTGAACTATGCCTTAGTAGCAAAAAGAGTAACACATTTTTTTGTAATTTCAATTGTGAAACACAATTTTTTCAGAAAAAGTAATCCACTATCCTAATGTAAACTTTCTAGTGTTGACATTCTTAGGCAGCGTCCCAAGTCACAACTCCTCCTTTGGAAGTGATCAAGTGTTTTGATGCAAATATTTTAGCTTTACATTCCCAACCATATGTATGTATTTGTACGAAGTCAACTCAAGAGGGGATTGGCTCATTTGTATGATTATCTCTCTCGTCTCTTCAATGTTCAGTTGATATTCATGTGATCTCCAATTTGATTCTTATATGGCATAGTCTATTTGATCATCTTCAATTTATTTTTTTGGATCATCTCTTTAAACTTAGATATTTATAATTGTTGTTAGTTGTGCATATAACAAATTGTAAAGAGAAAACAAAAGAAAACAAGAATACAAAGATCTACATGGTTCGACAGTGTGCTTATGTTCATATGGGCCTTTACACAATTTTTAATATCTTGTGGATAAAAACTATCTTAGAGTTTCAATCTTAGGTAACTAGCATGCACATACACGTGCGCACACACACACACACAAATACACACACACACACAGACACACACACACATATACACATATGTAGTCCTATGTGAAAATCCTAAAATGCCCTCAATATAATGAGACTATGCTCGACTCAAAAATAACATATTGTACTCTCTGGGCCAAGTGAAACCTCCCACTTATCAAAGTCTTCAAGTGGATAAATTCTTCTAAATATGTGCCATGACCTAATAGTTAAACGTTCTATGAAATCTGTAGGACGATTACCCAAAACCTAATGGCTTAAGCACGTGGTCCCACTTGATGAGAATTGTACATGTGAGTTCATTCCAAGTTGAAAATTTTGATTGGATAATAGGTATTTATACACGGTTGGGTCTAATATCTATTAACTTAAACTTTTGAGTCAACTTGGGTCTAATGGTGGAATATCCCTCAAAGGTAGGACTAAAAATGTTGGTTGTCATGGATCCTCTTTAAGACCATTATGTCCAAAAATAAATAACTAAATAAAAGAGTGCTAGCTCTTATACCAATTGAAGGTCAAGTTCAAAATTTAGAGTTAGGATCTAATACCAATTGACACAAATCATAAGTCATCCCTGACTTATGTCACCTGTCAATGGTGCCTATCGGACTAGCAAGCCATCGTCCCCATAGATGCACCCACACCAATGAGTAGAGAGTCCTGCTTCGATGACACGATCACAAGTGAGAGGTCATTGGTGCTCTGCCTCAGTTAATTGTAGGGGTCAACTAGCTTTGGTACCAATTGTTGGCCCAAAGGTAGCCTAAAGGAAGGGGGGGGGGGGGGGCGGGGGAATTAGGTTTAATGAAAATTAAAATGTACTTGATACAAAGATTAAAGCAATTAAGATAAGCAAGAAATTTACATAATATTAAAGCAAATAAAAATGAGAAAGGAAGAGAAGGGCAAACGTTTTTGTCGTGATTTGGCAACCGGCCTATGCTTTTAAATCCAATATTAAAATTAAGAATTTGATGATGATTAAGTTAAAAAATCTTCTGATTGAAATCAACACTATATGGAGATGGAGATGACTTTCAATTTGCAACTAATTATAGAGATAGATTTTTAAAAGCAAAAAATACTCAAGATTCAAAAAATAGGAAGTTTCCTTTTGAATGAGAATCTTTGACAAAATGAAGAAAATTTTTAAAAATATATTATTAGGTTTCATCATCGATCATTAAAAGGAAATGGTCAAAAGATCTTTATGAAATAAGTAGCACTTTTGAGAAAAGGAAAGTCCAAATTTGCCCTCTATGCCTCAATCCTGTAGTGCAAGTGCCTACTCCTATCCACCTATTCGAACTTAGGGAAGAGAACTCACCCCTGCCTAGGGATGAGAAAGAGAAAGACACTACATGGTGGAATTCTCTCTTTCATCCATCATAAGTCAGGTTGAAAATCAATACTGACAAACGTGGAGACGTCTATCTCTAAAAATATATCTCTAAAGTGCATTCACAGTTGAATCATAATAAATGACGCTAATTTCACAAGCATAAACAAGTTATCAATTGTGACTTTCAACATGCGAATTAATTAGCAAACCAGCATAAAATAAGCATGCTTCCCTTTCCCCAATATAGAGCCATCATTGGATAAAAATTTCTATTTCCTTATTTGCACTTCTTTTTCTTTTTGAATTTTCTAAAGATTATTTTCCTAAAAAAAGCATCCAGTATTATTGATAATGGGAATGTTAAATCCCTAAAAAAATATAGTGCTAAGAGACTCCAAAACAAAAAATAGTGATATCAACCCAACTACATATTCTCTCCATTCAGCCACAACCCGCCGACCCCATGGCTGACATCGCAGCTCTTGACAATACTCTTGCGGTCGCTGCTAACCTAAAACAAAACTCCCCTTTTTCAGTTGCCAGCCGTAATGACGGCACTGCAACCGTCGTCGCTTCATTCTCTCCACTCTACCCCTCCTTCTCTCGTATGTGAAAGCTTCGTCGGAGCTGACCTACAACCCTTGGTTGTCCGAGCAAGGACCTATAGGACTTCCCTGCCAATGGAGGATACGTGATTTACACCCAAAACCCCATGTGCAACTTCTACCACTGCAATCTAATAATTAAACATGACTCACTCAATTTATATAATGAAACTGGAAGAGATTAATGTAAATAATACAGTGATAATTACGCCACCACAAAATGATAAAATAGACAAGATGAATCTATGAAAACCCCCGAGCACAAACACATAAATTGAAATGGATAAAGAGGTGGATCACGCTACCTCATGAAGATTAGTCAGATAGGATTTTTCACCAAAGGGGCTAATCAAAGTAGTTCGTATTCATCAACATACGTTCTCACAACCTTCCTCCCCCTCTTGCAAGCATGGAGTTCCTTCCAAGTTTGGAAACCCTTTTGTGAAATGCAATTTTATGCGCGTTTAGAATGCTCCCTCCCTTCTTCCATCCTCCCCAACGTGTGAAAACCCAACTCTCTCTCTCTCTCTTGCCTCCCTACTCAAAGTTAAGGTATTCAAAGTTCCATGTCCTACCCCTCACCCTTAGCCTTCTATTTATAGGCAAAGGCTACGGTTAAGATTGCGTATCCCACACTGCCTTGGGAGCAATGAGGAATCACCTCCTTATTCTCATGGGTGTTTTGGCATATAAAATAATTGGGGTTTTTTTTTCTTAACCAAATTGAAAATCTTTATTGATATGTCTTCACTTTGGGGGAGGGGGAACCGTGGTTACAAGACAAGTAAATGGGAGATTACAGATAATAAAATTAAAATCCTCTAAAAAACAACACCAACAACCAACCAAACTAAGACAACAATTCTAAACAAAACTAACTAAAAAACAAGTCTAAACAGACCTAGAAAAATCAAAAAAACTTTAAACAAATCTAAATTCACTAAACAAAACTCGAGAAATGAACTAACGACGAAAAGAAGTGAGACCCAACCTATCTATCCGAAATATACCTTTCAGAGAACGTGGTAAAAGATGTTGTTTTTCGCAGATGACATTATTTCCCATTTCTTATTTTTTAATTGCAAAATGGGTTAAGACCCAATGGGACCTGTTATCTACCCTTTTAGACCAAATTTGGGCTTGAGAGGAGGTGACTTATTTATAAACAGGTTGACCTGAACCTAACCTTTCAGAAATATACCCAACAATGTGTTGGGCATCGAGCTCATGCAGAATCACTTCAATAATGTGTTGGAGATGTTCAGGCACGTATCAAGGATGGTATGAGTTCGTTGCGTTCCAGCCTAGGGGTATGTACCATGTACTTGTCAAGTTATTCTACGCAAATCTTGGGCAGGACGGCTAGGGGTGTAAGAACCCAACTCGTGATAAATGAATCCAATTAATTAAGAGAGGGGTAAAAAGTTAATTGTGCAGACTTCGTCGAGGAGACCATCATTCGTCGACGAAGGCTAGTAGATCCTCGTCGACGAAATTCAGAGGCTCGTCAACGAGGGAATGCCGAGAGGTTCGAAAAAATTGGAAATATCTGGCTCGTTAACGAAACCGCTATCTCGTCGACGAGAAACCCGGTGAACTCATCGACGAAGACGTCATCTCATCAACGAATCCACCTGATTCAAAGGGCTATAAATATCCAAATGAGTTGCTTCCAAGCAAAGTTAGCTAAATATCCTCTCTCTCTCTCTCTCTCTCTCTCTCTCTCTCTCTCTAGAAGTCGAAGCACTCTTTCTCTCTCTTGATTCTTCGCCGTTTGTCACTTGATTCATAAATCTGACGTTAGTGCGAGGATTAGGAAAGGATTCTCTACGTTTCTAGTGGATTGGAATCTCGTTTCAAGTAGTTTCAGGTTTCGGGGCAAAATCGGGGTAAGACTCGATTTTCTTTTCTAATTCGAAATATGTGTAGTTGTATGAGTTGTAAGCATGTATTGTACTGTGATTTATAGGTTTTGGAGTCTTGATTCATAGTTTTGAGGACCGTAGAGTTCGTAGTTGGATTTCGGGTTAAGGTAAGGGGATTCAGTTTATATCAGTTACTTTTTGAAATCGGGATCGGTAAACTTGTAGGCTACAATTGTATGTATGTTTTGGTAACTTATTTGGGAAAATCCATCGGGTAAAATATAAGATTTTCGGGTTACAGTTTTCTAGAAATTTTGGGATTTCGGATATCATCTCTGGTTTGTTTGGAAAACTGTTTGTTTTGTTTAAATTGTATTATTGAGATGACTATTATTCATATTTGTATAAAACTGTGTACTTGAATTGGAAAACGATATGATTTGCCATAAACCAAATAAGTGCGAAATGTATGGTTGTATGTAATTGTTCCAGGTATTTTGTAAAATAACTATGTGGCGGCTAATTACCGTACGCTGCGCCATGTACCGGTGTCAAAACCGTGGCCGAGAGTGTCTGACTCTATATCTGAGGGTGTGAAATATCACCTGTGTGTTCCGGCTGGTCACCGAGGGGTGTGAGCTACATTGTATTGGCAACGTAATCGCTGTGAAACTTCGGGTTTCATAGAGTAGTTGCGTATTAGTGTTAGCTACACCGTATTGGCAACGTAATCGCTGTGAAGCTTCGGGTTTCATAGAGTAGTTGCGTATTAGTGTGACGACACTAACCGTATGTTTGGGCATCGTATATAGTGGAATGGATTTGTGAAAATACTAGAATTGTATGGACCTGTATGGAAATGTTTTCGAACTGTATCGTATTGTATGGTGTTATGTTTTACGTAAAATAACACTGGTATGCCACACACTGATATAACCTGCTTTCTTCCTTACTGAGAGGTGTCTCACGTCAAATGTACGTACAAATGTTTTTTTAGGTCCTTCAAGTAGTCGTAATTAGCATCCTAGCATTTGGAAGCGGGGGATGTTGTTAGCTACTGCTAGTGCCTATTAGGTACGAGATTTTGTATCTGGGTTGTTGTGACGATTTTTGTAGACACCCGGGGTATGTTTTGTAATTATGAGAATGTATGTTCTAACTTTGTATAGACTCTGGTATGGTACTATACATGTATAGAAAGACTGTATTCCGCTGTGTATCTGATGAGTATGGTTGTGTATGTTATGATTGTAAGGGCATCTGTGTACCCCACGGGGTTGGACCCTCTTTTGGTGTTGTATCATGTATGTTTTATTTGATATAGAGACAGGTTAGGTTACTATATTCACACTTGGGATCCATCTGCGGGTTCGGGGCGTGACAGCTTGGTATCAAAGCTAACCAGGTTATTAGGTCTTGCAGACTTAGTTAGGTGTATTTATATGTACATAACAGAGTATAAGATGTAGGAAATGGGTAGTATAGGTCGAGGATTGTGTTGCTACTAGACAAGGACTCATTAGTGGTGTTCTGTGTCCTTCCTGGAATGACGATTTCATAAAGATCACGGCAAACCATTGATGAATTCATGTCAGTGTGACGGGACAATCCTAGACCCGTGGGATTGGTAGTTAACATGATTAGGTGATTGATTGTGTTAATTGTGTACGATATAGGAATTCTAATCAATTCCTATTCTATTTTCAGAATGGAGCCCAGGGATAATAACTTAGAAAGTGGTTCTGAGGGAACTGCAAGTGATGAGACTCCTTCTGTGCCTCGTGGGTTGACGAGGCAGGTTATGTGAGAGATTGGGCGGAGTGTTAGGAGACGCGAGAGCTCTCCTATCGATGCAGGGTGTACCATCGAGAGGTTCACACACATGCACCCTTCGACATTTATGGGAGGACCCAATCCGATTATGGCAGAGGACTGGGTCGAGAAGACCGAGAGGACTTTGGAAGTCCTCCACTGCACTAAGAGGCAGAAGGTCTTGTACCCTACCTTCCAATTGACTGGGGAGGCAAGGCGTTGGTGGACTACGGTGAGTCTGCTTAAGAGGCAGAGAGCTGGTCCATCTGGTATGATGTGGAGCCGCTTCAATGAGGTATTTTTTGAGAGATACTTCCCGATCTCCACTCGGGATGCGAAGGCCGTTGAGTTCTCGGGCTTGACCTAAGGAACTCTGACGGTGCAAAGGTATGCCTCCAGATTTATCGAGTTATCTCGGTTTGCGCCGTACTTGGTTCCAAATGAGCACGAGAAGGCTCGAAGGTTTGAGAGGGGTCTGAGGAAAGACATTCTTCGTCTTGTGGGGATACCGCAGATCTCCGTGAGTTCTCTGTTTTTGTGGATAAAGCCACCATAGTTTAGACCGATCTTCGAGGTGATGAGGTGGTGCAGGAACAGAGGAAGAGGCCAATTTCTTCTGGTTCTCAGACTGGTCCTCGGTAGGTACAATGGAAGAAGAAGAAGAACTACAGTTCAAGTTATCGGCAAAATACCAAGCGGCAAAGTTATCAAGGGGATCCATCCTCCGTCCCGTGCACCAAGTGTCGTAAATGCCACGATGGGGAGTGTCAGCCGTTCTAGGGTAACTGCTACAACTGTGGCAAGTCGAGCCACATGTCATGGAGCTATTAGGTACCGAGGAGAGATAAGCCTACATAGAGCCAGAACCATAGAAGTAATCAGATGCCTTGGGGGAACTACTAGGCAACCACGGCTCCTGCAAGGGTATATTCACTTACTCCAACAGATGCAGAACACGCTGGGAATGTGGTGACGGGTACCATGTTACTACTTTCGACCATGTTACTACTTTCGAATAGAGCTGTTGTTTTATTTGATTCGGGAGCAACCTATTCGTTTATATCTGCTAGTTTTGTGAAGTTATGTAAGGTTGAAACCTGAGCTATGGATGGGAGATTGTCTGTGGATACGTCGACTGGGAGTGTAACGATCTGTAGTAAGATGTTAGGAAACTGCCCAGTTGTAATTCAGGGTAGACTGCTATCAGCGAATCTTGTAGTATACGACATGTCTGATTTTGATGTCATACTGGGGATGGATTGGCTATTCTCTAGTTTTGTGGTGATTGATTGTCATAGGAGAGTAGTAGTGTTCAGACCTCCTGAGGGGCAGGAGTACAAGTTTGTAGGATTGTGTGCACGTTCGACGCCACAGGTTTTATCAGCATTACAGGCGAGGAGGCTACTCTTGGATGGATGTAAGGGGTACCTAGTTTACGTGAAGGAACCGCCATGCGATGAGTTGAGACTCGAGGATATTTGGGTAGTTAACAAGTTTTCGGATGTGTTTCCTGAATATTTACCCGATTTACCTCCGGATCGTGAGGTGGAGTTTGCGATAGAGTTGCTACCTGGCAAGGCACCAATCTCTAAAGCTCCACACCGGATGGCTCCAACAGAACTTTGAGATTTAAAGGAGCAATTGCAGGAACTACTAGACTAGGTTTTTATTCGATCGAGTGTTTTGCCCTAGGGAGCTCCAGTTTTGTTTGTGAAAAAAAAGGATGGGTCGATGCGTATGTGCATTGATTACCGTGAGATTAACAAGGTGACGGTGAAGAACCATTATCCGTTGCCTCGTATTGATGATCTCTTCGACCAGCTGTAGGGAACACAAGTCCTTTTGAAGATCGACCTAGGATCAGGGTATCATCAGGTGAGGGTTAGATCTGAGGATGTAGCGAAGACTGCTTTTCGAACCAAATACAGCCACTATGAGTTCTTGGTTATGCCTTTTGGTTTGACCAATGCCCGGGCAATGTTCATGGATCTAATGAACAGGATTTTCCATGAGTACCTAGACCAATTTGTAGTGGTGTTTATTGATGACATTCTGATATACTCGAGGAGTTCAGAAGAGCATGAAAACCATCTGAGGTTGGTACTATAGATTCTGCGAGGGAGGAAGCTGTATGCCAAGCTAAATAAGTGTGAGTTCTGGTTGAATCAGGTCGCATTCTTAGGTCATGTGGTGTCTAAGGGCGATATCTCAATTTATCTTAGCAAGATTGAAGTTGTGGTCAACTAGATCAGACCAAAGAGTGTGCAGAAGGTTCAGAGTTTTTTGGGACTGGCGAGTTAATATCGTAGGTTCGTAGAAGGTTTCTCTAAATTGTCTGGATCTCTGAAACAATTGACCAGGAAGGGGGTGAAGTTTGGTTGGACTAGTGATTGCGAGTAGTGCTTTCTTGAGTTGAGGCACCGGCTGGTTACTGCTCTTGTATTGACCATTCCTTCGGGGGATGGCGGTTTTGTGATTTATGAAAACGCGTCCCTGAAGGGTTTGGGATGTGTACTTATGCAACGGGTTAAGGTAGTAGCCTATGCTTCTCAGGAACTTAAGGAGTATGAGAAGAATTACCCTACGCACGATCTCGAGTTAGTTGTGGTTGTTTATGCCCTGAAGATCTAGCGACACTACCTGTACAGTGTTCAGTGTGAGATTTTCACTGACCACAAAAGCCTCAGGTACTTTTCACGCATAAGGAGCTGAATATGCGGCAGAGGCGGTAGCTAGAGTTAATCAAGGACTACGATTGCACGATCAGTTATCACCCGAGGAAGGCTAATGTGGTAGCTGACGCATTGAGTCGGAAGTCAGAGCATGTGGCAGTATCTTCAGTTGTAGCTCAGCATCATATCAGGAGGGATCTGGAAAGCCTTGGCGTGGATTTGGTGCTTGGTGATTATCAGGCTTTCATTGCTAGCTTGGTGATCCAACTGACTTTGATTGAGCATATTAAAGTCGTGCAGGTTAATGATGCAGCGTTAGCTAAGATTGTGGAGAAAGTACAGCAAGGATTGGCTGCGGATTTTAACATCTTTGACGGAGGTGTGTTGAGGTTTGGGACTAGGTTGTGTGTTCCAAATGATGACGAGATCAGAAGGACGATTCTAGAGGAAACATATCGTTCTTTGTATACGGTACATTCGGATAGCACGAAGATGTATCGGGATTTGCGCGAGTCTTTTTGGTGGAGTGGTATGCAAAGGGATATTGCCCGGTTCGTGGAGCAGTTTCGGACGTGTCAGCAGGTGAAAGCTAAACATTAGAGGCCGGTAGGGCCGTTGCAGCCTTTGCCTATTCCGATGTGTAAATGGGAGCACATTTCCATAGATTTTGTTACCGGATTGCCGCCAGCGCTTCATGGGCAGAATGCTATTTGGGTAATCGTGGACAGGTTGATGAAATCTGCTAATTTTGTACCGATGAAGGTTAGCTACCCTTTGAGTAGGCTAGCGGGTATGTATGTGCATGAGATAGTGTGAATGCACAGAGTACTGGTGTCCATTGTTTCAGATCGAGATCTGAGGTTTACTTCTCGATTCTAGAAGAGCTTGCAGGAAGCACTGGGGATGAAGCTTACTTTTAGTACAACGTTCCACCCCCAGACTGATGGACAGTCGGAGAGGACGATACAGATCTTGGAGGATATGTTACGGGCTTGTGTATTAGACTTCGGTGGTAGATGGATTCAGTTTCTGCCATTGGTGGAGTTTGTCTATAACAATAGCTTCCAGGTTAGTATAGGGATGGCACCGTTCGAGGCTTTGTATGGATGGAGGTGTCGATCTCCATTGTATTGGGATGAGGTCAGTGAACGTTAGGTTTTAGGACTAAAACTCGTGCAGCAGGCGTCTGAGAAGGTGGGTTTGATCCGGGAGAGGATTAGTTCGGCTCAGAGTTGGCAGAAGAGTTACGCGAATGTTTGCCGCCGTGAGTTGGAGTTCAAGGTGGGGGGTAAGGTATTCCTTAGAATCACTTCGATGAAGGAAGTGATGAGATTCGGAAAGAAGGGCAAGTTGAGCCCGAGGTATATCGGACCATTCGAGATTCTAGAACGAGTGGGTCTGGTGGCTTACCGGATTGCACTTCCCCCAGCACTCTCGAGGATCCATGATGTATTTCACGTATCCATGTTGAGGAGGTACGTGTTAGATCCATCACACGTTATTAGTTACGAGTCTGGTGATTGGGGATACTTAGGCATATGAGGAAGTACCTTTTCAGATTCTATACTGGAAGGTTTAGAAGTTGCGTACCAAGGAAATACAGTTAGTAAAGGTATTGTGGCGGAATCACGCGGTTGAGGAAGCTTATTGGGAATTGGAAACAGAAATACACCGAAAGTATCCGCAGTTGTTCTGAGTAGCAGTTGGAAAGCAGGGTTGGTATGGGTATGTATGTATGTATGCATGTAGTACTCTATTATCATATTAGTATTGTGTGGTTAGTCTCTGGGAGAGTCTTGTAGTATGGTGAGCTCCCGAGACCATGTATGTATGTAACCACGGTATTCCTCCACCATAAGTGAGGGAATGTATGTATGTATCGTAATGGGGCTGCGTATAAATGGCCACCGGTTCTTCTTAGAGTATGTATGTATTGTAACGGGGCTGTGTATAAATGGTCGTCGGCTCATCTTAGAGTGTGTATGTATTCAGTAGTATGAATGTGTTCATAATGAGAGATTGCAAATTTCGAGGACAAAATTTTTGTAAGGGAAGTAGTTAGAACCCGACTCGTGATAAATGGATCCAATTAATTAAAAGAGGGGTAAAAAGGTAATTGTGCAGACTTTGTCGACGAGACCATCATTCGTTGATGAAAGCTACTGCCTCCTCGTCGACGAAATTCAGAGACTCGTTGACAAGGGAATGCCGAGAAGTTCAAAAAAATTGGAAATATCTAGCTCGTCGACGAAATCACCTTCTTGTGGACGAGAAACCTGGTGAACTCGTCGACGAAGACGTCATCTCGTCGACGAATCCACTTGAGTCAAAGGGCTATAAATATCCAAATGAGTTGCTTCCAAGCTAAGTTAGCTAAATATCCTCTCTCTCTCTCTCTCTAGAACTCAAATCTCTCTCTCTCTCTCTCTCTCTCTCTCTCTCTCTCTCTCTCTCTCTCTCTCTCTCCCCCTTGATTCTTCGTCGTTTGTCGCCTGATTCATAAATGTGATGTTACTGCGAGGATCAGGGAATGATTCTCTACGTTTCTAGCGGATCGGAATCTCGTTTCGAGTAGTTTTAGGTTTCGGGTCAAAATCGAGGTAAGGCTCGATTTTCTTTTCTGATTTGAAATATGTGTAGTTGTATGAGTTGTAAGCATGTATTGTACTGTGGTTTATAGGTTTTGAAGTTTCGGTTCGTAGTTTTGGGGACCGTAGAGTTCATAGTTGGATTTCGGGTTAAGGTAAGGGGATTCATCTTATATCAGTTACTTTTTGAAATTAGGATCAGTAAGCTTGTATGCTACGATCGTATGTATGTTTTGGTAACTTATTTGGAGAAATCTATCAGGTAAAATACGAGATTTTTGGGTTACAGTTTTCTGGAAATTTGGGGATTTCGGGTATCATCTCTGCTTTGTTTGGAAAACTATTTATTTTTTTTAAACTGTATTATTGAGATGACTGTTATCCATATTTGTATAAAATTGTATACTTGAATTGGAAAACGATATGATTTGTCGTAAACCAAATAAGTGTGAAATGTATAGTTGTATGTAATTGTTCCAAGTGTTTTGTAAAACAATTATGTGGCGGCTAATTACCATACACTGATGAGTATAGAAACATGAGTTTCAAAATGATTCTAGGTTTTGTGAAATCAGCTAGTGGCAGCTAATTACCGTACGTCGAAACAGCTATATGACGGCTAATTACCGTACACTGCGCTATGTACCGGTGTCAAAATCATGGGCGAGAGTGTCCGGCTCTATATTCGAGGGTGTGAAATATCACTTGCGTGTTCCGGCTGGTCACTGAGGAGTGCGAGCTACACTGTATTGACAACGTAATTGCTGTGAAGCTTCGGGTTTCATAGAGTAGTTGCGTATTAGTGTGAGCTGCACCGTATTGGCAATGTAATCGCTGTGAAGCTTCGGGTTTCATAGAGTAGTTGCATATTAGTGTAACGACACTGACCATATGTTTGGGTATCGTATGTAGTGGAATGGATTTGTGAAAATACTGGAACTGTATGGAAATGTTTTCGAACTGTATCGTATTGTATGGTGTTATGTTTTACGTAAAATAACACTGGTATGTCACATACTGATATAACCTGCTTTCTTCCTTACTAAGAGGTGTCTCACCCCGAATGTACGTACAAATGTTTTTTTAGGTCCTTCAGGTAGCCGTAATTTAGCATCCTAGCATTTGGAAGGGGGGGTGTCGTTAGCTGCTACTAGTGCCTGTTAGGTACAAGGTTTTGTATCCAGGTTGTCATGACAATTTTTGTAGACACCCGGGGTATGTTTTGTAATTATGGGAATGTATGTTCTAACTTTGTATAGACTCTGGTATGATACTGTACATGTATTGAAAGACCATATTCCGCTGTGTATCTAATGAGTATGGTTGTGTATGTTATGATTGTAAAGGCATCTGTATACCCCACGGGGTCAGACGCTCTTTTGGTGTTGTATCATGTATGTTTTATTTGATACAAAGATAGGTTAGGTTACTATATTCACACCCGGGACTCGTCTGCGGGTTCGGGGCGTGACAAGGGGTACTTTACTCGATTGTTCAACACCGATGTGTGCTTCGACAACGTGTACCTTGCAGAGACTTTTGATAGCCAACATGGCATCTTTGTCTATCCCAATTCCTCCTCCACTTGGATAAACGAGCAGGACTTCACGGTAAGCACTTTCGTGAATCTCGTTATGTAGCATCCTATAGTTGACCTCGCACACACTCCCAGCTACAAATCTTTGACTTTAAAGGCAAAGGTGGTACACCACATGATTTCTTATAATATACTGCCTAAGTCAAGATCTAGAGACCACGTTTCTTATCTCGACTGTTTTGTTATGTGGTGTCTGTTTGTGAGAAAGAAACTAGATCTTCCTAGATTGATCCTCCATCGGATGCTTGTTAAAACCGTTGGAAAAAGGATCATACTGCCCTATGGTGGCATTTTGTCTAGGCTGTTGTTAAGGAGAGGGTTACCAGGACTAGATTTGCAACCATCAAGAAAGTTAGGGCCTTTGACATCTTTAACTCCACCACCCTAAAACTCATAAGGTAAGAGCTCATTGGCAACATATGGTTGCCCACCATACCTGAAAGAGAGGTAGGAGCTCAAGAGGCCTCACAAGAGAAGCCTCATATGACATCAAATGCTGAGATTATGGTAGCCATCATCGGTCTGACTGCTTCATTTAAGGAATTCAAGACTTCCATGACAAAGCAGGCATCCTCCTCCCAGGCTAGACTTGATGCTCTCTATGGCGAGTTCTCCGAGTTTCAGTCTGATGTGCGGGTGAACTTTCATATCCTCGGTGAGTGCATGAGAGAGATGAATGATGAGGAAGATATTGGGGAGGATCAGATGGAGACGAGTGGTGATAAGGACAACGATCACGATGATGAGGAGACTTAGAGATGCACCGTGAGGATCAGCTACTCCATATTCTATCCATACTTTATCTATTTTATGAGTTATCTACATACACATACATTTATATATATATATATATGGGATTGTAATAACTGTAAACAACTTTTTATTTTTACTCTTTTGACTGTACACATTCACCACACATATACATAAACTAATACTAATACTCTATTGTGGTGATTGTCATTTTGATCATGCTCATATATATATATATACACACACACACACACACATCTGATGATGATTGGCTTGCATGCTTTGTATATTTACTTGATTATTCTACTAAAATGCATGTTTGTGATGAAAGCCTCCTGCATGGCGGATGCAGTGATTGAGAATTGCCTGCTGGTTGAATTAGGTTCTCGCATGCTCAAAACTCTTGATATACTGCTTGTTTGAGAATCCTTTTATGTAGGTTAATTTGGGAAATGTCATGTTTATAGATCGCATGCTACCGAATTTTTTATAGATATTTTCCCAAAAATGTTGAAATATTTTTCAAAATTGAAAATATATGTGCATGTAAATTTTGGTTTTTAAATTATCTACACTTAGCTCATTTTAAAACTTAAATCTTCTGGAGCTGCTTGTGGATATATATTTGAATGCTTTGAAATTGGTAGGTTTTTATGGGATAAGTTGTAACGACCCAAAGAATAATGATATTTAAACAATAAAGAGGGAGAAAAATGGAAACAGTAATAGAAGGAAGCAGCCGCATTCGTCAACGACATTGCATTTGGGAGGTGATAATTCCAAGAAAATTTCCCAGGCCTCGTCGATGAACACAGGGGTTTCGTCGATGAGGGTTCTTAAAGATCTCGTCGACGAGGTCCCGTCTCGTCAACAAGAAGATACCGAAAGAGGATTTTTGAGGTCTGAAATTCTTCAACGAGGATGTAGGTTCGTCGACGAACTTTCTATAGGACTCGTCAACGAGGTGACATGGCTCGTTGACGAATCTCGTTGTATAAATAGTGCTTAAACTCAGTTTTTATGCAGAATTTCAGCGCAGACTCTCTCTCTTTCTTCTCTTCTACGGCCTCTCCCTTTTCTCTATTCGATTCCGGCCCCATCGTTCGCCGGATCGATGATCTGAGATCACCACAACGCTCCTGGTGGAGTTCTCTTCATGTCTGCTAAGGCAGATCGTTAGTGGGATCAAGTTGAATTTCTTCCCATAATCAGGATAAGGCCTTCTAGTCAATTTTTGGCCTTCTATCAATTGTAGGAAATGATGTAGGCCAAGAAATATTCATATTCTGTTTTGGAAAATGTTGTTTCCAGGGTGTTGAGTGGAGAGCCCTGCGAAGGTAGGGACCGGTATATGATGAGGGCTTTTAATAGTCAGGTAAGGGAAATATGCTATGCTAGGTTATTTGAGTATGATTTCAGTATAAAATTATAAATGTTCTACCAGAGTATTATTCACAGCAGAGATTTATACAATTTATCAAGTATGATTAATATATTTTAAAATTACTGTGTGGCTTGAGAATATAGATATAGTACAGAAATATGTTTTATAGTATTTTCCTGAGTTATGTTTTATAGAATATACAGACAGTGGATATATTTTACAGCAATTACAGAAATACCATGATTATATAGTTTTATATTGCCATGACATATAGATTTACAGTTAGTTACAGAAACATAGTTGATATAGATACAATTTTCTAAAGTGTCATGGTTTATATAGTTATTACAGAATTATGGTAAAACGGATAGTTGTATATAGAGATGTATTATATAGTATCAGACCCTATTGGACCATTACAGATTACAGAGCACGGTACCGTAGTTACATACAGTATATAGAGTGCAACCACCTATTCAGATAATACGTGGTATAAAGGTCGATCGTATAGAGCCCACGAGTGGACAGGCTCCCCATCAGATATGGGTTGAGGAGGGCTAATCAAACTAATGGAGTATATTGATTTATTCCTGGTTGGCCAGCCAGGGTAGATCCCGCCTATGGGCTGCACAACCCTATCATGAGGGGTTAAATCATGATACACAGTTATCTACAGGGAAGTTTTCAGTTATTACTATGTTTATACAGATTTATAGAGACAGAATATATATATATATATATATATATATTATAAGTATTTTGAGTAGAAACCTAAAGTACAAATATGATAAGCAACCGAGAAAAGGTGATGGTTTATATTACTGGTATTGTTTTTACAGATTCTGTGATACATGATTATATAGTTATAGATTTTCACAGTATTGTAGCTTAATTGTCACACACTAGCAATAGCATATTTCATCTTACTGAGCGTTGGCTCATCCCATTACTTTAACATTTTTCAGGTGATCCAGGTAGGCGAGCAGACCAGACTCGCAGATAGAGGGGCCTCAGTATTGCCCTGACAGTGGAGTGAGTATTTTGGGAGTATTTTTGTAGCCCTAGTCAGTTGAGGGTATTTATGGAAAACAGTCACACATGTATATTTTGGGAAACATTTTAGCACTCTAGTATTGTATATAATTATATATGGTTATGTTATTTGATTTCCGCTTCTCGCTGCTTAGGTTGATGGTTGGGTTTAATTCAATTCGGTATCAGAGCATTATAGTTGTTATAGTATAGTATAAAAAAGAAAAAAAAAAACCCAATTAAATAGCAGGTTGTTACATAAGTCATAAATTTTCAAAACGATTACACATATTCTATATCTTTTCTAAGTGTTGAATATCTTAAAACTTGAGTTGTGCTTTCTTACATTGTGCTCAGGATAATTTTAAATAAAATGCATATTCTCAGGGGGAGCCACTTCACTTTAAAATCATACGGCTCTGAGAAAATGAAATGTATTTTGTAATCAAATTTTATATCTTGTGGAAATACATTAACAACTAGTATAAATGTGCACGTTTGTAAACTTTTAATTGGTATCATATCTTTTTTCCATGTAGTTATAACAAATGGTTTCGGTCCCACAAATCTTTTCTTGTTTCATACCTTGTGGAATGCTTATTTTTGCAAGCAAGCGAAAATCAAATATGATTATGATAGATTTAATTTTATAATCTTTTTGAAAGAATGAGTAAAAGCCAAATGAAAAATTAATCTTCATCCTTACATAATCATCATTTGGGGGAGAATAGGATATTAAGATTGCTAAGTCTTTTGTGTTGCATGATATTATTAGTTTTTGACTCATGTACTGTTTGAGTTGATTAATTGAAATGTGCTATATACTATTGATTGAAACTCAACACAGGTCACTTAGGTACAAAGTTATGATTGGGAATGATCTATTTTCAAACGGCATGCTGTCAATTTTTTTAAAAATCCTCCCAATATACCTTTTTGCATCTAAATGATGTTCTTGCTTTCATGCTATAATTCTTAACCCTTTTTGCTGTTGCCAAAAGGGGGAGAAAAGGAAAAATTGGGTACATTGCTAAATTTAAATTTAATTACCCATGGATAAATTGCTAACTTTAAATTTAATTATCCATTGATAAATCATTTAAATTGAACGTTAATTGTCTTTATGCATAAAGTCAGGGGGAGCCTTTCTTGGCTATACCTACTTTTGCATAAAGTATTTGTCATCATAAAAAAGGGAGAGATTGTTGACCTGATAGGTCACACCCTGTTTTGATCATGACAAATACTCTTGGTACTGATGGTTGTACTAAGGCTTGCATGCAGGTTCACCTTGCGTGCGTACTTGAACTGAAAGATATTCCATGATGGCGTGCGGTGTTCGTGCCGATGAATGAAAAAGTTTGTGTTGTATTTGTAATTCTTTTTCACTTTCTTCATTTTGGGATGTCATATTATTATGGACTATACATTCCTATGGTTTGTAATAATTTGCATCATGCATGATAGGTAGGTATGCTCAAACAAACCCTAGTTGGACCTTAGGTACCTACACTTAGTGCATATAGTCCCCAACATCACTTATTATATTTGAGGAATTAAATAAGGCAAAATTTGACTTTAATTAAAAATCTTGAGAGAGCTTGAATGACTGAACCTGTGGCGTTTAAAACGCCTCGAGCGATCGCATCCCGAACAAAGTCAAATTGTTGACTTCTTGTTTGGCAAACCGAACCAATTTGAACGTATCTTCCTCGGTCACCCGAAACCATGCTAGAACACTTTTCACCAACCCATGCGCCCGAACCTTCATGTTCAAGAAGGCCTCGGGCAACCGAACTTGTTAGTTCGGTTAATTGAACTTATTTTCAGGCACCTGAACCTCAGACAAAATGCTTCTGACTTTTGTTCAGCCAATCGACCCTAACTTCAGGCACCCGAACCCTTAAAAATTGATTTTCTGACTGAGTCTATTTGAGCACCTGAACCTCAGATCGGGCACCCGAATCTCTCGGGTTGAAATAATTTTTACTAAAATTGAAAGGGGTAAACTGGGTTAATTTTTCTAAACTTGTTTTAAACTTTTCTAAATTATCCCCAAATCTCCAACAGTAAAAAATTTCCCCTTGCCTATATATATGTTCATTTGCAATAATTAGTAAGGATTAGCAAATTGATTAAGGCCAAAATTCTCTCAAATTTAAAAATCCCTTTTTAGCCTATACTACTCCCAAACACTTATACACTCCATTCTCCTTGATCTTTAAAGTGTTGTGAGTATTTCTAAAGTGATTGTGCTTAATCTTCCTAGCTAGTACTCTCATTTTCTATATTGTTTGATTGATTTTATTTGAGAGTATAACATTAAGTTCTTTCACAAATTTCATTTGATAAATCTTGTGTGGGAAGACTTAGTGCATTATGGTTCTTGCATTGTCATTGCAAGGTACCTAAGCCTATATTTTTATGTGCAAAAATCATTTTCAAAGCTTACATTCAAACTTCCATTGTGCTTAGTATATTGAGAACATCTTGTTAAAGTCGTTTGAATCATCTAGCTAGCATATTTGAAACCTTGATATAATATTGTGATATTTAAATATTGTGTTTCAAATCTTGCTTAGGTTTACACTCTTGTTCATTGATTGATTATCTATACTTGACTGTGTGTTTAGCACACATTAGAGCATTGAGCATATTTACATATCATACGTGCTTGCAATATTGCTTGAGCTATACTGGTGTGCATATCTACTTATGAAGAAGCGTATTTTCGTGTACAAAAATTTCATATCATTTATTGTATTCTAGGCGTGGGCCTAAAGAGGGAGAGTAGCTCTGTGGAATAGTTCCGGACTGGCTTAGACCTGGTTAGAAAAGTTAGGTGCACCACCCTGGTAAAACGTGTTGTATTAGGTGTTGCTCCACCCGTTTAAGTGAGTCATAGTGGAATCCTTGTGCTGGTGTAGCCAAGGCGGGACGTAGGCAATTTAGCCAAACCTCGATAACATATTGTGTGTATTGTTTATTTTTCCGCACTTTACTTTTATTGCACGTGTATGTTTATTTATTGATTGCATAAACTGACCATAGGTTATGTAATACTGTTGTTAAACCGGTTGACCTAGGCAGTAATTTTTAAATACTCAATTCACCCCCCCTCTTGGTGTTGCACCAAAGCTAACACTACTTACGCATCAGGCCATGATACTGATAATCCTTTACATCCGTTGAGTAAGAACAAACTTTACGACTCTGATTTGGATTTACAAGTTTCTTTGGCAACATTGAAGGACCAGCTAGGACAAGGTGTGCGTCATTTTCAGCGGGTGATTACCCGTCCTTCAAAAATGAATCTATGATTGACACAATGCTAGTGTGGAATGTAAGAGGTTTGGGAAGATCGAGGAGGAGGTTGAAAGATTTAGTTAGACGTCACCGAGTTGCTATTTGAGGCTTGATACATCTTGACAAAATTGGTCTTCCTATTTTAAGAGTCTAATGTGTCGTTTTGTTTTCGTTTCGTTTTTGTTCTGTTTCGTGTATATCTGTTTATAGTTTCTTTTACTGGAACCTCGATTTTCCTCCACCACAAGTGAGAGGTTTTCTAATAAAGATAGGAGGTACCACCCACTTAAAAAAAAAAAAAATTGGCAATGTCATGGAAAAAATTCACGACAATGGTAAATTCTTGAAAAATACTGTGTAAAGCATGGAAAAATAATTGACATACCTTAAATAAGCAAGTGTGCGAAGATGATATGTTAAAAATGGCAAAAACAACACCTAGTGCTAAACATTAAATTTTTTTAGATGTCTCTACACAACGTGTTGTGACCCTCAAATTCCTTAACATAAAATGTAATATAATGAATGGAAAAGTCAACCTGAACCCGTGAGTAACGGGGACACCTGTCAATCACAGCGGAAACCTAAACAACAACAATCATAAAATTTAAATCATCCATCCATCAAGCATAATACCAGAGTTTACTACAATCATCATGATACTGTATTTATATACATCCCCCAAAATATCAAAATAACTCTAGGATCAAACACAAAATACTCCAGATCCTAGTACAAAATCTTACCCTCCTAACGGGGTAATAACACTGACTCCACGGCGGCTACGACCCACCGGTCATTTAGGATTTCCTAAAAAATTAATTAATGTTGGGGGGTGAGACACATCGCAGTAATGGAAAATAAACTAAATACAATTGTGTGGCAACATTAACATTTAATGCAATTATACATATATAGTACATTTCATAACTCTGTAAACATTCATCATATCGTATTGGATAACCATATATTTTCATATTTGTTAATAAATCATAACATACATAAAACATTTGTTATAACTGTAATACTGAAAACATACCTAGGATGAATAGTTAGCTAATGTCATGTATTAACCCCCATGACGGGTTGTGCAGCCCGAAGGCAGGACCCGACAATGGCTGGCCGACCACTGTCGAGTCAAATATGCCTATAAGTACGATGGGCCCGCCATACCTTGGTCTAGACTGCCAGGTGGACGTCCACACTCTACTGAAAGCCACATCGACTATCCATCTCCCACCACCTTGTGGGGTGGTTAGCACTAATTTAAAAATAGATATCTGATCTACATATAGCTACGGTACCGAGCTCCTGAATTGAACTAAACTAACATTCGGGTTCTGATAACATATAGTACATGGTAATATAGCATCTTTCATAATTTCATAAATACGGCCTCGAGCCGAAATCATACATAAATATGGCCTTACGCCGATAACATAAATACATGGCTTCGCGCCAGAATCGTTTCAGGTATATACATTCTGAAAATAAATCATTGATCATATATTCGTCAAAATCATCACAACATAACTCATCTTTTCATAATACCTGAAAACATGCTTTGCTCGTAAAATCTTTCATATCATAATAAATTTCACGTAAAATAATATTCATGCCACACATGTGCTGTTTAAAGTCACACTTTATATTCTAAAATCGTGATTTTCTGATATCTCATACATACATATACATTTTGACATCATAGCAGTATTTTCCCAATCGTACATTTCATTCGTAATAAACAAATATAACATATGTTTTTCTAAAAATATATTTATTCATAACTAATAATAATTTGCATGGAAAGTAATTGCTTTAGTTTATTCCCTTACCTGGCTACTGAGAAAACCCCTAAAATATCCTAGCCTAATCCCACATAGGATTTCCTGATCATTACCCTGAAACTGAAAACTCCCAATATTAAACTTCAATATTTTCATTGCGTACATCATTTCCTATAACTACCATAAAACCAAATTTGGCTTAAAAAGCCTTACCTCAACTCAGGGATGATTTCCAACTTGCTTTCTCCAATGATCCGCTTCCGCAGATTTGAAGAGAACTTCCCCATGAGCGTCGTGGTGACTTCGGATTGTTGATCCGACATAAATTTGGCCCAAAAATGATGTGAGAGAGAGAGAGAGAGAGAGAGAGAGAGAGAGGGCTGAAGGGGAGAGAGAGAGGGCGAAGGTTGCTTAATAATGAAGTTAAAAATCGGATTTTTGATATATATAGAACTGGATTCGTCGACGAGCCACGTCATTCGTCGACGAGTCCTTCAATAATTTCGTCGACGAAATTCAGTCCTCGTCGACGAAATTTAGCCTGTTCAAACTCTCTCGGTATTTCTTCGTCGACAAAATTCAGTCTTCGTCGATGAATTTTCTAAAGCCCTCGTCGACGAATCCCCTATATTCGTTGACGAAGCCCTAATGTCTCCCTTTGGTTTTTCCTTCCAAAATACAATGTCGTCGACGAAGTCAACTTCCTCCTTCTGTTACCGTTTCCATTTCCCCTCTTCTTATTATTTAAATTCCATTATTATTCGGGTTGTCACATTCTCCCCTCCTTATAATATTTCGTCCTTGAAATTTACTATTCATATAATTCATCATCCCCTATTAGGCAAAATGGTCTACTTACTTTGTCACTCACCCTCACTTATGGCGGAGGAATACCGTGGTTACAACTCAAGTTCTGGGAGATTACATATACCAAAAGAAAATTTCCCCCAGACTAAAATATCCCTTACTACTAAAACATTACATGTACCTGCAAAAGAAAACTACATATTTACTCAAATTTCTACTTACATTTAAACTTTTTGGAATAATTGCGGATATTTCTGTCGAATATGTTCCTCAGGCTCCCAAGAAGCCTCTTCTATAGCATAATTCCTCCATAGAACTTTTACCAGAGGAATCTTCTTATTACGTAATTCATGTTCCTTTCTATAAATAATCTGTACTGGTACCTCCTCATAAGTGAGCGAATCACTGAGCTCTAACTCACCATAACTGATAATATGAGAAAGGTCTGGAATGTATTTCCTTAACATAGATACGTGAAATACGTCATGTATTCTGGATAGTGTAGGTGGCAAAGCTAGCCTGTAAGCTACCGACCCCACTTTCTCTAAAATCTCAAACGGACCAATAAACCTAGGGCTAAGTTTACCCTTCTTACCCAACCTCATAACTCCTTTTAACAAAGCTATCTTCAAAAATATGTGACCACCCACATCAAACTCCAAATTCCTGCGGCTATGGTCTGTATAACTCTTTTGTCGGTTTTGAGCTGCACTGATTCTTTCCCTGATAAGTCGTACCTTATCGTACACCTGTTGTACCAATTATGGTCCCACAACTCGCCGCTCGCCTGTCTCATCCCAATACAAAGGGGATCGACATCTCCTACCGTATAGTGCCTCAAACAGTGCCATGCCAATACTGGACTGGTAACTGTTATTATACGCGAACTCCACTAGTGGCATGAACTGAGTCCAACTACCCCCAAGGTCTAAAAAACATGCTTGGAGCATATCTTCTAGTGTTTGTATCGTCCTCTCAATCTGTCCGTCTAACTGAGGATGGAATGTCGAACTAAACGATAACTAAGACCCTAGAGCTTCCTGCAAACTCCTCCAAAATAGTGACATGAATCGCGGGTCTCGATCTGATATAATAGATACAGGCACCCCATGAGAACGAACTATCTCCTGAACGTAAATCTCTGTCAATTAGCTGAGGGAATAGCTAATCTTGATAAGGAGAAAATGGGCAGACTTAGTCAACTGATCTACTATCACCCAATCGCATTCTGACCATGCGACGTCGACGGCAGCCTTGAAACAAAATCCATGGATATATGATCCCACTTCCACTCTAGAATAAATAGTGGCTGCAATTGACCCGCTGGTCTCTGGTGCTCAACTTTTACCTACTAGCACATCAAGCACTGGGCTACATACTCGGCAATCTCCCTCTTCATTCCAATCCACCAATAAAACTCTCGCAGGTCCCTGTACATTTTCGTACTACCAGGATGAACTGTATACAAGGATTTGTGAGCCTTAACCAAAATAGCCCTCCTAATGTCAGTATTAGCAGGAACACATAATCTAGAACGGAACCGTAAAGCTCCATCATCTGAAATGCAGAATTCCTCCCTTTGACCACTCTGCACTCTATTCATCACCTCTACTAATTCTGGATCTTCTTTCTAGGTGGCTTTAATTCTTTCCTGTAGAGTAGGTTGTACCACTAGGCTGGCGATACATACTGGAGTATTTCTCTCTATCAATTCAATGTTGAGTCTTTCCATACGGATTTCCATAACTGCCAATGCTGATACTCCAGACTTCCTACTCAGTGCATCAGCTACCCCATTTGCTTTCCCTGAGTGGTAACTGATAGTACAGTCAAAATCCTTAATCAACTCTAACCACCTTCTCTATTTCATATTCAATTCCTTCTAGGTGAAGAAATATTTTAAACTCTTGTGGTCGGAGAAAATCTCGCACTGCTCGCCGTATAGGTAATGCCTCCAAATTTTCAATGCATGCACCACTGCAGCCAACTCAAGATCGTGGGTAGGCTAGTTCTTCTCGTACTCTTTCAACTGTCTAGACGCATACGCCACTACCCTGTCATGCTGCATCAATACACAGTCAAGTCCCTTTAAGGATGCATCACTATAAATAGTGTACCCCTCACCCCCAGATGGGATGATCACTACTGGTGCTGTGACTAGCCTCTGCTTCAGTTCCTGAAAACTATGCTCACAGCTGTCGTTCCACTCAAATCTGGCATTCTTCTTCCTCAATCGTGTTAGAGGCCCTAATAAAGCTGAGAACCCCTCAACGAAACGACGGTAATATCCAGCTAAACCTAAGAAACTCCTAATCTCCTAAACATTCCTTGGTCTAGCCCAGTTCACTACCACCTCAATCTTATTGGGATCTACAGAAATTCTGCCTCTTGAGATAACATGCCCCAAAAACACCACTTTCTCGAGCCAGAAATCACATTTACTGAATTTTGCATACAACTTCTACTTTCTAAGCATCTGCAAAACTTGCCTCAAATGTATCTTGTGCTCCTCATAGCTTCTCGAATAAACCAGTACATCATCAATAAAAACAACAACAAATTGATCTAGGTATTGGTGGAAGACTCTATTCATCAAGTCTATAAATACCACAGGAGCATTCATCAGACCAAATGGCATAACAAGAAACTCATAATGCCCATACCTGGTCCTAAACGCTGTTTTCGATATATCATCTTCTCTCACGTTCACCTAATGATAACCTGATCTAAGATCGATCTTAGAGTACACCCGTGTACCCTGGAGCTGATCAAACAAATCATCGATACGGGGTAGAGGATACTTATTCTTAATTGTCACTTTATTAATCTCTCTGTAATTTATGCACATCCTCATAGACCCGTCCTTCTTCTTTACAAATAGCACTGGAGCTCCCCACGGAGATACACTAGGTCGTATGAAACCCTTATCAAGCAAATCCTACAATTGGTCTTTCAGTTCCGCCAACTCTGTTGGCGCCATTCGGTACGGTGCTTTAGAAATAGGCGTTGTACCTGGAAGTAAATCAATAGGAAAATTTACTTCACGACCGGCGAAAAACCTGGTAATTCATCTGGGAACACGTCTATAAATTCTTTCACCACAGGCATATTGATAAGCTTCAATTCATTTTCTGATGTTTCTTTCACAAAAGCCACGAATCCCAGACAGCCATTCTGAAGCAGTCTTCTCGCCTGAACAGCTGAGACCATCTGAGGTAAGGATTGCACTCGTGACCCTGTAAATCTAAATTTTGGTTTCCCTGGATGTCTAAATATCACTTCCCTTGCACGACAGTGTATAATAGCAGAATTAGCTGCTAGCCAATCCATGCCAAAGATAATGTCAAACCCGTGCATATCCAGCACCACCAAATCAGTTGATAAAATTCTCCCCTGAACATCAACTGGGCAACCACGGAGCATCCTACTACATCTCACCGCTGACCCGGTTGGTGTAGCCACTAACAGTTCAACATCTAATGATTGCGTTTCTGCCCCACATAATTTAACACACTCTAAGGATACAAACGAATATATGGCATCAGAATCAAAAAGTGCAATAACTCTAAATGAAAACATACTAATAGTACCTGTCACCACATCGCCGGCAGCCTCAGCGTGGCTAGGTGTCAAAGTGAAAACTCTAGCTGGGGCCATATTCCTCTGCTGGCCTCCTCGTGGCGCCTAGTAACCTCCTCGTGCAGGTCTAGGAGTAGAAGCAGCACCAGTTTGCGTCGAACACTCCCTCATCATATGTCTTGGCTCCCTGCACCTGTAACAGACACCTCACCTGGCACGACACTCCCCTAGGTGCCTCTTCCATCAAAATGGGCAAGCTGGAGATAGCTGCACACCCTGGAAATCGCGATTCCCGATCTCCTATCTTTGGTTTCTATAATAGCCACCTCTCTTCCATGAACCACGTCCAACACCCTACTGGGAACCAGAAGGTGTGGATCTCTTCTTCTGCCTCTGCTCCTCAGCCTCCAATCGCTCACCAATCTCTGCTATAGTGGCTCTATCCACTAGCTCAGCAAAATTTTGCAACTTCAGAATCGATACCTGCTTATAAATTTCCCTCCTCAGACCTCTCTCAAACTGTTGTACCTTCTTCACCTCATCCGGAATAATGTACGGGGCGAAGCGGGATAGCTCGATGAACCTCACCACGTACTGCTGTACTGACAGCTGTCCCTGTTTCAGATTCAGGAACTCCTCAATCTTAGCCTCCCTAGACAAGGCTGGAAAATACCTGTCGAAGAATATTTCTTTAAATCGCTCCCATGTCATCTCCACAGGTATAGCCCTCTACTGCTCTAAAAGTCTCACTGCTGACCACCATCTCTCGACCTCCCCAGTCAGTCTATAGGTGGCAAACAGCACCTTCTGCTCCTCTGAACACTGTAGCACTACAAATATTTTCTCTATCTCCTGGACCTAGTTTTCAACAACTGCAGGATCTATCCCTCCTGAGAACGCTGGAAGACTCATCTTAATAAACTTCTCAATTGAACTACCGTGGCCTGCTGATGGACCACCCGGTTCCTTCGAACTCCGAGCAATTTTTGCCATAACCTGTTCTGCCACGCTGCGTAAAACGGCATCTGAATCACTACCCGCAGTGCCTAAGGGCCTAGTACCCTCACTTCCACTGGCGTGGGCACTATTGCCACCAAGGTTCATTCTGAAAGACAAATAACTTAACTCAAAACCCCTTCACTATACATGTCACTCAACTTATATAGTATATTCTCCTAATTAACTCGTCACTCCTTATCTCAATTCAAGGCTCAATCCTGCAACCTAGATACCCAACCCGATGATAGTTTACAATGACTTTCCTGAAATCATCATCCCAAAAAAATCACACAAACCACCACGGAAGTCCTGCATTTAGACTACAAAACTAGACCTTAAATCCTCTTATCCTATACTCTGGTATTATTACTACTGCACTCTAGAGTCTACAGAATCTAGTATCCTAGGCTCTGATACCAAATGTAGTGACCCTCCAATTCCTTAACATAAAATGTAATATAATGAATGGAAAAGTCAACTCGAACCCGTAGGTAACGGGGACACCTGTCAATCACAGCGGAAACCTAAACAGCGGCAATCATAAAATTTAAATCATCCATCCATCAAGCATAATACCAGAGTTTACTACAATCATCATGATACTGTATTTATATACATCCCCTAAAATATCAAAATAACTCTAGGATCAAACACAAAATACTCCTGATCCTAGTACAAAATCTTACCCTCCTAATGGGGTTATATCACTGATTCCACGGCGGCTATGACCCGCCGGTCACTCAGGGTTTCCTGAAAAATTAATTAATATTGGGGGGTGAGACACATCTCAGTAAGGGAAAATAAACTAAATACAGCTATGTGGCAACATGAACATTTAATGCAATTATACATATACAGTACATTTCATAACTCTGTAAACATTCATCATATTGTACTGGATAACCATATATTTTCATATTTGTTAATAAATCATAACATACATAAAACATCTGTTATAACTGTAATACTGAAAACATACCCAGGATGAATAGTTAGCTAATGTCATGTATTACCCCCCATGACGGGTTGTGCAGCCCGAAGGCGGGACCCGACAATGGCTGGTTGACCACTGTCGAGTCAAATATGTCTGTAAGTATGGGCCTACCACACCTTGGTCCGGACTGCCAGGTGGACGTCCACACTCTACTGAAAGCCACATCGACTATCCATCTCTCACCCCCTCGTGGGGTGGTTAGCACTAATCTGAACGTAGATATCTGATCTACATATAGCTACGGTACTGAGCTCCTGAACTGAACTAAACTAACATCTAGGTTCTGATAACATATAGTACATGATAATATAACATCTTTCATAATTTCATAAGTACGGCCTCGTGCCGAAATCATACATAAATACGATCTCGTGCCGATATCATAAATACAGTCTCGTGTCGATAACATAAATATGGCCTCGTGCCGATAACATAAATACGACCTTGCGCCGATAACACAAATACATGGCCTCGCACCAGAATCATTTCAGGTATATACATTCTAAAAATAAATCATTGATCATATATTGGTCAAAATCATCACAACATAACTCATCTTTTCATAATACCTGAAAACATGTTTTGCTCGTAAAATCTTTCATATCATAATACATTTCACATAAAATAATATTCATGCCACACATGTGTTGTTTAAAGTCATACTTTATATTCTAAAATCGTGATTTTCTGACATTTCATACATACATATACATTTTGACATCATAGCAGTATTTTCCCAATTGTACATTTCATTCGTAATAAACAAATATAACATATGCTTTTCTAAAAATAGATTTACTCATAACTAATAATAATTTGTATGGAAAGTAACTACTTTAGTTTATTCCCTTACCTGGCTATTGAGAAAGCCCCTAAAATATCCTAGCCTAATCCCACGTAGGATTTCCTGATCAATACCCTGAAACTGAAAACTCCCAGTATTAAACTTCAATATTTTCATGCATACATCATTTCCTATAACTACCATAAGACCAAATTTGGCTTAAAAAATCTTACCTCAACTCAGGGATGATTTCCAACTTGCTTTCACCAACGATCCGCTCCGACAGATTTGAAGAGAACTTCCCCAGGAGCGTCGTGGTGACTTCGGATTGTCGATCCGGCATAAATATGGCCCAAAAATGATGAGAGAGAGAGAGAGAGAGAGGGTCGAAGGGGAGAGAGAGAGGGCGAAGGTTGCTTAATAATGAAGTTAAAATCAGATTTTTGATATATATAGAACTGGATTCGTCGACGAGTCCTTCAATAATTTCGTCAACGAAATTCAATCCTCGTCAACGAAATTCAACCGGTTCAAACTCTCTCGGTATTTCTTCGTCGACGAAATTCAGTTTTTGTCAACGAATTTTCTAAAGCCCTAGTCAACAAATCCCCTGTATTCGTCAACGAAGCCCTGATGTCTCCCTTTGGTTTTTCCTTCCAAAATACAATGTCATCGGCGAAGTCGACTTCCTCCTTCTGTTACCGTTTCCATTTCCCCTCCTCTTATTATTTAAATTCCATTATTATTCAGGTTGTCACACAACGAATGCTCAAATTTAAGTTCCATAAAATCAATTGTTCAAAGTATGTGTGCAACATAATATAAAGAGGCGCATGTAGAATGATTGATTTGCATGAATATATATATTTAATCTGACATAAATATATGCATGATGAGCATTGTAGTGTTGATGGGCTTTATGATATGTTTTCTTTATTAGTGAAAAAAAAATTAAATGCAATGCTTGAGAAATGGGCATACATAATTGTGTAATTATACAAGTGGAAGACTATGGTTTGTTCAGCTAGCAAAAAAAAAAAAAAAATACAAAAGAATTTTGCTTGAATAACTTACTTGTGAAAAAATGTTGTAGAAATTCACTAACGCAATACAAGCATAACATTCTAAAGATGCCATCACATAATAAGTTGAGAATTAAGGTTTGGCAACACTGAATCACCATTGTTTGAATCTAAAAGGTTTTAGTTAGAAATAAAAGATGAAAATAAATCTAGAAATCAATAAGTTGAAGATGATTTGATGAAGAATGGGCTGATAATGATATAAGCTAACATTGAAATTAGCACAGTCGCCATTGTTATGAGTTATGTGGTGAGATGTAGTGATGGGGAGAATCTCTATAGGTCACCGTCGTCATTAAGACTAAAGATAAGTCGAGAACATATACTATTGAACTACAAGATGGTATGGGAGAGGATATGAAGATCAATGTGCACTTTATAAATACTCATGAGAAAATAAATCAACATTGCAAATAAATAGCTCTATAATTGTACAAACACCAATGCATAGAGATAAAAGTAAAAAAGAAAGAAAGAAAGAGAGAGAGAGAGAGAGAGAGAGAGAGAGAGAGAGAGAGAAGTTTTTGCAAACCTAAAGATTAAGATAAATTTTTTGCTACTGTTCATGAGTATGGGGTTGATCAAGAATTGGATGCATGTGTTGAGGATCACACAACTCATTCCACCGAGGCTTCCCAAATATAGCTGCATTGACCTCCATGATTGTAGATAATTTCATTCATTCTAGGATATTAGTTTCCATTATATATGTGGTATCATTTAATTGTAATTATTCTTTGTAATTATAAATACATTATCCACACCCATGCTAATGTGTGGTGATTTTACAAACACTCTCATGGTATCAGAGCAAGGTCGTGGGTTCGAGCGCCCCAGGGTAGTTGCTGGGGGGGAGATTGTTGGCTTTATGGGGGCCAGCAATCAACCCTGTTGCATTCTGGTAAAGGCCCAAGGATCGCATTGGCTTGGTGGGTCAAGCCTGTGGCACCTCTCATGGTTTGGTGCTTAAATTTTTTTTTTCCCTTCCCAGCCATCGAGTCTCCCATAAACTAGAGACCAAACCCGTCGCCGAAGGTCATCACCCAACTTCGACATCATCATCAACGTCGTCTTCAAGAACCCTTGCCGATTGCACTATCGCTACCCCACCCCCCCTCTTATTTTCCTCTTTCGATCCTTCCCCTGCCTCACGCGACTCCAACCATCACCACTCTCGTTCTCCATCATCGATTGTTGCCGTTTTTTCAATGATCTGATTTGTAGCACCTTCAATTGCGTCTCCGACAGTTTCGCCACCGATCTTCATCTCTGTCGTTGTTTCTAATGGCAGCCACCACCCTCGCACCTCCATTGCCTTCTGTCACCGTCATTGTTTCCCGTCGTCACTGCTTACCTCCCTACTAATCCACCTCTAGATTCACAGCAGTTGCAGCAGTATCTGAAATGCAGCAGACCCGCACAGCTTTTCTGCACCCTGTGCGTTCTCGCTGTTGACTTTTTGTTTATCGACGACTCTCTGTTCTCGTCATCATCTCTGATTGACATTGTAACACCCCAAACCTGAAAACAATGCCCAACGTGTTATTCTACTTAAATCATGCTCTGTGGCGCCCTAAACCACCTGGTGGGATCTAGGTGCCACTTAATCTATTTTCTTGTACCTATTATTCCAATTACAATTACGCAACGGAAAACATAACTACAATCCTCAACCAATACAATACCAGAGTTTTCTGTATCTATCCACATTCCAAAATAAACCATTCATCCACCTGTATCCACATATAAACATATCTTCAAAAACATAATCTACAACTTCCAGTATTCACAACTCAGAAGACTTAAAACATAAAACATAAAACTTATACATCCCAAAAGTACCATCAAAATTTATACCTTTTTTCTTTCTACATTCAAAAATGCTCTAACGACCCCGAGCTCTCTAAGCTCGATCACGTGGAGATCCTAAAAAAGATAAATTTGTATTCAGGTGAGACACATCTCAGTAAAGGAAGAAACAATATATTTAATCAGCATGTGGCCTACATGAGGTTTGTAAATAACATATGTATATGTATTCATCATTTGCATATCATTATCATAATTTGTAAAATCCTTTCCTGAGCCTGATCAAACACATGCAAGATATTTTACCCACGAGAATACCTAATGATTGGGGTGATTGCCCGTCCATGCAAGTAACACCCCTCTGCTCTAATACGTTAGGCAATCAATGGTCACAACTGAAGCATATTAGGGCACTTACCTTACTTAGTAAGCCCTCAAGTAAAAAAGTAATATCATACTCACATAATTCATACAAAGGTTTACCAACAAAGGCTCCCAAGAATAAGGAAATTTACCCGCTCATACATGTAATTTCTTTTTGCCTTATTACATTATGCAGCCTACTACTACATGTGATGCCTACTAGGGCACTCATCTTTCTCAGCAAGCCCTTGAGCGAAGAGTTTGCCCCGCCCATATAAATACATATCATACTAGCATGAATACTAATACTACAATAATACATTACTCAGTCTGTCATTTATACTGTATTTCTCATTTGTTCATGTTCTCAGCTTTGACATTTTGAAACGACCTACTAATAAAACAAAATCTTTTTCCCCTATTTTAATATCCAACAACAACCTAAACAGCGGAAGGCCATTCATATAAAATAAATCCACATATAATACAATATCAGAGTGTCTAACCAGTCCATAATATATAAACATCACTGTTCCTCAAAACTACCCTTACTGATACTAAGGGTTTACAAAACATACCACCCAAAAAGTAATGCTCACTCTCAAAAAGGGCAGTACAACAGCCCCTCTATCTGCGAGCCTACTCCGCTTGCCTGGCTGGTTCACCTGAAAAACAATTCAACACTGGGATGAGCCAATGCTCAGTAAGACGAAACATGCTATTACTAGTGTGTGGCCACTGAGCTATAGTCAGTAAAAACAATCTGATTTAGGAATAATATGAATAATGTAATCTGAAAATGGTGATATTACATAACGTATAATAAAACCGTTAACTATATTATTTAACATGTCAATCTGTATGAAACTACTTTTCATATTAATACTACTATTTCTAAAAAATCTACTTATACTTATAATATTTGAGAAAATTTCCCTGAATGGCTGTATGTCATGATTTAACCCCTCATGACAGGGTTGTGCGGCCTAAAGGTGGGACCTATCTTGGCTGGCCGACCAGGGTAAGTCAACTGAACTCTGATAGTCTGATCAGTCCCCTCAATCCATATCTGATGGGGAGCCTATCCCGATGTGGACACGATCGACCTCATACCACTTACTATCTAAGTAAAGTGGTTGCACTCTGAACTGAATATCTGTAGGTACGGTACCGTGCTCTACTGTCTGATCCATCAGGGTCTGATACTATATAGGTAACTGATATCTGTAATATATTTTTTTTACTATGGTTTCTAAAATAACCATAACCCCATAGCATTTATCTGAAATTCTAAATAAACTGACTGAAAATCTGTTTTCTGTATAACTGAATTGCTATCTGAATATCTGTATATTGGGACGTTATGGTACTGATAAACATGTTATTTTAAAATTACTGAAAATGCATATTTCTAAGTATATTGTTCACTGAAAAATTCATCATTCTATATCATGCAAATATCATGGTATTTCTGTTAATGACTATAAACATGGTATTCCAAATTCTATAAATTTAGTACTGTTTCTGTAATCGACTCAAGCCACACAAATACATACTAATATTATCAAGTTTTGGAAACTGTAATATATATATATATATATATATATATATATATATAATATGAATAATAATTTGATAAAAATATATAATTCATGCTGAAATCATAAAAGAGTTTCCTAACATAACATGTTTCCATTACCTGACTACTAGAAAGCCCCTACGGTATACTGGTCTAACATCCGTAGGGCTTCCTACTCAACACCCTGAAAACAACATTCGTTAGAACAAAATATCATTATTTTTTTACCTACTTCATTTCTTACAACTATTAGAAGGTCAAAAACTGACTAAAAGACCTTATCCTGATTTTGGGAAAAAATTCAACTCGATTCCACCGACGATCTGCTCCGGTAAACTTGGAGAGAACTTTGCCAAGAGCGTCATGGTGGCCTCAGATAGTCGATCTGGCGACTGATGAGGCCAAAATCAAAGAGAGATGGAGGAGAGGCCGAAGGAGAGAGAGAGAGAGAGAGAGAAAGTGTGTGTGTGTGTGTGTGTGTGTGAGAGAGAGAGAGAGAGAGAGAGAGAGAGAGAGAGTTGCATTGAACTTTCTGCGATTAAACTGAGTTTAGGGCTATTTATACTGTGGGGTTCATCGACGAGCCACATCACCTCATCAACGAGTCCTATAGAAAGTTTGTCGACGAATCTATACCCTCATCGACGAATTTTAGATTTCCCAAAAATCCTCTCTCGGTATCTTCTCATCGACGAGACGGGACCTCGTCAATGAGGTTCTAAAGAACCCTCGTCGATGAAACCCCTGTGTTCATCGATGAGGCCTGGAGAAATTTCTTGGGTTATTATATTCAAAATGCAATGTCGTCAATGAACGCAAAAGTCTACTGCCTCCTTCTGTTCCTGTTCCCATTTTCCTTTCTCTTTATCATTTAAATAACATTATTCTTTCGGGTCGTTACACATTTCGTGGCATTTCACTTTACGTGGCTCTTTCTCATTTTACATTGTTCACATTTCACATTTCATTTCCATATCATTTACCTTTCATTTCAATCTTTCCATTTCATTTTTTGCACTCATTACTACAACTCCTTTAAGTTGTACATCAGTTAGTCCACATAGATATGCACTATTCTGCTACTTTAGCTCCTTTCATCTATTCATCGGTTAGTTCGCATAGATATGCGCTATTCTACTACTACAGCTCCTTTCAGCTATTCATCATTTATCCATGGTTGAATTAACAATCACATGCAGTATAATTCATAACACATTTTCATTCTTATTGCATTCCCTATATAACCTGCATTTCATACATATAACATAATTCAACACAGAATTTCCATTTTACTCATGCCACACAATGTAGCAATATATTCCAAACATTTTCTGTAAAATAAGTCAACCCTCATTTATCGTTCATATACTAAAAGTAAACCTTAAATTTCCTACACAATTATCTTGAAAAATCTTTCACTTTCATTAGTCCATTTTCATAAATACATATCTAATAAAACAGTCATAGGCTTAGAAATTATAACTTAAACGGTTGGCATTTTAGACCCATATGGAAACATATACATATATACATAACATAATCCATTTATCCATTTAATTTATAAAACCTAGTTTAATATATATTCCCCCTTACCTGTGTTCTTGAACTACGTCAACAGGGACCCCGAAAAGACACTTGAAGCACTCACCCAAACCCTGGATCAAAAACTCTAGTTTAACTAGGTAAACCTTAAATAACCTACTATTTCAGCATTTTCTCAACCTATAAACCTCAAATAAACATTAAAAATCTCAAAACTAGGAATCCTAACCCTTACCTCAACTCTGGAGCGTTTCTCGAAAAGTCTAGTTTAAAAATTTGCTCCGCTAGATGTGTAGAGAATCTTCCCTAGAACACTGTAGTAGTTTCCGTTTGTTGATTTGGGTTGAATCCAAGCCAGATTTTAAGAGAGAAGGCAGAGAGGACATTTTAGAGAGAGAAAATCAGAGAAGAAATTTGATTCTTCACAGAGAAGCTTCCTCCAATCTTTTTATACACACTGCTGCCACGTGGATTCATCGACAAGATGACAGGGTTCATCGACGAACCACAGCAAGGACTTTGTCGACAAGAATATGCATTCGTTGACGAAACTTAAAATCTGAAATTCACCCACTCAAGATCTCTTCGTCGACGAGGGACTGAACTTCGTCGACGATCTCTAGCAGAACACTTGTAACGACCTGCCTATTTTTTCATATATATTTTTTTTTATAAAACAACATACATAATAACCATGATATCCTACTAAACTGATATAGTCATGATCAATCTGAACCCATGGCTACCGAGGATATACCTATGATACATCTCCGATACGTAAGCAGCAGGAAACATAATTTACATACATGTCATACAACAATGGGCAAAATACCAGAACTCTACTGAATTTGTCATATATATACAAACATCACAAAAAGACCAAAAAGCACCCTAGGGCCATAACCCAAAAGCCAATCTGACCCTAGCTAAACTATTTACCCTTCTGACATGGTAGTTCAGTCAATCTCTACTGCTGCAGAGCTTTATTCGCCATTCTATCTAGATTTTATGAAATCTTTGTAATGCTGGGGTGAGACACCTCTTAGTAAGGGAGATAAACTAATATTAGTGTGTGGCAACATGAGTATTATCGTGCTTAAACATAAATTGTACATCATATGTATATATTTAATAAAAATTGGCTGTATAAACTTCGATCAAAACATGATTCATCATATAATAAATATCATAATAAACATTGTATTTGTAATCATGTAAAACATCTTCTATAACTGTACAATACTGAAATAATACCCAGGATGGATAATTAGCTGATGTCATGTCTTACCCCCCATATGACAGGGTTGTGCGGCTTGTAAACAGGATCTAGCAATGGCTGGCCGACCATGCTAAGTCAAACATAAGTCTGTAATAAGTACGATGGGCTTGTCCCACCCGGTCCAGATTGTTAGGGGAACACGTGCACTACACTAAAACCACATCGTCTGCCATCTCCCACACTCTATCTGAGATGTGTGGTAGCACTAACATAAACTTGAACTTATACGTATAACTACGGTACCGTGCTTTGAAAAACTAAACTAAGTCATTCTAGTTTTAACAACATATAGTACATTTCATATTACTGATATATAGTTGTTTCGTATTTCTGAGTAATATTTGACATGATCATACTTTCATGAATTTTGACATAACATACATAATTACGACATTTGCGTCGACTGTAAATCATGACACCTATGCCGGCCATATCATAACATATAAATCACGGCATCTATGCCGACCATATCATAACACATAAATCACAGCATCTACGCCGGCCATATCATAACATACTGAATATGAATTTTCTACACTGTTTAACATAATATTCTAAACCATAGTTTATGTACTGTTTTTATAGTTTTTTCTGAAACTGTTATAACATGCTTATTTTGGAAAAATCATAATATTCTGGTATAACATAATTTTCATGGAAAATTATACTCATTCCACACAAATGTGAGTAATACTCTAAATATAAAATCTAATCTGAAATTATATTTTCTGATAAAATGTATTAAATCTATTTTCCTATTCAACAGCAGTATTTTCAAACACTGTACTGTATATATATATAATTTCTGAAAATAATGTTGTACATTAATAAATAATTTCATGAAAAGTGCTGACTTAATTTATCCCCTTACCTGACTTACTGAGAAGCCCACAAATCTAAACAAACCTACTCCTATGTGTGTTCCCAGCTCAATACCCTAAAATTCACATTTCCCAAGAAATCAACATATACCAGTATAACACCTTCTAACACATTCCTCTCAGTTCAGAAATACCCAATAACTTATAAAACTTAAAATAATCAACTTACCCAAATTTTGGGATGGTGCCCAAATGCTCCAAATCAAAATTCTGATCAGCAATATTGTAAAGAATCTTCCCAAGAGTAACATGGTGACTTTCGATTGTCAAACTGGTGAGAATCGCTGCCGAAATTCTAGAGATAAGTCAGAGAGATGGATTTTAGAGAGAGAGAGATTACAGGCAAAAATTCTCTCTGAATCCTAATTTTGGCATATTTATAGAGTGCTGCCTCGTCAGCAAGACACGTCACCTCGTCGACTAGTCCAAGAAGGGAGTTCGTTGACGAACTCGTAACCTTCGTCGATGAACTTCAGGCTCTGATATAACCCCTCTTGGTATTTTTCCATCGACGAGACACGTGGTGCATGATGATCCATGAGAGGATGAATATATATATATATATATATATATATATGTGTGTGTGTGTGTGTGTGTGTGTGTGTGTGTGTGTGTGCGCGTGCGCGCGCGCATATAATAATATATCAGAGATCTTATATAATATATCAAAGATCAGATAAATTCATTCCATTTTCCAAAATTTATCTTATTAATCGTTTGGAGGTTCTACTATTACTTCATTTGAGAACACCCTTCTTGAGTCCTTCAATCATAGAAATCGAATAAGAGTACATTCTACTTCATTGTAAAAATACACAAAGATTGCACTCATTCTTTTATTCAATAAATATCAAATTTTTGTACCAATTTTCCTGTCTTCTATTTTAACACCACAAATTGTCATTATAACCTCGATTCTCTATGTTTAGTTTTGGGATTGGGGGTTTTTAACTATTTAATAAAAATGATTATCAACAAATATAAACAAAACTCTTAGGGGGACGTTTGTTTGATCTGAATATAATTTGAATAGAAGTTACCTTTGAATTGGTTCACTAAATGAGTGAACCAGTTAAACATCAAAGCGTTTGGTGGTAACTTTGAATTTTCTTAAAATTTTTTTAAAGCATGTCCAATACTAATTCAAAGGTTTTTTTTTTCCTATTTTATCTCTCGTAAAAAATGAAAAATACAAAAACATGATTCCCAAGAGATCAAAAGTAAAATAATAAAATTTATTTTTGTGCAATAATAAATTATATTTTTTATTAATTAAATATATGACAAGAAAATTTTATTTATGTTAAATTCAAAACTTTAGTTTATGCAATGGCTTATTAATTTTATCAAATATCTATGCTCCTAAAGATGAAGAAGAAGGTTAAAATTGAAAAACAATACATATTTTCAGATATTAGATATTAAATTGTTAAAATAATTGTTTAATTGTTAACGTTTAATGCAGAATTGGCTCACAAAATTAGGTTTGAATTACTGAAAATTTTTATTTATTTTCTCATTTTCCTTAATAATCAAATATAAAAATGAATTCCTTTGATCAATTTTCCTTTCTTTTCTTCATGTTAACATATGGGGCCTTAATTTATTTATTTTTTTGCTAATATTCTTTCAAGTTTTAAACAGGCCCTTAATTTTAGTTAACTTAATAGTACATTTTGATCATTATTTTGAACAAATTTAAATTTACCTACAAGAAAGATTTAACACCATTTTGGACTGCATTTCATCAAAATTTACTCTATATTAAGGAGCATGAAACTCGGAGTTTTGATTTGAATGCAACTTGATTCACATAAAATAAAGTACAAAATTATATAGATTTTCTCTAAATCCATATAAATTTAAATTTAGGTTCGGAGATCCATGCTCTTGAAATCATTGTTTTGAAGTCTAGGTTTAAATTCACTTGGAAGTATTTAACACAATTTTAAATTGTATTTCATCTAAATTTACTCTATTTTTAGGAGCATAGAATTCAAATTTTTATTTGAATGTAAGGCAATTTGCATAAAATGTAATACAAAATTATATTGAATTTGTTTTGAAATTTTAGTAACTTATTCAATTTAAAAACAAAACAAAATTATCAATTGTACAACAAAAAATTTTAAAAAATAATTGATGCAAGCTTATAACAAAAAGTGAAAACCAAAGTGTAGTCCCAAGCCAGGGGGTGAATTGGATTTAAAAATTTCTTTTAATTCGTTTCTACAATCCTTAATCTCTTTTAATTCTTTTTCATGAATTTTTGACTTATTGTTAATTTATTAAATACACAACAAATACTTAAAACAATATTCAATCCAGAACCATATACCAATAAAGTAACAAATACAACACAAGTACTTAAACAATCAGTCGAACAATCAACCAAAGTGATTAACTCACAAAATTCAATATTTAGCACTTTACCGGTTCTTAGCTTTTGCAGTCATGTGTATATGAAATTGATTTAAACCCTGTGGTTAATGCAAGCCCTGTGGATAATTGATTGCTCAATATGAATCACAACACTCTTTCAAAGAATTTAGATTTTAAACAAACTTTTAGTTAAAGAGTCTTTGTGTATTTCACTAATTAACGTACTTTCTTACGGTTTTCACAAAGTATCGATTAACCAACGTACTCCCTTTCGGTTTCCGCAATCCTAAAAACAAATTAAGCATAATTTTATTTAATATCTAATCCACGTAGTATATATGATTTAGGAATTTAAATCACAACTATGCAGTTAATATATACTGAAAGTAAAGAGAGTAAGGGAAAGAGAGTGACACCAGATTTTTACGAGGTTCGACTTATCCCCAGCCAATGTCCTCGCCTTTGGCAAACTACCAAAAGATTCACTAAACTAGTTCCTTTTCCGAGCGAAACAACACCGTTACACACTCCTTCAGTAGGCTAGAACCCACCTCTCCAAGTGATACCTCTCACTCGATCACTCCTTCAATTAGGCTAGAGTTGCACCTCTCCAAGCGATACCTCACGCTTGGTTAACGATTAGAACGTCTCAAATTGTCCAAGAACTACAAAAAAATATGAAGTAAACACTAGGTACAAGAACAATCTCAAAACAGAGCAGATTAGTACAATTTTAGTATTATGTATTTCAAGAATTTAAATATCAAGATGCAATAGAATTGAAGTTCAAGTGTAGAGATCACCAAGGGTTCTTTTGTGATTGAGAAAACTCAGTATAAGAACCGTAGACTTGTGATTCAACAACAATTCAGAAGGTATCTCCTAGATGGAGTATGAGCAATAGGGAACTCTGAGAGAGATTGAGAGTTTGAATGCAAGTATGTTGTGTGATTGCATTGGTTATTAATTTTTTGGGATTAAAGTAGTATTTATAGACTTATTAGGATTAGTTTTCTTGTTCTCCAAGTTACTTGGAGTGTCCACCAAGTTTTTATAACGTTCATATTTGAAAAACTGATTTTTAAAATTTTCCCGTTGAGGTTCAAAATTTAAAATCCTGTGGAGTCCGTCAGTTGAATAGGTGACTGGATAGTTCAAAATTTACAGCATTGGCAGATCTTATATAATATATCAAAGATCAGATAAATTCAATCCATTTTCCAAAATTTATCTTATTAATCGTTTGGAGGTTCTACTATCACTTCATTTGAGAACACCCTTCTTGAGTCCTTGAATCATAGAAATCGAATAAGAGTACATTTTACTTCATTGTAAAAATACACAAAGATTGCACTCATTCTTTTATTCAATAAATATCAAATTTTTGTACCAATTTTCCTGTCTTTTATTTTAACACCACGAATTGTCATTACAACCTCGATTCTCTATGTTTAGTTTAGGGATTGGGGGTTTTTAACTATTTAATAAAAATGATTATCAACAAATATAAACAAAACTCTTAGGGGGACGTTTGTTTGATCTAAATATAATTTGAATAGAGGTTACCTTTGAATTGGTTCACTAAATGAGTGAACCAGTTAGACATCAAAGTGTTTGGTGATAACTTTGAATTTTCTTAAAATTTTTTTAAAACATGTCAAATACTAATTCAAACGTCTTTTTTTTTTTTTCCTATTTTATCTCTCATAAAAAATGAAAATGACAAAAACATGATTCCCAAGAGATCGAAGGTAAAATAATAAAATTTATTTTTGTGCAATGATAAATTATATTTTTTATTAATTAAATATATGATAAGAAAATTTTATTTATGTTAAATTCAAAACTTTAGGTTATGCAATGGTTGATTAATTTTATCAAATATCTATGCTCCTAGAGATGAAGAAGAAGGTTAAAATTGAAAAACAATACATATTTTCAAATATTAGATGTTAAATTGTTAAAATAATTCAAATTTTAGATTTAGTGATTGGTTAACGTTTAATGTAGAACTGGTTCACAAAAATTAGGTATGAATTCAGTATTCAACACTTAATACTTAATTTTACCCCTTAACTTTTTATTTTATTTTTTTTCAAAATTTTACGCAACTTTAAAATTAAAGTTTGAATCTTATACTTTTATTATTTTTTATTATGTTTTTTTTTTAAATTATATGCATAGTTTGAGGTGCCAATTCACTCTCGACAACTAAAGCATTAACTAATACCTCAATTTTTTTGAACAAAATGACTTGTAACATTTAATTTTCAAGTGTGAAAGTGTAATTATTTTTTAAGGTTACCATAAATATACTTCTATTAAGTCTCATTCTAAATTAGGAAAACATTAGGCAAAAGAGGAAAAAATCCAAAAGATTTATATTTGGCTATTAAGGAAAGACATTGAAGGGTATGATTTATTTTTATTTATTTATTTTTTTGATATCCCTAAACTTTTATCTTGGGCAAGTCTTTTGGATCCACTCAAACAACATCAAATAGAGGATAAAAACATCATCGTCACCATAGAGTCAGCGATACCTGTAGATGGTGAGAATTTACTCTGTGAGCCAGTGGGGATCGTGGATGATGAGAGTTTTCTGTGAGTCAGCTGGGACCGTGGATGGTAATGAAAATATGTCCCGCGGATTGGGTTGACCGAACGTCCAACTAATGCACGGAAGCCGTGTCCGCATTCCAGATTTTACCTGATTAGCGAGATCTCGAGGGAGGATGCTGATCCGTAAGTTTGGTATCGCACCAGGAGATCTGAAAGAATTGTTGGTGGTTGGAGTTCCTATGTAATAATAAAAAAAAAAGAATTGTTGGTAGCTGGAGTTTTTATGTAATAAAAAAAAAAAAAAACATTATCATCTGTTTACTAATACATTTTTAGTAATTCTCAAAACAAACGATAAGTGGAGAATCAAATTTGACATCCCGAGACTATTAAAACCTATTTTTGTCTTTACCACAAGAATGAATTCGCCTAAGTAAAAAAATATAATTTGTTATGAGCCTTAATAATGTTTGAACAAACTTGCTTAGAATGCAATACCAGCAGTGTAAAACGGCGTCGTCTTCAACTCTCGGAAGAACCCTAACCAAACAAGTGGCCATAGTGAAGCTCCGCCGACACGTGGGCCAATCAAATTCCACAGCGTCCCCAGGCCCCGAAGTAGCGCGTATGGAAGAGAGAGAAAAAGAGGAGGGAGAGAGGGCGAGAGAGAGAGAGAGAGAGAGAGAGAGAGAGAGTCTATAAATAAAATAAAAAAAGGAGGGGATAAGGGAAAGAAGGAGAACGGACGGTGCTGATAGAAGAAAGGGAAGGTAGAATCTGAGATCTGAGTCGTCTTCGCTCTCCGCTCTTCTCCAGCGTCCGATCCAATCTCCATCCCTTCCCAGAAGCCCCTCGATCTAACGCCACACCCACGCCCTCCAATATTCAAATACTCCCCCATCCATCGGTAAGTTCTCCACTTCTCTCTTTCTCCCTCTCTCTCCCCACGTACTCCAATCTCCCCCGCACTTTCTCTCTCCTCCCCCTCCCCCTCTTCTTCTGCTATGGCGGAATTAGGGCTATGGCTCCAGCGGCTTCAGCTGACGTTGTTCCGCAGGTCGAGGGTTCGGGCAACATGGCCGATGTACCGGCGAGTCCCGGCGGGGGCAGCCACGACAGCGGCGACCACAGCCCTCGCTCCGCGGTTCGTGAGCAGGACAGGTTTCTTCCTATCGCTAATATTAGCCGGATCATGAAGAAGGGGCTTCCCGCGAACGGGAAGATCGCCAAGGATGCGAAGGAGACGGTTCAGGAATGCGTGTCGGAGTTCATCAGTTTCATCACCAGCGAGTACGTGGTCTGGTGACTGGTGATTAAGATTTTATTTTATTTTTATTTGGGCTGTGGAATTGAGTTGTCTGGTGATTGAATGCGTAGGGCAAGTGATAAGTGCCAGAGGGAGAAGAGGAAGACGATTAATGGGGATGATTTGCTTTGGGCAATGGCGACGTTAGGGTTTGAAGATTATATTGATCCGCTCAAGGTGTACTTGGCTAGATACAGAGAGGTGATTTGCCCCTTTTTTGTTTAACTTATTTGTTTATTAGATTTGTTATATGGGATTTCCAGGTTGTTACCGCTGTTATGATTTCTTTGTAATTATTATCTGATCAATGGGTATTTTTTTGTTGGCTCACGTTCTGGGTTGAACGAAATGTTGCAGATTGAGGTAAGTAATTTGTTTTATATCCGTACTTCTATATATATTTTTTAATAGTAATATATTTGTAGATTTATGAATATCCCTTATGTCAAGTATGATACGTTCTTTCGTGATGAATTTTGATAGGGCGACACCAAGGGATCAGCAAAGGGTGTAGATGGGTCGGCCAAAAAAGATGCTGTTGGAATGCAATCTGCTCCAAATGCCCAGGTGGTGCTTAGGGGACTCTTTTGTACAGCTATTTTTATTTTTTTAAGAAGAAATATGATTATGATGTTTCTATGACATGAAAGTTTGCTTTGGTGATATTATATTTTTGTGCTGTTTGGATTAAACGCTTTTTTTTTCTTTCCAGATTGCTCATCAAAGTTCTTTGATGCAAGGTGCTAACTATGTGAATTCTCAAGTAATTCTCTCTCTCTCTCTCTCTCTGTATGTATGTAAGTGTGTTGCACCCAGATGCGCATGTGACATAGTAACTTAACCAGCTTTGGGATATATGCATTAGAGTGATGCTGATACATGAATATATTAGATGATACCTACTGTCGTGATTGTATAATGGAAATTTAAGTGCCCTTTTGTAAAAGGACAAAGTGCTGTCTAGGAGCACTATTGATGTTTTCCTGGTGGCTGGCTGTGCTCAGAAGTCAAAGCACTCAAAGTAAACTAGTCCCATTTGATGTGGAAGGATTATATACCCTCTGGTCTAGATCATTGAGATAAAAGAAGGAATGTAAAACACTGAATGGAATATGTTTTAGAAGTGTTTGGCTATGTTTTGAGTTCTTAATAATGTAAAATAGTTTAATGTGATGTGGAAAGAGCAGATACACTTTCAGCATCATTTATATAAAGGGAATGATATGAATTTTAAGAGGGGAGCATTAGGTACTAGAAGCCATGCAATGATCCTCAGTCGAATAGTAGTTGCACTCCCATCTTCCCACCTCACCCTATCATTTGGATGTAGAATTTTTTGTCAAATTTGTGGATTTGGATGAAATTTTTCTACAATCCTCGTCTGTTTTGGTATATTAGGATGTTAAGGAAGGGGTGGTACAAAAAATATTAGGAGGGTTTTTAGATTAGACCTAAAACCCCAATATATGAGTTAGAATTGTAAAAATTATCACTTGTGACTAATATTTTAACTGCAATGCAACCACTGCCACTGCTGTCCTTTCCGCCACCACAATTCCATCATTATTGCCACAAATATTAGTATATCTCCACCACCATTACTGCTGTTATCATTTTCCCCTGGCTATTACCATTGTCGTGAATACCACTGTCATTGCATCATCATTGCTGTCACACCAATACAACTACTGTCGTTGCTGCCATATCCACACAACTGCCTTATTACAATCAATACCATAATGAAACCGTTATCATCCTAAAAATTGTCCATTTTCCAAAGACACAACATTCCACTTAGTTCTTGAAACTAATATACTTGTGTAAATTGTGGAATTTCCAAACGAAGGGATTTTTAACTTTTAGATGCTGGGATTTTGAAGAAAGGGATAAAAATTCCCTTCATTCTATATTTTAACCCAAATCCCGTTGTTAGTTTGTCAAATATGGTGAAAGAGAGTGGTGAAGAAAATATTTTAAGCTATTTGCAAAGAAATTTGCAAGGGAAAAGTATTGAAAACAATATATGACGATCAAAAACTGCTTTTGAAACTAGAAAATATTAATTGCCTTGATTCAACGCTAAAGACTTCAAGTTAAAGTGGGAGGACTATAAAGATTTTTGAACCTGTAGCTCCACCATGTTGTCTGATTCTCCCCTTTGAGTAAGCTTTCTTAGTCTTGCAAATCAAAATTTACCATTTGAGAATCTTCCTCTTGATTCACCTAAAATCTCTTTTGCTATTATAGTGAAGACGATTATTGGGATCAAAATGTCTGTGAGTTTGTAAAGGCAAAAAGGATTTGGATTTGGTATAAAATATGGAAAAATTTGAAAAGAATAAAGAAGTGAGAAAAGATGCAAAAAAAGGTCGTCAGCGAAGCTAAAAATAGATCATAGATACGTAAGAAGGGGAAAGAAACATATTTAAACTTGCTAGAGCTAGAGAAAGAAAGAGTAAAGACTTAGGTAGTGTAAAATGTGTAAAAAATGAGGATGATATTGTCTTGGTTAAGGAAGAATGCATAAAAGAAAGATGGTGAAGTTATTTTAGTAAGCTATTTCATGAAAACCAAGTAGAAGGCCTTAAACTTAGAATTAGAAAATGAGTATAAGGCTAAAAATTTGAGGTTTATTTGCAAAATTAGAGTTAATGAAGTTAAGTTTGCATTAAAAAAAATGAAAGATGGAAAAACTATAGGATTTGATAGCATCCCAATTGAAGTTAGGTAATGCCTAGGTGATAAACAAATCATATGGTTAACTAATTTTATTTAACACAATTATAAACACAATTATAAAAACTAAGAAAATGCGAGACGAATGGAGGAAAAGCACTTTAATACCTATATATATATACAAAAATAAAGGAGATATTTAAAATTGAAATAACTATTGTGGGATTAAACTTATGAGTCATATAATAAAACTGTGGGAAGGGTGGTTGCACAAAGATTAATCTTAGAAATGAGGGTCTTGGAAAATCAATTTGGTTTTATTCCCTAGTAAATCTATTATAGGAGCTATATATCTTTTGAAAAGAAATTAATAAAAAAGTTTAGAGAAAAGAAGAGGGACTGGTATATGGTTTTTATTGACTTAAAGAAAGTGTATGATAAAGTACTTAGGGAAGTTATTAGGTGTATAGATGTTATTAAGGGTATGTATGATGGAGTAATGACTAGCGTTAAGACTATAGGTTGAGAGGTAAGGGAATTTCCAATCACAATATATAGGTGGTGAGGAAAGGGAATTTCCAATCCCAATAGGTGGTATACATCAAGGATTTGCTTTGAACTCTTATCTTTTTGTTCTAGTGATGGCTTACTAAGGGTATCAAAAATGAAGTTTCATGATATATTTTGTTTGTAGATGATATTGTCTTGATTGATAAAAATAGGGATGGAGTAGAATCAAAGTTAGAATTATGAAGATACGATTTAGAATCTAGAGGTTTTATGATAAGTAGAAATGTGACAAAATATATGAAATGTAATTTCAATTGTAGGAGGAGGAATATTGGAGAAAAAATTTAAAATTGATGGTAAAAAATCAACAACACTAGTAGCTCTAAAATGGAAAAGTGCTTCAAGCGTGTTATTTGATCGTAGAATACCTTTAAAATTAAAAGGGAGGTTCTATAAGAGGATTGTAAGACCAGCTATGCTATGAATTGGAGTGTTGGGCAATTAAGAAACAACATATCCAAAAAGTAAAAGTTGTCGAGATGAAAACACTAAGGTGGATATGAGTGGTATAACATTAAAATATAAATTAAAGAATGAACATATTTGTATTAAGTTATGCATAGTTCTAGTAGAAGATAGGATAAGGGAGGAGCAGCTCAAATGATTGGGCATTTGGTGTGTAGGCCAAATAGTGTGTCAAAAAGGAGTGAGCTAGTTACTATGAGGGATAGCAGAAGGGGTAGGGGTGGACCTAAAATAACTTGAAATATAGTGTAAAGATTTAATAGCTCTGAATTGTCGGGAAAAAATGCTCATGATCTATTGGTGAAAAAGGATTCATGTAGCTGACGCTACCTAGTGGAACCTAAGACTTGGTTTCTTGTTGTTGTTATAGTAGTAGTAGCTAGCTGTAGCACTTGAAGAAAAATAACAATAAATAAAATTATATATAGATATATCTAGCTAGTCTACTGTTTAAATTTGATGATCATGAACAGCAAATAAGAGCTCAAGGAGCCTCATTGAGCGTAATTCCATGAACTCTTTCCTTAGAATTCCATAACGAATCATCAAGTTGGAGGGTGGTGATTCTCTCAGGTTTGTCAGCGTTCACTCTGCCGTGTCCACCAACAATTCAACATGTTGAATAGCACCTTCTCATCAATGAATTCCTCTCTCGACTTCAATAGCATGCCAGCAACTGTGGCGACATTTTTTTTTTCCCACTGCTAGCCAAATCCTTCCTGCTCTCTGATTTTGGCTATGCAGCCTCGGTCCTTGTCGCTCACTGAGGAGGAAGCATGATCCGTGTACTAGAGGATCAAGTTCTATTGGAAGAGGTTGTGCTTGAGCTCTGCAGCTTCAGTCCTAATTTCAAGTGAGGGACCTGGATTTTTGATATTCATAGATTAAGGGGTGATTTCAAATTCATGTATTTGACATCTTTAAATACACAATGAGTTTGATTCAAAATTCAAATTTACTTTTTAAAAAACTAGAACTAAAATGTGTTTGAAATACACAATCCAAATTCACATTCTCAACACACCAATAGTGATTTTCAAGTCCTCTAGTGCAGATGCTTCCAATTGACTTGGATTGAAATGGTGGAAACTAAAGATGGTGGCGTAAAGTTTCTTATACATAACCTGTGTCAAAGCATTGTCTTTTGTATGGTTGTGATCAGTTTGGGATAGAAATTGAGGAGGATAAGAATAGAAGGTGTGCATGAGTGCATATGCATACCCCATGAGGGAGAAGCGCATCAATGGATTTGTGAAGCTGCCCCACAGTGGGTCTATGAAGTTGCCATGTTTTAGTGGTTTTTTGGAACTGGGAAGAACGTGAACAATTTTCACAAGAGAAACCACAGCTCAGATACTGTAACAGGCTCGACAAATCAATTAAATGAGCATGAGGCACGTCCATGATTCTGCATTAGCAGATAACTGGTCATGATCAGGGGTGGTTCCCTGATATACCATGGCAGGAATTAATGAGCGCCCTGTATAAAAACAAAAGAGGAGAAAAAAGGCAAGTTAAGGACACACTAAAACCCTAACACTGTCAATCTCTTGCACTTCTTATCGCCCTATTGACTTAAGTATCAGAGCGTTTTCCCAGAGCCTACCATGTGTTCACATGTGCAGGGATTACCGAACAGAGGAGGCTGCCGGCTTCTTCCAAGGGATTGCAATAGATCATTGATTGTTTGGTGCATGCACCTAGCCAAATTGTGCATGAAAAGTAGATATACTTGAATTAAGGTAAGAATCTGTTTGTGATATTTAAGTGAAGGAGAGAAAGGTAAATTTACTAATCTAAAATAGTTACCAAAGCATAAGAATCCATTTGTGTTATTCTATTGAAGGAGAGAAAATTCAAATTTATTAATCTAAAATATTACTAAGTAGTTACCAAAACATTGGAAGGTGTTTACCAATATGATATCTCCTTTTATTTTCACATAGGCGGTGGACAGGGAGGTTTTGAGTAGGATTATTAGTTGTGGTGTAGTTAGAAGTGTTGTGGAGAGGGTGTTAGGGTTGGGTTGGAGGATGTTTTTTTTTACTTTGTCGATTATCCTAGACTCTTTTTATTTGTTGGTGTTTTCATGTTTTGCTAATGTGCTCTCTTTTATTATTGTTTGGGGAAGTGTCTTGTCTTGTGATTAATCTAAGTGTGGGCTGTGCGTTATTAGTTTTGAAGCAGATTTTGTGTCAGTGTGTGTTTATTCATAGTTGGTTTATATCTTTCTTAGGTGCTCAGTTAACCCTAAAACATTGTCTTTTTGGACTCCAGTTGTTGAGAGAGTGGGTAGGAACCCCCATCCCCCCCGCCCGGGGGGGGGGGGGGGGGGGTTTAAAATTAATGTGCAGGTTGGTAGTAGGTTGCAAAAGATTGAGGGATTTTTGCTAATAGATATTAGTTTCAAAACAGGTTTTGTATCAGTTTGTGTTTATTCATAGCTTATATAATTCTTGGGTGCTCAGTTAACCCTAAAACATCATCTTTTTGGAATCCAGTTGTTGGGGTAGTGGGTAGGAGATTGGATGTGTTGAGGGGAGGGGAGGCTTTCTACATTTTAGTGGGTCATATAATTTGATTAATGATTTAAATCCTCTCCTTTGCTCCCCCTGGAGCCCCTTTTTACTCGTGCAGGTTGCTAATAGGTTGCAAAAGATGATGAGGGACTTTTTGGTCTGGATGAGGGAGAATGATGGGGATCCTTAGACCTAAATGTGAGGATGGTTTGGAGCTGGATATTTTAGTTTCCATGAACCTTGCCTTACTGGGTAAACCATAAATGTTAATGGCAGCCTTTCAAGAAAATGCCTTGGTGGATAAATGTTTATGATACATTCTTTTAGTGCCTAAGTCATGCTTAATGAAGGTAATCTGTTGTAAATCTGGAATTCAGTAGATTTATTGGGATGCTATGGTAGGTGTTAATGTCATTATGTCATGAATCTTCTGAAATTTATCCGCAATGTGGAGAAAGTTTGTTTTCTTTGGCAGCAGTGGGTAGGGAAAGCTATGCTTTTGTGGATGAATCCTTTGAAATTTGTCAGCAATGAGGAGAAAGTTCATTTTTGGGAGTAGTGGGTTGGGAAAGCTCTGTTTTTGTGCTGCCTATCCTTGTGTTTTATTTTTTTGCCTCTTGACTTGTCATAATGTTCCTATCTGTTATTTCTCGATGTCTGAAATCAGTGTGGTTTCTTGGAATTTTTTTCTTTTGAAGGACTTTTAATGAAAGGGAAGTGATAGATCTTATTTTAGATGTTCGAGGTGCTTAATCCTTTTCGTCTTTCTCTCAAAGATTTTTATAGGGTTTGCATAACTCGGCCCCTGTTTTCAAGGACAAAAAGATTGGAGGGTTTGTAACACCTGTGTTTTTTCTTCATTTTCTCTTCTAGTTAGTTCACGGAGTACACTTATCCTCCATTTCTTGTACCCTTCCGTCTTATCTCCTTTTTTATGAAAAAAAGATCCATCTTTAACACTAATATGTTTTGAGCTTTTTGGACCTTGAGAGGTGGAGAGGATGGTCAGTGGTGTGTGTTTTGAGGCAGTAAAAAAAGTCATGGCTGTCAATGCATGGACAAATGATTTAGGCCTTGATAGAGTGAAATGCTGGACTCGTGTACCTGAAACCAGGTCCTTGAAAGGAGGGCCTGAGTTGGATAGAGTTTAATGCAGGACTTCCTTTTTGCATTTTAGGTTGTGAAGTTAATCGTTGTATGTAGTCACTTTTTTTTTTTTTCATTTGATACCATTCTGGTGATTCTTGGTCAATGTTACGTAGAACAGGAATGGGAATGGGATTGCAGCACAGCACATTCTCTAATATGTGGAATGTTAAGGGTATATTTAGATATTTTGGTGAAAATTGTATAGTGGCACTTGTATATTTTGGAGAGGATATTGAAGTGTTTCTATATTTAGAAGAGAATTTCTTTTGTGAAATAGATTAATAATTGCTGAAAATAGAATTACAATGTGACGATTCCCCACTTTAACTATAGAAAAAATGTTATGTGAAAGTATTGAACTATAACTTTGGGTTATTGTATTTATTGTTCTGGAAAAAGAATGTACCATGCTTTGGAACATTTGTACCAATTTGTGGTTCGCTTAGGTGTTAGTATTTTCTGGACACTATGTTCTTGGCAGACAAACAGCATTCTAGATCCATGGAAGTCATAAGTGATGGTTTTCTTAATGGTTGTTTTGTTGATTTCCCACGCTGTTGACACCCAAAAACTCAAATCTGTTGAACAATGTTAACTGCTTTTTAGTGGAGGGATTGAGCACTGCTTCAAGTCTAATATTTCCAATGAAGCTATTTTATGTAATTCTGTTGAAATTGAAGCAGAACACTGGAGGGACAGCATGAGGCAAGTTTATTACTCTGATGTCACGATGCATCTTAAATTCTTTATCCCAAACATGGATCAGCAACCTGTTTTCTCTGATTTACTCTCAATTCAGCAACTATATTTTCATTAGCACATTCATGATGCCTAACTATTTTAAAAGATCCTACATTTTGTTATTGTAGTGTATAACTCTAGCAGCTTATGCAATAGCTAAAACATGCTTTAGTTATGGATAAACTTACTAGTTATTGGGCATATTCAAGATAATGTTCCATTGTATATACTTAGGAGTGTAACTTGTAGAAGATAAGGGGAGATCATTCATGATAATTTGGGACTTGTAACTTGGACCAGATGATGTGCTGGTGAGAAAGTGTGATTTGATTAAGATTTAAGAGTGGAAGCAGAACTAGAAGAAGTTGGATTGAGGTTGTAAAAAATGATTTGTTAGCCCATCAACTTTTAGAAGTTGTTGCTGTGGTTTGAGTAGAATGTGAAAAGATGTCATAGATTCCCAACATGGTGCTTGATGTGTGTCTTCCCATGAATCCAAAAAAAAGCCGTGATGATCATAGAAAATTCTTATTTCCATTTCTATAATGCAATATCTTATTAGTTCGCTTATTTTGGGTAGGAAGTTTTCCAGTTGCTAGTTTGATGTATGTTTTCTTAATTAATTGTTAGTACAACTGTACAGGGCTCCTAAGCCTATAAATTACTCTTGCACTGAATTTTCTTCTTAAAAGGTTTTTGGAAATTGTAACTTAGCTTTTTTTGAGAAATTCTGCATTAGAATTTGGAAATGCTGCCCTCCACCGTATTGTTGTTAGAGCTGATTAGCCTGTTGCCGCTCCTGCTGCTGTGCCATCAACCCGTCTCCCACCTGCCAGCTGGATCTCTATTTCTGCTGCTGCAATTACACCCTATGCGTGACAACCTACAAGCAGAACCCCTGAGGTTTGAATATCTTGAAACAATAGTCTTCTGATTCTGAAATCATTCTCTAACCTCTCAAGTCACACTTTAATCCCTTCAATTCAGTCCTTAATACTTTCAGTTCTGAACTCTAGCCTTTTTCAAAGCCATAGATGAAACCCTATATCTGATCAAAATCATAAGGCCTAACTTTTAGATTATTGCTTTTTAGATGACTATCATAGCCACTTGATTTTTTTCAATGAGAGCCAAATCCCTTCATTGTTGATCTGCAGTGTTAACACCAGACCCCTTAAGTCACCGTAAAAGGCTCCCAATGTCAATATCAAATTTTCCCCTTGCCTGTTACTACTAGGAGTTATTTTCCCCTAAAATGTGGACCAGACTGGGAAGACTGAAGTTGGACTGCAGCCGGTCACATTACTGGTCTGGGTCATATAGTGAGGAAATAATGTGAATCAGGGCCACCCAGCCAAATTTGGGCTTAAATTCTTTTCAGCACTGGGAGATTGATGTAGAACATCATGTATATGTGCCTCTACATCAATGTTGGTCTTCCATGAATCTGAATTAGTTGGCAATGATTGAAAAAAAGAAAAAATCTTATTTTCATTTTTTTATGCTACATCATATTTAGTTTGTTTATTTTAGGTAGCAAGTAATCCCAGTAAGGGTTATCGGAGTTCCCTTGATTAGTTTTTTCTAGGTTCTTAAGCCTATTACTCCCTGTACTTGATTTTGGCTACTTTCTGGGAAATTGAAAATTAGTTTTTTTTTTTTTGAGAAATTGTGTTGGACACGCTGTTCTGCACAACTAATTTTCATTTACTATTAGATGAGTGAATAACCGTTCATGATTAAAATTTGTTTTAATATGGCATGTACATGTATTTAAGTTGAAGTTGCATCATAGCATGATGTAAAGTGTACGGAATTGTGTCATGCATGGTTATTTATCTGTTACTGCTGTTTACAATATGCAGAGTGCATCTACATGACAGATGTCATGTGGCATATGTACCAAGGAGCATTGTACAGCTTTATCTTGCAGTGTTTTATGTTCTTTGGCTGCATGTCAATTGGTGGGTGTGCACCTTTGTTGTTGTTCTTTTTTTTTTTTTTTTTTCCCAGCAAAAAATTTATTAAAAGGGCATCAAGGGGATGCCAAACTGATGTACAAGAAATCAACCACCCTGTAAGGTGTCACAAAAATGAAAAATTACATTAAACTCATTCACTACAAGTCCACTATGCCAAGTAGTAACTGCAGTAAACCACTGCTCTTTGCTGAACTGAAGCATCAAGATTGAATTTTTGAAAACTCTTCTGTTCCTCCCTTTCCATACACACCAGCAAATTGTGAGAGAAATGAGAGACAAGTTGTCCCCCTTTTCTTTATTGCCCAAATCCCTCCCCAGGCCCAGAGCTCCCCTCCAACAGATCTAGTGATAACCCACCATTTTTCCAATAAGAGTCAAAGCCATATTCCAAAGATTTGTAGTCCGGATAAAAAAATTTCTTGTAAAAGGATCTAACAATGAAGACCCCTTTTTTGTCCAAGGACCAAACAGGAAGGTCACGAGTGTTTTGAGGCTGGATCTTGTAAGGATGACTGTAGAAATCAGTGAGCTGGTGAAGTTCTCAATCTTCCGCATTTCTATGAAAGGGGGGTTATTCCAGAAAAACCCCTGAATTGATGTTTGGAGTTGGTGACTAATGCAAGCATCTTTGTCATGCTGGAAGTGAGACAGAGAGCCTTTGGATAACTCCAGACATCATGCCAAAATAAATGTTTTCTTCATCCCCCCCCTGAAATCTAATAAAGGAGAAAAAGTCATTCCAGCCTTCCCTAATGTATTTTCACACCCCTGCATGAAGTGGTCCTCTGCCAGCCCGGGAGATTTACCCATTGTGCTCAACCCCATATTTCATTACAACAATTTTCCATCAAAAGTGATCCTTCTTCGTCATGAATCTCCAAAACCATTTTCCAAGGACTTTATTGAAGATGTAATATGTTAAATTCGTCTAATTGCCAAGTTTTGAGACATGTGAGCACAGAGGAATGATATAAATACCCAATCCTTATTATCTGGAGCAAAATAGGTGTTTCTGTATGATGTCAAATTTAAATTACATTGTCCAATCATTATGATATATCCATGTGAAAATAGAAACTCATTTCAAAGTGGGCTTGAGAGTTAACTTATAGTGGATTAGGATTTTTTTCCTTTTTCCCTTCATTTGATAAGTCCACTTGTGAAGTGCGCATGTAACGTGAGCACACATTTGAAGCTGTAACTGTGTTCTTTTGTATCTGATGTAGCAACATAAGTCATTTGAAGTTCATGTTTAACATAGTTGTCTGACATAATTACAACTACAACGACAACAAACCCAGCCTTATGGGTCTCAGTTGTACTACTTGATGTTGGACACATGTTGGATTCATTAATCATACTCCTATTTTTTGAATTAATCAGGCTGTCATCCTGGATGTTAGATGTTGGCTTGTTGAATAGGGAAATTCTAATTCGGAAAAGTTTACTTTAAAGAAACCATATTCCATTCAGTAATACTAGTGCCTTGCACTGTCAGAATGGTACATGTTTTATTGCATGATTTTAGGGTTATGTTTGGTCTGCTGAATAGTTATTCTTGGAATAAGATGGAATGCTAAGAAAATTGGGAATGGACTATTCCATGGTAATATCTATTCATTGTCTACTTTTCATTTGTGGGTGCTATGAAAAATAGTTATACTCCCTATTTAGACTGAAAACAAACAGAAGCTCCCTGCACTAAGATTGTGCGTCACTGTGAGATAACAAATTGAAAATATTGTCGTTGGGTGATGTTTTTGTTTAGTTAAACTAATTGCATTTGTTTTTTTTTTTTTTTTTGTAGTCACAGGCGCAGCATCTGATGGTTCCCATGCAAGGTACTGATTAGACTTGCTGCCTATGATTCAGAATCCCAGTTAAGATTTGGTCTCGTTATCGAAAGGTGTTCTTATTAAAATATTTGTGTGATCTAAACATTGTAACTGTTCTGTTTGGTTTTGATGTATTTTGGCTGTTAGGGTGTTAATTTATGTTGAAATATGTATATTAGGCTGCCCTCTGGAGTATATTTGAAGAAAATATTGCAAGTCTAAGACTCGCAGGACTTGTTTGAGAAATTTTATGTTCTCTCATTCCTTGCGTTTGCGTGTGGAGACTCCACTTTGTTTGGTTTGAGAGAGTGAAGACTGGAGAGATTATGGACCAAGAAGTCTACTCTGTTGTCATTTACAAGAATGTTTCCCAAGCTACTTTTTTTAAGCTGCCAAGAAAGAATATGCCTCCCTTTTCCTTTGATAAATAGCTTTTTCAACTTCTAAAATATAACTTTTAACTTTTTTGAAGAGCTTTTAAAAATTGGAATATGAAACTTTTTTTAAGAAGTAATTTTTTTTTGTTGGAAGATAATTCTATTTCTTGGATATTTTTAATAATTTTTTAATATTATAAAATTATCCACTTGTCTCTCGCCTTTCTTGTCTCATGGCCATGTGTATGTATATTTTCTCATTTCATAATTCAAGTAAAAAACAAAGGATCTATATTGGTAATGGTATTATTTTATACAAATAATTTTTTTGATAAATAATTCAATAATCATTTTAAATCATATTATTCATACATGTTTTTTTTTTCCTTGTTTCATAATTAAAGTAAAAAAACTAAGGATCTATATTGGTAATGGTATTATTTTAGACAAATAAAACTTGTGATCAATAATTTAATAGTTATTTTAAATCATATTAGTCATACATGTTAATTTCTAAAATTTGTATTATTAATATTAAATTTAATTTTGGATAAATAATTTGACGTAAGCATTCATAAATTGACATTTATTTTAGTCATTTTAAACATTTTAATCAATTTATAATTTTTTTTTATGAAATATTGAACACCAATTTTTTCCCCAAGAGCTCCTTATTGATACAGGGTTCAATATTTGAAAAGCTTATTTACATAAATTCTTGAAAAAATTCCTTTCAAAAAGTTACAAGAGGGCTAAACTAAGCCTAAGGAATTTTTTCAACTACTACTAAAAAGTTAAAAATTATCCTAAATTGAAAAAATTAAATGTTAGTATTATCAAACGGAACAAGTTTAGTTAACTAGAAAGGTGTAGGGGGGACTTCGGTCAATTAATTTTCTTTTTTAAAGGAAAGTTTTATTGTAATTTGTTCTCGCTTACAATTTTGTGAACAAAGGGCACCTATTTTCTATTTTTTATATTACATTGGAATTTCAGTCCCCAACGAGCCCTTTGGACCCCCTGGTGCCGCCAAACCTACGGGTTAGCATCCTCCGTCCCCAGGTTTTGTTAATCAGGGCAAAGTCGGATGCGGATACTACTTCCGTGCATCAGTTGGACATTTGGTCAATTCAACCCGTGGGACACATCTCCATTACCTATTTTCTGCTCTTGAATGAATGGAACATTGAAACCCATTTAAAATTTGAAAAATATGAAAAAAAAAAACTAGAAAAGAAAATATAAAAAAATGAGAAGGAAAATAAAGTATGTGGCAAATCAATGAATGAAAATTTGATTTTATGTATGATTAATATTTAGTTTTTTTTTTAATTCTTAATCACATTAAAAAAAATTTATTTTAAATATTGTTTAATGTAGAAGGAAAATATAATAGAAAATGTATTTTCTTCTTATTTTCTTTTCCTTTTCTTTTCTCTAACGAAATCCTTAATTCAAACAAAACAAATATCTAAAAAGACATTTTGGAAATTTGTTTGTACATCTCTATTTGTTCCATCTGAATTTCATTTCTTCTTTTCTCTCTTATTAAATGGATTATCTGTAAACTTCTCCTATTTTCCCAACTTTACTTCGGACGAGAATGAATGTGCGCACATATATATATAATGCTAGAGAGAAGTTTTTCTATATTTGGTTTGATCTTTAGAAGTTCCAAAACCCCTTTATAACTACCTATAATTTTTGCTCCGAATTAAAATAAGGATAAAAATCCAACAACATCCTTGAGTTTTCTAAATATGACACTCTACCCCTTAAGTTTTGAAAAACTACCAAAAAATCCCTTGATATTTTATTTTTATCGTGATCCTTCTAACAGTTGATTGTTAGTCTGCCGTTTAGTATATCTAAAAAAAAAAAAATTATTTTTTCACTAAACTTAATAGTTGACTGACGATCAACTAATAGAAAGTTCATTCTGTCCATAAGACTAAATTTTAGTGAGTTTTTTTTTCATAGTACTTTAAAAAAAAAAAAAAAAACTCAAGGGATGAAGTGTCATTTTCAAATAACTCATGAGATATTGTTAGATTTTATCCTTAAATTAAATATCCTTCGATTTTTTATTTACAAATATTATTTAAAATTGAAATAAAATTTTAGAGAACTGTAGAACACACATGTAGCGTCAAGTGTGTGACCATAGCTAATATAGGTAGTTAGTTTTATAACTATTGCGAAATAAAAATGTTGAATGACCTCCAATAAACTTTTCGATCTCGATCACTTGAAAAAGGATGAAAAAAGAGTGGCTTAAAGGACCCGATGTGTACTCTGGAGGATCACTCCGATGCCTAAGTAAGAGATTGCTCTAAAGAGGTTGTAAGTAATAGTAAAGATGGGTTAGGATGAGATGTCATACCTCTTTGCAGTGCTCCCCTTTTATATTGGCGAGGTTTGACCCTTGGGAGATTCGCCATTTATGAGCATGTTTATGATGCTTGGCATAAATCCCTACGATCATCATAGCGCTAGTGTCAATTGCTCTGGTTGAGCAATTGACTTGGGTGGTAGCTGCCTTTATCAATGTTGGGCCTTAGTCTCCTCAGAACTTATGAGGTGATATACTTTTGGGGTATATCAGTTGCCCCCCCCCCCTTTAGTTTCAAATTTTGAAGTTTGTTTCCAAAATTTGAAAGTTGTTCTTGTTGGGCTTTGTGGAGCCTAGTTGTGTTTGATTCGGATAATGACCCGATCCGAAATAATGTTGCGTGGTTTTTTTTTTAGTGACTATCTTCTTATGTATCGCTTGCCGAGCCGATGTTGGCGTGTTTATCCAAGCTAATTTTACTGCGTGCTCTTACTTTGCCAAGCCAAACTCTGGGGTGCCATCTAATCTGAGCCAAGGTTGAGGTGGCATGGCTTTGCCGAGCGAAACTCTGGGATGTTGTAAAATTCGAGCTGAGGTTGAGGTGTGCACGGCTTTGCCGAGCCAAACTCTGAGGTGTCGGCTAATCCGAGTTGAGGTTGAGGTGTGCATGGCTTTGCCGAGCCGAACTCTGGGATGTCAACTAATCTAAGCCGAGGTTAAGGTGTGCATGGCTCCGCTGAGCCGAAGTCTGGAGTGTCGACTGATCTAAGCCAAGGATGCTGGGTATGCAACTTACCAAGCAGAGGGTATACATTATCGGCTGATCCGAGCCAAGGTTGATGTGTGCACGGCTTTGCCAAGACAAACCCTAGAGTGTCGGCTGATTTGAGCCGAGGATGCTAGGTATGCGACTTGCTGAGCCGAGGGCTTCCGTTATCGGCTAATCCGAGCCGATGTTGCCACGTACACGGCTTGCCAATCCTATGTCTATTCCGAGCATCTCTTTGGGAGACATTTCGTGTCGAGCGGCTCTTAGAGAGGCAATTTATGCCGAGCAGCTTTTCGAGAGGCACTTTGTGCTGAGCATATCTTCGAGGGGTATTTTGTCCCACGCAGCTCTTCGAGAGGCATTTCATGTCGAGCGGCTCCTTGAGAAGCATTTCACGCTGAGCAGCTCTTTGAGAGGCATTTTATGTCGAGTAGCTCTTCGGGAGGCACTTTGTGCCGAGCAAATCTTTGAGGGGTATTTCATGCCAAGTAGCTCCTTGAGAGGCAATTCGTGTAGAACAACTCTTTGTGAGGCCTTTGTGCCAAGCAGCTTTTTGTGCCGAACAACTCTTTGCGAGGTTTTCGTACCGAGCATCTCTTTGCGAGGCCTTTATGCTGAGTAGCTTTTTGCGATGCTTTTTGTGCCGAACAGCTCTTTGCGAGACTTTCGTTTCCAGCAGCTCTTTACGAGGCTTTCGTGCCGAGCAGCTCTTTGCGAGGCTTTTTGTGCCTAACAGCTCTTCGCGCATCTTTTTGTCGAGCCACTATTGGGCTGATTCTTTTTTGCCTAATGAGCTATGCTTACCTTTCGAGTTGTTTTCTGGCCTAATGAGTTGTGCTTCATCTTTTGGGCCGATTTCACTTTGCCTAATGAGTTGTGCTTATCTTTTGGGCAGTCTTTTGACCTAATGAGTTGTGCTCATCTTTTGGGCCGGTTTTACTTTGCTTAATGAGTTGTACTCATCTTTTGACATGTCTTCAGGCCTCATGAGCATTGCTCATTAGTTGGGTCGTGCTCATCTTTTGGGCTGTCTTCAAGCCTTGTGAGCGTTGCTCATCAATTGGGTCAGTTCTCTTTTTCCTAATGAGTTGTGCTCATCTTTTGGCCTGAAATCGAGTAGTGCGACAGAGAATGCACTTATAAATATGTATGCAAAGTTTGATAATTTAATGGAGACACACAAAATGTTCAAAGATATGACTGAAAAAGATGCAATATTATGGAACAATCTCCTTTCTAGGCATGCTAAATTGGGTCAGAACCCCCTAGGGCATTGGTACGCAAGACATTTAAGGGAGTGTAGGATTGGAACTTACTTGTATGTCCTAACCCCCTAGGGCTGCTCTGCAACTTGTTGCTCTCTTGCTTTTTTCCTTTTTTGGAGGCCTCCCCTATATCCCTCGAGCTTTTTCTTTTCAAATCAACTCGGTCTCTTATTTTTTCTATTACTTCCTCCAAATTGATATACTTCTTTGCTCGTACCATTAATTCTCCCATGTCGACTGGAGGCCTTTTCCCTAGGGAGTACAAGAAGTCCCTAGGTTGGAGGGCTATGGTTAGGGCTGCCAATACTACCTCATGATCCAAGTTGCGAATCTCCAAGTAGTAGTGAAAAAGCAATAATTTTTTCAACGTTTCCCTTTATCCTTGGACCAGGCTCATCAGATGGGCTGAGGTCTTTGCCATCCTGCGGCTGCTGATAAAGTGTCTGGTAAATTGCTGTTCCATCTCAGAGAAGGAGTTGATGGATCCGGGTTTTAGGGTCTGGTACCATGCCTTGGCATTCCCTTTATGGGTGGCGGCAAACGCATGACACGTGATAGCATCTGGTGCGCCTTGCAGTTGCATTAACACCTTGAAGGTATCCAAGAGATCAACCAGGGCGGTTGAGCCTTCATACCTTTCAAAGGAAGACATTTTGAACTTATTTGGCAGCAGGACCTCCATCACTTCTTTGGTGAAGGGTAGATCTGAAGGCTTCAACAAGGTCTCCTTACAGGATGGGTTGGTACGAGTTTTCTTCATCATCTTTTCTATTTGTTCAATCTTCTTGATCCTCTTCTCCAGTTCGTTCGATTGTTGTTCATTGATGCCCACGCTATTTGCATCCTCCACCTTCTTTGCGATGTTGGTCTTTTCACCACTCTCCTTCTGGTTTGCCATTTTTTAATGAGATTCAGGATCTACTTGCTGATGGTGAGGAACGGGCTCTAGATGACCCCTTTGTTGCAGGATCATGTTGAACATGTCCTCCATCTTTTTCTAGGAAGCTGCCATGTCTTCCATTCTTTTCTAGAAAGCGATGAATTCTCTCTTTGTCACACTAGTATGATCTCCGGGTGTGGAGTGAATGAACTGAGGTGATTGATCACCTGCAGCCAACTCTGAGCTTGAATTGTTGGACATTGTCATGTTTCAAGGATCAAAGATCGGAAGTAGGAAGGAAATCTCTCAAAAGTGTTCCCACAAACGGCGCCAATTGTTGCAGAATAAAAATGTAGAATGACCTCCAATGAACATTCCAATCTCATTCACCAAAAAAAGGATGAAAGAAGAGTGGCTTGGAGGACCCGGGGAGTACTCCGGGGGATCACTCCTATGCCTAAGTAAGGAATTGCTGCAGAGAGGTTGTAAGAAATAGTAAAAATGGGTTAGGATGAGATGTCCTACCTCTTTGCAGTGCTCCCCTTTTATATTGGCGAGATTTGACCCTTAGAAGATTCGCCATTTATGAGCGTGTTTATGACGCTTGGCGTGAATCCCTCCAATCATCATAGCGCTAGCGCCAATTAATTTGGCCGAGCAATTGACTTGGGTGGTAATTGCCCTCATCAATGTCGACCCTTATTCTCCTTTTGACTTGTGAGGTAATATACTTTTGGGGAATATCAATAACCCTACAAATGTGTGCCTATAGCTAAGAAGGAAATTTATCAACTATTGCTAGAAACAATAAAAAATATTGTTTTGAGTTGAGAAAAATCAAATGTTAATATTGAGAAAAACTAGATGTTAATCACATGTAAAATTAATTTTTTTATATATTTATTTTTCTTCGATAATTAAACATACAAGTCGATTTTCTTATTTTTATTCCAATTTTTCAACTTTTGAACTAAGCCTAAACATATCTTGATTTTTTTTTTCCCATTCTCTATTTTCCCCAATATAGGGAGAAATTATGGTAACCTTTTTTTTACTTCCCCCCCCCCCCCCCCCCCCCCCCCCCCAAATTTACACATTTGATACGTAAAATAGAATAAAATAAAATTTATCACTAAATTTTTTCATGATATTCATTTAAGTTTTCATTCCATTCCTTCCTACATCCAAAATAACTCAAGTTCTCTTCTCTTTTCCTATCAATTGGACACGAGAGGTGGAGAGGGTCTCTTTTTCAATTCTCTTTCTTTGTAGGTCTTAGCTTTTGCCCATCTTTCTTATTGGAGCAAATTACTATTATTTGCCCTCACCTATAATTTTACATACAAAGGGTCCATGGATTATTGGAACATTGAAGAATATCGAAGACATTTTGGGAATTTGTCCAGTTCTATCTTTATTTGTTTTTTTTGAAATTCATTTCTTCTCCTCTCCAATTGAATGAATTATTTGCAAGCTTCTCCCATTTCTCCAACTCTGGGTGTGTGTGTATCTAATACTAAAAAGAAGATTTAGTTTGATTTTCAAACAACCCTAAGTTTATCTACAACTACCTACATTTACTCTTCTAATTAAATTAAATGTCCTTTAATTTTTTTTTCTATTTTATCTATAAATATTTGTTTAATTAAAAAGAAACTTCTAGAGAATTGTGGAGTACACGTGTAGTGCGTGCCAATGGCTACTATATATGGCAGGTTTTCTAATCCTACAAAACAAGCTACACTTAAAGGGCGTTTAGTAGCATTAAGAATTAAGTGTTGAATGTTGGGTATAACTCTAAATTTATGAATAAAATTTTGAATATAACTAGAATTGTGGCTAAATTTGAATTTTGCATTTTTTATTTATTTTGTAACAAACCATTCCATACGTATGTGAACTAGGTTTTGAGGGATAAGAAGAAGTGCATCATGTAATATAGTGAAATTTAGGTAGGTTTTTCAATCATCAATTTATAAAACATGAATTCTTTAAATCATTAAAGCCTAGTTTTAGGGTCTTAGACTTCTATGACCCTAACACATGGTTATGATATTTGATTATAGAATTGGAGGTAAGGTCAGTAAACTTGGATGTGATTGTGTGGTTGTCACTAGGATTGATTTTAGTATTGTTTTTGTGATGCTGTGGTTGATTTGGATAGTTATGATAGTCGTGTTTGCAAAATTTAGGATGTATGATCATTAGATCCTTGGTGGTTACTTGAATGTAACCAATGATACTTCAGATAATGTCTTTTGAGGGCATACCAGGTGTGTGTCCTACGTCCCTGGTATCTTGTTGGGTACTAAGTAAGAAACCTTGAGGAGCACTCAGGTAGCTCCAATCTGACCTAGCTAGCGAGCGATTCTAGTTCGTGACAAATAGTTCTGAGTCAATACTATATGGCTTTTGCGTAAATTTCTTCAGGTCCTCGAGAATTTAGCAAGTTGTTGATATATATACTCAATGGGTGTCTTGGACTTCTGTATAGGATTAGAATCCCCACGGACAATCTATAACGACCCAAAAAAATAATAATAAAAAAAAATTATTTTAATTAATTAATTAATTATTATTAAGAAAATTAATTAAATTAAAAAATTTGAGGATTTTGGGTATATATATATATATTTAAATACATATAAGGATATATAAGTATATATATGTAAGTATATATAAGTGTATATATATATATATATATATATATAAAGTATATATAAAGTTATTATATAAAAGGTTAAAGTATGGATAAAGGAAAGAAAAAAAAAAAAAAAAAAGGAAAACTTAAAGGCTAAGTTTTTGGAGAAGCAGGAAGAGGAGAAGAAAGAAGAAAAAAAAAGATTCACCCACAGAACAGCTGGGAAAGAAAAAAAAAAAAAATTCTTCAACTCACGTTCTCCACTCCTCTTCTTTCTACGATTTCGTGGCGGATTCTCGCCCAATTGAAAATCCGAAAATATCACTGGACTCTATTCTCCGCCACCGACATATCTACCGAAGTGAATTTATCGTAAGAATAACGTGGGCATATCTTTTGGGGTAAGCCAAATTCTCATTCTTGCCTCAATTTTTCTTAAATTTTAAACCAAATGGGCGATCGGACATCACCACGAGAATCTAGGGATGATTCTCTACAAGTCTAGCGGAACAGATTTCTCGTGGGGTTGTTGTAGAAATAACCCCAAAGTTAGGATAAATGAGTTATTTAGAAATTAATTGTTATTTAATTATAGTAAATTAGGAAATATTAAAATAATATTTTATTGGGGTTGATTTGATTGAATCAGGGTTCGGGTGAGCGCTGTGGGTATAATTTTGGGAGCCCTACAGGCATGATTCAAGGAATCAGGTAAGGAGGAATAAAATTATATCAGTATTTTATTAAGGTGAACCAGTCATTTACCAGCATATGAAATTTATTATTTATCTATATGATTTTTAGAACCGTCTGAGTACTAGAAAATGATGATATTGTATAAGGTTTATATTTGGGATAATTGCATATGATATTAAATTCGTGTGATATGAGAGTAATTTTTCCTAATAAATTGAGTATGAATTACTGTGGTATTTGGGTTTGCATGTGGGGGTGTCTGGAATGATTATGACATGATGAATGAATTGTTATGCTTGACTCCTATGTGGAAATACATTAATCTGTTGGGATACTATACTGAAAATGAATTGATATGTTGGATTCTTGTGTAGAAATGCATTGATGCGTTTGTGTGAACTAACTGGTGTGGTTATTCGTATGCATCTCAATATAACGTTGGCATGAGGAGGTTGTTATATTGCCTAGATATAAATCATGATATGACGTTGGTAGGTCGAGGAGCTCGTCATATTGTCATTTATATGGTGTAGGACATTGGCAGGTCGAGGAGTTTGTTCTACTGATGTATGATGGGTAGGTCATGGGGATTAGATACTGGTGAATAGTGGTGCCTGTGTGGGCCACGTGTTGCGAAAGCTGGAGTGGTTCCTGTGTGAGCCACGTTATATCTTGTGTGGATAATAGCGCTTGTGTGGGCTATGTTATGTATCCTGTGTGGGTAGTGGTGCCTATGTGGGCCACGTTATATCCTGTGTGGATAATGGCGCTTATGTGGGCCATGTTATGTACCTTGCGTGGGTAGTGGTGCCTGTGTGGGTCACATTATATCCTGTGTGGATAATGACGCCTGTGTGGGTCATGTTATGTACCTTGTGTAGGTAGTGGTGCTTGTGTAGGCCACGTTTTAATATTTACATATCAAAATAAACTGCCTCTCACATAAACCTTAGGAAAAATAACTCCCATGTCACACGAATTTAATATCATATGCAATTATCCCAAATATAAACCTTAAATAAAATCATCATTTTCTAGTACTCAGATGGTTCTAAAAATCATATAGATAAATAATAAATTTCATACGCTTGTAAATGACCAGTTTTCCTTAATAAAATACTGATATTATTTTATTCCTCCTTACCTGATTTCTTGAATCACGCCTACAGGGCTCCCAAAATTATACCCGTAACGCTCACCCGAACCCTGATTTAATCAAATCAACCCCAATAAAATATTATTTTAATATTTCATAATTTATAATAATTAAATAACAATTAATTTCTAAATAACCAATTCATCCTAGCTTTGGGGCTATTTTTACAATGACCCCACGAGAAATCTACTCCGCTAGACTTATAGAGAATCATCCTTAGATTCTCGTGGTGATGTCCGATCGCCCATTTGGCTTAAAATTTAAGAAAAATTGAGGCAAGAATGAGAATTTGACTTACCCCAGGAGATATGCCCACATTATTCCTACGACAAATCCACTTCGGTAGATATGTCGATGGTAGAGAATGGAGTCCAATGGTATTTTCGGATTTTCAATTGGGCGAGAAGCTGTTGCGAAATCATAGAAAGAAGAGGAGTGGAGAACGTGAGCTGAAGAATTTTTTTTTTTTTTCTTTCCCTGCTGTTCTGTGTGTGAATCTTTTTTTTTTCTTCTTTCTTCTCCTCTTCCTGCTTCTCTAGAAACTTAGCCTTTAAGTTTTCCTTTTTTTTTTTTTTTTTCTTTCCTTTATCCATACTTTAACCTTTTATATAATAACTTTATATATACTTATATATATATATATATATATATACATATATATCCTTATATGTATTTAAATATATATATGTATATGTATATATATATACCCAAAATCCTTAAATTTCTTAATTTAATTAATTTTCTTAATAATAATAATAAATTTTTATTAATTTTTTAAATTATTATTATTATTATTATTATTTTTGGTCGTTACACAATCCATTTAGGAATGGGATCATGTGAGTACTCTTAGTTCAGAGGTTTGGGCATACGTCCTTCTTAGCCATAGACCATACAACAGGCTAGTAACATCTAACACCTTGGTTGTGCTGAAAGGATGAGGGTTACCTTTAGTATTGGGGGAATGTGAGTTATTTCCCTTACCATTTAACTCTGAGTTCCTTAGTGATGACCTTAGTTGGTTCGAAGGTTATTGAGCCATGAGACTCGACTGCTAGGTTAGACACTTGAGCATTTCCTTGGATAAGGATGAGTATGATTGGGCTAGACTTTGCGTAGTCTTGTTGCCACACAACTGTGACGCGTTAACACTTTAGGAGGATTTTGGCAAGGGTGATTCTTTTTAGCTATTGAAACTTTCACGTCCATGACAAATTGGTATCAAAGTGGTCTTGTCAATCTTGAATGAGAATGAGATTGAAATTGTTGGCATCGATTCAATGGTTGGTATTCAATTTGTGACATTGAATGGGGAAAGAAGCAAGTTATCTTTGAGTAGGTTCTTGACTCGCAATCCCTATTTGTCATGTAACAAGTTGCAAGTAAAAAGAAGGTGTTGCGACGTCCTCAAGGGGGGTTAACTCTCGATATATGGGGTCAAATCTCCGTGTCGCCTCGACTGAATGGCAAACTCGAGATTTATATTAAAAAAGAGTAATGCGTGTGATGAGAAATGAGTTAAAATATAATCTAAGGGAGTAACCACTAATCTATTTAATTCTAGATGAGGTTAGAACACCTATTTAATATGTTACCAGTTTATTCGTCTCTAAGCTGCTCCTAGGTCCAAGAAATCGATAATCCATAGTCACATAACTAAGTTGAATTTAAGGGTATGATTACGTAAAGGGAAGGTATTAACACCCCTTTAAACCCATCCAAAGGACAATACCTGATTAGCTTAGGATCACCTTTGAAATTAATCGATCAAGACTTTACATTCTTCCTTTTTATTTCAATTACCAGTCCATAATATATTGGGTAGTCCTACAAAGAAAGAAACCATCGTTACCTTAGGATCCCCGAAGGCGTGTGAAGACACAACCTCTGACAATACCAATGAAAATTAATTGTTTATTTAGTTATTCCAAGTTAAAGGGGTTTCTTTTACCTGGCCTTTAAGTATTGGGAGGCCTTGCGAAAGAAAAGAGCCACCAACCTTTGATTTCTCGAAGGTATGCGAAAACATAACCTCCAAGTTTAGAGGAAGATTTATTATGGAATTTCATTTCAAAAACTTATGCACTCAATAAAGTAGGTCTTTATTCAAAGCACGTAAACCACATGTCATGTAAGAGAAATATGCACATAAATCGATGAGTCTGACAGAATCTCTATCATACAAGCTAAAAGGGATTTTGCTAGACTCCTCACCCCTCCGACAATAACTGCGGATTACATAACCCCAATTCATCATGCTCTTCTTCATGGGGGTGTGCATACATATACAGTCATGTAGACACACACACATAACAGGAAAGGCAACACACGCAATCATATAATAAGCAAAGCACACCATAAATAAATCAAGCAATGGAAATCATTAAAAGTGATCACAAGTAATAAAAATGGTCCAATATTTTTTTCATAACTTTTCTTTATTTTAAATTTTTTTCAATTTTTTTTAGATTTTTTAAAAATTTTCTAAATATTTTTTTTTTGGGATTTAACTTTCTTATATTTTTGGTCCCTTGAGTAAAAAAAAAATGGCTTTCACAATTTTTTTTGTACTTTTCCAGATTTTTTCTGTTTTTTCTTGATTTTTTTTTTCAGATTTTCTACTATTTTTTCTAATTTTTATAAATTAAAAAGAATTAAAATGCATTTTTAAATTATTATTAAAAAAACTAGGCGATTTAAGGCGGCTGAACCGGGTCAAACTATTTTTGAAGGTCAACGGTCCAAATTGGGGTTACCTGGTTCAAAGAGAGAGGCAGAGCGCAGGAGACGGGCTAAGGCTACCATGTGTGGAGACACGTGGTAGCACAAAAGTGATATATTTCTTTTCTTTTTTTTGAAAATCAAAGGCTGACACATGACTGGTGACTTCATGCTAACGTCACCCACCACGTGGCGAAAGGGGACGGGTGCAGAAGAATTGAGGTAGATCGCTAACATGGTGCGATCTTGGCCATTCAGAGAAAACACATTCCAAACAGCCAGGGTCGCGCCACGTCAGCCAGTTAACATCACTTGAATTTTGTGGATATGATAGTACCATGTGTTACTATACAAACATTGACACATGTCCCACTTTGAATTTTTTTTGAAAAATTAATGTATTATATATATATATATATATATATATATATATATATATATATATATATATTTGACTTGGACTCGAGTCAAGTTGACCCAAGTCCATGAGTTGGGTCAAGGTTTATGGATTTGGGTCCTTTGATCGGGATGTGGGTATTTTGACCGGGTTTTTAGGTATGGGCTTCTCGAATTTGGGTCGAAGACCTAGGTCTGCCTTGGGATTTTCAATGGTTTTTATAAGGCTTGAGTAGATTTTTAAGTCAAAATTTATAGGGATTTGCTAAGGGAATTTTTTGGTTTGACTAGGTATTTTAAGGGTTCTACTTGGGGTTTTAGAGCACTCTATTTGGGGGCTTGTTTGTAGTGTTTTTTTAGGGGGGGGGGGGGTAAGAAACTAATATTTTGGGGTTCAAGTAAACAAATTAAACTTGGGATACCACACAAAAGAACTAGCTAAACTAGCATTCTAAGGACTAGAGAAAAACGGAGGAGGGGGGGGGGGGGAACCTACCTTTGATCTCTAACTCCTTTTCTTTCTTCGATTCTGAAATCTTCTTCCTTGCTCCTCTTTTCTTTCCGCTTGTCCTTCTCTACTTCTTCCTTTTTGGCTTCTCTTCTTTTTCCTGCTCTTGCTCTCTATATCTCATCAGAGTCCTCTCCTTCAATCTCTTTCTTTCTTTCCCTTTATCTCTTTCTCTCTAATCTCTCCTTTTATGCCCTATTTACCTCTCAGGTGGCTCTCTATGCTTATAGGCTGGGGAGGGGGAACAAGATCCTGGGGGCTAGGATTTACTTGGGTTGGCATAGGAGTTAACACAGGGGCTGGGTTAGGGTAGTGGAGCTGCTAGAAATAGGAGGCTGGAGCAGGCTTTGCTAGGGGGTTCGAGCAAGGGGAAAGGAACCCCTATGGGCAGGCTAGAGGGGTTTGGGATCAAGGGGACTGGGGCTTAGGTAGAGGCCCATAGTGAGTTTGGATTCCCTATTGAGCCCTAAAACCAGTATAAGCCCACTATGTGCCTTAAATCCTTATAGCAAACCTAGTTTGGAATTTATTAACTCGGGCCCTTATTTTTTGTCTGTGCAGGTGTTCGAGATTGGAAGAGCTGGCCTGAGAAGCAGCCATTTCTTTGTTTTTGTTTTTTGTTTTTTGTTTTTTTTGTTTTTTGTTTGTTTTTATCTATTTTTTTGTATTATTTGATTGTATTAATGAAAACCCTAATTATTGTTAAAAAAAAAAAAGAAAAGGAATGGACACTCTAATGCATACAATTGGAAATAGAGGGTGAGGTGAGTGAAATAAGGGACCACGTTTAGGGAAAGAAGTCAGATGATTCCCACCTCTTCAAAATAAAGACCACCTAAAATAAGCCTAGAATTGATACCAAAATAAGGTGAAGACCTAAATTTTTATATATAAATACGGAGCAAAATCGAGTGTCTACAAAAAGAATGAAGTTGGCCTGCAATGGATATCTTGCAAACATTAGGTTATTTTATGGTGCCCCTTGAAAAGCGACGAGGGTTTATGAAAGAGAATGAAAATGAGAATAGCTTGCACCCTTGAGGCAAGTATTTTTGGCACACTTTGGGAGTTCTCCTATTGTGGTTAGCATTGGAGCTCGAATGGTTTATCCGTTGAGACTTTGTACTGCCCTTATTCCATAGGTAGTGGTGATACTTGTAACGCCCCAAATTCTCACTTTGCATAATAACAATAATACACTTATGCACATATAATAATACAATTTCTCTAATACCACAATTGTGACAACCTGAACCCAAAAAGGTGGTTCGGGTACATTCATTCCCTAGCATAATTTAAATGCATACAACAGAAGCAAAAAAAAACCATCAATTCCATATGTACCAAAGTACTACCTCACAACCATTACATCCACCATGCCCAAAATTCATATTACAACCCAGAAACTCAAAACATCTAATATAAATAGACCAATGTCCCACCAACACTCACCCTCAATGAGAACGTCTAAGTCCTGCTCTGGAGCTCCTAGGCTCGATTTCCTGTAGGCCTTGAAAAGTTGATATATTTATTGGGGTGAGACACTTCTCAGTAAGATATAATAGATTATCATCAGTGTGTGACTAATAGGAGTTTCAATGAAATCAAATACATTCATTAATTTACTTTATTTGACCAACATGACATTTGTAAAATATAACTCACACCTATATAGTTGAAAATACACATTTTCCTTCACAATATAAATCGACTCAATAAATAACACCATTTACATAAATTAAAATATATGCGTAGAAGAAACCCCCTTTTGGACAAACAATATCATCATGTATTAACCCCATATGATCGGGTTGTGCGGTTTGAAGACTGGACTTAGCCTTGGTTGGCCTACCACCAAACTAAGTCAAAATACCTTATCTGCAAGTTCGATTTGCCTACCACAACCTAGTCTGGACTCTAGCGGGTACAACAACTCTTCGCGACCAAATCGACTTACCATTACCAACACTTCTCAGAATAGTATAGAGCACTAACTCATTTACTAGTTACGGTACCGTGCTCTAATTACATCTAACCTTCAGGGTTCTTAAACCATATAATGCAATTTAAGTAATAAAAAATAGTATCATGATCTCATTTTCTCAACATAAATCTCACGTTAGTATTTCCAATCATTCGCAACCCAGTTTAAAACCGTCATTTCACTGTTCACAGCTTTGTATAAAATTGTCATTTCACAATTCATAGCTCGGTATAAAATCATCATTTCACAACTCAGTATGAAACCGTCATTTTACATTTCACAACATTCCCAATATTTCCATAAATTAGTATAAAACCACATTCTCATTGTATACTACCATAAAAATCCTCAGATTCAATTATGCAATAAAAATAAATCATACTCATGCCACATGATTTGAACGTTAATTCGTAATACGATAAACTACCTGGAAAAAATATATTTTTGCTGAAAACTAGGTCAGATAATCTCATTAATTTTATTTAACTCAAATATATATATATATATATATATATATATATATATATATATATATAGGAAACAAAGATGATTAACCTACTCACTTTGGTTTTCCCCAAATACGTATAATAATCAAAATCGCCAATTTCATATGCCTGAATCATTCAGAAAATCATATACAACACTCATGAGTCCATTTATTCAAGTTTAATCGGTTAAAATTAGAGAAAAATCTGACATAATCTATTCCCCTTACCTATTCCTGAAAAATAAGCCTACCACGCTCCCTGGAACGAACCCTAGGTTCCTTAATACAATAAGGAGAAGGCTGCCGGCAAGCTGAGGAGAAAGAAAGAGATGATCGAATGCCATGCCGGAGCCCAGGAGGCCATAGGAGAGAGAGAGAGAGAGAGAGAGAGAGAGAGAGAGAGAGAGAGAGAGAGAGAGAGAGAGAGAGAGAGAGAGAGAGAAGACGAGAGAGATGAGATGATGTACAGGTGGAGAGGAAAGAGAGACGAGAGAGAGAAAAAAGAGAGAGAGAGAGAGAGAGCGAGAGAGAGAGGAGAGAGAGAGAGAGAGAGAGAGAGAGTTTTAATATGAAATAATAATAAAAGATTCTAACTTCTAAGCCTCAGCCCCGCAAGAAATTGCCAACGGTTTTCCTAAAACCGTAAAACCGTCAACGGTTTGGTCACTTACCAAACTAGTTTCCCCGTGTTCTTATATATACATTATTGGTTGTTCAGAAAAATGGTCAACGGTTTCCTTGAGCTCTTGAAACCTTCAACGATTTGGTCCTGTGCTAAACCGATTTCCTTCTTTTCTTTTTCTTTCTCTTTTTTTTTCTTGGTTCGGGTTTCTACAATTCTCCTAGATCTGGTGGAAATAAATGGTTGAAGGAGTTTGTCCAAAGGATTCTTTACAGAACTTGCAAAGTTTATACCCATAGAGAGAGGTGACATTCTAATATCTATAGCAAAGAATGACTTGTGATCACCTTGGACAAACATATTGGTTAATTTTTTTATTTTTTATTTATTTTCATTATTAATCTATTGCTAACTGCAATTTCCCTTTGTGAGGTGTGCCAAGTGCCTTTATTGGAATATCGATCCACTAAGATGAAGTTATCTTTTATTATTTTTTTAAAATTTTATATATTTATTTTTTATTCATTTCTTGAGATTGTACTAATGAATTTCAAAATATAATTTTTGCTAAACAAGGCCTTAGAAAAAATAGGGTGCCTGCAATATGGTTATGAGTTTTGTTAGTGGGCATTTGAGCAATGTTGCCAATAGGCATATGTGTCATAGTGGCTAGATGACCTTTCTTTTTTTGTTGTTGTTGTGTAGGTTTGTGTAACACAACTAAGCCAAAGAGCATTGTGATGAGTTTTTCTAGAGGGCATTTGAGCCATGTTGCTAGTAGGCACATGTGTCGTTGTGGTTAAAGGGCCTTTCCTATTTGTTGTTGTTGTGTAGGTTTGTGCAATCCAATTGAGCTTGAGGGTCATTTTTCAGACGAAAGATTGAGTTTGAGCCAACGAACTATGGTTGAGATTGGTTTTAAGCCGAGATATTAGAATGTTAACCACGACAAACTATGGTTGAGATTGGTTTTGTCTAAGAATAAAAGATTGGAAATTGATGAGCTTGGGGTATCCACGACAGAATATGGTTGGGATGGGTTCTGTTAGAGTCCTAGAGATTATGAATCATTAAAATTCGATTTATGTGCTAATGATATAGAGAATTGGGTTCTATATTGATTATTATCACTTGGGTTGTGACTTAAGCTTGAGACTTGAGGACTCAAGAAAGTTCTCCTCTTGATCCTATGGATGGATTGTGCAAGTTGATTAACTTCAAAATTGTGGTATCCTGGTTTGTGTTGATTACATCATGTGGAATTGGGTTGTAAACCCTAGATGTTGAGATTGTTCATGGTTTGTGGAGTTTCCTTGGGGAGGACTCATCCTTGGAGTTTTGTTCGAGAGACTCTTGGAGTGGGGACTCACCTTTGGAATGGCTTGTCAGCTTTGAACTTTTTTGGCTTGTTGGTCATGGTAGCCCTATGGTTTTGAGATCAGTTGTTTTGTGAAAAGAATTTGGGGTATAGATCCATCCTTGGAGTTATGTTTTGTAATACTCCTGGGTGGAGACTTAGTTTGGTCACGATTTGCTGGTTTTAAGCTTTGATGGCTACTTGCTTAGTTATCTACCAATTGTTTAGATGGTTAGACTTGGAGAACCTCCAAGATGGGATTTATTCTTGGATGTTAAGGTCAGTATTGAAATTTGAGATGGTATTTTGATCGTTTAAAGATGGTACCTTACAAAATATCAAAAATGGGTTCTGATAGAACCTGGATCAAATGTGATTTTGGGTTGGTTCCTTTATGAACTGAATTAGTGGGCGAACACTCTCTAGAAATATGGTAAAAGTTTGGTCTTTAAGAGACAATATTGTAAATGCATATTTGTATTAATGATTTAAAGTTTGACTTCTAGGAATGTATTAGTGTTCACAACTGGTTGGTATATTGGTTGGCGGTTAACTCATGGTTGAGTTGTAACCTCGAATGTGAAAAGTCCTTGGTTGGCTCAGAGACCTTAGTGTGATTCGGGGGAAGCTACATTTAGTTTTGTGTTCTAAATTTTTCATGAACAACTTTATATTAGATTGGGACAAGTTTGGCTACTGTGAAAAGTTTTTGGTTTTAGCTTGGTTGAAGCCTGCTGTGTTGGAGTTCAGCGAGAATTGTAGGAGCTTGGTTTCTATATGTTCATCAACAAAGACGTTGATAAAGTGAGTGAGGTAAAATATTATTGTAACGACCCAAAGAATAATGGTATTTAAATAATAAAGAGGGAGGGAAATGGAAGCAGTAACAGAAGAAGGCAGCAGACTTCGTCGACGAGGGTACAAGAGGGTCTCGTCGACGATGTAACGGCCCAAAAAATAATGGTATTTAAATAATAAAGAGAGAGAGAAATGGAATCAGTAACAGAAGGAGGCAGCCGACTTCGTTGACGACATTGCATTTTGGAGGTGATAAGTCCAAGAAATTTCCATAGGCCTCGTTGACGAACACAGGGGTTTCGTCGACGAGGGTTCTTCAGGACCTCGTCGACGAGGTCCCGTCTTTGTCGATGAGAAGATACTGAGAGGGGTTTTGGGATAGACTGAAATTCGTCGACGAAGGAGGAAGTTCATCGATGAAATTACTTAAAGACTCGTCAACGAGATGATGTGGCTCGTCGATGAATTTCGTAGTATAAATAGCCCTAAACTGATTTTAATCGCAAAAATTTGCCGCAATCTCTCTCTCTCTCTCTACCCCTACGGCTCCTCCCTCTTCTTCCTTCGATTTTGGCCCCGTTAGTCGCCGGATCAATGATTTGAGGCCACCACGACACTCTTGGAGGAGTTCTCTTCAAGTCTACTAGAGCGGATCGTTGGTGAAACGAAGTTGGAATTCATCCCAAATCTAGGGTAAGGTCTTTTATTCAGTTTTTGGCCTTCTGACAGTTGTAGGAAATGATGTAGGCCAAGAAATATTAATGTTTTATTCTGGAATTTATGATTTTCAAGGTATTAAGTGGAGAACCCTGCGGGTGTTGGACCCATTAATAGTAGAGGATTTTTAGCAGGAAACAGGTAAGGGAAATATGCTATGCTAGGTTATTTGAGAATGTTTTCAGTATAAAATTATAAATGTTCAACCTGAGTATTGTTTACAGCAGAGATTTATACAGTTTATCAAATATGATTAATATGTTTTAAAATTACTGTGTGGCTTGAGAATATAGATATAGTATAGAAACATACTTTATAGTATTTTTCAGAGATGTGTTTTACAGATTATACAACGAATGTATTATATAGCAATTATAGAAATACCATGATTATACAGTTTTATAGTACCATGACATATAAATTTATAGTTAATTACAGAAACACAGTTGATATAAATACAATTTCCACAGCATCATGGTTTATACAGTTATTACAAAATCATGGTAAAACAGATAGTTGTATATAGAGATGTATTATATAGTATTAGACCCTGTTGGACCATACAGTTTACAGAGCACGGTACTGTAGCTACATACATTTCATAGAGTGCAACCACCTATTCTAGATAATACGTGATATAAAGGTCGATCGCATAAAGCCCATGAGCGGACAGGTTTCCCATCAGATATGGGTTTAGGAGGGCTGATTAGACTATGGAGTATAGTGATTTATTCCTAGTTGGCCAACCAAGGTATATCCCGCCTACGGGCCGCACAACCCTGTCATGAGGGGTTAAATCATGACGCACAGTTATCCACAGAGAAGTTTACAGTTATTATTATGTTTATACAGTTTTACAGAAACAGAAAATATATGCATATATTAACAGTATTTTGAATAGAAACCTAAAGTACAGAAATGTTAAGCAACAGGTAAAAGATGAAGATTATTTTACTGGTATTGTGCTTTACAGATTTAGTGATACATGACTATATAGTAATAGATTTTCACAGTATTGTAGCTTATTTTCCACACACTAGCAATAGCATATTTCATTTTACTGAGTTTTGGCTCATCCCAGTGTTGAATTATTTTTCAGGCGAGCCAGTTGGTTGAGCGGATCAGGCTTATAGATAGAGAGGTCACAGTACTGCCTTATTAGAGAGAGTGAGTATATTTTTGGGAGTATTTTTGTATGGCCCTAACCAGTTGAGGATATTTGGGAAACAATCATATATGTGTATTTTTGGGAAACCTGTTAGTACTCTGGTATTGTATATAATTATATATGGATATGTTTATTTGATTTTCACTTCTCGCTGCTTAGGTTAATGATTGAGTTCAATCTAGTGTGGCATCAGAGCATGCTAAATGTTATAGTATATATATATAACTCATTTAAATAGCAAGACGTTAGGTCATGTTTCATCGACGAGAATATACCAAGAGGTTGTCCCTAAGCTCTAAATTTCATCGATGAGAAGATGGCGTTCGTCAATGAACCTTCGTCTTGGCCTCGTCGATGAGATAACGTGACTCATCGATGAAGCCCACAGTATAAATAGTTCTAAACTCAGTTTTTTACGTAGAAAACTCAGCGGAACGCTCTCTCTCCTCTCCCTTACGATTTATCCTCCTTCTCTCCTCGATTCTGGCCTCGTCGTTCACCGAATCGACTATGTGAGGCCACCACGACGCTCCTAGGGAAGTTCTCCCTAAGTCTGTCAGAGCGAATCGTCGGTGGGACAAAGTTGGATTTTATCCCAAATTCAGGGTAAGGCATTTTTGTTAAAATTTGGCTTTCCAGCAGTTGTAGGAAATGCAATAGACATAGAAATAGTAATATTTTGTTATGAGATATATGATTTTTAGGGTGTTGAGTGGGAAGCCCTGCGGGTGTAGGACCCGATACAGTAGGGGGTTTTAGCCAAAATCAGGTAAGGGAAATATGCTATGCTAGGTAAACCTGTTTTGATTCAATATAAGTTATATGTTTTTTAACAAATTATTATTCAGATTATTTGTGTGATTTCAGAACCTAATAATATCAATGTTTAATTGTGTAGCATGAGTTTATTATTAGTCTAGTACAAGATTTCCATAATTTTCAGAATACCATGATTTTCATCATACGCACAGAAGCTTGTATTTTACAGTATTTTTTAGAATATTATGATATAGCCATTCAAAACCATAACTTTCAATTTATATGATTAAACGAAAAATTCAGGTATTAAGTTATGCAGACATATTAGCTATCCAGTTATTACTGTTTATTCAGCTCAGTATTTATTGTGTTATGGTTATTTCAACTATTGCAAAATCATGATAAAAACAGTATTTTAGAAATATCAGTTACGTATATAGTATTAGACCCTGATGGACCTTATTCAGTAGCAAAGCACGGTACTGTAGCTATATTTAGTTTAGAGTGCAACTCCTATTCAGATAATAGGTGGTATTCAGAAGTCGGTCGTGCATATGTTGTGGACAGTCTCCCTATCAGATATGGGTTGAGGGGGCACGATTTGACTGTCAGAGTTTAGTTGACTTAAGTTGGTCGGTCGGCCAGCCAGGTTAGGTCCCGCCTTCGGGCCGCACAACCTTTTCATAAAGGGTTAATTCATGACTTCATTTATCCATCCAGAGAATTTTTCTCAGTTATTATATATATATGAGTAGATTTACAGAAAATAGACATACTTATAGTTATTAGCAGTACTATGAATAAGATATTCAGAAAACTCAGTTTATGTTAAGCAACATAGGTATGATATATTTTGCATATACAAGTTTCATTTAGTTATGTTATTTATGGTATTTTTCTAAATCAGATTTTGCAAGCATGTTGCTCATCTACCACACACTAGCAATAGCATGTTTCTTCTTACTGAGCGTCGCCTCATCCCATTTAACTTATATTTTTTAGGTGACCTAGCGAGACAAGCAGATCAGGCTCGCAGATAGCGGGGTTTCAGTGCTGTCTGTTAATAGAGTGAGTATTTTTGGGAAAGGCTTTTTCTGTATAGTTCTAGTCTTAAACGAGGGATTTTGGAGGTGCAGCTTTATATGTATATTTTGGGAATATTCTGGCACTCTGGTATTATACATATTTATATATGGTGGTGGTTAAGTGATTTTAGCTTCCTGCTGCCTAGGTGGATGGTTAGTTTTATATGTGAACGTATCAAAGCAGTGAAATTTCACAATAATTATTATTATTATATATAAAAAAAAATCTCAATTAATTTAGCAGGACGTTACAATTATGGTCGTAAAGTTCTTCGACCTTAACACATGGTTTTGATATTTGATTACTGACTTGGAGGTGAGGCTGGTTAACCTGGATACGACTATGCAGCTATCATGAGGATGGTTTTAGTATGTCCTTGTGACATTGTGGTTGGTCTAAATAGTTCTGATAACGGTGTATTTTAGGGGGGTGGGGGGAATGGACTCTTTCGCGTATTTTGGGTTTTTCTAAAAAATAAAATTCTTAACTAGATACAAGTAGTTATATCACAATATATCAAATATAAATCATGTACAAGCTAGATATAAACAAGTGAAACAAAGAAATGTGTTGTGAAAATTTTCTATCTTTATTTTTATTTGACCAAATCTAATTTGAAGCAACTTTCTATTAGAAAAAAAGCATTTATAAAATAGCCCCCAGGGCATGGGTGCGGTGGAAGGCGCGGGCACTCCAGTGGGGGGATCGTGTGTTCGATACCCAATTGACATGCTCAGTTCTGACGGCTTGGCTTTGCCAAGGATCGCTCCTGACATGTGTTTTGGGACTGGATTTGACGAATGCCTAACTTATGCGTGCATACTGTAAACACATCTGATTAACTTGGCTGGCGAATCAAGGGGGAAGACCACTGACATAAGAGTTTGGTGCCGCATCGAGGGGTCCGAAGAGTGACTCGTTGATGGCTGGAGTTCTCACAATAATCCAAAAAAAAAAAAGCATTTATAAAATTATTATTTTTAGAATCATTTAAAGAGAATCCTAAATTATTCTCATATTGGTTTAGAGAATTTCTATTGGCTAAGTCGTTTAGCCACATTCCCTTTCTTCTCCCTCTCTAAATTATTATTAATAATTTAATAGTAATTAGTAGTTCTATAACCACTTTTAATAATTGATTCATATATGAAATAATAAATTAAATGTTTATATTTTGAAAACTCCCTTTGAATAAAAGGATTAGTATTTTGAAAACATCCTATAAATTTATAATTTAAATATTGTAATCGCTAATAATAATGAAATAAACATTTTTTGGGTAACAATTAATAATAATTGAATTAGTAAATTTTGTAACTATTAATAGCAATTGATTTAATAATTTCATAACTTCTAATTATAATTGAATTACTTTATGAAATATAATAATTACTATTTTAAAATTGTCCCAAAAATAAATTTATTAATGTTTACAACTTCCATATAATTTCCTAACCTAAGTTTTTAATTGCTAATAATATTTGAAGTAATATTTTTGTAATCCCTAATTAATAAATTTAGTAACCAATAATAATAATTTTTTTTGTAATAATAAAAAAATTTAAATATTAAATATTTTTATTAATATGAACAAAAACAACAGCAACAACAACAACAAAACCAAGTCTTAGTCCCACTAAGTGGGGTCAGCTATATGAATCATTTTTCACCAATTTATGCGATCATGGAATATTTATTTTAATAGATTCAAGGATATTAAATCCTTACTCACTATCTCCTCCCAAATTATTTTAGGTCTACCTCTACCCCTTCTACTGTCCCCCCCCCCCCCCAACAATAACTAAGTTACTCTTCCTCACAGGTGCACTATGTGGCCTATGTTACAAGTGTCCATACCATCTGAGTTGTCCCTCCCTTATCTTATCTTCTATAGGAGTTATACCTAACTTACCACGAATATGTTCATTCCTTAATTTATCTTTCAATGGTATACCACTCATCCATCTAAGCATTCTCATCTCGGCAACTTTTACTTTTTGGATATTATGTTTCTTTGTCGCCCAACATTCCAATCCATATATCATAGCTAGTCTTATAGCTATACTATAAAACTTCTCTTTCAATTTTAAGGGTATTCTACGATCACATAGCACGCTTGAAGTACTTCTCCATTTTAACCAACCTTTTTTAACTCTATGCATTACATCAACTTCAATTTCTCCTTCAGCTTGCATTATAGATCTAAGGTATCAAAATCTACAAGTGCTTTTTATTTCTTCATCATCAAGTTTAACTTTGTCTCTAATATTCCTCCTATTATTACTAAAATTATATTTTATATATTCTGTTTTATTTCTACTTATCCTGAAGCCTCTAGATTCCAAAGTTTCTCTCCATAATTCTAACTTAGCCTCTACTCCGTCCCTAGTTTCGTCAATTAATACAATATCATTTGCAAATAACATGCACCATAAAACCACCTTTTGAATACTCTTAGTCAATTGGTTCATCACTAAAGCAAAAAGATAAGGACTCAAAGTAGATCCTTGATGTACACCTATGATAATTGGAAATTCTCTAGTTTCTCCATTTATAGTCCTTACACTAGTTATTACTCAATTGTACATATCCTTAATGACATTGGTATACCTACAATATACAACTTTTTTTTTTTTCTAAAACCCACTATAGAACTTCCCTAAGTATCATATCATATGCTTTGTCAAGGTCAATAAATATCATATGCAAGTCCCTTTTCTTTTCTCTAAACTTTTCCATTAATCTTCTTAAAAGATAAATAGCTTCTACAGTAGATCTCACGGGCATAAAACCAAATTAATTTTCTGAGATCTTCGTTTCTAACATTAATCTTTGTTCGACTACCATTTCTCATAGTTTCATCGTATGATTTATAAGTTTAATTCCACGATAGTTATTACAATTTTGAATGTCTCCTTTATTTTTGTATATATGTATTAAAGTATTTTTCCTTCACTCATCTGGCATTTTCTTAATTTTTATAATTGTATTAAATAAATTAGTTAACCATATAATTATGTTATCACCCAAGCATTTCCAAAATTCAATTAGGATGTTATCTGTTCCTATAACTTTCCCATTTTTCATCTTTTTTAGTGCAAACTTAACTTCGTTAACTCTAATTTTGTGAATAAATCTTATATTTTTAGTCTTTTTCTCATTTGACAGTTCTAAGTTTGAGCCTTCTATTTGGTTTTCATTAAACAACTTACTAAAATAATTTCGCCATTTTCTTTAATATCTTCGCCCTTAACCAAGACAATATCATCCTCACTTTTTATACATATTACATTTCCTAAGTCCTTGCGCTTCCTTTCTCTAGTTTTAGCAAGTTTAAATATATCTCTTTCCCCCTTCTTTTATATCTAATATATCATACAAACTATTAAATGATATATATTTTGCTTCACTAATAACTTTTTTTGCATCTTTTCTTGCCTCCTTATATTTTTCAAAGTTATCCCTGTTTTTACATTTTTGCCACGTTTTATACCAAATTCTTGTTATCTTTATGATTTTTTGTACATCTTTATCCCACCACCAACTCTTTTTGTTATTTGAGAATCTTCCCCTTGATTCACCTAAAATCTCTTTTGCTATCTTTTTAATAGAGCTAGCTATTCTATTCAAAAGTGTATTTGTATCTATCCCATCCTCTATGGTCCAATCCCCATCTTTGATCATTTTATCTTTAAATTTTATTATATGTTTTCCTTTTAGGTTCCACCATCTAGTTCTCTTACACTAGTTTATTTTATCATTTTTCTTCCATTTTTTAATACATATATCTAACACTAAGATTCTATGTTGTGTGGTTAGGCTTTGACTTGGAATAACTTTACAATCCTTGCATGATAAATGATCAACCCTCTTAGTTAAAAAAAAAAAAAATCTATTTGACTTCTATTTTGTCAACTTTTAAAGGTTGTTAAGTGTTCTTCTCTTTTCTTAAAGGAAGTATTCATTATACTAAAATCATATGACAGAGCAAAGTCTAAGTTCATCTCCCCAGACTCGTTTTTGTCTCCATATCCTCTATGCATTCTCTCATATTTTTTATTATTTCTTCCAACATGTCCATTCAGATCTCCTCTTGTAAATATTTTCTCAGTCCCTGGTATTCCTTGTATAATACTATCCATATCTTCCCAAAATTGTCTCTTAAGATTTTTTGCTAAGCCAACTTGATTTTTATAGTTCTATCCCTTACTCTAGTTACATCCACAACGCTATCTTTTAAGTTTTTGTTTATAATAATGCCTACTCCATTCTTATATTTTAATTTTCCGGTGTACCAAAGTTTAAATCCTAATTTATTGATTTCTCTAGCTTTCTCCCCCGCCCACTTAGTTTCTTAAAGGAAAATTATATTAATTCTTCTTCTAATCATTGTATCCACAATTTTTATGTTTTTACCTGTAAGTGTCCTTATATTCCAAGTTGCTAATATAATCTTAGTTTCCTGAACTAATATCTTTACCTGCCCACGTCCATAATAATGTAGGAACCTTGCATATTTGACACCGTACCCAAGCGCCGACATGGTGCGTCGCTTCGAGGCGACGACCTAGCCCACCCTTGCCCACTTTTTGCTACACCTGAGTGGTTCAAGTGCAACATGTCGCTTGTGGGGGATGGCCCAGCAAATATTCGGTAAGGATTCATATCATAGTGATTTGACAAATTTTACGCTTGCTGTTAGCTACCTAACGCAACCCTTCTCCTTTACCCGGGCTTGGGACCGATTGTGTGTGAAAAAATTAGGACATCAAGTGCATCACAGACGGAGTTTATTAATATTACCTATAAACAAATATTGTTAATGTCATTTCATAACTATTTTAAAAAATTTAAATATCTAACTTTATACTTAATATTATATAAACATGTTTTAATTTTACAATATTAATTTCTAAAAAGCTATGTGCATTAAATAGGTTTCTTCCAGTTATATGCAAAAGCATGCCAAAAGTCTCTCTATGACCTCCAAAACTCCAATCCTATGTTCTTATGATTTTGAATAAAGAATGAAATAAAATTAGATGAACAAATCAAGGCGTTTTGAATAAATAAATAATACATTTATTATAATATGCACACAATTCAAAACAAGCATTTATTTCGAACAATTAAATAAATAAATAACAAATCATATAGTTATTAAAATCTCCAAACAATTGAAAGAACATAATTATTTCACACTTTTATCTGGGCTCATTTCAAAAGCAAAACGCATTCATTAAATGCAAGGGATAGACATATGAATTAGTGTCATATTTCATTGAATAAATATCTTAATTTGGCTAATTTAATTTGTATTTTTCATTCAAAATCACATGCATTCTAAGGTGTCTATTAATTGATAGCATGATTAAAAGAAAAAACATACTTTCATAGCTGTATTGGTAACATTGCCAACAACTTTACAAATTTTGAATTAAAGAAAAATAAATTTAGAAGAATCAATCAAGACTTTTTTGAACAATTGAATAAATAAATAATAATGACATTTATTATAGTATCCACACAAGTCAAACTATGCATTTATCTTACATTTTGTTATTGTTCGTTCACCAGATATGCGCAAAAAAAGCACACAATCACACACGAATCAATCAACAACCACCAATGCAATCACTCGATGATGAAATATACTCAACAAGCAAACAATCAATAATAAGAAGAATAAAAAACACAACTAGAACAAACAAGATTTACGTGGTTCGGTAATTGCCAACGTACACGGGAACAACACTTCGGTTTTCTCTATGATCAACATCAAAGCTTCCAATAGGGTTACATAATGATGTTATATAACAATCTAATGCATATAGAAGACCTATAGTTGATCTAAAGCACTTACGTAGCAATCCCTAGAGGAAATTCCTCTAATAAGCCCAACATACAAGCCCTCGATTTAAATTTACGTAATCTGCACCGATTGACGATTTGGTGCAAAGAAAAACACACTCTACATTTTGTATGAAATTGTCGACGGTTTGGCCAATCTGTCGACAATTTGCCCTCTGACCTGCAGACTTCTCTCAAGCCATTTCCCCTCGATTCACATAGCTTTCTTCGGTGCATGTGATTTGCTCTGAATATGAAAGCATAACCGCTACTCCACACTGGCCTATAGATTTAGACCCGCCTCCCCTGTAACACTTGGAGACGTAAACCAAGTCCAAGACACACTTGACCTTGATCGTGGTAATAGGAACTCCACCTAGTTGGACATCCAGCTCCTTGAACGATCCTCCGAACCGCAATACTACCTTGGCAGCCTTAGCCACTTCCAAGAACTTCTATCCAATTGCAACCAGTGCACCCTGAGACTATAAAATGGACTTCCAACAATTAGGCCTTCCCACAACGTACCCCGGTGTAAGCCTCCTATCATCCAAGCCCCCTTTGTAGTCTCCATCTGCTAACCTTACAACTGACAGATCCCTCTATTGCCCGCCGAAGTACCCAACTGCACTAGCGTAGGAAACCTTTGACACGACTCGAACATCACCATTCATCCTTAAGTACTGAGCTGTAGACTGTTTACTTAGATTTGTCAACGATGTATTGGTGACCTATTTCACACTAACCATGATAAACCTCCTAAATACCTAATCCTAAAAACTAACCTAAGATAACCACAATCTTCATGTAGTTTTGTCCATACAACCGCCTTGAGATAACACCAATCTCCTAGCAGCTATGACTACAAAATCACCCCGAGATAATCTCAATCTCCCTATAACTTTAACCTTACGAATCTCCAGCCCATGAACACTCTTGGCAGCACTCAATGCCTTTATGTCAACTTCTTTTCTCAACAGAGTCCCCGACTGATTTACCTTAATTGGAACCTTTCCAGCAATTGGGATGTGACTAAAAAAAAACAATAGAATACTTGCCCACTTGTAGCCTATCTCCCTCTCCCCCTTTGGGAGCACCACCGACCCCCTCATATGATTCTTATACAGTACCTCCATCTACTCCACCATGGCACCTATCCACCTACCCTTCTGCTAGACGTGCACTGCCTCTTAAAAGGTAGTAGGATTCTTGCTTCTATTGCAGCTTTCTGGTACCCATTTCTCTTCATCTACCTGAGTACGTTGTCTCATGGCTGTAACACCTAAAACCATGTCTCCACCAATCACCACCCTATTTTCCATTAAATCACCTAGCTTGAACCCATCTTTCATATATACCAAAAAGATGCACCGTCTAGACATCACACCAAGTCTAGATCCCACCTCACCAGAAACGTGCATGGTTGGATCTCCAAAGTCTACTGTATAACCAGTCTAAGCCTCTTTTGCAACTCTCCCATCTAGTGATTCCTTTGGCGATCAATTAATCGAGAAACACGCCATACTCGTTGACTTCACCAAGAAGTCCCTTGCAAGCCCTGTATACACCATGCCTTGCTCACAAAACTTCTTGAACGCTAGTGTACTCAGCAAAAATATCTGACCTGAGGAATTCTCTTTTAGTATGTTACTCCACCTAAGCCATAAGTTACACCTGAAAAAAATCTCCAAATCGTGCCCTATGAGATAGCCCCAGACCTTTCATGATAACCTCATGAAATACTTATGTCCAACCGATGATGCTGCTCTCACCGGTCCCCACACATCCACACCAATATAGTTAAGAATACCCACTAGTTTGTATGTGGTTACATTACACAAAATGATATTTCCTAATTTAGAACTCTCAGTTGCAGCTCCACCTACAACTGTATTACTATGCAGTGTATAGAGATTCCCTACTATCCTATGTCCCTTCATCACCATCAATACGCCATCACACACCATCATCGTCTTGCCTTTAGACTTGTAACTATACTCGTTACAATCCAAAGTACCCAACGATATCACGTTCTTCTGTAGATCGGGTACATGCCTTACCCCACACAACATCCTTACCACACTGTCATACATTTTGATCTTGATATCCCCAATTCTGATAACTTTGCAAACCACACCATTTCCTATCAAAGCAGAACCAAAACTCACCAATCTAGTGGTGAACCAGGCTTTGTTGGACATCATGTGAAAAGAACATCTCGAGTCTAAGATCCAAGAACCCGTGATATGTTCTGAACCTGATGAAACAGTAGGCATCTTACACTCACTGCTCCCCGAGTCCCCTTTTGTAACTACATTCACAGATTTTGACGAACCCCCTTAAGCTTTTGCCTTTCTCTTCTCCCACTCTGGACATTCTGATTTTATGTGCCCTATTTTCCCACACTTAAAATAGCAAACATCCTTTTTGCTCTTAGACTGAGTTTTATTATCACTCGATCCACTCCAAGACTTGCCTCTCCCACGATCTTGATTACCCTTCGCCACGAGCCCTTCACCATTTGAACCCTCATCATTGGCCTTCTTCCTTTGATGGAACCCTAGCAATGCACTTGTGATCTCCTCCAATTCTAGGGGTTCTTTCCCCTAAGTCAGCGTCGTGACCAGATTCTCATACATAGGCGATGTAGGTAGGGAATTCAGTAGCATCAATGCTTTTTCTTCCTCCTTGAACTTCACATCAACTTGCTACAGATCACTAATGATCTGATTAAATGTGTTGACGTGGTGAGTCAAGTATGAACCCTCCGCCATCTTAAGCCAATAAAACTTTTTCTTAAGATACAACTTGTTCATAATCGACTTGGACATGTATTGGTGCTCCAGTTTCAGCCAAACCGCTACCGATGAGTTCTCATCCATGACGTGATACAAGACATCATTGGCCAGACATAACCTGATCGTGGAAACCGCCTTTGCTTCAAGCTCCTTTCAACTTGTGTTGTTCATGGCTTCTGGCTTCTTTATGTATAAAGCCTTCACCATCCTTTGCTACACTAGCAAGTCCTTCACCATTTGTTGCCAAAGCCCAAAATTACTAGTTCCATCGAACTTGTTCACATCAAACTTAATGAAAAAGACCCCAGCCATTGTTGAACCAATAGCTCTAATACCAATTATTGTTGTTCGTTCACCAGATACACGCGATGGAAGCACATATGTAGAAACCCAAACCCGAAAAATAAAAGAAAATAAATATAAAAGAAAGAAAACAAAAAGAAAAATAAGGAAATTGGTTTGGCAGGACCCAAACTGTCGACAGTTTTCTAGAGGGTGAGAAAATCGTCGCCGATTTTCAGTTAACTAGCAAGGTCAACTGCCAAATCATCGCCGATTTTCTAAGGATAGGGAAAGCCATCGTCGATTTTCTCCTGGGCCGCCCACCTATAAATAGAAGTGAGCTCATTTTTTCCTGGAATTTCAAAATCTCTCTTTTTTGGGCTCTGCTAGGGTTTTGATATTTCTTCATTAAAAGGCTCCTACGGGTTCTCTTTTGCTCCCAATTCACTCTCTCTCCTCCAGGCTAGCTGGTACTCGTAGTTCTACCGGTTTGAAAAGCTAGGGTTTCGGGTCTTTTTGTCCATTTCAGTTTCCTTTACAGAAACAGGTAAGGGGATTAAGTTAAGTCAGATTTTTAATGAGTTTGAATCGATTAAAATGCATTTGGAGTGAGTATATTTATGTTTTCAGTTGTTACTTCGAAAACCGACCGTTCAAAATGGACCTTTTTCAAACTTAGGATATATGATATGGTATTTTGAGTAAAAATGAATGGTGGAAAGTTTAGTTTGACCTTATAAACTAAATATACTGTGTTTCTTGGTTGCCTACGGGTTATGTTCAAAGTACTGAAATCGTGTGGTAGGTGAATATAATTTTGGGGGTTATTGTATAACTGAGTTTGTGAATGTTTGTGAAATACTGGGTTTGTATGTGAAAAATATAGGGATTTGATATAACGACTGGGGGCCGGGTTCTAATTGATGGCCGGAGGCTGGGGGTTTTGTTTAGCGGCTGTGAGCCGAGTGGGACATGACGACCGGGGGCTGAGATTTTATTTAGCGGTTTTGAGCTGAGTTGTATATGACGTCCAGGGGCCAAGTTTTACTTGACGGCTGAAGGCCAGGTTTTATAATATGACAGATTTTATACAAAATGAGTTTGAACTACAATTTTTATTACTTAAATTGCATGATATGCTCTAGGAACCCTGGAGACCAGTGTTTTATGAGCACGATACCATGTCTAAGGATTCAGTATTTGGCCATGTGTACCCATGCTATTCTGGATAAAAGTGTAGGTTGGTTTTAGCTTATTAGCCTACAGAGAGGTGGTACCTTTCCTAGAAGTCCAGACCAACAAGTGGTAAAGCAATCGGACCGCAACTGGGTTGTGGATGCCTGCAGATGTAGTTAGTAGATGGATGATTTGACTTAGTCTAGCTTGATCCCCCAAGGCTAGGTCCAGCCTTTGGGCCACACAACCCATACCATGGGGGAAGTAAATGGTGCTTAATCCTAGGGAGTGTTTTTTATGCACATTGTTGATTTATGTAAATGATGTTACTTATTTACTAAACTGTTTATACTATGGAAATGAGACGAGTATTTTCAACTGTGTAAAGTGAGTACAATGTAAAATAGCTATTTTTGGTTAAATGGAGGATGGATGTTTTCTGTAAACACTAAATGCTTGCTGACCACACACTGATGTTAACTTAATCTGCCTTACTGAGAAGTATCTTACCCTAATATATAAATCATTTTTCAGGACCATCTCGAGGTCGAGTTTAGCAAACTCCGGGAGGGGTGATAGCCAGTTTAGTTTTGTGAGTGGCTATAATGAACTCCATTGTATTTAAGTTGTGTTTGAAGTCCTTGGGTATGTAATATAGTGGTTTGTACTGAGTTAGTTTTCGATATTGTACTACGGTTTGTATTATAAGCATTGGGAGACTCTAATGTATATTAGTAACATAGAACTCTAGTAATGGATTTTGGAGAATGTTTTATTTACTTCTGCTGCAATTGTATAATGATTATGGTATCAGGTACATAGACGTCACTAAAATAGCACCTCGAGCCCACGTGGCGGGTCAAGGCGTTACAGGTGGTATCAAAGCCTAGGTTTGCTAGGCTCTGCAAACTTGGATGGTCAATGATTACCAAAGTATAGGTTGAGATAGGATAAGAGTGGGTAGGTTAGGCGAGTCTTGGTTTGGAAGCTTAGAGAGGGTGATCCTTTAACGCTCTTTTGTGTTTTTCCCGAAATGACGATTCAAGAAAATCATGGTAAATCCATCGATGGTTTTGTTTCAGGGTTGAGAGACAGGAACTTGGAAATTTAAGTAGGAACATTAGGTCGGATGAGTGTGTGCATAGTGTCAGTGTTATGGTTAGAGGTTGGTACCTTGACGGTTTTGTAGCAGGATTGTGTATATGATTTCAGTTATCTACAAACTCATATGTTTAATTATTAGTCATTCCATACTTGCATCAACCATGATAAATGTGGAATTTCTAAGTTGACTTTTATCCTATCTTGAGGATGGATCCCAAGGGAAAGGACATCGTAGCTGGAGGAAATAATCATGTAGATACTTCTAGTGAGGATGATGTTGATGCTTTGGTACTACTGCGAAGTATAGCATAACATGCTAGGAAGGAGGATCGGAGAGACTCTAGAGAGAAGGATTAGCCACCAATTGGTCAGGGCTACACTTTTCAGCAATTTACCTGGGTGAATCTGTCGGCATTTGCAAGAGAAGCGAATCCGATCACAGTTGAAGACTGGGTTCAGGAGATTGAGGAACTGCTGGGTGTGCTGGAGCGCACGGAAGAGCAGAAGGTGCTGTTTGCCACTTTCAAACTAGTGGGAGAAGCAAAGAGGTGATGGAGATCAACAAAGCTGGTGGAGGAACAGCGGCCAAGATTTGTGGCTATCACCTGGAGCCGTTTTAAGGAGGTTTTCTTCGACAGATACTTCCCTACTACCACTCGAGAGGCTAAAGCAGAGGAGTTCCTAAATCTGACTCAGGGACACTTGACCGTACAATAATGGCCAAGTGTATGGAGTTATCCCGCTTTGCTCTATACATGATTCCAGACAAGTCGAAGAAGGCCCAGAAGTTTGAGAAGGGTTTAAGGCTGGAGATACGTGCAAAGGTGGTGGTGTTGTTGACCCAAAGTTTTTATGAGTGAGTAGATAAGGTCATGGTAGTTGAAGCCCGCATTCAGGAGGGTAAGAGATCAATAAACCAAAAGAAGAGGCCCTTGCCTCAAGGGTTTCAGACTAGTACCATCTAGAGTTCATGAAGGCAGCCTGGTAATTTTACGGGCCAGCAACATGAGATAGGATATCGAGCCCATCAAGGGGATTCATGGCATCCTACCTGTCCCAGATACCATAAGAGGCATTGGGGCGAGTGTAGGGGTGGATTAGCTAGCTGCTTCCTGTGTGGTGGGGTAGAGCATATAGCACGGGACTGCCGTGCAACATTGAATTACACACATCTATAGCCTCAGTATCGGGGAGGTAACCAGGAAACCCAAGGTGGTCATCAGAGGGGTGCCACCCAGGCGCGGGTGTATTCTATGACTCCAGGTGACGTCGAGCACGCGGGAGATGTGGTTATAGGTTACATTTATGTGCTTTCAAATAAAATTGTTGTGCTCTTTGATTCAGGTGCGACACACTTTTTTGTGTCTCAGGGATTTATTAAACTGTGTGGGGTAGAAGCACAGCCGTTAGATGCTAAGTTAGCTATGTTCACACTGACAGGGTTAGTGATGGTGTGTAACAAGGTGATCAGGGATCACCCAGTGGAGATTCAAGGAAGAAGGCTGCCTGTTAGCTTCATTATTTTCGATATGCATGGATTCAACATTATTTTGGGGATGGATTGGCTAGCATCCAACTATGTGAGTATCGATTGCCACAGGAAGGAGGTAGTGTTCAGGCCCCCAAGGGAGCATGAATTCAAATTCGTCGGGTCGTGTGTGTGCTCCGCACCACAGATCCTTTTAACGATGCAGGAAAGAAGGTTACTTTTATAGGGTTGCTAGGGGCACCTGGCAAGTGTGAAAGAATCACAAAAGGAGGGACCTAAGTGGGAGAATATCACAGTGATAAGGGAGTTCTTGAATGTGTTTCCTGAGGACTTAATGGGATTGCCTCCTAATCGCGAGGTGGAGTTTGTCATTGACTTAGCTCCAGGTACGACACCAATTTCTAAGGCGCCTTACAGAATGGCTCTGGTTGAACTAAAGGTGCTAAAGGAACAGTTATAGGAACTTCTAGACAAAGGTTTTATCTGATCGAACGTATCACCTTGGGGAGCACCGATGTTGTTCGTAAAGAAGAAGGATGGGTCGATGAGGATGTGCATTGACTACAGAGAAATCAATAAGGTGACAGTGAAGAATAAGTACCAATTACCTCGTATTGATAACCTATTTGACCAGTTGAAGGGCACACAGGTTTTCTCTAAGATCGATTTGCGATCCGAGTATCATCAGTTGAAGGTGAAATCAGAGGATGTATCGAAGACGCCTTACTAACCCGATATGGCCATTACGAATTTTTGGTTATGCCGTTCGGTTTGATGAATGCACTTGCAGTGTTCATAGACCTAATGAACAAGGTGTTCCATGAGTACTTGGATTAATTTGTGGTGGTGTTCATCGATGACATCGTAGTGTATTCAAGGAGCCCTGCAGAGCATGAAGCTCATTTGAGACTGGTGCTTCAAGTACTCAAAGAGAAGAAGCTTTTCGCTAATTTAAGAAATGCGAGTCTTAGTTGGAACAGTTTGCATTTCTAGGACATGTAATGTTCGGTGAGGGAATTTTAGTGGACCTAGGAAAAGTGGAGGTTGTAGTTGATTGGGCGAGACTGAAGAACGTGCATGAGGTTAGAAGTTTCTTGGATCTGGCAGGGTACTATCGCTAATTCGTTGGAGGTTTTTCCAAGTTGTCGGGTCCTCAGACGCAACTTACGAGGAAGAATAGTAAGTTTGAGTGGACTAGGGAGTGCAAGTAGAGTTTTCAGGAATTGAAGCAACGTCTAGTCACTGCCCTAGTGTTGACCATTCCATAAGGGGATAGTGGATTTGTAATCTACAGTGACACATCTAAAAAATGACTTGGGTGGTTCTCGTGTCCGTTTTACGGTCCACGTGACTAATCCCGCGTCCCTTGAAGCCGACTCTACAACTCGAAAGGGAGGTAAATTTCAGGAATCCAAGGGCGAAAATGAACCCAGGAGGATTGGAACACCTGATCTCGTGAGAGGCACTCTCGCAGCCCGCACTACCACCTGAACCACAACCTGGAGGGGTGTTCTTGAAGCTTAGACAATTGGTTTTAGAGTTTTATATTCATATGGTCTTTAAATTTGGACAACTTGTATTTCACCAATAGACATGAAACAGTTATGTATTTTGTAGTAGCAAAATGTGAATAGAAGTTTTATGTTTAAATGATGTAAAATATTTCTAAAATCAATAAAATTTATTTTTGGATTCAATTCTATATTTGTATTAGTGTGGATACTGTATGATTAATTATTTAATTTGACTTATTGGTATATGCCTGCAATAACTATATATAAATCAATATTTTGTTTATTTTTTTTGCCGATAAAGAGTTCTTGAGTGTGGCTTAAATATAGGGCTTTACCAGTGATTTTATTGGGCTTTTATCAGCGGTTATGGAACTACTACTAAAAACCACTTGCTACCGTGGTTGTACTAACTGCGGCCACATGGTTCTAGCTGTTGGTCTTTAGCAGCGGTTTGGTCACCTTTACCAGCGGTTCTAAAAACTGCTGTTAAAGGTTGTAGTAGTGGTTTTCTTCACCTACATCAGTAATTCTGACCGCTGGTAAAGACTTGATTTTTTGTAGTGATGCCTTTCTCTGAACGGGGTAAAGAGAAGAAAAATGAGAAAGAAATAAATTTAGAGTATTGAACATCATTTTATGAGAATCGGTTTCCTTTTATAGCAATTATTTGTATCTTTAGGATTCAGTGAGCCCGTGTAAAATTCATGACTGGTTATAAAAATATATTTGAAATAAAAGATTTTTTAGTGAAAACCTTCTAAAATATAAGTAAATGTAATTTAATATTCATCTGTTAAGTATGGAATAAAACATCTTTGATTAAATATTTATTTATCTGCTAAAGGTAATATTGTTACTAAATCGTGTTTTGGCGTATATAATTTACTACTTGACCAAAAAAATCGGGTTCGAATCTAAATTCCGACCTCTCTTGAGGAAACATTGTGTGTCGCGTAGAAGTAATAACTAAAAATAAAAAAACATAAACAAAAAAAAAGGCTATTATGTCTAAGTGCTGATGATAATTGAGTCACTGAGCCCCATGTCAAATTCATGTCTCGCAACAACCACAGGCATTATTGGAGACAAGTGTCTCCCTCTTAATGGTGACTACTTTTCCTTACTGTCATATTAGAACTTTATTTTGTATGATCATTGATCGTAAGTAAAATTACATTAAAAAAAAATTCAATTATTTAACCACAACAAACTAATTTAGTTATAACTTCAAATAAAAACTATTTAGTAGAAATAAATCAAAAGCTACAAAAATATATTAGAAATAAAAGAGCTTTTACTAAAAACCTTCTAAAATAGAAGCAAATGTAATTTAACATTCGTTGTATTCTAAAGTATCTAATAAAATATCTTTGATCAAATATTTCTTTATCTCCTAAAGGTAATATTGTTTATATAACTTATTACTTGACCAAAAAGATTGGGTTCAAATCTAAATTCCGACTTCTCTTGAGGTGACATTGTATGTCATGAAGCAGTAATAACTAAAAACAAAAAACAAAAAAAAGAGAGGCTATTACGTCTGTTAGCAGTGCTGATAGTAATTGAGTCACTAAGGCCTGTGTCAAATTCATAACTGGCAACAACCACGTGCATTAATGGAGACAACTGTCTCCCTCGTAATGGTGACTAATTTTCCTTACTATCATATTGGAACTTTATTTAGCATGATCGTTGATTGTAAGTAAAATTACAAAAACAAAATTCACTTATTTAACCAAAAGAAAACTAATTTAGCTATAACTACAAATGAAAACTATTTAGTAGAAATAAATTAAATGGTATGAAAATATATTTGAAATAAAAGAGTTTTTCGTGAGAACCTTCTAAAATAGAAATAAATGTAATTTAACATTCATCGTATTGTAAATGGTCTAATAAAATATCTTCAATCAAATATTTCTTTATCTACTAAAGGTTATATTGTTACTAAATCGTGTTTTGGCATATATAATATATTACTTGACTTAAAAGATTGGGTTCGAATCTAAATTCTAACTTCCCTTGAGGGGACATTGTATGTCGCAAAGCAGTAATAACTAAAAAAAAAGGGCTATTACTTCTGTTAGTGCTGATGGCAATTGAGTCACTAAGCCCCGTGTCAAATTCATTACTGGCAACAACCACGAGCATTGTTGGAGACAACTGTCTCCCTCTTAATGGTGACTAATTTTCCTTACTATCATATTAGTACTTTATTTTGCATGATCATTGATCGTAAGTAAAATTACAAAAAACAAAATTCAACAATTTAACTAGAAAATTTAGTTATAACTATAAATAGAAACTATTTAGTAGAAATAAATCAAAAGGTATAAAAATATATTTGAATTAAAAGAATTTTCAGTGAGAACCTTCTAAAATAGAAGTAAATGTAATTTAACATTCATCATATTATATTGTAAAGTATCTAATAAAATATCTTTGATCAAATATTTCTTTATCTACTAAAGGTAATATTGTTACTGAATTGTGTTTTGGCGTAAATAATTTATTACTTAACCAAAAAGATCGGTTCGAATCTAAATCCCAACTTATCTTGAGGGGGACATTGTATGTTGCGAAGCAGTAAAAAAAGAAAAGAAAAACAAAAAAGGTTATTACGTCTATTAATTGAGTCACTCTACCCGTGTCAAATTTATAACTTGCAACAACCACAGACATTATTGGAGACAAGTGTCTCCCTCTTAATGCTGACTAGTTTTTCTTAATATCATATTGGAACTTTATTTTGCATGATCATTGATCGTAAGTAAAATTACAAAAACAAAATTCAATTATTTAACCCAAAAAAACTAATTTAATTATAACTACAAATAAAAACTTAGTAGAAATAAATTAGGAGGTATAAAAATATATTTGAAATAAAAGAGTTTTTAAGTGAGAACCTTCTAAAAAAAATTTTGAGATGAAAGATCTTGGGGATGTCTCTTTTGTATTAGGAATTCAAATACATCCAGATCGCTCTCAAGGTATACTTGGGTTATCAAAAAAGAGCTATATCAAAATGGTACTTGCTAGATTTGGCATGAAAGACGGTCACCCAAAAGATACACCCACATGTAAGGGAAAAAAGTTCAATCTCATTCAACGCCTCAAGACTAGGTTGAAAAGAAGGAAATGTAGAAAATTCCTTATGCGTCAGCTATAGAGAGTCTTATGTATGCTCAAGTATGTATGCGTCCGAATTTGGCGTACATAGTTGTAATTTTAGGCAGATATTTGAGTGACCTAGGATTGGATTATTGGAAGGCAGCCAAGACGATTATGAGGTATCTTCAGAGAACAAAAGACTAATGCTCACCTACAGAAAATCAGATCAACTTGAGATCATTGGGTATTCTAATTCTAACTTCACTGGATGCCAAGAGAGCAAGAGATCCACTTTGGGTTATATCTGTTGCAGCCAAAAATTGAACGACCTTCACGATCCCTGATCACGACCACCTGAAAAGAGATAAATAAGCAAGGCTTGGAGGACCCGGGGTGTACTCCGAGGGATCGCTCCGATGCCTAAGTCAGGGATTGACTTGAGAGGTTTTTTATGCAACAGTAAAGTAGAGTTTAGAATGAGATACCTTAACCTCTTCTCTGAATCCCCATTTATAGTGATGGAGTTTGACCCAAGGGTGATGTGCCATTTATTAGCGAATTATGGCACAAACGTGAATCGCTCCAGTTGTTATAACGTTGGCGTAGATTGCTCTAATCATCATGGAGCTGGCGTCAATTGCTCTGCCTGAGCAGTTGACTTAGGTGGTAATTGCCCTCATCAATGCTAGGCTCTAGTCTCCTTTGGATTTATGGTAAGTGATATATTTGAGGTATATCAATTGTCCCCCCATCAGTTTCGAATTTTTGAAGCTGGCTTCCAAAGTTCGAAAGTTGTATATATATATTTTTTTTGTCAAGCAGCTCATCTTGAGACATTTTGGGCTGCTTGTGGTTTCATGAGTCATGCTCTTCTTTTTTGTCATTTCTGGCCTAATGAGTTGTGCTCATATTTTGGGTTGTTTTTAGGCCTCACGAGCATTGGTCGTCAGTTGGGCCGATTCTTCTTTGCCTAATAAGTTGTCCTCATTTTTGGGCAGTCTTCTGGCCTCACGAGCGTTGCTCGTCAATTAGGTCGATTCTTCTTTGCCTAATGAGATGTGCTCATTTTTTGGGCAGTCTTCTAGCCTCACGAGCGTTGCTCGTCAGTTGGGTCGATTCTTCTTTGCCTAATGAGATGTGCTCATTTTTTGGGCAATCTTCTAACCTCACGAGCGTTGCTCGTCAGTTGGGCCGATTCTTCTTTGCCTAATGAGATGTGCTCATTTCTTGGGCAGTCTTCTAGCCTCACGAGCGTTGCTCGTCAGTTGGGCCGATTCTTCTTTGCCTAATGAAATGTGCTCATTTCTTGGGCAGTCTTCTAGCCTCACGAGCGTTGCTCGTCAGTTGGGCTGATTCTTCTTTGCCTAATGAGTCGTGCTCATTTTTTGGGCAGTCTTCTAGCCTTACGAGCGTTGCTCGTCAGTTGGGCTGATTCTTCTTTGCCTAATAAGTCATGCTCATTTTTTGGGCAGTCTTCTAGCCTCACGAGTGTTGCTCATCAGTTGGGCTGATTCTTCTTTGCCTAATAAGTCGTGCTTATTTTTTGGGCAGTCTTCTGGCCTCACGAGCGTTGCTCATCAGTTGGGCCGATTCTTCCTTACCTAATGAGCTGTGCTCATTTTTTGGGCTATATCTTCAGTAACATTTTGATAATTTATGATGCTGGGATGGTTGTTCAATTCGACAGGTTCTTGCAGTTTTGATTTCATTGGGGTTAAAGATGTGAGTTATGGTATTTTCAATATCAGTTAGGATTCTTAATCAGTTCAAGATGGATTTGTTTCAAAGGGTTTGGATGTGTATGCGCCAAGTGTTTGATCATTTATGGCAAAGGGAACTGCAAGTAAGCATGCAATGTTATAGATTTCGCAGACTATTTTTGTGTTGTCTGTGTCATATATGGGGTCTATAAACTCAGATTATTCAATTGTATCCCAATTGATTCGTGAGTCCCATGTTGGATGGGGTTGTGAGTGCAATGGTAGATTGAAGTTTGAGATTGAGATCTGCGAGATGTCTACCATTGACGACGGTGATTTTGTTACTGTTTGTTTTGATTATGGTGTGGATTGTTCAGCTGATTGGGCTCCAGGTGCTCGATAGAATGTCACTAAGGAGCTTGATTTTTCTGTTTGAGGTTTTGCCGATTGTAGTTGCTACAATTGTGCAATTTCAATGTGCGTTGTAATTTCAACTCAAATTCTCAATAGCAATTTCAAATTCACTATTCAGAGCACTGTTCAACGCACATGAATGTGCAAAAGTCATTATTGCCAAACCCATGGTGCATTCGACCAACCCATTGGAATTTCAAAGTTTGGCTTTGTTTATTTGACTTGCAGTGCAGTTATCATGACCCCACTATGCATTTGGTGCATAGGTCATTGTTCAAATAATTAAATAACTTGAACATCCTATTAATTATTATTAGCCATTAAGATGGAGCTTTTCAAGGGTTAAAATTATGACATCTATTTGTTTTTTTTTTTTTTTAAATTATTATTGTATGATGGAGAAAAAATCATACCTTAAGAATAGGTACGTTGGCTACATAAATCTTATGCATAGAAACATCAATTGTAGTCGGATTCGTATTAGATCCGGAATTTCCCAATATCGCAAGCTGGGTCCCGGTTATTCATCTGTCAATTTTATTACTTGGCTTTTTCAATGCGAGTAAAGCGTCATTGATGTGCTTGAACGTAATAAACCCGCACCCTTTACTTTTCCCGATCGCGATGGCTTCTTCGAGGTCACCATAGGTGGAGAAGAGATTGTGGAGGTTTTTGATGGTAGTGTCCCATCCAATTCCGTGAATGAAGAGTTTGCACTAGGTAGGGTCCCAATTGGTGATGGATCAGACGACATCGAGTACATCTAGGTGTCGGACGGTGGTATTTCGGACGATCTTAATTGAGCCAATGCATCGACCTTCAATTATCTGATGTAGTCATGATCAAGGATTGAAAGAGAAAACCTCTCAAGAAGTTCCCACAGACGGCGCCAACTGTTGCAGCCAAAAATTGAACGACCTTCACGATCCCTGATCACGACCACCTGACGAGCAATGCTCGTGAGGCCAGAAGACTGCCCAAAAAATGAGCACAACTCATTAGGCAAAGAAGAATCGGCCCAACTGACGAACAACACTCGTAAGGCCTAAAAACAGCCCAAAATATGAGCACAGCTCATTAGGCCAGAAATGACAAAAAAGAATAGCGCGAGTCATGAAACCACAAGCAGCCCAAAATGCCTCAAGAAGAGCTGCTCGACAAAAAAAAATAAAAAATACAACTTTCGAACTTTGGAAGCCAGCTTCAAAAATTCGAAACTGAAGGGGGGACAACTGATATACCTCAAATATATCACTTACCATAAATCCAAAGGAGACTAGAGCCCAGCATTGATGAGAGTAATTACCACCTAAGTCAACTGCTTAAGCAGAGCAATTGACGCCGGCTCTATGATGACTAGAGCAATCTACGCCAACGTTATAACAACTGGAGCGATTCACGTTTGCGCCATAATTCGCTAATAAATGGCACATCACCCTTGGGTCAAACTCCATCACTATAAATGGGGATTCAGAGAAGAGGTTAAGGTATCTCATTCTAAACTCGACTTTACTGTTGCATAAAAAACCTCTCAAGTCAATCCCTGACTTAGGCATCGGAGCGATCCCTCGGAGTACACCCCGGGTCCTCCAAGCCTTGCTTATTTATCTCTTTTCAGGTGGTCGTGATCAGGGATCGTGAAGGTCGTTCAATTTTTGGCTGCAACAATATCTATCTCCTGGGTGGAGGTGCTATTTTCTAGAAGAGTGTTAAGCAAACTCTCATAGCTCCTTCGACCATGGCAACATAATTTATAGCATGCTACAAGACATCTAATCAAGGAATTTGGTTGCAGAATTTTGTCACGAGGCTGCATATCTTGGACGGGGTTGAAAAACCGCTCAAGATCTATTGTGACAATAAGTCTGCGGTGTCGTATTCAAACAACAACTGAAGTTCCACCAAGTCAATGCATATTAACATCAAGTTTCTAGTGGTTAAGGAAAGGGTTTAGAGTCGTAAAGTGTCGATAGAACATATTGGGACAAACTCTATGGTTGTAGACCCACTCACCGCGCCCAAGGTGTTTCATGAGCAAGCTGCTCGTATGAGTGTCATCTTGTTTGACGATGTTACGGTTTAGCGGGAGTTTGATGTTCTTTCTTGTAGACACTTACTAAGGAAACACTTTCCAAAATAAATGATAGCAAGATTAAGTCAATAGATGACAGCAAGCTCGACTCCATTCCATGATTTGAGGAATTGCATTCATTCACTTCTTTCCATTTATGTAAAGATTGTAATTTTAGTTATACGCTAGTTTTTCCTATAATTTTGCCAATTCCTGTAATTACTCTAGGACACAAGTTTTGTAATTTTTATAACATCTGTAAGCTACTACATATATAGAATTCCTCTCGACAGCAATTGCATGAGAGTTTCCATCTTGTGAGTATTGTTTTAACACTTGTTTCGAATTATTTTCTGTAGAAACAAAGTAATAAAGGAATGCTTTTTTATGTATTTGTGACTCTGAATATTATTTTCTTTTTGAAAGAGCTAAGGCCTAAGGAACTAAGGTTGATCTCATAAGGAATAAGGTAGGACAAGTTGGGATATGCACATTAAGGTTAAGGAGCATGCATATTAGCATGTAACAAATGCCGTTTCGATCTCAATTTAGTATATGAGATGAACAAGAGTGAAATGAGGAGATGTTATAAGGATAATAGTCATATTGTGTACACTTAAGGTTTGGATAATATAATTGTTTCTGATATTTATGTGTCGCCCAAGTGGGAGATTGTTAGGAAATTTTAATTTCCTATTGTGGGCTCACATATTTAAAAGCAATTATGTTACTAGCCTATTTTAACATCTATTGGGTATAGGCTTTGTAATGTATAGAAACTCAATACAAAGTTAATTTAGAACCGATGGATTTCTGAAATAGCCTAGTATTTAAGGAAAACCTAACAGGATTATAATTCCCAAGTCAAATTAGAAACAATTTCACGTTCTTTCTTCTCCCCATCTAAAGCGAAGTACACAAGTGAGACATTTAAGGATTTGACTGTGGAAGATCAAAACTCTTCGCTAAAAATTATTGAATAATCAATCAAATTAGACACATCTATAGATCCAGGTATTTATTCTAGACACATCTATGGATCTAGGCATTTATTCCGCATTTAGTTTTCTTAATTGAATAACATGATGATCTTGGGTTATTAGATTTTATGGATTAAAGTTATTTCTAACAAAGACTTGATTTTTTGTAGTGATGCCTTTTTCTGATTGGGGTGAAGAGAAGAAAAATGAGAAAGAAATAAATTTATAGTATTGAACATATTTTTATGAGGATTGGTAGTCCTTTTATAGCAATTGTCCGTAACTTTAGGATTCATTGAGCCCCGTGTCAAATTCATGACTGGTAACAACCACCGACATTATTGGAGACAAATGTCTCCCTCTTAATGCTAACTAATTTTCCTTAATATCATATTGGAACTTTATTTTGCATCATCATTGATCCTAAGTAAAATTACAAAAAACAAATTTCAGTTATTTAACCAGAAAAAACTAATTTAGTTATAACTTCAAATAGAAACTATTTAATAGAAATAAATCAAGAGCTACAAAAATATATTTGAAATAAAAGAGTTTTCACTAAGAACCTTCTAAAATACAAGTAAATGTAATTTAACATTCGTTGTATCATAAAGTATATAATAAAATATCTTTGATCAAATATTTCTTTATCTGCTAAAGATAATATTGTTACTAAATTGTGTTTTGGCGTATATAATTTATTACTTGACTAAAAAGATTGGGTTCAAATTTAAATTCCGACTTCCCTAGAGGGGACATTGTATGTCGCGAAGCAATAATAACTAAAAATAAATAAAAGCAAAAAAAAAAAAAAAGGATATCACGTCTATTATTGCTGATGGTAATTAAGTCATTGAGCCCAATGTCAAATTCATAATTGGCAACAACCACAAGCATTAATGGAGACAATTGTCTCCCTCTTAATGGTGAATAATTTTCCTTACTATCATATTAGAACTTTATTTTGCATTATCATTGATCATAAGTAAAATTACAAAAACAAAATTCAATTATTTAACCAGAAAAAAAAAAAACTAATTTAGTTATAACTACAAAAGAAAACTATTTAGTAGAAATAAATTAAGTGGAATGAAAATATATTTGAAATAAAAGAGTTTTCAGTGAGAACCTTCTAAAATAGAAGTAAATGTGATTTAACATTGATAGTATTGTAAAGTATTTAATAAAATATCTTTGATCAAATATTTCTCTATCTGCTAAAGGTAATATTGTTACTAAATCGTGTTTTAGCGTATATAATATATTACTTGACTGAAAAGATTGGGTTTGAATCTAAATTTTGACTTCTCTTGATAGGACATTGTATGTTGCGAAACAGTAATAACTAAAAAAAAAAAAGCTATTACGTCTGTTAGTACTGATTGCAATTGAGTCATTGAGCCTCGTGTCAAATTCATATCTAGCAACAATCACGGGCATTATTGGAGACAACTGTCTCCCTCTTAATGGTGACTAATTTTCTTTACTATCATATTGAAACTTTATTTTGCATGATCATTGATCGTAAGTAAATTTACAAAAAATAAAATTCAATTATTTAACTAGAAAAAAACCAGTTAACTTCAAATAGATACTATTTAGTGGAAATAAATCAAGAGGTATAAAAATATATTTGAAATAAAAGAGTTTTTAGTGAGAACCTTCTAAAATAGAAGTAAATGTTAATTAACATTCATTGTATTGTAAAGTATTTAATAAAATATCTTTGATCAAATATTTCTTTAACTGCTAAAAATAATATTGTTACTAAATGACATATATAATATATTACTTGACTAAAAAGATTGTGTTCGAATCAAAATTTTGACTTCTCTTGAGGGGACATTGTATGTCGCGAAGCAATAATAACTAAAAAAAAAAGATTATTATGTCGGTTAGTGCTTATGGCAATTGAGTCACTGAGCCTCGTGTCAAATTCATAGCTGGCAACAATCACGGGCATTATTGGAGACAACTTTCTCCCTCTTAATGGTGACTAATTTTCATTACTATCATATTGGAACTTTATTTTGCATGATCATCGATCATAAGTAAAATTACAAAAAACAAAATTCAATTATTTAACGAGAAAAAAACTAATCTAGTTTTAACTTCAAATAGAAATTGTAGACATCCCAATTTTAACCTGGCTTTTTTGAGGAGACGCTGTGTGATAAGAAATACGACTTTGTAAACTGGCAGTAGGAGGATCCGATTGAGTCCTGGTTTATTTCAAAATTGAGTCACTTTGACGCTAGTTCGGATTCCCACATTCGATACACGTCATCTTCTGGTACGCTAATTCGGATTCCTACATTCAGTGCACGTTATCCTCATTGACATTAGTTTGGATTCTTACATTCGATGCACATCATCTCCTGGTATACTAGCTCAGATTCCTACATTCGGTGCACAGTACCTTCTTTGACACCAACTCGAATTCCTACAACCCTCACGCGGCTTGTAGGCTCACATGGCTTGTGGGCCCCACGCTGCTTGTGAGCCCCACACATCTTAATGGGCCCCACATTGCTTGTGAACCCCACACATCTTTGTAGGCCCCACATGATTTGTGAGTCCCACGCATCATAATGGACCCCGCACAGTTTGTGGGCCCACGCGGCTTGTGGGCCCCACGCATCTTCATGAGCTCCATACGGATTAAGCCGTACTTGACGTGTATTTGTTTTATTTATTATTATTATTATTATTATTATTTATTTACTTTGTAAAATGCAAGCATACTTTGTTCCCCTCATTATCATTCACCTCATGCTTTGTTCCCCTCATTATCATTCACCCTGTGCTTTGTTCCTCTCATAATTGTTCACCCCATGCATTATTCCCCTCATTATCATTCACCTCATGCTATATTTCCTTCATAATTGCTCACCTCATGCTTTTTTCATCTCATAATTGTTCACCTCATGCATTGTTCCTCTTATTATCAGTCACCCCATGTTATATTCTCCTCATAATTTTTCACCTCATGCATTGTCCCCTTCATTATCATTCACCCCATGCTTTGTTCCCCTCATAATTGTTCACCTCATGCATTGTTCCCTTTATTATCATTCACTTCATGTTATATTCCCCTCATAATTGGTCACCCCATGCATTGTCCCCTTTATTATCATTCACCTCATGCTATATTCCCCTCATAATTGTTCACCTCATGCTTTGTTCCCCTCATAATTATTCTCCTATGTCTTATTTCTCATATTTGCCCTAAATTAAGTCTATAAATAATCTTTTCATTGTAAGCACAAAAGAAAAAAAAATTGGAATATATTGAAGTCTTCTATTGTTGAGATTGTGAAGCTTGTCCCTCTCTTTGTGAGTGAGTGATGAGGTTACATTCTATTGTCCCGAGAGATCAAGTGGTCGACCAATCCCGTCTCCTACCGGGGTCAGGTTATCCCATTTGAAGAAAGCACTCCGTAGTGCCTCATTTCAAAGTTCAAGGACCACCCTCGGAAAGACGTTATGGACTGACCCTTGTATACTCACCGACAGGAGAAAAAGGCTGGAGGAGACGAAGACGAGAGGTAAAATTAATAGATTCTCACTTCTTGAGTTACATTCTAAAATGTGATAGAATGGGTATGAAGTTGTGAATATGGGAATTCAAACCCAAAGTTAGGTTCAACCCTGAACCTAAATCCAGTTTACTCCTCTATGAACTGTTTGACCCACTGGATCGGTTTGAACCGATTATCCAGTATTTTCTTATTTATTTTTCTATTATGTTATCTATTTTAAAATTCAGACTAATTAAAAAAATCACAAAAATCAAGAAAAATATTTTGAGAATTGAAAATCGTTTTTGACATTCTTTTCTACCCTAAATGAATTCTAAAACCTCCCAAGATAATATTTTCATACTTAGAAAAATCCTACAAATTTCAAAATTTTTGGAGTGTATTTTGTAACATATCTTCTCGATTTTCCGATCCCGATGATTGCAACAAAAGCGTACGAGCTTTATAAGCTTGGTGTACCTCGGTTCTGAGAGAATATATATATATAATGTAAATATTTGCATGATTCATTCATGTATGCACTTTGTAAATTTACAAAAGCAGTAAAATAAAAAGCTTTTCAAATTTACTTTAAGATAATTTTATAGTTAATTAGGTAACGTTCGTAAGAATAGGTGTCTAGGGGGTACTAATACCTTCCCCTCGCGTAAATGAACTCTCGAGCCCAACTCTGGTAGTGCAGACCGATTCTACCCTTAATTGGATAATAATCAAGTGTTCTAACCACACTAAAAGGTTAGTGGCGACTTCATTATCCCATTTTTCAAAAAAATTAAATATTACATTTTTCATTCGCCTCATTCCGTCGGGGACGTCGCGACAGAAACTGTTTAGTAGAAATAAATCAAGAGGTACAAAAAATATATTTAAAATAAAAGAGTTTTCAGTGAGAACCTTCGAAAATAGAAGTAAATTTAATTTTACATTCATCGTATTCTAAAATATCTAATAAAATATCTTTGATCAAATATTTCTTTATCTGCTAAAGGTAATATTCTTACTAAATCATGTTTTGGCGTATATAATTTATAACTTGATCGAAAAGATTGGGTTCGAATCTAAATTCCGACTTCTCTTGAGGGACCCTTGTATGTCGCGAAGCAGTAATAAAAAAAAAAGGGGGCGGGGCTTTTCGTCTGTTAGTGCTTATGGTAATTAAGTCTGAGCCCCGTATCAAATTCATAACTGGTAACAACCACGTGCATTAATGAAGACAATTGTCTCCTTCTTAATGGTGACTAATTGTCCTTACTGCCATATTAGAACTTTATTTTGCATGATCATTGATCATAAGTAAAATTAAAAAAACAAAATTCACTTATTTAACCAGAAAAAAAAAAAAACAAATTTAGTTACAACTACAATTGGAAAACTATTTAGTAGAAATAAATTAAGTGGTATGAAAATATATTTGAAATAAAAGAGTTTTCAATGAGAACCTTCTAAAATAGAAGTAAATGTCATTTAATATTCATCGTATTATAAAGTATCTAATAAAATATCTTTGATCAAATATATCTTTATCTACTAAAGGTAATATTGTTACTAAATCGTGTTTTGGCATATATAGTATATTACTTGACTACAAAGATTGGGTTCGAATCTAAATTTTGACTTCTCTTGAGGGGACATTGTATGTCGCGAAGCAGTAATAACTAAAAACAAAAAGGCTATTACCTCTGTTAGTGCTGATGGCAATTGAGTCACTAAGCCCCGTGTCAAATTCATAACTCGCAACAACCACAAGTATTATTGGAGACAACTATCACCCTCTTAATGGCGACTAATTTTCCTTACTATCATATTGAAACTTTATTTTGTATGATCATTGATTGTAAAGTAAAATTACAAAAAACAAAACTCAACTATTTAACTAGAAAAAAACTAATTTAGTTATAACTACAAATGGAAACTATTTAGTAGAAATAAATCAAGAGGTACAAAAATATATTAGAAATAAAAGAATTTTTGGTGAGAACCTTCTAAAATAGAAGTAAATATAATTTCACATTCATCGTATTGTATTGTAAAGTATCTAATAAAATATCTTTGAGCAAATATTTCTTTATCTGCTAAAGGTAATAATATTGTTATTAAATATCCTTGGCGTATATAATATATTACTTGACTAAAAAGATTGGATTCGAATCAAAATTCTAACTCCTCTTGAAGGGACATTGTATCTTGCGAAGCAGTAAAAACTAAAAAAAAAAAAGAGAGGCTATTACATCGGTTAGTGCTGATAGCAATTGAGTCACTGAGCCTCATGTCAAATTCATAACTCGCAACATTCACGGGCATTATTGGAGACAACCGTCTCCCTCTTAATAGTGACTAATTTTCCTTACTATTATATTGGAACTTTATTTTGCATGATCATTGATCATAAGTAAAATTACAAAAAAAAACATTCAACTATTTAACCAGAAAAAAACTAATTTAGTTATAATTTCAAATATAAACTATTTAGTAGAAATAAATCAAGAGGTATAAAAATATATTTGAAATAAAAGAGTTTTCAAAGTGAGAACCTTCTACAATTGAAGTAAATGTAGTTTAACATTCATCGTATTGTAAAATATCTAATAAAATATCTTCGATCAAATATTTCTTTATCTGCTAAAGGTAATATTGTTACTAAATCATGTTTTTGCGTATATAATTTATTACTTGACCGAAAAAAAAAATTGGGTTTGAATCTAAATTCCAACTTCTCTTGAAGGGACATTGTATGTCGCAAGGCCATAATAACTAAAACAAAAAACAAAAACAAAGACAAAAAAAAAAAAGGCTTTTTCATCTATTAGTGCTCATGGTAATTAAGTCATCGAGTCCCGTGTCAAATTCATAACTTGCAACAACCACAGGCATTAATGGAGACACTGTCTCCCTCTTAATGGTGACTAATTTTCCTTACTATCATATTAGAACTTTATTTTGCATGATCATAGATAATAAGAAAAATTACAAAAACAAAATTCACTTATTTAACCAGAAAAAACTAATTTAGTTATAACTACAAATGAAAACTATTTTGTAGAAATAAATTAAGTGGCATGAAAATATATTTGAAATAAAAGAGCTTTCACTGAGAACCTTCTAAAATAGAAGTAAATGTGATTTAACATTGATCGTATTGTAAAGTATCTAATAAAATATTTTTGATCAAATATTTCTTTATCTGTTGAAGGTAATATTGTTACTAAATCATGTTTTGGTATATATAATATATTACTTAACTTAAAAGATTGGGTTCGAATCTAAATTCAGACTTCTCCTGAGGGGACATCGTATGTCGCAAAGCAGTAATAACAAAAAAAAAAAAAGTTATTACGTCTATCAGTGCTAATGGCAATTGAGTCACTAAGCCTCGTGTTAAATTCATAACTAGCAACAGCCACAGACATTAATGGAGACAACCGTCTCCCTCTTAGTGGTGACTAATTTTCCTTACTATCATATTGGAACTTTATTTTGCATAATCATTGATCGTAAGTATAATTACAAAAAACAAAATTCAACTATTTGACCAAAAAAAGCTTATTTACTTATAACTACAAATAGAAACTATATAGTAGAAATAAATCAAGAGATATAAAAATATATTTGAAATAAAAGAGTTTTCAAGGAGAACCTTCTAAAATAGAAGTAAATGTAATTTAACATTCATCGTATTGTAAAGTATCTAATAAAATATCTTTGATCAAATATTTCTTTATGTGCTAAAGGAAATATTGTTACTAAATCGTTTATTAGCGTATATAATTTATTACTTGATCTAAAATATTGGATTCAAATTTAATTTTGACTTCTCTTAAGGGGACATTGTATGTCGCAAAGTAGTAATAACTAAAAAAAAGAAGAAAAAAATGGGCTATTGCGTCGGTTAGTGCTGATGGCAATTGAGTCACTAAATAGTGCCGACCTAACCTTAAGGCAATTGAGGTGTTTGCCTTTTTGGGGCCCCCAAATTTTTTTTTTTAATGTAATAATGTTAACATTATTTATGATGTTATCTTCCTATACATTGACTTTCCTACTATCAAGTAAATGAAATTATATTTTAAAATGTAAAGTAAATGCATATTAATTCTTTATTTTTCATGTCTCAATGTATTTATAAAAAAGATAAATTATTTTTCAAATGCATTTATTACTTTTAGAATTCTATTAACGATACCTATGACGGTAGCTTCTGTAAAAAGAAGTTTTTCAAAACTTAAACTTATAAAAAAAAATACTTGAAAATCTTGAATATAAAACTTTAATTAGTGATTTTGTATCTCAAAAAGTTAAAAAAATTAATTTTAAATATAAATAAAAATTAAACAAAATATTAAGGGCCCCTAATTAAATCATTGGCCTAGGGCCCCATATTGTGAAGAGCCGACCCTGTCACCAAGCCTCGTGTCAAATTCATAACTGGCAACAATCACGGGCATTAATGGAGATAACTGTCTTCCTCTTAATGGTGACTAATTTTTCTTACTATCATATTAGAACTTTATTTTGCATGATCATTGATTGTAAGTAAAATTACAAAAACAAAATTCAGTTATTTAACCAGAAAAAAACTAATTTAGTTATAAATACAAATGAAAACTATTTACTAGAAATAAATTAAATGGTATGAAAATATATTTGAAATAAAAGAGTTTTTAGTGAGAACCTTCTAAAATAGAAGTAAATGTGGTTTAATATTCATCATATTGTAAAGTATCTAATAAAATATCTTTAATCAAATATTTCTTTATCTGCTGAAGGTAATATTGTTACGAAATTGTGTTTTGGCGTATATAATATATTACTTGACTTAAAAGATTGGGTTCCAATCTAAATTCTGACTTCTCCTAAGGGGACAATGTATGTCGCGAAGGAGTAATAACAAAAAAAAAAAAAAAAGGCTATTACGTCTGTTAGTGCTTATGGTAATTGAGTCACTAAGTCCCGTGTCAAATTCATAACTGGCAACAACCACGGGCATTAATGGAGATAACTGTCTCCCTCTTAATGGTGACTAATTTTCCTTACTATCATATTGAAACATTATTTTGCATGATCATTGATTGTAAGTATAATTACAAAAAACAAAATTCAACTATTTGACAAGAAAAAACTAATTTACTTATAACTACAAATAGAAACTATTTAGTAGAAATAAATCAAGAGGTATAAAAATATATTTGAAATAAAAGAGTTTTTAGGGAGAATCTTCTAAAATAGAAGTAAATGTAATTTAACATTCATCGTATTGTAAAGTATCTAATAAAATATCTTTGATCAAATATTTCTTTGTGTGCTAAAGGTAATATTGTTACTAAATCATGTATTAGCATATATAATTTATTACTTGATCGAAAATATTGGGTTCGAATTTAATTTCGACTTCTCTTGAGGGGACATTGTATGTCGCGAAGTAGTAATAACTAAAAAAAAGAAAAGAAAAAAAAAGGGCTATTACGTTGGTTAGTGCTGATGGCAATTGAGTCACTGAACCTCGTGTCAAATTCATAACTGACAATAGTCACGGACATTACTGGAGACAACTGTCTCCCTCTTAATGGTGACTAATTTTCCTTACTATCATATTATAACTCTATTTTGCATGATCATTGATTGTAAGTAAAATTACAAAAACAAAATTCAGTTATTTAACCAGAGAAAACTAATTTAGTTATATCTACAAATGAAAACTATTTAGTAGAAATAAATTAAGTGGTATGAAAATATATTTGAAATAAAAGAGTTTTTAGTGAGAACCTTCTAAAATAGAAGTAAATGTGATTTAACATTCATCGTATTGTAAAGTGTCTAATAAAATATCTTTGATCAAATATTTTTTTTGTGTGCTAAAGGTAATATTGTTACTAAATCGTGTTTTAGCATATATAATTTATTACTTGATCGAAAATATTGGGTTTGAATTTAATTCCAACTTCTCTTGAGGGGACATTGTATGTCGCGAAGCAGTAATAACTAAAAAAAAGAAGAAAAAAAAAAAAAAGCTATTACATTGGTTAGTGCTAATGGCAATTGAGTCACTGAGCTTCGTGTCGAATTCATAACTGGCAACAGTCACGGACATTATTGGAGACAACTCTCTCCCTCTTAATGGTGACTAATTTTCCTTACTATCATATTATAACCCTATTTTGCATGATCATTGATTGTAAGTAAAATTACAAAAACAAAATTCAGTTATTTAACCAGAGAAAACTAATTTAGTTATATCTACAAATGAAAACAATTTAGTAGAAATAAATTAAGTGGTATGAAAATATATTTGAAATAAAAGAGTTTTTAGTGAGATCTTTCTAAAATAGAAGTAAATGTGATTTAACATTCATTGTATTGTAAAGTATCTAATAAAATATCTTTGATCAAATATTTCTTTGTGTGCTAAAGGTTTATTGTTACTAAATCGTGTATTAGCATATATAATTTATTACTTGATCGAAAATATTGGGTTCGAATTTAATTCCGACTTCTCTTGAGGGGACATTGTATGTCGCGAAGCAATAATAACTAAAAAAAAAGAAAAGAAAAAAAAGGGCTATTACGTCGATTAGTGCTGATGGCAATTGAGTCATTGAACCTCGTGTCAAATTCATAACTGGCAATAGTCACGGACATTACTGGAGACAATTGTCTCCCTCTTAATGGTGACTAATTTGCCTTACTATCATATTATAACTCTATTTTGCATGATCATTCATTGTAAGTAAAATTACAAAAACAAATTTCAGTTATTTAACCAAAAAAAACTAATTTAGTTATATCTACAAATGAAAACTATTTAGTAGAAATAAATTAAGTGGTATGAAAATATATTTGAAATAAAAGAGTTTTTAGTGAGAACCTTCTAAAATAGAAGTAAATGTAATTTAACATTCGTCATGTTGTAAAGTATCTAATAAAATATCTTTGATCAAAGATTTCTTTATCAGCTAAAGGTAGTATTGTTATTGAATTGTGTTTTGGCGTAAATAATTTATTACTTGACTGAAAAGATCGGTTCCAATCTAAATTCCGACTTTTCTTGAGGGAACATTGTATGTTGCGAAGCAATAATAACTAAAAAAGCAAAAAGAAAAATATAAAAAAGGCTATTACGTCTATTAATTGAGTCACTGTGCCCTGTGTCAAATTTATAACTGGCAACAACCACGGGCATTATTGGAGACAAGTGTCTCCCTCTTAATGCTGACTAATTTTCCCTACTATCATATTGAAACTTTATTTTGCATGATTTTTTATGATTGTAAGTAAAATTACAAACACAAAATTCAGTTATTTAACCAGTAAAAAAATAATTTACTTATAACTACAAATAGAAAATATTTAGTAGAAATAAATTAGGAGGTATAAAAATATATTTGAAATAAAAGAGTTTTCAGTGAGATCCTTCTAAAATAGAAGTAAATGTGATTTAACATTGATCGTATTGTAAAGTATCTAATAAAATATCTTTGATCAAATATTTCTTTATCTGCTAAAGGTAATATTGTTACTAAATCATGTTTTGGCGTATATAATTTATTACTTAACCGAAAAGATTGGGTTCAAATCTAAATTCTAACTTCTATTGAGGGGACATGTATGTCGCAAAGCCGTAATAACTAAAAAAACAAAAACAAAAAATGGCTTTTTTGTTTGTCAGTGCTGATGGTAATTAAGTCACCGAACCTCGTGTCAAATTCATAATTGGCAACAACCACGTGCATTAATGGAGGCAACTGTCTGCCTCTTAATGGTGACTAATTTTCCTTACTATCATATTAGAACTTTATCTTGCATGATCATTGGTCACAAGTAAAATTACAAAAACAAAATTCACTTATTTAACCAGAAAAAAACTAATTTAGTTATAACTACAAATGAAAACTATTTAGTAGAAATAAATTAAGTGGTATAAAAATATATTTGAAATAAAAGAGTTTTCAGTGAGAACCTTCTAAAATAGAAGTAAATGTGATTTAACATTCATCATATTGTAAAGTATCTAATAAAATATCTTTGATCAAATATTTCTTTATCTGCTGAAGGTAATATTGTTACTAAATCATGTTTTGGCGTATATAATATATTACTTGACTTAAAAGATTGAGTTTGAATCTAAATTTCGACTTCTCTTGAGGGGACATTGTATGTCACGAAGCAGTAATAACAAAAAAAAAAAAAAAAAAGGCTATTACGTCTATTAGCACTGATGGCAATTGAGTCAGTGAACCTCGTGTTAAATTCATAACTGACAACAGCCACGGGCATTAATGAAGACAATTGTCTCCCTCTTTACGGTGACTAATTTTCCTTACTATCATATTGGAACTTTATTTTGCATGATCATTGATCGTAAGTAAAATTACAAAAAACAAAATTCAACTATTTGACCAGAAAAAACTAATTTAGTTATAACTACAAATAGAAACTATTTAGTAGAAATAAATCAAGAGGTTCAAAAATATATTTGAAATAAAAGAATTTTGCAGTGAGAACCTTTTAAAATAAAAGCATTCATCGTACTGCTAAGTATCTAATAAAATATTTTTGATCAAATATTTATTTTCTGTCAATGGCAATATTGTTTTTAAATCGTGTTTTGACGTATATAATTTATTGCTTGACCAAAAAGATCGGGTTTGAATCTAAATTCCAATCTCTCTTGTGGGGCCATTGTATGTTGCAAAGCAGTAATAACTTAAAAAAAAAAACAAAACAAAAAGAAAAAGGCATGCATGAATGATGAATCCATGCAAGCTTAAAATCTATCTCTGGGCATTGCATATGAGGCGGTGTTTGTTTCAGCTGATCAAAGCGACGCATCATTTTTCCACAGCGTAGGTCCGTCACAAGAAAGAGAAAGTCTACAGATCAGACGGTAGCCACGAATGACGATCATTTGGACCCCTCGTCCACTCACCGCTAATATCTGCGGCCAATCCAACGGCTGACAGAAAGCTTCCATCAACCGTGATGTACCTCACTCCCACTGCATTATTCCGCACCGCCAAACTGTGTAACAATAACTAGCATAAGGCGTAATCCGACTCAGAGCCTGCCACGGACGCTTTGAAATTGTAATTTTGTTTATTTAATTTCGATTTAAATTCTTCAAAAAAAATTATAAATTTATGTTCATGTATATTCATCTTCATCATCATCATTCATTCCTAGTATCTGTTCCTGGTTCATCATCATCGGCATCATCATCAATATTGCATTATATATCTCTCGCAACTTTAAATACAATCAACCAGGAAACATCGTCAAACAATCCAAAGGGAGAACCCTAGATTTCCCGTGGAATTCGGCGTTATAGCCTCTGGAGAGGCCGATTCACAACAGCAGCGAACAGGTACAGAGCGCTGGAAAATTCTGCAATGCCACTATTGCTTTTCGGTTTTTGATCATGAGGCAGCTGCTCTCTTTTTTCCATCATCATCTTGTGTGCGCTTTGGTTGTTCATCCATTATCATCGTTGTTGTTAATGTTAATATGTTTTTAAGTGTTTTTGTTGTGTGTCTGTCTTTTTTTTGGTTATTGAGTTTGTTGTAAGTAATAGATTTTGATTTTTCTTCCCTTTGTTTTTGCTAAGATTATATGTATCATATCTTGATACTTACACTTCTGTTTGTTTGAAGCATCTCTCTTTTGCGCTTATCATTGACGCTTGAATTGTCTTAATTCAACTCTCTCTCTCTCTCTCTCTCTCTCTCTCTCTCTCTCTCTCTCTCTCAGCACACGCACACACAAAAACACAGGACTTGGTGATTTGATCATCAGGATTATTTGGTAGGGTGATGGCAAATCGGAATTAATACTCTTTTATATATAGTTGTGGAGTTTTGACGAACAGATTATTTAAAGTTGTGTAGTTAGTTTTATGGTAATTTATTCTCCTCTTAATTTTGGAAAGTTTGACCATATACAGGAGAAAAATTGTGTTGAACATTTGTATTGATAATGGGAAATCGTGGCCAAAAACGAGCCGAAATGGTTGATGAATTGCCAGCAGATAAGCGAGCATGCAGTTCATTGGAGTTCAGACCTAGTTCATCAAATTCGTCAGTCCAAATGCATGTGAGTGCTTTGAATTCAATCCCTGAAGCTCATGATGACGACATGGACACTTCCTCATCCGCTTCGGCATCAGGCCGATCTGATGGTGAAGGTGATAGGGATTCTGCATATGGCTCTTGTGATTCTGATGAAATGGGTGATGGAGAACAGAGACACAATCTTCGTGAGTATCAACGGAGGAGATCTTTTGGTGATCATGGGAGATTCAAAAAAGTCTTATCAAGCTTGAGCAACGAGGTTGAGCCTTGGGGCCAATTAGCTGCGCTGACTGAGCTATGTGAAATGTTATCTTTCTGTACGGAGAGTTCTCTTTCAAGCATGACAGCAGATTCACTGTCCCCAGCTCTTGTAAAACTGGCAAAACATGAGAGCTGTCCAGATATTATGTTATTGTCTATCAGGGCTATTACTTATTTATGTGATGTACATCCTCGATCTTCAGTTTTTCTAGTTCGACATGATGCTGTTCCTGCCTTATGTCAAAGACTAATAGCTATTGAGTACTTGGATGTTGCTGAACAGGTATATTATTCCATTATTATTTATTCTATAATGTTGAAATTACATGATTGCTCAGGAGTAAAAGATTATTATATGGGACTTAAGGTTATACTGATTGTCTATAATTAGTGTTTGCAAGCATTGGAGAAAATATCAAGGGATCAGCCACTTGTGTGCCTACAATCTGGTGCAATTATGGCTGTTCTAAATTATATTGACTTCTTCTCGACAAGTGTGCAGGTAAGGGGAGTATTCAATATGGATTCGTGATTTTACATGCATTGCTGCAATTTTATTTATTTATTTTTTGTGGGATTTGATTCCATTTTACAATTGCATCCACGAATAGGATTAAAGACTGATTTTATTTCCCCCTTTTCTTACTTGGCATTAGAGAGTTGCACTCTCAGTTGTATCAAACATATGTAAGAAACTCCCATCTGAATGCCCTGCACCCTTCATGGAGGCAGTTCCAATATTGTGCAATCTTCTTCAATATGAAGATCGTCAGGTTTGCATCACATGGATTTTTGTTGTGTGTGTGTGTGTTGTGTGTTGACCTTTTTACCCATTTTATCTTCTTTAGCTTGTTGAGAGTGTGGCTAGTTGCTTGATAAAAGTCGTGGAGCAAGTTAATCGGTCTTCTGAGATGCTGGACGAGCTTTGTAAGCATGGTCTGATTCATCAAGCTGCACATCTCATAGACTTGAGTAGTCGAATCACTCTATGTCAACCAATTTACACTGTATGCAAAATTTCCTTACATTGTATTTGGGAGCATGAATTTTGGGTCTTGGATTTAGATTTTTTTAGATTTTGACAAGATGCAGTACAAAATTGTATTTGGTTTCATTCAAATCCAAGGTTCGAAATCCATGCTCTTGAACACTACTTTAGTCTTGTTGTTGCTCACATTTGGTTTTTCCATGTCAATTACATTCCAAGGATGTTCTGATTATCTCTTATTGGTCAACAGGGTCTAATAGGGCTGCTTGTTAAACTTGCTTCTAGTTCAATTGTAGCTGTCAAGACTCTCTTTGACCTTAATATAAGCCGCATATTGAAGGATATCTTATCATCCTATTATGTCACACATGGAGTGCCGCCATCTCATATAATTGATGGACACTACAGTCAGGTTTATACCCCTACTATCCAAATTAGCTGCATGGCATTTTATTGCTAATATAGGGTGTGAAATCTATTGATTTTAATTTATTAAGGATGAAAAAAGAAATAATTTAAAGTGCGAAGGAGATGCAAAGACTGAAGAAGCATCTGATATGCTTGTATGGTGGTTATGAATAATCTCTGTTAGGTTGTGATTTAGGATGGCAGGGAAAAGGGAGAGTACACACAAAGAACACAGGAATGAAGTTTCTGGAATGAAGTTTCTTATTGTTTTCAGCTTGCATAACTGAGGGTCAATACGCACAACTGCATAAAACTTTAAATGCCCTACAATTAAGTAAAACACTTATTTCCAAAACAAACTTTAATTACTAGAAATTACAATACATAGTTTTCAAATTTGACACTAAATTCCTAGCTTCCTGAGCCTATGACCTAATATAGTTGTGCTGAATAGGCAGCCTAGGTGGCACTGGCAGTCCTCCATCATGCTCCTCTGACTATCAGGAACGCTACTCCAGAGAGTTAGTTGCAAACACCACTCTAAGTTATGAGGAGCAATATGATGAATATCATCCTTAGTAAGCCATGTAGCATTCGAAGCAGGTTGACCTCTCCAATCAACTGAATATTGGCAGACTATTGTTACCCCCGCCCCCTACCCCAAACCAATTCATGGGTCAATAGCATCCTAGATCAATGGGGTTTGGGATCCAAATCTGAAAAAATGGCGACCTAGATTTGTTAACCATTTTCAAATAAAATATCATTGAAAAATATTCAATAAATTCAAAATCATATCAAAATATTCAGTTGCTGCTGCAAAAGCATGCCACAGAGAGAGAGAAGAGGCTTCCTGTGGATGCAAAGCCTGGGGCAAGAGAAAAAAGAGGGATGCCTGCTTCTGTGAAGTCTGTGGCAAGAGAGAGAAAGAAGGCTTCCTGCTGTGAAGCTTGTGATGAGAGGGAAGATGGCTTCCTGCTGATGGATGGATTCAAGCATGCGGTGTGTGTGTGAGAGAGAGAGAGATGTTGAGTGACTAAGAATTTTATTTGAGTACAGCTGGTAATTATGAATTCCAACGACTTTGTTAAAAAACAAACACACCCATACACGCTTTTTAAAAAAAAAACGCAAACTTTATTGATATGCCCTCAATTTTGGCGGAAGAATACCGTAGTTACAAAACAAGCATTGAGAGATTACAGATAAAGAAATTAAAGGCCTTCCAAAAACAACACCAACAACCAGTCAAAACAGGACTATAAATCCAAATAAAGCTAAATAAGAAACAAATCTAAATAGGCCTATCAAAAATAAAAATAATCAAATCAAATCAAATCAAAAAATTAAAAAATCTAAACCTACTAAACAAAAATCGATAGGTTGAACTAATAACAAAAGGAAGTAAGACCCAACCTATCTATCCAAAGGATACCTTTTAGAGAACGTGGTAAAAGATGTTGTTCTTCGTAGATGACATTGTTTCCCATTTCTCCTTCTTTAGCGAGAAAATCAGCTGCACTATTACCTTCCTTATATTGATGATCACCGTGAAGTTCACTCCTTCTAGCTCCGCCACGAGGTCCTCCCCAAAAATCCTAATGATACCACAAGGTACATCTACCTTTCCGAAGCCAATCAATAACAATTCACGAGTCACTTTCAATAATCACATTAAAATAATGAAGTCGTTTTTATAAACGAATTCCTTCCAGAATTGCTTTTAATTCCGCACTATTGTTTGTACCATTGCTAAAATAGCTTGAAAAAGTCGCTTTCACCGTGCCATGGCAGTCCCGAATAATTACTCCACCTCCTGAAGTACTCGGATTGCACCTATAGCTCCCATCACAATTAAATTTTATCCACCCTGTTAGGGATTTAACCCACAAAATAATTTTTCCAGGCATGGCGCAAACTCCCTGATGCTGAATTTGAAACTCTTTCAAAATCGTAATGTCTGATATCTTCAATTTTCGAAAAGAATTAGAGCTCTCAGCTAAAGAACTAACCCAGTATCGAACACTTCTCAATGTTTGACCCGCACTTTGATAAATTTCTTCCATTCTCGTTTTGCATCTTTGATTTCAGAGACACCACGTAATCAAATACGGAATCAGACCGATTAAAATACCTTTAATAGATGATTTTCGAGCATAGTGAAACTAGTTTGCAATTCTGTTTTTCCAGGGAAGGAACCGATGGAAAGGAATCCCTAACACCACACTAGCCCGACGCCAAACCTCTGAAGTTACCTCGCCTAAAAAAAGAATGTGATTGGTGTTTTCCTGACTTTTCTGCACGTAGCAATCACAAGCCGAAGCCATCGATATTCTTTTGGCCTGAATTCTATCATCTACTGTCAAGCATCTGAACCAGACTTTCCATAAATACTTTGAGATTCTTCTAGGTAATAAAGAATGCCAAAACTAGTTATTCTACTCAAAATTATCACTTCTGCTCCTCAAGGCCTCTCATGCCGTTTTTGTAGAGAAATTGTCGTCAGAGGCAGGCTTCTAGATGAATATATCTTGACCACTTTTACTAGCTGACACATTATGCAAGATTTCCATTGTTCTGTTGGCCCCAACCAATTCTATTAGTTGTTATTCAGCCAGCAATCCTTAATACACATCTTTTTGTTCGAAATATCCTCAATGCACACAGCTAACGAACCTGATGTAAGCCACCTATCGAACCAAAAAGAAGGGTTTCCACCTCTTACCAAAATTTTAACATTATCCATATCTTCAGGATTGGTGGCCATCATTGATTTCCAGAACCGAGAGTCATTTGGTCTCCCCTTATTAATAAATGATCATTTCTACAATATTTAGCTCTGAAAAAACCTGACCATAGATTGTTAGAAGTGAGTAGTCTGAAGGCAAATTTCATGAGAAGAGATTTTTGGACTTCTTTAAGATCTCTAAAGCCCATACCCCCTTCCGAGGTAGGTTTACAAATTTTCTCCTAAAAGCACCAATAAATCTTCCTTTTACCTTTCGCCTCTCCCTATAAAAAATTAGCAAGAAGAGAGTTGATGCGAGAAAATGTGACCTGCGAAACATTAATAACCAAAATCAAATGTATCGACATGCTAGACAACGCATGTCTTAATAAAATCAATCTTCTACCTTGCGAGAGCAACTTAAATTTTTACCCTGTAATTTTATTCCTAATCTTCTCTACAAGAGGCTTCAAGATCCTGGAAGACAATTTTCCAGAAACCAAAAGCATACCCAAATACATAACTGATAATTTACCTTTCATGAAACTCGTGATTCTCAATAAACCACGTTTATGAGTAGGAGTAATGTATTTCGAAAGGAATAACACAGACTTTAGCTTGTTGATTTTTTGACCCGACCACTTTTCATACATCTCCAGAGTGTAAACCAAATTTCTAATAGACCTTTTCCCACCATTTGCAAAAATAAGAATATCATCCGCATAAAGCAAATGCGAAACCTAAGGGGCCCCAATCGGATGATTAAATTATCCAATACGACCTGTCTCATAGTTTTTCCTAAGCAACCTTGTCAAAACCTCTTCTATTATGATGAATAAATAAGGAGAAAGTGGATCCCCTTGCCTCTAGCCTCTAGTCGATTGAAAAAACTCTTTAAAGGTTTCGTTCATCATAATGGAAAACCACGGGGACTCCATACAATTTTTTATGAGCTTGCAAAACCTCTTAGAATGAATAAATTAATTTACTAATTAACTGTTGCTTTCATTTATAACTTTTATGTAATTTAACTAAGTAAGAATAATAGTAAAGTATTAATATGTCTAAGGGCAGGCCTTGGATCAACAGTAAGGTCACTCCTTTGTGACTTGTAGGTCTCAAGTTCGAGTCCAAGGAAACAACCTCTCTACATAAAAGTAGGGGTAAGGTTGCGTATTCTGTAATGACCCTCCCCCCATCCTCTCAAAGAGGGGGCCTTGTGGCGTGGGACACCCTTTTTGTAATAATATTTCTCTCATTGAAATCTTGTGAAAAAAAACAAAAAAGAATGAAATTTGTAGACAAAGTTCGTTCTTGTTAGTTAAATGCTTTTTTACATAGGTATGAAAATTATTAATAAATCATTTTTATATTTTACTGAGTTGACATTAAGAAAGAAAAAAAAATGATATTAAAGGGGAAGAAAACAGCCTTTTAAATTTTGGATGTACTTCCTCTTCAATTACTTTTTAAACTGTTGGAACAATAAATTGTTTTTTACAAAAATATATAGTGAGGCGTTATAGTTATTCTTGTGCCTTTGCTTATGTAGTATGAACTATGAACCATGAAGCAATTATGTTCTTTTCTATATTCTATATTCCATCCCAAGTAATCAGAACATGCCGCAATCGGACATAGCACTAATTGACCCGAATAAGTGCTTCATGTGTACCATGATCTGAAATGGCATATCTACTAAGCTTACCCCTGCTCCCACATAACCATGTACCTCTTAAGTAGTGTACCACATTCCCGTACCTGTTCCATGACCTGAAGCGCACTGCCCTTCATGTAGCTGTGGGCGAAACCCACCCGAAGGACAACCGACAAACTCATTCAAAATAGCTTAGACATTGAGAAATGGGTGGTGCTTGACACGAGCACCTCCCTTTTGCGCTCTAAGATAAGGCTGGAGGCTCAAATGGGCCTTACTATGGAGTCAAATCCTCCACATTGTAAACAGGACTAGTTTTCATATGATTAAACTAATCATGTATCAGATCCAAGTTTCTTAACTGTGTAGAATGGAGCAGGCAGGAAGTTTCTTGAATGGATTTTAGGATAGCATTAAGGTCTAAAATATGAGCCATGACGCTATCACACTTATTAAATTCTCAATTACTACACGACATCAAATGCAATGCACAGTGCACAAAGTTCTCACAGTCCCACTCTATATTGTGTATTTGGGATGGGCATGATATATGCTGCCTTGCCTCCACAATTGGATAGACTATTTCCATGAACCTGTGACCTTCGAGCTTGAGTGTATCACCCTTATCATTAGGCCAATTTTACTATGCACATCAGGTGCAAGTTTATAATCCATGTTACTCATGGCAAGCTTACACAATCTCAAAATATAACTTATGGATTGGATGAACAAAAGGCGCTTGTTTGGAATCTTTAGGTAGACAGGGAGTTGGTGGTAAAGGTACAATTTCAATTTGTGCGCAGGGTTTGTAATCGAAAAAGACACTCAAAAAAGGATTCTTAGACGTGGAACTACTTCTTGTTATAAGCAAACTCAAAAGTAGTAGCACTAAGTTTTTATTTGCACTGTTTTCTCTCATAGCACATACAAGATGATCAGCCAAATCACAATTAACAAGCTACATTTCCCTGTGCTTGGAGAGATGCTCTGAGCCTAAGTCATATACTTTTCATCTATGTTCTAAAGAGAATCAAGCTGCTATTTTGAATCTAATTGTGGCCTTCGGCTTCCCTTTAGTTTTGTATCTCTTTATGGGACTCCATTGAGTGGTAAACTTTCTGCATATATCTCCAAAGTGGTGATTCTCTGCATCCTTGGAGCAGTCAGATTTTCCTTTTCTTCCTTCACTTTTGTTCTTACTTTGATCCCAAACTTGGTGTCAATGGAAGAATCAACCTACTCCCAAAACTAGAACATGCAAAATACTCATCCTTCATGCATTCAAATCCTATGATCTTGCGGCTTAACACATGAAGGTGGCACCTACTCTACTAAGGCCATGAACTCCCTTGGTCGAATCTTCTATTTCTCACAAGAACTCTCTGAATATCTAGTGAGAGATTGGAGAATATCTCTCAAGACCACGTTAAAATATCACTATGAAATCTTGGTATGGATGCTGGGAGACCCAAACGCTCCTTCAAAATGTGTTCCATACAACTGTAGTCTGATTTCTCAAAGCCTTAGTCAAAATATTGCAAGAGAGTAAATTCCTCAGGTATATTTATTATTTTCTTCCACCTTGAAGAAAAAAAAACCACAGAATAATGAGAAAAAAGGCTGTCTCACTCCTGTTGCCAGCACATGAACTGTGGGGCGCATGTGCCACAATGATAAGTCTCTGACAATGATTTTCCAGTGGTCCACAGATCGTAGAACAGGGACTTTAGTGAAGTTGATGGTGTGGCTGGAAGATCTTTCACTGCCGCATGAGGTCAGCTATCGAATGTCGACAAAATTTTGAGGTTGGGTAGGAAGGACATCGTTTCATGGGACTTTGCTTTTTTTTATGTGGTGGGAGCGGAATTCAAGGATATTTAAGGAAACTTTTCTTCCCCTTCATTTGCTTTGGGGTGGGATAGTCTTGCTTTGGTGGCAGGTACCCTTGGAGGAGTTCCTTTGACTCATACTCAGTGTGAAGCTTTGATTTATTTATTTGTTTGTATTTTTCTTTTTTTTTGTGATTATTGTAGGTGTGTACGTCTTGTCCTCCATCTTGTGTACTAATAAAAAATCATTCGTGCGTGGTGGTGACAAAGATCTTCCAATAAAGTTGTATTAAAAAGAGAGGCAGCAGTGGATTTGTTTTTTTCTTTTTTTATTTTTATTTTTTTTTAACAAACACTGCTGCAATGCCTGGCCAGTCTGCAATTACTTTGAGCATGTTGCCGGCTAATTTGGAGTCCTTTCCTGAGATTTGTTTTAGTGCTGTGAATGATTTTGGGAGCTCACTCAAGTTAGAGTGTTTTGGTCTTGTGGAAGGATTGTAATAGTTGGAAATGGAAATGGTGGATTTGCTTTGCTGTGTTAGAAGCATGATGGATCTGACGCTCTGATACAAAACTTGATGTAGAACAGCAGGGGGAATAGAAGTAGAGAGAAGAAAGAGAAAGGGAAAAAAGAGGGAGCAGAAGAAAGAAGAGGAAGGAGGAGGAAAAGGAAGAAGAAGAAACTGAATGTGTAGAGGGGGTGGGGGAGAGAATGGAGGGAAGGTTTTGATTGAATTCAAATTACACAACTGAATGTCACTACTAACAGCTACACAATTCTTAAACACCCTATGGTTAAGCAAAACACATATTTTCATAATAGCCCTAAATAATTAGAAATTGCATAATTCATGTACTTTTCAACTTTTTTTGCATCACAAAAGAGATATCTTACTATAGAGAAAAGAGAGAATTACAACCTAGGAGAAGACAAGAGAGCCTCATAGCAGAAAAAGCAAAAGTAAACAAGAGAAAAAAAAAAAAAAGAAAAAAAAAGGAAAAAAGAAAAAAAATTTGATAGAAAAAGAAATATATTAAGGAAGGAAACAGTTACAAACTGAGGGAGGTTAAAAATCCTAGTAAAAATCAATAAAGAAGAAAATAAAATGAAGTGAAAGGGGAAAAAACTACCATACCTAACTAAGAGAACCCCTTGCAAATTAGTTTATTCTCACTGGCCTTTCTTCACCTTTCTGGGGCCACCATATGAACTTCATTTCCTCAAAGACCAAACAGTCATAGTCATATCTTATCCTAATGTTATTGGGCTGCTACATCCTCCATCCACTTTCTCCACAGCAATAAGCAGAATCTTTTTATTCTGCTCTTTTACCAGTCAAACTTCCTCAAAAAGAGGAATTCCATCCAAACCCTCCACCAGAGATGGAGGCACATACTATAGGTCCCCAAGTAAATCAGATGACTCAGACAAATACATCTGCTATTGTAGAATTTCATCCAGTAACAGACCTTCATCACATGCAAACTCACCATGAGCATACTTCATCCTCCAGAATATGTCCCCATTTCTTTTTGTACTTGCTATCAAAATTATTTTCTTTCAAATCCCACCTTTGACCATTAATGTTATCCTGCACCACTGCCCAATGAAGATAAACCTTAATTCCCTAACCTTATCATTAATTCCTTCATCTTTTCTTTGTTCCCCACGACAAGAAGATTAATCTGAGCATCATCCCCACAAACTGTCTTAACCTTCATGTCCCTATCTCCATTGATATTTGGTGAAGGATATATATTCATGAGTCAATCTCTCATCATAACCACGTTTATTACCATTATAGAAGCAGAAACATTATCTGAATTCAATGAATTACCTAAGCGACTTCTGCCCTTGCTTTATAATACCCAGAGATCCATTAGCTCGCAAAGATGTAGCCACCTCCATTCTCTGATTTTGAGACAACCCTTTTAGGAAGATTTGAAATTCCCTTTGTCTGGGAAGCTGGAGTATAGAGAGACTGTCTTCCGCTCATTTTTAAGTTTTAATCCAGCAACTTCTTCATATTATAGGCCCTGAATACTTTGAAATGTATTTGGCTGTATATTACTTTGGGGCTTTGTGCTCTGGGCTAGCTAAAGAAAGCCCATTGTCTATTAGAGCCTTTTTTGAATACCCAAAATGTGACCCAAATGCGGCGTAATATTTACTAATGTCCAGCCCAAGCCATTTTAAGCCCACTCCATTTCATTTCACATTTTCACTCACCAAGCTCACTTTTTCGCAAGGCCCAGCTTCGTCCTATCGATCTTAGTCACACAGCCATTTTCAGCCCAACCCATTCCCCTCCCCCGGAAAAAAAAGCGAGGTAAAAACCAGCCCACACCATTTCATTTCACATTTTCACTCACCAAGCTCTCTTTTCGCGAGGCCCAGCCTCGTCCTATCCATCTTAGTCACACAGCCATTTTCAGCCCAACCACCCCCCCAGGCCCCCTCCGAAAAAAAACAGCTAGGAAAAAAAGAGGAGGATCAAAAGAAGATAATGAATGTCCAGCATCATGATCTGTGTCACCCCCACAACAATCACAAAACTGATTCCTTCCTTCCATCATGACCTTGCTCCAAAATCAAACGTTCCTTTATACCCCCCACCAACCTTGCCTTTACCGGTATCATTTTCCATTGCTTGAGATTCTCTAGTCACCACACGAATTCTTGTAGAAACCCTCACATTCCATACTAAAAATCTTTTATCCTTCCATCCCAACCTGAACTCCAAGAACTTCGCTTCTTTGTTGAACAATACCTAGGAAACATCGATACCGACATAAGAAATGGATATGACACAATAGACACAGCAATATGACAATTTTGGAAAAAATGTGGATACGACACGAAAAGGATACGCTAATGAATGAATAATGAATATAAATATATATATACAAGCATGTTTTTCCTTTTTGATGATAGATGTTGTGCTAATTTTGATTTAGAATGAAATATAAGTACCATTCATGCAAAATTATCACTTACACATTTTACAAATGACATTTAGACAGTCATCAACTACATTCTTATCGTTCAACATTGGTCTAACAATTAAAAATAAATAAACAACCCTAGGTCATGGATGATGGTGGGCAATGGGAATGGCTTATTAGGAATTTAAAAAAGGAAAAAGATTAATAAAGAGTTCTAAACTGGCAATGACTTTCTTTTGTGTTGGGGGGAGAGGGTTCTAGGGCCTGGGAGGTTCAATGGTTCTCTGCATGGCTGGTGCATGAGTCCAACTATAATGTTAAAGAACCACTTGATTCTTATTCTCTTGACTTCTCCTTGACTTATTTTTTGAGGTTTTGTTGATAGAATTAAAGAGTGCAGCAAAACATACACTTTCGGTGCAAAAAGTGTCTTAGAGAAGTGTCTCAACTATGTCCAAAAATAAAAGAAAATAATTAATTTTCAAAAATTGTTGAGGATTGTTGGGCAAGTGTTGGTATCCGACACATGTCGCACGCCGACACTTTAGGAAGCTCAGATGTGTTGGTGTTCCCTAGACAAATACACAGCCAATATAATACCTAATGCTTCTAATCCTCATGCTTCAACAAACCTCTTCCCAATCTTCCACAAACCGATATTCCCTCTAGAAATCATTTCAGTGACAACAAAGACTACCTAACCCATAAATTTTGATTAGGATTATGCTCAGGCATGACTAAAAGCTCACCCTTTCCCACTCTATCCAGTCTAGAATTGAATTGGACTGATTTTCTGCAGTCTCTTTCCTTCATGTCCTACAATCATCATAGCAATAGGCTGAAATTCCGAATAAGTGTAGAGAGGAGAAGAGAGATGTTTGACAAGATGTTTTCCTACAAAAATTAGGAAACCTTAATTAAGAAAGCCTATTAAGCTCGCTCTTTATTAATTAATTGAATTCTGTAGTCTTGCTAGTTCCCATAACATTTAGTCGCTTTTCTTATAGCCCCTTCCAATCAAACTTCATTCATCCATAAAGATAAGAAGTATCCCCAAGTGCATTTAGTAGAGTAAAACATATAGTCCATTTTGTGGCAAATCTCATCCAACAATATAAGTTATATAACTACTAATAATAATGTACTTTTTTGTAAAAAGTACTTATCTGAAAGTACTTATCTAAAAGTAGTCTGAGATTACTTATTATAAGTACTTCTTCAAATAAATACTCTTTTAAAAAAAAATACTTTCTCAAAAAATACATACGACAACAACAAGTCTCAAGTCTCACTAGGTGGGGTTGGCTACATGAATCCTTTTTTGTCAATTCACTTGATCAAGAGTGTTTTCCTCTATTAGATTAAGGGCTGTTAAATCCTTTCTCACTACCTTATTCCAAGTTATTTTAGGCCTACCCTTACCCCTTTTCATGCCAAAAACAAGAACTAACTCACTCCTTACAGGTGTTCTACTAGGTCTGCGTTTCAAATGACCAAATCATCTAAGTACATATGTTCCTAAAAAAATAAAGTACTTTGGAAAAGTACTTTTTGAAGTAAGTTATTTAAGCGTAACTAAACACTACTATTGGCACAAGTACTTAATTGTAAGCACTTCTCATAATAAGTAGTTATTTTTTAAGATGCTCCAAACAAGGGCTTAGTCATCTTTTGAGATATCCCCCTACTTTTTTTTCCCCCTCTTGAAATGATTTCCTCCTTTATCTAAGTCAGACTAAGAGCAATTCTGAGATTCCTCAACATTCTAGCATCATCTACTTTAAAAAATTACCCTCTTGTATGGTTAACAAGCAGACTTTTCTTACCTTTCCCCTCCTTTCTCACTGATCAACACTTATATGCCTTCATATCAACAGCCTTTTTACATTATTTGCCATCCTTGCTTTCCCCAGAAACACCCACCGCCACTGGTTGCGAACCATTATCCAAACAGTCCTCATACTGGCCTCCAACTGATTGCAGCTGCTGCTACGCCTGAGAATATCTGCCCCATTACTCCGTCACCTCCAGGCGAACTCTTCTTACACTTATCCTTTAGGCCTTGGATATTGCTATAAAGAAGACTTTTGTGCCTCTCTGCTACTTCAAATACCACAAATAGAATCCCCTTGACCCTTATTAAAAAGCTGATCAGCTCCAGGGGCTATTGGACCTGCTTCCTGGAATCTGTCAGCAAAGTTGAGATTATGGACCTGTTAAATAGATTGGCCTAACTGGAAATGAAAAAAAAAGCCCTCCTTTCTTATGGGCTTTGTTCAAGCGACTGCCCCCAGCCTAACTTAGATAAAAAGGAACCTCCTTTTTCAAGTAACTTGCCCTGGACTAAGAAAAAACAGATCTGACCACCACATCGAGTGGAGATCTGACCTTTCCCTGCAATCAATCCTAGCTCTGTGACTAATCATTTTGATTACATCATTTGCCCTCGCCCTTCTTCTCTGCTGCTGCCATCTGACTCGACAATATTGAACTGGCTTACTTCACTTTTGCCACCAGAATCAGGACGGATATCCCTAACTGACTTTTTTTTTTTTAAAAAAAATTTTTTTGAAGGAGGGCGGCTTTTCCAATTATTTATTGATATACTCTCACTTTTGGCGGAGGAATACTGTGGTTACAAGACAAGCATTGAGAGATTACAGATAAAAAACATCCTTCCAAAAACAACACCAACAACCAACCAAAATAGGATTACAAATCCAAACAAAACTAAATAAGAAACAAATCTAAGCAGACCTATCAAAACAAAAATGAAAAATAAAATAAAATCTAAACCAACCAAACAAAAATCAAAAGGATGAACCACCTGGGAAGAACACCAAAAATCTCTTCCCATTCCACCCCTCAGCCCTAACTCGAGAAACTTCCCCACCATTTTTAAATGAATCGACATCCAATATCACACACTATCCATTCAAATGCTTCGGAAACACCTTCCCAACTTGCCAGAGATTAACAAATGATGAGAATCAACAAGAACAATCAAAGGATCCATTGCATGCGCTTGTTGGGCCTATCACTCGAGCGAGATCCAAGAAGATCAAAGAAGTACTTGATGGGCTGATTCAAGATATTTGGGCTTATTCAAGAACAGGGCACTCCAAACTTAGCCCAAAGTAAGATGAAGGCTTAATAAACTTAATTCAAGTTTTTTATGGAATTTAAATATGGTGTGCTATTCAAATATGGGATTTGATTGTTTGACTTTTGTGTTATATTTAATTTGTAATCTTACAAGAAGTCTTAGTAAGTTGTTGAGAGTTGTTGAGTCTAATTTGTAATCTTGCAAGAAGTCTTCGTAAGTTGTTGTGAGTTGTTGAGAGTGGTTTGAAGTGTTTAAGGCTTTGTCTCTTAGGCTATGCCTATAAATAGCCTTCTCATTGTAAGAACAAATAATCATTGATCATGGAATAAAAATGTGAGGCTTTGTTGCTTCTTGGTTCTTTGAAGAACTATTTGAACTTATCGGGATTTCCCGTGGCATTCACCAACGACTTATCAAGCGGCTTTCCACCACCGTTTGTGGCGTCTTCCTTATACCGAGGTTCTTGTTTCGCACTAAACAACGGGTTGAGGTCGTATATACTAAGGTTCTTGTTTGTCGTAAACAATGGGTCGAGGTCTACCATTCAATTCTATCCAAAATCTGAATTTTAGCTTTCTTGGGCAAGCATTCCAACATTGTTTGCTGGGTCTCAATACGTGTCGATTGAGGTTCGCATCAACAAGCCATCGGAAAACCAAATAGTAGCAACTTTAGGAAATCTCACCCACCTGTTGCTTGAGTGATTATATTTGAGAAAAGGACTCTTCCCCGCTTTGTCCAACCTTGATTGAAGGTCTTTCCTTTGATCTGGATCAAACATTTGCACATCTTTCTCATCATCTTTTATCGAATCCATGGCATAGTTCTTCGTGTGAGAAAATGGGAGATTCTGCATGAGATAAAGAGAGCATATCCCATCGCAGGAGCATGGCACACCTCTCTTTTTTATGCATCATTGAGAAGAATGAAAGTTTTTTGTGTTAACCAGACAGCTTAATTTTCAAATTTAAAACAGATTCCTAGCTTCCTAAACCTTCGCCTGAGACAGGTGTGCTGAATGGGTGGCCTAAGGGGCAGTGGCAGTCTTCCGTAACTCAGGATTGCTATTATAAGATCTGGGGGGATTTGATGATGAGAATAATCCATTTTGAGACATTGTGTATTCATGCGACAAAATAATTTGTGTACATGTATCATGAGAATCTTTGTTAAGTTGGTTTGCCATTTTAAATTGTGGGAGGATTTGAAGGTAGGGGAATCCATTCTGAGGGGTTGTGCATACGTTTTTTATTATGCATTTTATTCAAAACTAATTCTCTCTTTGGGGGCAGAACCTAGCACCAAAATAAAACCCAGGAGTTATTTGACAGATCTTTGCATCGAAGTCTCTGGTAAGAAACACTGTCTTCATGTTAGATACCTATCCAAAGCCAAAAACAGGATTCCTTGGGCAAGTTGAAACAATCATATGGTTGTTGAGAAAATTTTCAGGGATGGTCTTTTGTCAACATCAAATCATTGTTGACTTAGAGTCTTTATTTATTTGTTTGTTTATTTATTTTTATTTTTTCCACCTAAATTAGAGATTAGCATGATTTGCTCTAGAACTACTAAGATATTTTGTTGCGCAAGTTAGACCACAGATTTTGTGCACTTAGATTAAGAGATGTAATAGAAAGTTAGAATGTTAAAGAGAACCACTGAATTGAATGAATATCTCCAAAATGCTTATGTTTAAACAAGTTATGGTGACATTCTTTAATTATTATTATTATGTCAATCTTGAAAAGAGAACCACATGAAGAAATGCAGAGTTGCATATTGTAAGACCCAATGTTTTACAAGGCTCAATCAAGGCTTGCCTTGAGGCTCAATCCAAAATGGCAAATCCCAAAAAAGCTACCCAAAAAAACTAGCGCATTACACACTAAGGCCTACACTTTAGTACAAAAGGCACGCCTTTTGCGCCTTTCTAGTTGAGGCTTACACATTTTGGGCATGCGAATCTCAAGTTAGATTTGGTTAGAAAATTTTAACTCTGTGTATATATAAAAGGAATTTCATAATATGAATTGATTTCAAAAACTTTTGAACCTCTTCCTTTCCAAAATAACTGAGAGTTGTATCTTAGATCTTGAAAATAATTTGAACATTGTAATGTTATAGCTATTTGTTGTCATGATTTATGTAATGAATTAAAGTTAGTAATTTTTTAATGCCCAACAAGGAGTTTACAAATTATATTTTATTTTTAAACTTTTTATTTGTGATTTTGTTAATTTTTATTTATTTGTAAAATATATGTAATTTATTTACATATTTTTATCAAAATATAAAATTCTCAAAAGGCTTGCGCCCCAACACCTTAAGGCTCATGCCTCACCTCTTAAGGGTTAGAACACCTCGCCTTACGCCTTCGCCTTTTAAAACATTGGTAAGAGCACAATGAGTATATTGTACTCTTTATATCTTTTTCTCTCTTCATAAATCTTTTTCTATATGAGCGTGTTGGACCATATATGGGCAATTGCATTGTTCTAGGAGCTCTTGCCTCAAGATGGATTATTTGATTCATGCATTTTTTTTTTTTGGGAGGGTTGGTGAAGTGATTCTTGAAAATATTGGTAGGCTACTCCTACTGGTGTATTTTGCTTGTTTGTTTTAAATTGAAGTTGGAAATAACAATGAATTTGTGATCAAGAGATTTAACATTATTTTTGCATAATATACTCATAGGCTAATCCTTCTTACCATATTTTGGGTTGTGTAGATGGAGAGAAAATAGCTGGAATTTCCATGTATTGACTTGTCCATTGTTAAAATTACACAATAGGTATTCCTTTTTCGGTTTAGTGGGGATAGTGTTATAGTGAAACAGACTATGCTTGATTTTTATTTTTTATTTTTGTCTTGTAAATAAGCTGATGCTTAGGTTGCCACCCCCTTGTTGCCCATCAGTCTTTTTCTCTCTCATTTTTAATAGAAAAAGAAATTTATAAAATAGACAATAAAAATAAACAGAGAAAAAGATAAGAAATCTTCAAAATTAGAAAATAAAAGGTACGATCAAAACAATAAAGCCTTCCTGTCCTGCTGGACATCCTCAAGATATATACCCTTAAAACAGCCTGTATTAAAAGCCCAAAGAGATGCCAAATGCCAAATTCTATCCCAAAGCAAATTTGAAGATAGCTTTGTTCCATTAAAAAGGGCCCCCACATAACTGCAGTGAGTATCCCTCTACGAAAAAGAAATACCCAAAAATGCATCCGCAGTCTTCAGGCACACCTATATGCCCAATCCTCTCCAAATAAATCTAGCAATCTATTCCATATGCCCTGGGAAAATGGAAATGCAGAAATGGATGAGGTTTGGTCTTTGAAATTTTAAAACAAATGAAACACATCTCAGAACAATGCCTTAAAGGCCCTCCTTTGCAACAGATTGTTGGTATTAACTCTATTAAGGGCCACCAACAAAACAATCTAGGAACGGACCTTTGACTCCCAAAATACAATGATGAAGGAAAGAAGACTCATTAGATTTGATTGAAATAAAAAAGGGCAGCTCGGGGCATGAAGCTCCCAAGTATGCGAGGTCTGAGGAGGGCCAGACCACAATGGGTTTATAGTACGCAGCCTTATCTGCCATTTTTGCAAAATGCTGTTTCCAAGCCTTGAACTGAGGTCACACTGCGACAACTTTACTGTTGTGCCAAGGCTCCTCTCGACACATTAGACTTGATAAGATGGCAAAAAGGACTTATAAGAATAATCACTTGAAGAGTCTGAAACCCACTCCCTACGCCTTCTATTAGAAATCTGATAGCCCTCTAATAGACGTCCTCTAACTCCCTATCATTTAAACCTCTTGTGAAATAAAAATCCCAAAAAATTCTAGAACCATCATTAATCAAAATAGAAGAAATACTGGTATTATGAACTCACGGAAGATGAAAGTGGTGAGGAGAAGTGTTTAGCAATCCAAACCTCCAACACACCTCCCCCTCCACCCCACCCCCAAAAAAATAAAAAAAAAATAAAAAAAATAAAAAAAGAATCCTCCTGAAAGTGTATACAAGAACCTCAGGGTCAAAGGAATAAAAGGAGGGTAGATTTGCGAGATGAATCTCCACTATCCTAAAAAGATCTAAGGCCCATATTTTTCTCCCAATCATTTACACCAAATTTAATTTTAATAAATGTGCCATATGGAGTTATCCTCCCAGGGAAACCTCCATAACCATTTGCCCAAAAGAGCTATGTTTTTAGAAACCAAATCCCCAAGCTCCAAGCCCCAAGCCCCAAGGCTCTTTCCTCCTCAGACACACACAACCTCCAAACTAACCAGAAGATCCCTCTTCTCTCCTTCCCCTGACCAAATGAAATCTCTCATAAACTTCTATCTTATTGGCTAACACCCCCCCCCCCCCCAAGGAGCTGTGTGTCAACATGCATGGACTATGATCTTTTGCAAGCGGTGCTTTCAGCCTATTACCGACCGTTCTAGTGGTGCTTGTGAGAGAAAAACTCTGGGAGGTTTCAGATTTTGTATGGACAGTGACTATTGAAAAATGGAAATTATATATGCTTTTTTCTTTTTGGGGGGGGAGGGGGGTGGAGTACTCTATTCTCATCTGTTGCGGTGATTTGCAAGTGGATTCAATAAGAATAATGAATTAGAGGTGGCAGCAAAGAAAAAATAATAATAATATGAATGGGATGTGTTTAGGAAGTGATGGATGAGGAGTTGCAGTGGTGCTATATGAGGGTTTGGAAATGAAAAATAAAAAATTAATATGAACAGAATGTGTGTACAAAGGAAGTGCTGGGTGAGGAATTGCAAGGGCTTGTTCTTCGTTCATATGAACTAGAATGGGCTTCAATCGGATGGTGGCTACTTGCACTAATATCAAATTGATGGAGGATTAATGTAAAGGAACTCAATTGGGAGCAATGAAATTAACCATCACTGCTAATTGTGGACTAAACCAACAAAGACTAAGCCTGATGCTTGATTAGAGGGGACAACATACATATAAATTCAATATCAAAATCAACTCTATTCTCAATCTAACACATAAAGGTAGACTGTAATAGGCTTGCAATGACACAAGGCCTGGAGAACAAGGAAATAATTTAAGAAACCTCAATAAACTCCTAATAGTAAAACCCTTTGAAATAGAAGACATTATCCTAACAAGAATGCCTCCATATGGAAAGACAAAAATACAATTAAAATTGCAAAAATTAGAATTTTGCTTGCTCTTGGATGCTGCATTACATAATGAATTATTCAGCCCTGATCTCTTCTCTAAACTTATTTGACTCAAAAAAGCATGTCTTAGGTAATGTGGTTTTGGCCACTCCTTGGTAGCTTGATGATGCTTTAATCTAACCATTTGCTACACAGCACAGTTGTGTTAGCTTCTCATAAGGTAAATGGTAAAGAGTAAGTATAATTTTTGAGTTATTGGATTTGGGAACGCCATTTCAAAACAGAATTGCCCAAGAAGGAAAAAAGTGCCAGCTGTTTTCTTCAAAATATGTTTGTTTCTTAATGATTGCAACAATGAGTAGATCATGGATTCCTTATTTTTTGTAATACAGTTAGTTTTATTCCCTTATTATTTTCATTTTCAATGGATTTTACATTTGTCCATGAGTTAAAATAAATTATGGTTATATATGGAACTAGAGGGAATGAAATTGTTAATGCTCAAATTTCTTTCTCAGGTGCAGGAAGTTCTGAAGTTGCTGAATGAGCTTCTTCCTCCTTTGGCAATAGATCAGGATGTTCAGTTTTTGTCAGACAAGAAATCTTTTATGGTAAATCGGCCCGATCTTCTTTTTAAGTTTGGGACAGATATTTTGCCTATGTTGATTGAGGTTAGTCTTCAGATTTTTTGGATTAGAGGTGCTGTTTATTTTTCCTTAATAGCTTTGTGATTTTTTTGTCATCCCTTGTGCAGATTGTTAATTCTGGTGCAAATTTATATGTTTGCTATGGCTGCCTATCTATTATTAACAAGTTGATTTATTTCAGCAAACCTGACATGCTTCTTGAATTACTCAAGAGCACCAACATTTCAAGGTGAAATAGTTCTCCAATTCATTCTAACAGATCTTCGTATATATTATAACTAAATCTAATAATTTTTTCTGTATCTTCAGTTTTTTGGCTGGAGTATTCACTCGAAAGGATCACCATGTGGTAAATTTAGCCCTACAAATTGCTGAGACAATCCTGCAAAAGCTTTCTGATACATATTCGAACTCTTTTGTGAAGGAAGGTGTATTGTTTGCTGTTGATGCCCTTTTAATGCCAGAAAAATGTTCACTGTTAATTTTTCCTGTTATTAGTGGCATCCAACTACCATTTGACTCAGGTCACAAGTCTTCTGTGAAGGAAATCCAGAGATGCTTATGTTATGCTTTTGATACTGGCCAATTTCCTTTGGCTTCAGGCCCAGGAACTTGCAAACTTGAAAAAGATTCTGTTTGTAATCTTGCGAAGCAAATAAGAACCACTTACTTTGCCTCTCAATTAGATGATTTTGACAAAGGACTAACTGATATTCTTCAGAAGCTCAGAGCCTTTTCTTCTGCATTAACTGATCTGGTCAACATGTCAATTAATAATGATGCTTCCGCTCAGCATGAAGAGTTTTGTGGTATATTGCACCAAATCATGGTAAAGATTAATGGAAAAGAACCTATTTCCACCTTTGAATTTATAGAAAGTGGAATTGTGAAAGCATTAGTCAATTACCTGTCAAATGGCATGTATCTGAAAGAAAAAGTAGATCGTCAAGCTGTCTCAAGTCATGCTCAGGTGATTGAAAAAAGATTTCAGGTGTTTGTAAGACTATTTTTATCTATGCCTAACTCCCTATCTGAGGACTTGCCTCTATCATCGTTAATACGGAGATTACAAAGTGCATTGTCTTCTGTGGAGAATTTTTCTGTTATTTTGAGTCATTCATACAAGCAAAAAAACTCTTATGCTACTGTTCCAAATGCATGTTGCATAACACGTCCGTGTTTTAAAGTTCGTTTCTTGAGTGGGGAGGGGGAGACACACCTATGTGATTATTATTGTGAGGACATTCTGACAGTGGACCCTTTATCATCATTGGATGCCATTGAAAGATTTTTGTGGCCTAAAGTTACTACAAAAAGAAACGAACGCATAAAATCGGCTGCTCTAGCTATGGGCCAAACAAATAGACAAACTCCTCAATTTTCATCACATATGAGTTATGTTCCAGAAAAAAGTCCTGATCATATGGAGCCCAACGGATCCTCTGTTTTGCCTGAAGTGCAGCAGGTTGTCATGCCTTTCATCTGCTTTTATTCGACTTTAGCTGAAGTTGTTATTCTTTTTCATTATTAGGAAGCTTTAGATTTTTCTATCTATTGTTTCTAAATTTTTTTGGGTGCTTGAGAATCTTTTGATCATTATTCATTACTTAGTTTTCTTTTGTGTTTTCCACAGGAGGATGAGGAAAATTTAACCCATTCTGCACATGAAGAAGTAATCAATATAAAGCAGAACACTCCTGCTGAAACTACATCTTTGGGTGAAACTCATGCTGTAAGCTAACATGTTATACTTATTTCTATAATCTCTTTTCTTTTCATATTTTTTTTTTTTAGCTTGATGCTGAAACTTCATCTGCTTTTATTTGACTTTAACTGAACTCATAATTTCTTTTTCACATAAAAAGGAAGCTACTATTTTTCTATCTATTGTTTCTAAATTTTTTTTGGGCACTTGAGAATCTTTTGATCATTATTCATTACTTATTTTTCGTCTGTGTTCTCCACAGGAAGCTGAGGAAAATCTAACCCATTCTGCACATGAAGAAATCAATATAAAGCAGACCGCTCCTGCTGAAACTACATCTTTGGGTGAAATTCATGCTGTAAGCTAATATTTGTTACACTAGTTTCTATTATCTCTTCTTATTTTTAGCTTAACGCTTACCAGGATGAGGCTGGTTTCATCATGTTCTGTGGATTTAGTGAAATTTTCACCCAACTGAATTCTGTTATCTGGTTTTGGACAATCAAGGCAAGAATCTAGTGGGTGTAATTTGGATATGATGCTTACAGGATTTGTTCCCTGTTATTTTCATACCTTTCTTGTCTTATTCTATGGCATGATTGCTTACTATTATTAGGGTTGTTTCTTCCCCTGGGGTTAAGGTTTGATCTCAATTTTTTGTTGTCTGCCAGGCCTCTGCAGAAGAAGAAACTCAAGAAACCCATGTGTCTTTGGCGGCTGATTCTAGCATAGAGACTGAGGACTCTACATTCAGCAACAGTGAAGATGCTTTGCCAAAATTGTTATTTTACCTTGAAGGCCAACAGGTCGATCGAGCATCAACACTGTACCAAGCCATTATCCAGAAACAAGTGAATGCTGAACATGAATTTATTGCTGGTGCAAAATTATGGAATCAAGTATACACAATAACATATAGAAGAGCTAAGGAACCTAAACAGGGCCAAACACACCAAAATCATCTTAGTTCAAAAAATTTATCTGTATCAGATAAAATTGAGAAAATTTGGCAGAATGCTCCATTTTATCCTGGTCTGTTTGTTTCTGAACTCGAATCCAACTTGGAGAAGACAAGCCCAACTTACCATATCTTGCTTCTGCTTAAAAGTATGGAAGCCATGAACAAGTTTGCGCTTCGTCTGATGTCTCGTGAAAAAACATGTGCTTTTGCTGAAGGGAGACTCGATAACTTGGATGGTTTGAAGGTAGCACTTAATGCAGTTCCACAAATTGAGTTTGTAAACACTAAATTGACCGAAAAGCTTGAACAGCAGATGCGAGACCCTCTGTCCATGTCCATTGGTGGCATGCCTTTGTGGTGTAGTCAGTTGATGATTTCATGTCCATTTTTATTTGGTTTTGAAGCTAGATGTAAGTTCTTCCGACTGGCAGCATTTGGTTCACTTAAAGCCCAACCTCATCCATCATCTCAAGGTCATTCTCATGGCCCTGGTGATAGACGACCAAATGCTAGCAGTTTGCCTCGGAAAAAATTTTTAGTTTGCCGGAATCGCATTCTTGGCTCTGCAGCCCAAATGATGAACCTGCATGCTTGTGAAAAAGCTGTTCTTGAAGTGGAGTATAACGATGAAGTTGGCACAGGGCTTGGTCCAACATTGGAATTCTATACCCTGGTGAGTAATGAGTTTCAGAAGATTGGTCTGGGCATGTGGAGAGAAGATCATAGTTCATCTGTCTATAAGAAAAGCTTGGATGCTGAAGATCTTGGAATTGTGGCATCACCTTTGGGACTTTTTCCTCGTCCATGGTCATCTACAGTGGATACATCCAATGGGGTACAGTTCTCTGAAGTGATTAAAAATTTTGTCCTCCTGGGACAGGTTGTTGCAAAGGCTGTTCAAGATGGGAGGGTCATGGACCTGCCCTTCTCCAAAGCATTTTATAAGCTTATTCTTGGGCAGGTATTCTTTATTTTTGGAATTAAGGTTCTGATTACTTCTCTCATTGAGTTTTTTAATCTAATTAATTTTCCCTACTAATGATTATTTCTTTAATTCAAACTCTTCTGTAGGAACTGTGTGTGTATGATATCCTGTCATTTGATCCTGAGCTTGGTAAGACTCTTCTAGAGTTTCAGGCTCTTGTTGATAGAAAGAGATTCTTGGATTCATCTCTTAAAGATGGCACAACGCACAAACTTGACTCGCACTTTCGGGATACAACACTTGAGGATCTTTTCCTTGATTTTTCTCTTCCTGGATATCCTGATTATATTCTTGATTCTGGCCCAGATCATAGAATGGTTAGTCATCCCTCATTATGGTTACTTTTGCTTCTCCTCATATATTTGCTGATAGAATAGGAAATTTAATTTGTTTCTTTCATTTGTCTTATTTTTTCTAGGTGAACATCAGTAACTTGGGGGAATATGTTTCTCTTATTGTGGATGCAACTATAAATTCCGGAATTTCTAGACAACTGGAGGCTTTCAAATCTGGATTTAACCAGGTTAGTATCCACATGCAAATGGCCTTTGATGTGGTATATTAAACATCTTCTAGATTTCAACAATTGGTGCATGGAGAATATATAAGTATATAGGTACAATTATACAAACACAAGCAACATGCGTGCACGCATCCGCACATATGTAGCAAATTATGTGATGTAGTGAAAACAAATGCAACCTTGGTGCATCAATAAGGCATTTGATATATTCAGAACATCTTCTCACTACCTATGAATGAACGGATCTCTTGCCCAACTTGTGAAATAGGAAAACACAATCAATCTAAGTATTCCTATTCCCTATCTATCACCGGAGAAGCCAGCTCTACTCGACCAAAACACAGCCTTTCGTGGTCTTTCAACAGGTCAAGGGCACCTTAGGCATTACTCTCTGATAACTTCAGTGGAAAGGGATGCTTGGAGTGAAACGTTCAGTCTGGTTTTGTTCATCACTGTTCTGGTGTGGAGGATCCACATAGTGTGGCAACCACAGAGCATACTGGGTTAGAACAATCGTTCCTGGTCTGTTGGATCCACATGGGATGTGGCAACCATAGAGCATGCTAAGTCAGAACAAGAACCTCTGCTGTGGGTGAAGAGATACATCACTCATGAGTGATGGAGGCTCTGAAGGAGTCTTTAAGCTGTCTTGGTTCTGATGCCAATTGGGCACTCAGTGTAGGATCGATAATAAGAAAGAGTAGAACAAGGAAGAATAGAGCAAGAAACACACTGAGAGATATTTCATTAAACAAACATGTTGAATACAAGGCTTCAGGGGAAGGCAAGAGAACTATTACAAGAGACTCTTTGTTCGCACTTGCTCTGCTTCTCTTTGAAATAGAGGATCCTTTATATAGAGTGGAGTAAGGGAATATGTTAGTGACATATTCTTTAATCTCACCCCTTCAAAACATTTGGGATCAATTTAAAGCTACCTTTTTATAGTGGCTTTTGATAAAACTTACAATGATAGTGACAATTCAAAAGCTTACAATGACCATACAGTAAAAGCTAAAGCTGACAATGACAATTCACTGAAAACTAATAATAGAAACCTTAATAGGGGAAGGGGTGGGGGAAGAAAATATTGGTAACATTTTATTACAAAAACGAATAAATTAATTAGGGCAGCCCTTAGTGCATCAATGAGATTGCTCTATTGTGAAATGAAAATAATGGGTTTAAGTTGTGAAAACAGCCTTTCTGCATGTTGGGGTCAGACTGCATGCATAGACCACCGTCCTCAAACTCTGCATCTGTAAAAACCTCATTCACTGAACTGCCCTTTCTTTAACAAGAACTAGTTTTTGTAGGAAAAATTAATGTCTTTGAAATTAGTTTCTTGTTAGGAGAAAGTAGTTATCCTATGACCTATAAAGCAGTTCATATGTGCAATGCCAATGTTTTGAAAGGCAAAGGTACAAGGCAATAGATTTTGACCCTTAAGGCAAGATGTAAGGCTTAATGGATTGTGGAGTAAGCCTTCTTGGGGAATTCCGTTTTTTAGATAAAAAATTACATGTATTTTCAAAAATAGAGAAAATTATAAAAATTATGAATAAAATTTAAATAATCAAATATAATTTGTAAATACTTTGCGATTCTAAGAATGCTAGAATTCATTAAGTAAATCATGATAAAGATAGTTATAGTGTTGCAAAGTTCAAATTATTTTCGTGATCTAAGAAGCAATTCTCAATTATTTGGGAGAGATCAGGAGTTTTAGCGATCAACCATATTAGTACAGTCCTTTTACATGAACATGTGGTTAAATAGAGTTTTATATACAAATCTTGCTTGAGATTCTTACACCAAAATTGTGCAAGTCTCAAATGATGAGGCACAAAAGGCATGCCTTTTTTGTATGAAAGTGTAAGCCTTAATGTACAGTGCTGTGGCGTTTTGGGGACATTTTATTTTAGACTGCCTCCAGGCATTTTGGATATGTATCCTCTTGAACCAAGCCTCAATTGAGCCTAGGCATGGAGCAAGACTATGTCGCATTGAAACTTAAGTCTTTCATACAACTCTTTTGTCTAGGGGGGTTTACCAATGTTGCAGTCATCATCACAAGTAATTTTAGAAAATTGAAACTGCATCATTTTAGGAGCTTTCATGACTTATCCTATGCCATTAGTTGTGGCTATGGATTCATTTTCTGGTTTTACCTTGTTTTGGATGAAGGATTTGTATCTTCAAATCAAATGTCTGTCAAGAGCAATCGAACCATTAAGTCTGGGTGAGTTCAAATCAGTCTTTAAGTTCTATTTGGGTACATGAAACAAATGTATGAGAGAGATGCTGAAATGAAGAAAGGATTTAACAATATAAAGAATAAAAAGGGAACATCTGAACATCTGAATGCTTTTTTTAGAGGTCAACCACCCTTTTACATGAACATGTGGTTAAAAATTAGAATTTTCTGTGCAAATCTGGCTTGAGATTCTGACACCAAAATTGTGTAAGTCTCAACTTATAAGGCACAAAAGGCATGCCTTTTGGTATGAAAGTGTAAGCTTCAACTTACAGTGCAGTGTTATTTTGTGGACATTTTATTTTTGACGGCCTCCAGGAATTTTGGGCAGGTCCTCCCCTCTTGAGCCAAGCCTCAATTGAGCCTTTTAAGACATGTTGCAAAACTATGTCACATTGAAACTTAAGTCTTTCATACAACTCTTTTGTCTATGGGGCTTTTACCAAATGTTGCAGCCATTATCGCAAGTGATTTTAGAAAATTGAAACTGCATCATTTTAGGAACTTCCATGACATCTATGCCATTAGTTGTGGCTATGGATTCCTTTTCTGTTTTTACTTTGTTTTGGATGAAGGATTTGTACCTTCAAATCGAATGTCTGTCAAAAGCAATGGAACCATTAAGTCTGGGCGAGTTCATATCAGAGTCTTTAAGTTCTATTTGGGTACATGAGGTTTGGCTGGACTATCTTTCACCAATCAATAGAAGGTAAATTTTTTGTTTGAACTGGAAAACATGAAACACTGGTCTCAAGTATCTTCCAAGCAGATCATTAAGAGTCCATGCAGCAGAGGCATAAAACAAAGCGTATGAGAGAGATGCTAAATGAAGAAAGGATTTAACGATATAAATAATATAAAAAGGAAAAATGCTGTTTTCTTTTTTTATTTATTTCTTTCAGAAACATGTGCTGAACTATTCCTCCACTTAATTCTGAATTTGAAGATTATATGTCTAGAACAGGATCACTTGCCCCCTGCTCTGTTCTGTCAACGTGTGCACACAATACTTTTTGGGTTTAAGATTTGTAGAACTCTTGGTCATTTGATGGTTTTCCTTTCAAATAACATAGGTTGTCGTAGTATACCAAGCCAACAACTTGCAAGCTAAGTTTTAGGGTCAGTGCTAGTCTCTGCTGTGGCTATGGATTCATTTCCTGTTGTTACATTATTTTGGAGGTTTGTATTTTCAAATCAAATGTCTGTGAAAAGCAATGGAGCTATTAAGTCTGGGCCAATTCAAATATAAGTGTCTTATAAGTTCTATTTTGATAACATAAGGTTTGGCTGGACAATCTTTCAGCAATCAAATAGAAGGTAAATTTTTTGTGAACAGGAAAATGTGAAAGGATTTAACAAAATAAATAATTAAAAAAACATCTGAAATTCTGAAATGCTGGTTTAGAAAAAAAAATTCTTTCAGTGACATGAACTATTCCTCCACTTAATTCCGATTTGAAGATTGCATCTCTAGAGCAGGCAATTTACTTGCCTCCTGCTTTTACGAAAAAAGAAAAAGAAAAAGAGCAGCCTGGTGCGCAAAGCTCCTGCATATGCGGGTTCCAAGGAAGGAGCGGACCACAATGGGTCTATAGTACGCAGTCTTACCTTGCATTTTTGCAATAGACTATTTTCACGCATCGAACCCGTAACCTCCAAGGTCACATGGCGACAACCTTACTGTTGCACCTAAGCTCTATCAAAATGCTCACACAATACTTTTGGGTTTAAGATTTGTAGAATTCTTGTTCAAACTTGTTGGTTTTCCTTTCAAATAACATAGGTTGTCACAGTATACCATGCCAACAACATGCAAGTTTTAAGTTTTAGGGGCAGTGCAAGTCTCCCTGTTGCAAGCTTAATTTTGGCTCCTTCAGCTTCTTCTTCTTCTTCTTTTTTTTTTTTCCTTTTTTGGGGAACTTGAAATAATGATATTATTTTCTAATGTTAAAAGTTATCTGGATTTAATTTTCATAAAAATACTATGATTCTTAGTTGTTGCTGTTATGGAGAAAATAAAATAAAAATAAAAAAGCTTCAGTTGCTATTGTAGTTGCATGTGATATTTTTTTTTTTTAAAAACAAATCGTTGATTCCTCAGGTTTTCCCAATTAAGCATCTTCAGATTTTCACGGAAGAAGAACTAGAGCATTTACTCTGCGGAGAACATGATTCCTGGGTTGTATGTATAACTTCGCTTGATCTTATTATTTAATACTGTACAAGCTGAGACTGATTATCCTTTCTTATATCTTTTTTAAGTTTTCCAATGAATTGTTGGAGCATATTAAGTTTGATCATGGATACACAGCAAGCAGTCCCCCTATTGTTAGTGTAAGTGTTTTTTGGTTTCTCTTCTAACTTGCGTTCTTTATATATTGAAAAAATGACTTAATCCTTTTAAATTCCAGCTTCTTGAAATCATACAAGAATTTGACAGTGAACAGCGGCGAGCATTCCTGCAGTTTGTGACTGGGGCACCTCGGCTTCCTCCAGGAGGCTTGGCATCTCTCAATCCAAAACTAACAATAGTTCGCAAGGTCAGTACCTGGCATACCCCATCTTTTCTCAAGATTATCTTTTTGCTTTATTCATTTTTGGTAGATCATTGCTTGGTCATCTCTTAATTTTTGGGATGTTCTAACAGCACTGCAGCAAACGGGAGGAGACAGACCTGCCCAGTGTAATGACTTGTGCAAATTACCTGAAGCTGCCTGCGTACTCATCAAAAGTAAAATTTCTTTCCTTTGTAGCAAATATCCCTCTCTAGACTTTCATGATCCAAAGGGTTATTGCTAGAGAGTAGAGATGCTTGATGTTTCTGTATTTTTCAGTCAGAAATGTTCGATCTGATGCTCTGCGTGGCTGTAGGTGCTGCCACGCCTCGAGTAGTACAGTTCAAAGAAAAAACATTACATGAGCCTGTTTTCTGTTCCCCCCTCCTTTTGCAGGAAAAGATGAGAGAGAAGCTCATATATGCCATAACAGAAGGACAAGGGGCGTTCCACCTTTCTTAGCCTCCATGTTCACTGCCCCAGTAGGTACATAAAACTGTGAATATGTAATTTTTAGTTCAGGCAGTGGCATTGTAGATAAAAGAATGCATAGCTGCAGCCCGGGGTGCGTTGCTGGAACAAAAGGAAGCTCGGATTTTTTACCAAATTTAATTGGTGGAAGGATGTGTAAATAACAGTTTTAAGTTCTAGTAGTCAGTTTGGTTGGTTCATGGAGGGGGGGAAGCTGTATAGAATAGGTGAACTTTCCTCCCAACATCTGATGTACAAAGTGGTGCGCACAAACCTCCCTTCATCATAATTATATCAACTTTATTTTCCAAATGCGTGTATAGTTTTCACCATTTTACTTTTCTTGAATAAGATAATGACAGAATGTTAAGCATTTTGATTATGGTGTTCCCTCATTTGCTCTTGTTCCCTTATTTGATGTTAGATCATAGACTATTTACAGATTGCTACTATGTTTACCTCTAATTCAGCAAGTAGGCTTTCAAGATGGTCAGGTGCACATGACATGATATGTCAAGGATTAGCAAATCAATTGATTCTCTTTGAAAATCTATTTTTATGGCCTACGTGGCTTTTCCTAATTTTTCTAAATTTGAATATTATCCTAGGATATAGTTTTTTCAAATTTCATTGGGAGTCTATAAGGTAGTATTTGGGAATACTTGGATTTTGGGTTATTTTGGGTTTGGATGGGTTTGGGAAATATTTTAATACAATTTTATTACATTTTATTCAAATTTAATATAACTTCTATGTTGATTCCACGAGTTCAATCCTGTTTTGATAATGACAAATCATTTGGTATTTGAAAGTCATAAAGAAAACTGTATTAAGCATGCACGGAAGGATAACAAGTTATGAAAGTCATAAAGAATAAAGTATATATAATTTGGCAGATTCATGGAATTCAAAGAGTACAAGAATGAAGATACAAGTACCAAGTTCAAAAACGTCATGAGAATAAATATTTAGAATTCATATATTTACATTTTCATATGATCTAATTTGAGGTTCAACATATACCCTAAAATGAAGTTAGGATTCATGCATTTCATGAACACCATTAGGGGACATTCATGGGTTTAAAAATATTTTTAAAATCCTGAAAAATATTTTTATAAAAGAGTCAAGAAAGAGAGCAGAGCATAATTTTAAATTAAAAAGAAAAAATTCAAGAAATGACCGCCTCGGTAGCCTGAACTTAACCTTAGTCTCCTGAAAAATTTCTTCAGAAGCTTAAAAATTAAGTTCAGTCGTCTGAATAATTTATAGTGAAATACAAAATCTAACTGAGGCACTTCAGTCGCCTGAACCTGCGACTTCAGTCGCCTAACCCTGTATTCAAGTTGATTTTTTTCGAAGCACTAAGGAACTTCAATTGCCTAGGCATCGACCTCAATCGCTTGAACTTACGGGAAAATTTAAAATTTTAATTTTTATTAAGAGAACTCGCGAGATATTTTTTAATCCAACGGTCAAGATTGATTCTAAGGGTTAAGCACCTATATATTGAACATCTAAACTCTAGAGCGTTAGTCAAGAAAAATGAGAAAAGAAGAAAACATTTTGTTGAAAAGACAATTGAGAAACTTGAACGTCTTGATATACGATTGGCTGTAGTCTTGCACATACTCATCAAGTTTGGCCAAATCAACTCAGAAAATTAAAGGAGATTTATTTACACATCTTGATTTCAACTTGGTATTGAGGTTTGGTTAATCCATTTAGTGTTTTCAAGAGCTTCGCATACCATCATTTTTTATTGAATATCATTAAAAAGATTGACCCTGAGTGTTAATATCCATATAGAGATTGTTTTTAACTAGTTCATTACTTGAGAAAGTTTTTCTTCTGCCATTGATATATATTTTTCAAAGAACTTCTCATTTCAAAATCTATTGTTGAAATAGACTGAGTGATAGAGAGTGAGTATACTTTATATATATATTGTTTAGATAATCTCACTACTTGATAAAATGTTTTATCATTGGTTAAATAGATTTGATTCAAGTGTGTGTTTTATTAAAAGATCTATATTTTTTATATTAAAACACTTGATTAAATATCCTTGGTATTTATAAATATTCATTTTATTAAGGGATATTTTTTGGAAAAACAATATATTCAGTTTGTGATCTTTGAAAATCATCATATATATATGTATTGACTTATTACAAAGATCATTGTGTGATTGAATATTTGAAAGAAAGTTGTTAATTTTGATGATTCAATATTCAAGACAAAGTTTTTGAATAAGTTCACATTAGATATATTTGTACATTTTTACAAAATGAACTAGACCCTAATATTCTCCAAAGCGTTTAAATATATCATTACTTGGGAGTTTTGGTTAGAAGAGTAATTGTGTATTGAAGCATTATTCATTCATAAACAATTGTATCGTTTCATACATTCCAAGTTTCAAGTTTTATCATATGATTATGTATTAGGAATTTGAATTGTACTCACGAGTTTTGTTGGAAGCAATTTTGAATGTTTTACAGATTTCATTGTAATCATAGTTCGGGTTGTGAACCGGGTTTGAGGAGAGAGTTGTATCTCTTGTAAGCAGCAGAGTATGATGAAATTGTACCTCTTTGGTTGCATAAACCTGTGACTTCAGTCGCCTAACCCTGTATTCAGGTTGATTTTTTTCGACGCACTCAGGAACTTCAGTCGCCTCAGCATCGACCTCAGTCACCTGAACTTGCGAGAAAATTTAAAATTTTAATTTTTATTAAGAGAACTCGCGAGATATTTTTTAATCCAACGGTCAAGATTGATTCTAAGGATTAAGCACCTATATAATTGAACATCTAAATCCTAGAGCATTAGTCAAGAAAAATGAGAAAAGAAGAGAACATCTTGTTAAAAAGAGAATTGAGAAACTTGAACGTCTTGATATACGATTTCCTATACTTTTGCACATACTCATCAAGCTTGGGCAAATCAACTCAGAAAATCAAAGGAGATTCATTTACATATCTTGATTTCAACTTGGTATTGAGGTTTGGTTAATCCATTAAGTGTTTTCAAGAGTTTCTCATACCATCATCTGTTATTAAATATCATTAGAAAGATTGACCTTGAGTGTTAATATCCATATAGAGATTGTTTTTAACTAGTTCATTACTTGAGAAAGTTTTTCTTGTGCCATTGACATATATTTTTCAAAGAACTTCTCATTTCAAAATATATTGTTGAAATAGGCTGAGTGATAGAGAGTGAGTATACTTTATATATATATATATTATTTAGATAATCTCACTACTTGATAAAGGGTTTATCATTGGTTAAATAGATTTGATTTAAGTGTGTGTTCTGTTAAAGGATCTATATTTTTTATATTAAAACACTTGATTAAATATCCTTGGTATTTATAAATATTCATTTTATTAGGGGATATTTTTTGAAAAAATAATATATTCAGTTTGTGATCTTTGGAAAATCATCATATATATATTGGCTTATTACAAAGTTCATTGTGTGATTGAATATTTGAAAGAAAGTTGTTGATTTTGATTGATTCAATATTCAAGATAAAGTTTTTGAATAAGTTCACATTAGATATATTTGTACATTTTTACAAAATGAACTAGAACCCTAATATTCCCCAAAGCGTTTAAATATATCATTACTTGGGAGTTTTGGTTAGAAGGAAAATTGCGTATTGAAGCATTATTCATTTATAAACGATTGTATCATTTCATACATTCTGAGTTTCAAGTTTTATCATATGATTATGTATTAGGAATTTGAATTGTACTCATGAACTTTGTTGGAAGCAACTTTGAGTGTTTTACAGATTTCATTATAATCACGGTTCGGGTTATAAACTGAGTTTGAGGAGAGAGTTGTATCTCTTGTAAGCAGCGGAGTAGGAGGAAGTTATACCTCTTATAAGCAGCAGATTGTAAGGGAAGTTCCATCCCAATTTAAGGAGCAGGGATTATAGTGGAATCTTTGAGTGGGTTGCTCAAGGTGAGGACGTAGGCCGAGTTTACTAAACCTCGTAAGATTGCGTTTGTCTTCTCTCTTCCCTTATCTTTTAATTTCCGCAACGCACTTCATTATTTACATTGCATGTATATATGTTGAATAATCTCACACAAACTTGATAAGTAATTTGTTAAATATAGGAAGAAAGATTAATTGGTAAATAAGTTTGAAAGAATTTTTAAAATACCCAATTCACCCCCCCCCCCTCTCGGGATTACACCTAAATCAACACTCTAAATACAAATCCTCTTCAAATATAGGGTAAAGATTCTCATTTATTTCAAAATGGAAGACATTAGGAATTTTTATTGCCTCAGGCATTTAGATAGCTTTGTTTAGTTTGTTGCCTTTGAATGTGAGAATGAAGTGTGCTAAACTTTTATTAGTTTATAGAAGAATAGCTTGTTTAGCTATTACTCTTGATTAAAAAATGTTAAAGTTAGCCAAGTTTAGTTGACTTGCGCCTCCTTGCTTTTACAAGTGAGATTCCAAAGGAGAAGGAAAGTCATTAGGCACTTAGTGTAGGATCGAAGGTGAACAAGTAGAAGAATAGAGCAAGAAATATACTAAGAAATTTTTCATTAAACAAACAAGATACAAAAACAAAAGGACAACAAAAGAACTCTTACAAGAACCCCTTAGTTGCTTGCTCTGCCTCTCTTTTAATTAGAACTCTCTTTAGATAGTAAGGGAATATATTGTGGCATTTCTTTATTCTTACTCCTTACAAAGGATGCTTTTACAAAATAAAAATGACATAAAGCTTACAATGACAATGATATAAAACTTGCAACGACTACAACTTGAAGCAATACAATAAAAACTAATAACAAAAAAGTTGGTGTTGACATGACACATCAAAGATCATATCTTGCCCTATACTTTTCTTCTTTAGCAAGATAACATTTCATTACTTTCAGGTCAATAATGATTCCATTGTTGCTCATCTGGTCCACATAATAAAGAGTTTGCCTGTTTGTTAAGTAAGTCTTGTAGAAATGAAGGAACAAGACTAAGCAATGACTATTTTTGGCCCTTCCATCGTCCTTGTAATGCATCGAGTTGAATAGGTCTTGTAGTAGTTTTTTGGATCAACATTATTGAGATAACGCATGCTTTTTCTTGTTTCAATCTAGTAGGGCACTGTCAGGTGTGGATCTACAAATAGGTTTTCCTTGAAGTTGCATATCTTTTCACATAGAGGGAAAATATTGACATATCTATCTTCATCTTGAGTTTGGACTTCACCTCTGAGATGAAATGTGACCAACAAATATGGGAACCTGGTCATGAAATCAAGTCAATCGACCCATTGGTCTTCAGTTTTGAAAAATAGGAACCAGTCCTTGAGATAACTATACTGTTGAGGCCTTTTCCTTTGATTTGTGATGAAGGCATAAGTCCATGGCTTGTGTAGAATCATACCAATATGATATGTTCTAGCTAGATAGCAGAGGAGAATGAGAGCCTCTTTCAAGAAAGTTAGGTAGGACAGTGTGGGGACCCAAAGGCCATTAGTGTAGGAAGAGAGTTTATGCCAGTCTAGATGTTTTAGTGATGCATCAACCAATCCATAATTGGAAAGGAGGATGGACTAGAGACCTTGTATCATTTTATTGTTCCCTTTTTCAATGGTGTGGTAAAGGATGTTGTCTTGAATTTCACTAAGAAGGTTCTAGACTAGTTTTATGAAACTAAGTGAACTTGGAGAGGATGAGGATGCCATAAAGAAGACTTGGAGATTGGTTGGCTTTGAAAGAAAGTCACTAAGGATGTTGTGCTTTCCCTTGATATGTTTCACTTCGAATGTACACTGTGAGAACTAGTTTACCCATCTAAGAAGTTGTCCATGTGGGAGGATCTTTTTCTTAAATAATATCACAAGATCTTTTGCTTGAATTGTATCATCTTTGGGAAAGATGACATGTCCTTCTCGACTGTACAAGTATGTTTAATCATATGATATTCAAAATTTTCAATTCCCCTTTTCATTGCCAAAATATCTTTGAATATAGAGTGATAATGTAATTCAAATTCTTTGAATGCTCCACTTTTGTAACCATAGATATATTTAGTCACATCATCCTTTTCTTCAATTATGGTTGCACCCCAATAATTATCACTTGCATTAGTCTGCAAGATTCTTTTGCCTTTGTCAGGAATCTGGAGTGGTGGCAATCACATAGACATTCCTTTAAGCGACCTTACTACCTTTGTGGTGTTGTGCACACTACCAATTCTAGGACAAAGTTTGTCATGAAATTGACTATACCAAGATATTGTTGCAATTACTTTGTTGTCATTTGTCTGTCAGAAAAGGTGTTGAGTTATGTTGCAATGTGTGGTTGCAATTCATATTTTCCTTGGCTAATTTTCATCCCAAGGAAACCAAAAACTTCTGTCCCAATTATCATTTTTTTTTCTGATAGCATGATTACATATTGTGTAATTATCTCCTTAACTGATTTAGGAGTTTCGCATGAGATGTCATATCTTTTGAGAAAGGAGAATATCATTAATGTAGATCAAGGCATGGTGAAGGAAAGACTAGAATATCTTGATAGTTGCCCTTTGGAAAATAAATGGGGTCACCTTAAGCCTAAATAGCATGACAATCCATTGATAGTGGAAGTTGGGAATGCACAAAACCATCTTGGGCCAATCTTTCAAGTGGATACTCAATTGCCATAAAACCTCTTTTAATTAAAACTTTGAGAAGATTTGGGTATTTGATAATTGTGAAAATATACTAATCAAATTTGGTAAAAAAAAATTATCATCTGTAAGGAAGGGGTTAAGAGAATGGTAATTAATGACAAGTCTTAGCTTACCTCTTCTCTACTCGATTTTCTTATTGACATAGAAGGCCTCACAAGCTCGTTGTGACTTAGTGGGCTAAATTAGTCCTTCTTGCAGTTAGAATAGTTCATTTTAAGCCAATAAATAATGTTCTGGATTCATTCCTTTGTGGTTTGCCTTCGCTGGGTTGATATCCTTGTTTTTCTTAAATGGAAGGCTAACAAAGAACTTTGGGTTCTTCCATACCAGCTTTAAGCACTTCTTAAGGAATGCATTGTGGTTGTCCGCACAACTTGTATGGATCAATTGAGCTCTTAGTTCTTCAAAGGTCTAGGTGATATGGAAGAGATTATGAGTTTTGGTCCACTGCAAGAGATACAATCTAAACTTTATTTGGTCCACTAGAATTTATTTAAGTGCTGGATAATATCAAACCTAATAAGTAAGTATTTGTCAGAATGTGGCTTTAGTTAAGCATCCTGGATGAAGCTTACTGTAAATTGGGACACTCTTTAATTTGACCTCAAAACGTTCTCCATTTGCTACTTTGAAACCTTCATTGCATTGCTTCCATTTATCTTTTAGAAGAATGCTTGGTTTTAAGAAATTGCACGTTGTACCAGTGTCAAAAAATGTGATGACCTTGATTGGCTTTAGAGTACCTAGCTATTAGCTAGTACCCAAACTAAAGTAGAGGGTGATACATAGTCTCCTTTCTTGATTGTGCTGACAATGATTCTTTTGTGGAACAGAATTGTGAATCTTCTCTTTTGTTGATGCTACTGGATAGCATTCATTATTGATAGGTTAAATGTGGGCACATTCTAGATTTGGATCAACTTGGTAGCTCCCAAAATCTTCATCTTCTTCATCTGAAGAATTTGAAGTGTCTATTTGCTCATTCATCATCTAAATCCCACTTTGAGACTTTATGTAGCATCTAGATTAGTTTGACTCTCTTTTGTCTCTGAGGACATTTTTTGCATGATACCACTGTTGGTTTCAAATGTAACATTGGTGATCCTTTGGGTCCTTCCTATTCTTCTTCTTTCTCAAATATTTTTTTTTCTCTTAATGCTTGGATCTTCTAGACTTTTTGGGAAGATACCATCTTCACTTTCTCTCATCAAACAAGAGCACTACTTATCTCCTTTATATTTGATGAGGAGATCTTTTCTTTTACATTCTTTGATTATCTTCATGCTCGCTTTCTGGACTCTTCCGTACATGTCATTTTCTGCAGAGCGCATCTAAATTCATGAGAGCACTTTTGTAGAGTTTATCAAGAGAAGTACTTTTGAGTCTTTTTACACTCATTTGGAGTTCTCAGAGAACTTCTTCTCTTAATGGATCAGACAGGTTATTGAGATAACGAGCTTGCTTAAGGTTCATATCATCTGAATTGCAAAGAGTGTAATATCTTTCAAAGATGAGATTATAATGTTTCTTTAGATCTTTTATTTTAAGCAAACAATATTTGATCAGATACTTTCCATGGATTGGGTAACATGGTCTTCCTATGCTCTACAGAATTCCTCAATGATTGTCGATATGAAAACATCAAGATTTGGAACTTGTGATATCTGCAATTGTTGATAGTCTCCAAGATTTATTCACCAGATTCTAAGTCTACCAATGAACTTGGGGACAACCCTTCCAATGACTTCCTTTAGCATGATTCCTTCTTTCATTAATTCTAATGTGCACTGGACATGGAGCTTAAGGATTTTATTCGATCCTCCATTGATTTGGTGGAGTTCCTTATAATAAGATGGTTGGTCCATTACCATTTGACCTATTTTCAATTTTACATCAAGACAAGAGATGAAGTATTCTTTAAGAGGTTGACGATGTCATATATTCCCTCAACATTAGTGGGATTGTTGTATTCAGATTTATAAGTGGATGGCTGGGTCATCATGGTGGCTCTAGGGGAGCTGTATCTCCTTTTTAGATGAACATTAGGATAATTCATCTTCTGTTATGATAGGAAATGTTGGAAGCGGATATTCTTCTTTTGGTAGTTCTTCAAGATGCCTTTGTGATGGATCCGCCATTTCTACTAGTAGTTTGGGAATTGAGTTTTCTTTCTCCAAAACTCTTCCATGCGAATTTCAATATGGATTGCTTGACTCACCAACTTTTTGTTTGTCTTTTTTTTAATGTTGTGGAGGTTGATGTTGTTTCAACCCTTTGGGCTTAAGTTGGCTGCTAGTATGTTGTCTCTTTCTTAAATGAAGAAAAGAGTCGCTACCACTAAGGGAAGCCTACATTGATATAGGTTCGTATGTTGATTGGGGGGAGCTAAATACTAGAGTGGATGGTGAAAATAAGGGGTCTATTCTCCTATCTGTGTTCTTATTATTGGCTCTACTTAAGAGAATTTAGCTGAGCTTTAAGATGCTGCATTTCTACATATTTCTTTTTGAACGTAGGTGAGAATGCCAACATATGTTGCAATCATTTGCATCAGTTCCTCATGGATCCTTTGTATATGATGGCAAGTCACATTAAACATTGCTTACCCTTGGAGTTAGTCGAACCGAAGGCAAAAGAGATTGAGTTGAGCTGCTACAAATAGAGGCGAGGGGCCATGGGGAGATATTGTCTGTGAAGTATTTTTTTCCTTGCGTGGATCCTATTTCAATGGGAACTTGACCAGTGCAATTTGGCATATTGAAGTGAATAGCCAAATTCGTTATTTCTAACAACTGCAATAGTAAGGAAGCACTTTCTAACATTTATCAATAAGAACGATTGTAATATCGAATTTGTATTCAATTTTCTTGGTGAGCTCTCTCTAGTCATTAATGATTTGTTGCAACATTCTATTCTGCACAAGGGCCTTTTTTGATTGCTTGTTGAGAGTTGCTTCAATTGGAGAGACTTGTTTAGTAGATCCTTCTAGGTTGACAATAATTGGATCTCTAACTTTTTTAAGAATGTTTTGTTCTTTACCTCATATCTTCATATTTTGATGCTAGGAAATCACCATATATCATAGTTTATAGGTCTTAACATGTTCACCTGAAAATATCATCATGTACATCTTTCTCTCTATATTTGGCATGATAATCAAACTTGCCTGATGATTCTCCCAGTAAGCCAATTATTTGGTCTACATCTTTGTATCTCTTTTTGAGCTTTAGCTAGGCATTCTTCTTCTTGTTCCACCTTCCTCTGTTTTCTTCTTCAAAATCATAAATAGGTTCCTTCAAGCATTCACCACATATGCAGTCAACATCGAACCATTTATGGCCACTTCTAGTCATGGGTTTGTAGACTGGTAGGTCATCTCCCTTGAAGCACATGATTAGAACTTGAAATCCCAATGATGTTGGATCAGCCAAGTCGATGGAACTAGTGGATGGTTTGATCATCACTTTTTGTTCTGTTGGAGGTGTTGATGACTTTTGATGAGGTTGAATCATCATGGTAGGAAAGACATATTAATATATTGATTTTTTTTTTTGGAAAGGAAGTGTGTGCAAGTTTATTTCAAGCATATTATAAATTCAACCAACTGCACTTTTTTTCGTTACAACTAGGAAGGAAAAGTGCAAAATCCCATGAATTACTTTTAAATAAACTTAAAAAATCATATGTAAGAACCATAGCATTTAAAGTTAAGTCTGGCTGGGTTTCTTGGCCCTTTGGGAAGGATATATAAACATCACTAAAGATATAATGCAACTATTTGTACTTGATGATCCAAGACTCTAGAAGGAGCTTGAGTAGTTTTTCCGTAGGTAACTATCTTGGGATATGAATGTAGCTTGGGACAAAGGTGGTATCATAATTAAAAAAAAAAAAAGAGCATCCTAGTTTTCTTAGGAGGTTGCCAAATCAAAGGAATGAGTTTGGAGTCTGTAAACCATCTAGTGATGAAAAGTGGCTACAATAGAATTAGAGATTTGGGGTGCTCCGATAGTCTAGACTTAGACCTTGAGAGCAATTCTCATATTTGAATTTGATAAGTGCATGCAAAAATTGAGGAAGATTGTGAATCTAATCGTTCTCCCATTCAATGTTGTTTACATAGTGGCAATGCAAGCATGCTCGTACTCGCAAAACTTCGAGTCAAGGAGTGCCATTTTGGAGTAGATTGGGAGACCTTTCCTCTCATGGAAGGTAAGATATAACTTGACCACACTTATGTGAATATAAGTGTATCCCTAGTTGAGATACCTTCGTGGAAGATCCAAAGGAAACTCCAGGATGTATTGTTTTGCTTCGATTGCCAAGAGTTGGTGAGAATCAAAGGTTGAAGCTTCGACAATCTCCTTATTACTTCTTAGCACAACTATCTTCTCAATGATCTTCTTAAGAGGTTTAATGGATACTTGCTCTTGTCATAGATATAGTATGGATTTGTGATCCATGGTTTTTTAGTTTGAGGAACTAAACCATCTTCTAGGATATAATCTAACTCATGCATGTAATCAAGACAATCTAGGTTGAACACAGATGAAGATCTAGACGGAGTGACCATGACTTTTGAAGACATGATTACTTAATTGACACGTTCAAAACCTATTCTCACTACCTATGAATGAGTGGATCTCTTGCCCATCTTATGAAATTATAGAGCACTGAATCAATCTAAGTATTCCTATTCCATATCTATCATCGAAGAAGCGAGCTCTGCTCAATTGAAATACAACTTCCCCACGACCTCTTAATAGGTCAAGGGCACCTTTGGTCTTATTCTCTGATAATTTCAATGGGAATGAATGCTTAGAAAGAAGCGTCGAGTCTGACTTTATTTACCAATGTTCTAATTTGGAGGATCCCCATGAGTTGTGGCAACCCAGAGCATACTGAGTTAGAACAAGAATCTTTGTTATGAGCAAAGAGATCCATCACCCAAGGAGCGATGGATGCCATGAAGGGGTCTTTAAGCTGCCATGGCTCTGATATTAATTCAGTACTCAGTGTAGGACCAAAGGTGAGAAGTTAGAAAAATATAGCAAGAAATACATTGAGAGATATTGTAGTGCTATTCTCCCTTCAATTACTTGTTACTTTCATCTCCCAAACTTTTTTCCCCTTTTCAAATCAATTCAATACAAGAACAAAAACCTAGTTGGTTTAATTCACCATTATCATGATATTTCTTAAGATATTAAGAGTTAGTATGAATAATTTTAAGTAAATATTGAGAAATATAATAGAACCACCAAATCCTTTTAGGATTATCCTCGATTTTATTTTTCTCAAAAAAATTTCACAATGTGTCATCTCTATTTTATTAAGAATGTAACAGGGACTAAAATAAACTCTTAATACCAATTCCATATGGCTAAGAGTTTTTTTTTTTTTTGAAAGATCATATAGTTTGATTCATTTGGTTAAGCTTCCCAAAATCATATCCACATTAATTCATTAAAATTTTATTTGTTTCAAAACTTGAATATCTTTTCCTTCTCCCATGGCTAGTAAAAAGACCTTTAAATTATTCGCAAAACAAATTTGAAGTATTTGCTCCAAGAATTAATAAATCATCTCTCAAAAAATAAAATCTTATATCAAATTTAAAGAAAATATTGATTTATTCCGATATTTTTGTATCAAAATATGTCCATTCAATACATATGTTCATACTTCAATGTTTTTTTTTTTACTCTATCACAGTTTTCATATAATTAGATATTATTTTTTGGAATATTCCAAATGCAACTTACCTTCTTTGCTTTAAAAAAACACATATATTGTTAGTCTTTAAAGAATCCATATGATCATCACCTTTGAAATATCTAAAAGCATTAGAAACTCCAAATGATAAAATAACAAATTGATAATTGTCATCTCATACTAAAAAAGTAGTCGATGATTGGCCTTTTGGCTAGTTTAAACTTACTAACTAGAATATCTCATCAGATTTGATAAATTAAAACATTTTTTACACAGATGGGAACTTGGTAATAAATTAAGACCCGTCTAACCAAGATGGAAAGAATCAAAGAATAGTTTTGGAGAAAAGATGATGAGAATGTGTGCAAAGAAAAACTAAGACATGTTTGGAGACTTTTCCCTATAATAGAGATAAGGAGGAGACCCGAATGGATTTCCAATAATTACCCTAGATCAAAAATTATTGGAATATCTCAATATAGCATGGAGGAAGGTACAAATAGTTAACTCCTTGAATGATGGTTAGCTGAATTTACATGTAAGGACAGATCCTTCCTATAAAAGTGATCTATTGTAGTTACACTATTAAGGTCAGGTCAATCTCACAAAACCCTTTCATGTTTTGAGCAAAAGGATCATTACAAAGGCCACAAGGAAGAAATTCAGAGGACTCATCCCACACTCATAATGTTATAAGTCACGTGTCATATGGATGTTATCATGCTTTTGCCGTGCAAAGATTATGTTTCATAATAGATGCGATGATGATATGGGACTTGAATGGTAGAATTGACGAGGGCATATAGAGAGTGGAAATGGAAATGACGTCAAACAAGGGGTCCAAAAATGATATTTCAAACACCGTTACTTGGGAGAAAAAAAATATATATTAAATTTTGTTCAACTCCGTTCTAATTTACACTCTTTACCAATTAAATGAACTTACTGCATTTAAAATTTCGGACCTTCAATTTGAAATTATGTGAATTTAGACAAATTTCAATATAAATATGCATTGCATTTTATCTTAAACTAATATATATCTCCAAAACCAATGTCTCTCCAAACATAAGATTAGTGAATATTCCCTATTAACTTTTCAAACACACAAGATATAAGTATTTCTATTTACTTATTCCAATCTCATTTAAAAATATTATTTATTTGATCTAAAATAAAGATTGTATAAAAAAAAAAAAGAGTACCAATTACATAACATTTGAAGACAATTTTAAATTTTCTTAAAATTCCTCTAATAGAGATTTAGTAAATAAAAATTTCAAATGTCTCTTTTTCAATTTTATCCCCTATAAAAAAATATAAAAAGAAAACTTAATACCCAAGTGATTAAAATTAAAATAGTAATTTTTTTTATAATTATTAATTATATATAGAGAAATAAAATATTATTTTTTTAAATTAAAAACTTTAATTTATGTAATTTTTTTATGATTTTATTAAATATTTATACTCTTAAATATTGAAAATGTTAAAATTAATATATATATATTTATAAAGATAACTAAATAGTTAAAATTTCAAATTTAATGGCTGATTTAAGTTTAATTAACAATAATTTATATAATCATATTTGAATTCAATGTTTTACCCTTAACATTTAATTTTACTAAAAGCCACCTAAAAATATTTAATTTGAAAGCCCAATCCTCACAAATAGTACGATACTCTATAATTTTTTTTTCAAAAATAATAAATAAATAACAAGATATCTTATGTTTGGATACAGGTGCGAATGACGTGGCGTCCTATAGGCAACTAATATTTTCCGAGATAGCAGGCCATTGTCCGAGGGGAGGGGCAACCCACAGGCAATGGCAGAATTCCTTCACTCTCTATCCACCCAAACTTACTACCTCCCTTATCTCTCTCACACACGGTACAAAGCTAGTTCCCTCTCTTCTCCCATTCTTCTATCTCCTAAATGGGTTGGAATCAGCAGCCATGAACACAAAACCGCCATTGCCACCATCTTCAATAACTGCTACAAACTCCGTATTCCCATTCCCCCACGCCCTCACACTCCACCCCGTTCCTCCTCCAGCCTCACCTACTGCCCCCACCAAACCCCCACACTCATTTCGCGTCCAAACCGCTGCCAATCGCATCGACCCCAACCTCTCTCTCACCACCAGCACCGCCGCTGCCACCGCCTCCACGCTGCCATCCAACGCTGATGACTACAAACTCCTAACACTCCTCCGGCAAAGAAGAACAGAGGAGGCCTGGCTAATCTACTCTGAGGGGAGCCGCCTCCCCAGCTCCACCTGCCTCAGCCGCCTAGTCTCCCAATTATCCTACCAAAACACCCACCAGTCTCTCACCCGCGCTCAGTCCATCGTCCACCGCCTCCGCCACGAGCAGCAGCTCCACCGCCTAGATGCCAACTCCCTCGGCCTCCTCGCCGTCGCCGCCACCAAGGCTGGCCTCACCCTATACGCCACTTCCCTCATCAAGTCCATGCTCCGCTCTGGCTACCTGCCCCACGTTAAGGCCTGGAGCGCCGTCGTCAGCCGCCTTGCAGCCTCAGGTGACGACGGCCCCGCCCTTGCCCTCCGCCTGTTCAATTCCATCGTCAGAAGGGTCCGCCAGTTTGCGGACCCTGCGGCCGTAGGTGATGCACGACCGGACACCGCCGCCTACAATGCCGTACTCAATGCATGCGCCAATATGGGAAATACAGGGGAGTTCCTGCGACTGTTTGCGGAAATGTCTGAGTTTGATGCGGTGCCTGATGCGCTAACTTACAATGTTATGATCAAGCTCTGCACTAGAGCTGATAGAAAGGATTTGCTTGTGCTTGTCTTGGAAAGGATACTAGATGAGGGAATTCCCTTGTGCATGACAACTTTACATTCACTTGTTGCAGCCTATGTGGGTTTTGGTGACTTGGAAACAGCTGAGAAAATGGTTCAGGCAATGCGGGAAGGACGGCGAGATCTCTGCAAGATCCTCAGGGAATCAAATTGGCAAAACCCGAATCATAATGAGGGAGATGTATTTGACAAATTGCTTCCCATTTCAGCTAAGCGGAGTGACCATGAACCACCACTCTTACCGAAACAATATGCTCCTAATACTAGAATGTACACAACTTTGATGAAGGGATACATGAAGGCTGGCCGTGTAAGCCACACGGTCCAAATGCTGGAAGCAATGCGGCAACAGGATGATAGTGCCAGCCATCCCGACCATGTTACATACACAACTGTTGTTTCTGCACTTGTCAAAGCAGGCCGGATGGACAGGGCCCGGGAGGTGCTAGCCGAAATGGAACGAACTGGTGTGCCTGCAAATAGGATCACTTATAATATACTGCTGAAGGGTTACTGCCAGCAGCTGAAGATAGAGAAGGCAAAGGAGCTCATCCGTGAGATGGCCGATGATGCTAGGATATTGCCTGATGTGGTGTCATATAACACCTTAATTGATGGATGCATACTGATTGATGACAGTGCCAGTGCTCTGGCCTGCTTTAATGAGATGCGAGCGAGAGGGATTGCCCCTACCAAGATCAGTTACACCACTTTGATGAAAGCTTTTGGCCTATCTGGTCAACCAAAGCTAGCTAACAAGGTGTTTGATGAAATGATGAATGATCCACGAGTAAAGGTTGATTTACCTGCTTGGAATATGTTGATTGAAGGGTATTGTAGGCTGGGGCTTTATGGAGAAGCTAAGAAGATAGTTCAGAAAATGAGAGAGAGTGGGCTTCACCCCAATGTTTCTACCTATGGAAGTCTTGCAAACGGGATTGCATTGGCAAGAAAACCAGGGGAAGCACTTCTACTTTGGAATGAAATAAAGGAGAGGTGTGAAGCCAAAAAGGAAGGAGAGAATTCCAGATCTTCTGCCCCACCATTGAAGCCTGATGAAGGGCTGTTAGATACTCTGGCGGATATTTGTGTAAGGGCAGCTTTCTTTAGGAAGGCCTTGGAGATTGTGGCATGTATGGAAGAGAACGGAATATCACCCAATAAGACCAAGTTCACTAAAATCTATGTGGAGATGCATTCAAGAATGTTTACTAGTAAGCATGCCTCAAGGGCAAGGCAGGACAGAAGAAAGGAGAGGAAGAGAGCAGCTGAGGCTTTCAAATTTTGGTTAGGATTGCCTAATTCTTATTATGGGAGTGAGTGGCGTCTCGAACCAGAGGATGGTGATGAGTATGCCTCAAACTCAGTTTAACCAACTGGTATGTTTTGCACTATAACTAAAAAGATAAAGTTCACTGTATTTAGATCCGCTGTTTGTAAACATTATCGTGCATCTATGTCAATTATCAAGTCCAATAAAATTACAAAAATCATTTTAACATATGGGTTTGCTTCCTTATCATGAAACTAATTACTTAAACACTTGTACATGCAAATTTATAAGTTGAATGAGATTAAAATTGTGCACACAACATAATCTTTTCTTTGAACACGTCAATAACAGAATTTATGGAACTTGCCTTCATCAATTCTGGAAGCATGTGAATAACCTAGATTTTACATTCATTAACAGCTGAAATTTCTGTAATCATGAAGCTTTAAATATCACATAATTTGGCAAACAGAGAAGCCAATTTTGATACAGTTGTACTGTAAAGGAGGTAAAGATAAGGTCAAATATGATATAAAATTTGACCTGCCTTCTAATGCTGCAATAACTTAACCCCTTGACCTTGATTGGCTCTTTGAATAGGATGATGACACCACCTGCATAAAAGAGATTCCACTGAATTGTTCTGCATGAGCTAAAATATGTACTTGTTTCCTTTCTTTTCAGATTTTGTCCAGTGTTGGTAAATCAAAAGCATTGACTACTAGATTTATGTCCTAAAGGTCAATCATTAGGCCAGATTATTTGTATTTTTCTGTGCTATAAACAAGAAAAAAAGTCTCTCAAATCTAAGTTGCGGAGATCAGTTCTTCAAGAGATTGAACATGAGACTTGTACCTCTCAATATTTAATTCTTAAACACTCCTGGTCATAGGTTTGTCAATTAGGCATTGACTATCTCAATAGATTAGTCTATGCTATGTCTTTTAGGCATGACTGCCATCAAATCACTTGTGCCGGAACACTCAGTCAAACATAGGGTTCTTGTTCAAGAGGAATTAAGTCCAGCTTGACCAAGTTAAGAATATCTGAATGGAGTTTTTGTCAATTAGGTAACCAAGTTACAATTTTATGAAATATCACGATCATTTTGTAAGTTGTAATTGAGCACTTAAGTCTTGACCACATTTTGTGTTTATATTTTCATCAAGAAACTTAAACACGCAACAATTTAATTATGAAGCCAAATGAAACACAATATGAAACCTATCATTCTAAAATGCCGTATGTTACTTATGATGCGACAGAAGGTAAGCCCTGGCCAAAGTGGAATGAAAATTAGGAAAAAATTCCAGTACAATTTAAAGAGTCATTCATACAGTGGTCCATATATGAAGAAGGAGATTTGGCAGTAATTTCATGCCCTACTAGTTTATTTAGAAACATTAGTTTGATAAATGGATTTAGGGAATTGTAATTCAATAAGTTATCTGATGGAGAACCACCAATGGAGGATGTTAGATGTTCATATTGTATCTAAGTTTTTATATTTTAGTTTGGGAAAGTCTGGTCATTCTCTCTCTCTCTCTCTCTCTCTCTCTTACGCTCTTCTTCTTCTTCTTCTTAGGAAATTGCCTGCAGCCACAATATTTTGAGTTTCTCCATGATAATTTGATCTGCTGCTTGATATTTTGATCGCAGACACGATATATTGTAAGCAAGCACGATAATTTGGCATGAAACCCTAGAACTTGTCACTGCCAGCATCAAAAACCAGGTTTTTATGCTGTAATTTGTGAGTTTTCTTTGTGAATTCATTTCATTTCAGCAGGACAACCAATATCATGGTGAATTGAAGATAGTTTTTGAGAAATTGGGAGTAAGCCTTGTGGGCAATTGTGCTAAAAGGTTGTTGGTGATATAAAGCTGATATATATATATATATATATATATATATATATATATGCGCATAAATTCAGCAACATGGTGACAAATTATAAGACAAAGGAACGCCATTTATCATACCTTGGGCACAATTTCAAACTCTTCAACACCTTTCTCAAATGCAAAGAAAAAGTTTGCAAAATCATTATTGATGGAAGATGTCCAATGAATGTGGTTTCCGTAAATGAAGTCACTTGAATGCAGCTTCATCCGGAACCTCACCCAGAGCCTTATGAGATGTCTTGTGTTGATAACTCTATTGTATATTGAAAGATGTTTGGTTCCCATCCAAATGGGTGAATATTTGGCTAATGTTTGATATCCTACCTATGAAGATTGGCCATGTACTCCTTGGTTTTCGTTGGTTGGATGATTGGGTAGACTCAAGGGCTTGAGAATACATGTCTTCCACTATAATGGGAAGAAAATCGTTTTGAGGTCTGCTCTACCAATTAACTAAGACAAAGAATCAGTCACATTTACTCAACTTGAAAACAATACAATCAAGGAAATATGTTTGAAGACATCCAAAGTCTTTCACACATTTCTATCGTTGAGTTTGTCGTCACCAATATGTTCATTGATGCTAATTCTCAACTCAAGTCTATGGTGCTGCCAATGGAACGTGGTTTCATGTCTCATTCAAGCAATGGCTTTCTAAGAGTCCAAGTTTGCTTCTCCCTTTTGATTCTCCAACATTTTAAAATTCGAGGCTGAATTTTTTCTAACTAGGGGAGAGTTCATGTAGGAAAAGAAGCAAGACATTGGGAAGATCCTTGCTGGAGAGTAATTAAGAAGAGTAGGGTTAAATATTGTGGGGTTAAGTTAGTAGTTTAATATGTGTGTGTAATGCATGCATTAGGATTATTTATGTTGGAGGCTTGTTCGTAGCAATTGTGTATTCTAGGGTTATGTTTGTAATGCAACATAGTTTTAGAGGTATGTGTGTAATTTCGCATGTTTAGAGGCTTTCTTATAAATAGTGTGTGAAAGTGATGATGTAGGCAATTGTTGATGAATTTGACTTGTTGATTGAACGCGAGCTCCCCCTTGGTATCTCTTCTCTCCTCCCTTCCTCTCTTCTATTTCTTCTAATCTCTCTCATAGCAGAACCTTGATGCTGCCCTTGCATCATTTGGTGCCCATCCAAATTGTTGCATAGTAAAATATCATGACTGCATAAATGACATGCATATAACTAGTGCACAATTTTTTATTCTTTTGTTGATGTGAGTCATGAATCTTCTCAAAATGAGGTCATGGACTTGTCGTTAGCGACCCTAAGCACTGCTGGGGCCTGTAGGCCAGAGATGGACCTTGATTTGTCCTCACACTTGGTTGTTGAAACTTGCAATGAATAGCAAGATGAGTTGCCAACTACTAGGACAGATATGCCTGTCAATGACATTGCTCTTCAACCTCAATTTTCCATTTCTAACCCAAAGACCGAGGAACAATTGGCAGCCGTAGAGTTTGTTGAAAATCTTCTTGAGATTATTTCTCCTCAATCTAGTAAACTTACGCCTCCATCCCTTTCATCTTCTCCCTCTACATATTCCTCAACCAAATTTAGTGAAACAATGCCCATCATCTTAGAGTATGGACCGAATCGATATTTGCTTGAGCTGCCAATAGATTTGGATATCAAATTGATTTCTTGTTTGGTGGACTTGTTATTTTATCAGAGGACATTGCAGCCTTCTATGCTACTTGCAGTTGGACAATCTACTATATTCTCCAATGGTGATTGACGATGCAATACAGATCGTGCCTCCTCTTGATTTGCTTGCATGTTTGACTTTGTTCCCACACATGGAGCTAAAGCTACTACACCGAACCACCAATGTAGGATTTTAGATTTTCATATTGTATCTAGGTTTTTATATTTTAGTTTGGGAAAGTCTAATCATTTTAGTTGGTTATAAATTCTAATATCTGTCCTACATCATAATCTCAAATTCATTTTAATCTAAACTATACAAGATGATTTTTTTTATAGCAAAATAAAATTTTATTCATAGGAAGACAATTTACACAAGAGAGAATGAAACATATCCCCAAAAAAGGCCTGGAATTATCCAGTAATACCAGCTAAAAAAATACCAAAAAAATAATAAATCAGCATTCCAAAATGGTCCTCAATCTCAATGTGACTAATGGAAACTAATTCCTCTAAAAAATCACCCAAACTAGCGCACCACAGTGAGGCCAAATCTTGAATTTTTCCCCAAACAGCACCCCGTTTAATTTCATAACTCCCATAAAACTGTGAATATTCCACACTTTTCCATATGACTGCCTTGTCCTTTCTCCTACCAAAGCCTTTGAAAGAAATAGCTAACAATTCACCAACAGAAGGGCAACCCAGATCGTTCCAGGAATACCAAAAAGCATATTCGAAATTCTCCAAGAATATTCACAGTGCAAAAGAAGATGAAAAGCTGTCTCTGAATTTTATTAAAAGAGCAACATACATCAGGAGAGAGAACCTTCAAAGGTCTCCTAATTTGCAGCAAATTATTGGTATTAATTTTATTGAGCACAACCAACCACATGAAAGCATTAATTCTTGGAGGAGCCTTAGCCTTCAGATGAAACGATAGAGTGGGTAAGAAGAATTGGACTGAGTTAAGAATTTGAAAAAAAGATTTACCAGAAAACACTCTTAACTGATCCAAAGACCAGGACCGAATATCCCTCCCCAATGAAATATTACTCCCATTCAATAAAGATAACAAAGAAGACAGCTCTACCATCTCCCTATCATTTAAATGTTTCCTAAAATGGAGATTTCAGGAAATCAATGGACTACTCAAATCCCCAAAAAAGAAACATATAGCTCTATTTTTCTCAGAGCTCAATATGAGAGAATATAAGAGAGGATGCTCCTAGGAGTTGGCTCAAGTGGACATGGTGTCCTGCAAGGCTTCCTGGTAATAGGTCTTTCTTTCCATTCTGCATGAAGCTAATCCTTGATTTATGAGGGAACTATGGGGCAGTCACGTCCTCCCACAGTTTGGTGCTGCCTAGGATGTCCGCAGGGCTCATCCAGGTTGAAGTTCCGGAATATAGTGTGTATATAAGAGAATGTTATGGTATTTCTAAATTCCTTACCTAGAAAACAAGTTTCTAAGCTAACAGGGGATTTTCTTGGGCAAAGTAGATTAAAAATGAATGAAAAGAAAAATATAATGTAATAATGTTTCACGTGTACTAATAAATTAAATGAGAAAAATATTCAATTAAAATCTAGATTTATTGTTTCAAAACAAAAATATACCTCATTTTTTTAACGCTCATACCGTTTGCTTAGCACTTTCTAGTTGTGGTTGTTTATCAGCATTTTGTTTTTAAAAATATAGGGTATTGCCAAGCCACTGTGTATGGTGGTAGGAACTGCCGAACAACTTTAACTAAACATCTTTGGTAGATGCTCAACTTAGAGGCAGCATGGTTTCACAGATACATGATCACCCAGTGGACACATTTTACAGAAATACATGCAACCATGAAAAGAAAATTAGAGTACAATATGAAAATGGCTCAGAGAATTACATCATAGAGTAGCATAAAAAATTTTAACTGTGAGACATGCCAAAGTTGTGCTGCCACTCACTTAATGGGTGGTTCTTAGATGTGCTGCAAACATGGCAAATAGTTACTATTGTATTATTTCTTGTGCATAATTTGAATTTGTTTCTCATTTTAAGTTTAATAGGGGTAAGGCTGCATACACTGACACCGTCCCCCTACCCTTGTGAAGAGAGGAGCCTTGTGGCCCTGGAATTCCGTTTTTAAGTGTAGTAAATATTGTGAAAATTTAAGTCCCTGGTGTTTACTTTATGTGACATGCTGTGGTTTTATATCCAAATTTTTTCAGGTTACAATGACACTGTACCTGGAATGTCTTTGGCCCCTTTTTGAGTAGATAACCAACAGCATTCAAGTTGTCCACAAACGTGTCAATATCTGGAACTCTTAAGCCTATTCTATCAGCCAAACTGTATATCTCCTGGAAAACAATAATAAAAACATGAACAACTTGGGCTTAAAGGGCACTCATTGCAATAAATAAATAAATAATAAAAGTAGGGCTGTGTACAGAAATTGAAAAGCAATCTTTCTGCTGCAACTCTGATTGCTTATTTAGGGCACTTAGAAATCGTTTTGCCTCTTTCTGCTGACTCATTCCCCCACTCCGACCAAAATCCACAAAACCATGCTCATCGACATATTTATCATAAAGGGATTCTTTCATAATTTCAACCACATCCTGCAAAACAGATGCCGTGAAATAGAGGAATTCTCTAGAAAGTTAATGACCAAAAAATTTGCCAGGTTGGATATAAAAGAAATGAAGCAATGTCAACAGTAGGGTAGCCAGCTCAAAGTAAATATCAGTTGTAGGTAAATATCAGTTGTAGATCACAAACCTTGAGACTGCATATTTTGGTTCCTAATTACCAAGCCAGGAAAGAGAGGAACGATGGAAAAATTTAAGTAAAATATTGTATATGGCTCTATATGTAATACAAGACATTAAGATGACAATACATTCTTTCAATGTCACTAGCAAAGCTAAATGGAACAGAAGGGTGGCATTGCCCCTTTATTTTCTTTTTGATTTATTTTCTTTTTGAGTAAATAATTAAGTATTATTGAAACATTAAAAAAAAAAAAAGATGCCCTCCATATTAGTTTATGTTTGAACCCACGCCCTTTGTAATTTGTATCATATTACACCCCTTTAGTAAAAATCCTGGCCTCAGCCTTGTTAGGTGTGATCATTATTTTTCTTTGTAGAACATTGTATATATTCAGTACAATTTGTAAGATCATTTACACCTCAGTTTCTGGTCAATTTCTGTTAGAATTTTTATATTCTCATTCGTACTTTCACATGCATCACATAAAAAAGAAATGTGTTGAAATGGTAAAGGGGTGTCTCACAGTTTCATTCTCACAGTTTTATCAGTTAAACATAACTGAAGGCACAATATTTCGAATTATAGGTGTGATTTGCAATAGAAATTTTATTTGGACTACGGGCTAAATTACGAGAATTTCTAGCTACCTATCATTCACTTACCAATGCATCTTGGACTGTAATTTCCTCTCTTAACTCCAGCCTAGCTCGAGCTTCAGCCAGCCTCACTAAACTTTCCAGTTGTCTTGCTGTTATCGGTGTACCATCAGCTGATGTATTGCGGTCTCTGAGTCTTAAGTAAAACTTCTGTAGGATTTCTGCTGCTGGTTTTGACATCCTGGTCCAACATAAATAATGCATGCGTTGACTATAGAAGTAAAGCTGCTAATGCAAAAAATTTGAAAAATACTTTAGTTACATGAAGTCACCTGGGGAAGACAAAAGTTCTTGCATAAGCAATATATTTGCGTAGAAGTGGACTAGGCAATGGAACAAAATCACCATACTTCTTTGGGTCAAGTTTCAACTTTGAAACTAAAGAACTATTTCTCATACTAATACCTATGTCTCTAGCCTGCGATGCTGCATTTGTAAAAGAAGAAGGCTGTGCTGTTAGACAGAAAGCTATCTATTAGTAATATTTGATTCATTGTTAATTGAGAATACACAACCTCTGCATAGCCTTTTTGCTGCTGCTGATGAATGATCTCCATAACCAGCATGAAGCTGCAAAAAAGCACTGGAGTCATCTTTTTGTCATATCCTTGCTTTTTTCCTTTCTTGAAGTTCGTTTCTATAATTGTTGACAATTTTTTCAAAATGTAAATTTCCAGCTTACAAATAAATCTGATACCTAAGATGAAGAATGAAGACAGAAGCATGCTAGGCATGCCATATTTATATGCCTCCAAATAAGATGTGTAGCATCTCAATCACTCATAAATAATTAAATATGCATTAAATTGGAAGGACTGAACAGGATAACTTACTGACATAATGTGCTCCGAAACTTTCTTATCCAGCAATTCATCAGGCTTATCGAGTAATATAAAAACCAAATCAAATCGAGACAGGAGAGCAGCACTCATCTTCAAATTTTCATTCACAGTTTTTGCACGGCTGCAGTTTGCATTTTAATTTATAGTTATTGCCCAAGTTTATGGTTGCAGTGGAATCCAAGAAAATTACTTCTAGAGCTTAGCATGTGGCAATGTATAAGATAAGAACTATCTACGTATAAGTTAAAACATCAAAGTAATTACTTATAATGACCACCAACAGGATTTGCTGCTGCTAATACTGAAGTCCTTGCTGATAAACTTGCTAGCATTCCAGCCTTTGCAACAGACACACACTGCTGCTCCATTGCTTCAAGTAAAGCCTGAGGTAATCATCATATTATAAAAAGAAAGTGGTAAAAACTAGTATTGATGAATGATATATTGATAATCAGTTGTTACAAACCTGATGTTCAGCAGACATTTTATCGAACTCATCAATACAACATAATCCACGATCAGCAAGTACCATTGCCCCTATTGGAAAGATTTAATAGCTACTTTAGAAGGTAAGATTTGAACATTTTCATGCATGTCCAGGACTAAGTACAGCACAGTATACTGTGTGCCTCTCAAAGAGTCAAAGAATGCAGTACTCATGGTCCCCATTTTCTCTATTCAAAAGGCGGCTAATCTTTTCTGGTTTTTCTTAGACACCAATGTGTTACTCTGATATCTACGTGATGAAGACGACAGAAACCAAATGAGAACCATCTATGATCTATCTACTCTTTCCCCTTCAGATCTGTTAAAGGTTGATATACATTGTTGGCCCACAACCTAATAGCTTAAGCTTTTAGGTAAAGTGGTAATCTAACATGGTATCAGAGTTGGTTACTAGGAGGTGCTGGGTTCTAGTCTTGTTTCCCATGTTTATTGTGTGGTGTTTAAAAAAATTTTTGTGTTCCCTATCATGGGTATTATTTATTGTCAGTTTATCTCTCCACGTGCTGTCGGGCTGCATGTTCGGGGGAGTGTTAAAGCTTGACATACATTGTTGGCCCGCAACCTAATAGCTTAAGGTTTTAGGTAAAGTGGTAATCTAACAAGATCAATGATATTTGGGCATTTTTATGATATTTTGTTGAGGTTTGAACTTTGAAGACCTAAACACTTACCCATTCTTCTAGACAGGTGCATCAGATTTTCCCATGCAATGCAACAATTGAAAACTGGAGAAAATTAGCATAAGGCAATATTACTTGTCGAGAACTACAAAACAATGTTCATGGCAATGGGTAAGACTTTACTGCAGAAACAATGTTTAGCCCATTATCATCGAAGATAATAAAATGACACTTCTAATCTTATACTGCTAACTTCTGATCATGTATACCTGCATTCTATAACATTCAGCAAAGATAAAACATGTATCAATTATTCTTTTAGCAATTATCATTGATCTTACCAAAGGGAACCTTCCTATTTGGGAATGGAACTAATTGAAGAATTCTTGGAGGAGAGAGAGTTTACTGAATTCTTATTGTTATTTTTATAAAATTTGTACAAAAACTTGTAAAATTTTCCAACCAATCATGAAATCTTATATACATAAACTGTTCTTTTCTAAATGCAAAGGGGCTGTTACTGTTGAAATGCCTGCACTTAATAATGAAGAAGAGACATTGTGAACTGTGAAGATTAATTACCAGCCTCAAAAGCGTAATCACTTGTCATAGGATCCTTGACTACAGCTACTGTAAGGCCAGCATTGGTTGTGGCATTACCACACACATAAATGCCGCGTGGAGAAACAGCAGCTGCTGCTTGAAGTAGCTGACTCTTGCCTAGTCCAGGATCACCTGGTAATATGAAAGTTAACTGATCAAGTTCATCTCATCTGTTCTACTGTTGCCACATAATCACACGATAACCTTAACCTATGATTTAATGGAAAAAGTATGAAATTTAAATATTCGAATCTCAGACAGCATGGAAACAACCTTTTAAGGTTTTGTTCCATTATGATAGCAGGAGAGGAATTTATGCATACCAACAACTATGACATGGATGTCTCCTCGGACAGGGACCTTGTTCTGATCCATCGCATGCTTTCGCACACCTCCAAACAATGCTAAAGTTATCCCAGCTGTCAAGGATACAGTAAACCAGCATAAATCCACCGCTATGCTGTCAATTTCAGAGTTCAGGACTTCAGGTTCACCACAAAATAACCAAAATTATAACACAAGGAAGCAGGGGATTCATATTTAGCAATAAATCATACTGCACATTACACTGTAGTCTTCTCTCTGCTGTGTGTGTGCACGCATGTGGGTGCTGGGTTGAACAAGAGACCTTACAATGGTAGAAGTTACATGCTGTCAAGTACAAATGTGCCCATTCCAGTCTTGAGAACAACCACATATTACAAAAAGGATAATAAAATTTGTGCTTGTGTTACAGCGTTACTCCTCATAGGACATCACTTGAAGCTGCAAGCGCTTAATAATAGGCAACAGCCATTTTTGTTTATAAGATGGAGTGAAAAAGCTAGAATCCTTGTACAGAGGACCACCACTGCCATTTAGACCACCTACTCAACATGCATATTTTAGGCATAGATTTAAGAAATTAGGATGCATCAATTAAATTTTGTTTGTTTTGTATTTATTTTCCCTCTGTTTTCTTCTCCCCCCTGTATTTATTCTTCTTCTCTCTCTCATCTCTATTCTCCCTGCTGTCTGGCGTGATGGCATCGCTTATGGACAGCAATTCCCTTAGACTATGTATATGAAGTACAATTCCCTCTTGAATATCTTCCAAGGTACTCAACTGTACCACAAGAAGAGGTCCCAAAAACTTTAAATAGAGTTAGGCTTTTGGGCCAGGCTGTTTGTGCATGTGTCCATTGCCAACATAACCACCATATAACAGCAAAGTGAAACAGCTAATGGTGAGACCATGGGAGGCATGAAAATGTCACATCCCAGTACACACTTCTGCAATGACACCAAAATTTAGAGTTTACAAAGTTCCCAATAATTCTCAAATTTAACAAAAGAAGCAAAAAAAAGATTTATTTTTTATTAGTATAATTCAAACCATGGATCTCCTTTGCCCGAGCCCAACCCTTTACCTGAAAAAAGACTTCCTTTCTTTTTTTCCCTCTCTTCTTTTTTTCCTTTTTCCTTTTTTCTTTTTTCTTTTTTTTGCCACGCAAGGGAGGGGCTCTTGGTTGGGGTTATTGATAATGATTGACTGGAAGTGCAAAAATTCCAAGTTACGGATGGCCAAACTGAACTCAGAAAGCCCTAAATTCTTACTTCTTGCTGATGCATGTACATTTTTCACCATTCAACTTGGACTAAGGAAGATCCTTCATAAATCATATATTCATGCGCAACCATGCTTTCTTACCACCTTGACGATGTTAATTTTTGGCCATTCTCTAAACCATGTGGCACCATAACTTCAAGCAAATCAATCCTTCTTGGTGCTTCTACTCAAATCATAACATCTAGATGACTATTCTCATGGTGTCCTCAATTGGAGCTTCATCTGACTGACGTGGTTCCTAAGTGTTTCTTGCCCACTCATATGGGCATCAATGAAAATGCTAGATGTAGTTAAACCTTGCCTTCACGACATGGAAATCAATTTTTTGCAAATCTTATTCTTACTAGTGGATGGATTTCATTTTTCGATAGCCATAGACAAACCATTGACAAGGAAATGCTTCATTAATTTTATTTTATTGGATGCATATCCCATTTCATGTTTGAGGAAATTTACTGCACTTAACCTTGCCATTGTATCAGGAAAGGTTTAATTCAACTTCCCATATAATTCATGATTCATGTTCCCAATAATTTAGGCCAAACATAGTAGTTACTCAACTTTTGGATTTTGTTAGTATCAAGCAGCACCATCTCCCACTAAACTTCTCTGTTCCACCTTATTGATTTTCCTTTTAACATTCTTCTCCATTTCCTTGTACTCCCCTCAATTGGTAGTATCACTCTTCTTCATCTGGTAAGGGTACTATGCTTATCCTGGCATGTAAGCTTATTCCATATTTCATAAGCTATTACCAATGGACATGACATACAAACTAACCCCATTGCAGAGCAAAAAGGCAAACCTGCGGCTTGGATATTGTAGAGGTTGGTATTGCAACTTGTGAAGGGATGATAGAAAAAATAATAGTAATCAAATTGAAAGAAAATGAGAAAGGACCCAGCATATAATAGGAGAAGATCTTTTAACGTGAAGGAAATATTCTACACATGAGTTTACCTTTAACAAGCTCATGTCCATAAATGGAGGGACAAATAGAATGAAGTACTTGACGGAAGATGTCTGAGCCATATTCCTCCGAGAACTTCACAATAAATTCCAAATCTCTTGGAGAAAATGAGAACAGATCAAACAACTCAGTAGCTCTAGAATCAACATTAGAAACTTGTGAATCCTCAGGTATAGATTGTGACTTAGAATTTTTAATTGAAACTGCCTCTAGATACAAATAATATAACCCTTGATTCTTGCTTTTTGATTTTCCTGCAATAAGCAAAACATGCTAAACTTCAACTGAGATAGTTCACAAAGTAGAGCAGATATAGGACAAACGTAAATATACGTATTATCATCCACATTATGGTACAACTAATTATCAAACTAACTGATCAACTGAATTACATTATCACAAGCTATTGTATGCACATAATATTGAGTTATGCACCTGCTCGGTAAAGACTTTTCAGTCATTAAAAAGATGCATGCAGTGAAAAGCGCAGGAGGGCCTCAAGCACCAGGGAACAAGCCACTAATTTTGTCTGCGATAGGACAAAACTGGTCCAGGTGGATGTTATGTGACAAAAGCATAAAGAGATTTTTAACTTAAAATCTTATATAAATTCATTTTTCCAACGTTTATAATTTTGGACCTGGGGCCCATTTCTTTCTGATGCATTAGCTTCCCTTGTAGAGTGATTGCTGTTATGCAGTTGTTTGTTAATAAGCTAAACTAACTTGAAATTTTACTACTACTGGAAAAATAATAAGACCAAGATGTATATGTTATTGGTTAGTAGTTTAGGTAAAATGTACCCTTTCATATATTCAAAAGCACAAGGTGATGTCCTTGGGTGCACATAATCTAGTGTGGAAGAGAAACCGTCACATTTGAAGGCTTGAAGCCTGTCCCTCCATAGTCTTCTTCCAACTTCAGACTTCAGAGTTGTGCCAAAAGAAAATTGTAATTCCCCATTGCTATGATGACGAAGGTGTACCAATAAATTTTATTGTGCCCTTTACCAAGATCTTATGTTGGAAATTAAACTGAAAATGTGAACAGGTTTAACCATTCCTCTTTTAAGAAACACATAAGAACTGTTTTCCCTTGTGAGCTTAGGGAGCTGTTTATCTATATCCATGCTTGTATATCATCGCCACAAACCAACATTATAGGATGGAAACTTATATTATAGTGCCAAAAGCATTCAAATGAAGTACACGGGGTATGCTAACAATTTTTCCCATTCCCCTTTTCAGGTGAATGTTTCCAATCTTAAGGCACTGAAGCTATGTTGCATCAGCGGCATGAAATTTTGATTTGAAAATTTTCCATAGTCATAGATAAACACCAAAAAAAAATCTTTATTTCTTCTACAAGAATCCATGTGGGATGTTGAAGCTATAGATAAAAGATTGTGAATTGCAACATGAGAAAAATGCCACTTAACCTCCACCAATATCCATGTAATTGTTGATCACTCTTATAACCCCAACAACAGTCACCACATCCCCAGGAATGCATGCATCAACAAGATCCTCAGTTAATTCACATTCCACTGTTCGAGGCACCCGGCCTTCCTCATGATTTTCAGACTGTTGTAGTTCCTGTATTCTGGAAAATGTTTATAAATTTCAAAAAATAGCTGCCAAGATTCTTTTCACGTAAGAAGTGGAGCAGATCTAAAAATCCACAGAGAAAAAAAAATAGAAAAGAAAAGGAACAAAAGATATAGAATATTGAAGCAAAATAGGGCATTGAGTTGCTTGCCTTATTTTCTGAAAGTCTATGGGTTGAGCAGTAGATCTAATTGGATTAAAAGTTCTGCTCTTGCACCCATGTAGAATACATACTGGTGGTGGAGAAAATTTTCCATCAGGAAAGGTGCGAGTAATGTTGGTTTCACATTTTGCACAAACAAAACCCATTCGCACCACGAGAGGCCTGACGGTGCTAACCTTGACTACAGTACCATGCACGGACACAAGCCTATCTGTCATATGACCAAGTGATATCATTTATTTGTTCTCTCCTTTTTTAATTTTCAGAATTCAATTGCAACACTCAAGTTGGAAGTTACCAATATAAGCTGCTTTTAAGTTCCTCAAGGCAATCAGGGATTCAGGATAGTTGTGCAAACGTATGTTAATCTTCACTCCGTCCTCTAAATTGTTGTTCTGATCCCAATTACTCAGTAGGACCTTTTATTTTTATTTTTTGCAGCACAAGGAAAATGATGTCTTAATCAAGAAATTATGCAAGAGATCAGGGAAACTTCAAGAATAAAGGCAAAGTTGTGGAGTGCAGCGCATGTACCTTGTGAACCGCCGCACCCATGCATAAGAGGGCTTGTTTAGGTTTGTCCTCCAAAGTTGCATAAAATTCCTCCACATCACAAATTTTTTGAAACCCTTGATAATCGATTGGCAGATGGATGAGGCCATCATCATCCTTTACCTGTTCACGTAATTTGAACGCCAACAACCTTCAATGGGTGAGAAAAATTTCAAAAGCGATAGCTATAAGTGGAGGAACCCTGAATTCAACAACAAAACGTAATAAAACTGTAAATAATGAGAACAAAAAATAGCATTAAGGATCAAATCAGACAGAAAAAGAGAGCAACAGCTACGAGACGCGTTTCATTTCCTGCTCTTAAGTTTCTGAGTATGAATTGACCATTGCATCTTTTCCCCAAATTCATCATGAATATTCAAAGTTAAAAGGCCCCCAGATTCCTGCTTACTTGTGGATGGATGAATTTAAATTATCAAATAAAAAACAAAATGCCCCAGAATCCCCAATTTAAATTCAACTATACCAAAAAAATGACCCAAAAATCCCATTCATAAAACTTTTCAATCGAACTCACAAAATCACACACGCATTTGCACCTGGAAAGAAAGAAATAACGACCTGAGAGAGGAAGTGCTGTCCTGACGGAGAAGAAAAGAAAGCAGCGAGGTGAGAAGTGAGGACGAAGCAGGGGTCGTCCAACGAGAGGCCTGTCTCGGGGAAGTAGGACGCCCATATCCTGGCAACATCACTTGCGAGACTTGTGTCTACCGGATGGTGCGGTTTCGCGCCTCGCCCAGCCATAGCCATCTCTCACGAGACGATTCAGGTTGCAGATCCTTCTCTCTTCCCCCTTTTTCCTCTGCAGAAACAGAACGAATGGTTCGTCTTCAAGTTTCACCCTCTCAGTTCGTCTCCGGCGGTTGGCGGGAGAACGTGAGCTGAAAAAAAGAAAAAAGAAGAAGGCGGGACGGAGTGCTGCAGGGTTTACAATATGTTTTTGGGCTTCCAATTTCGGCCCAACAGCCCATATAAATTCATAAATGACAATGGTTCGATAAGGGCGCGTTTGGTGTTGCGGTTGCACCACTGGTGATTGCAATTCATTACTGCTGCTGGTATCCTTCTTATTTTTAATTTTTTGTTTTTAGGTTTGTATAGCGAAAATATATATATATATATATATATATATATATATATATTGCGGAAATGGATTTGTTTACATTATCAATTTTCTATTTTTATTATTTGTTCTTATTCAATTATTTGTGTAAAATGTTGAAAACCATATTTTATTATTTTTAATTATTTTGCTAGTCTGTTTTCAAAATATTTTAGCATTAGAGTTAACTTTTCTTTTATTAAATTAGCCATGTTATACATACTTTCTAATCAAAATTAAAATAGAATGATGATATGAATTTAAAATATAATAAAAATAAAATCTCCTTAATTTTTAATATATATATATATAAATAATAAATATTATTTAAAAATATTTTTACTATTTTTCAATTGTCATTTACAATAAGACTAAAGGAGTCTTATTAAGAGTTACTCATTTTTGTTCCTTATTTGTCATCATAAAAAAAATAGAGAGATTATTGGTCTTACAAGACTTACAATCTTGTTTTGATGATAATAAAGTAAAGGAACTTAACATATTTAGTTAAGTGATGATTCAGGACTTGAGTGTTCAAGAACAAGTACTTAACAAAGTCTCTTAAAAGCTTGAACTCGATGCTATAAGATCTTATGAAGCTAATGACTATTGAAGCTTAAAAGTCAAGTCAAATATGAAGGAAGTCAAAGAAAATACGTGAAGACACAGAGAACAAAGCAAATACATGAAGACTTAGCGCTTAGAAAGTTATAATCTTTTAAGAAGTCTTATGTAAGTACTTCAAATGATTTAAATATAGATGCATGAATCTCTTAGGTTAATTACTTGAACGTAGATACCTTTTAAAATACTTGCAAAATATTTTTATAAAGTCAAAAGTTATTTCAAAAGGGTTCAAATTATTTTTGAAATGAAAAGCACTAAAACATAATTCTCCAAATTCTCTTTTTTTTTTCTATATCTGTATTGATGTGCAATTTTCTCTATCAATGGCTTCTTATCTTTAAAAATGTTCAACGTGAAAGTTGTAGTATTTTTTCTTAACTTTCTTTTGATACCAAGATTATCTTATTTTGAGTTTTATAGTGAAAGTTATACCCAAAATATTGAAGGGTTGTTGAAACTGACAACATGACAGGCGACTGACATTTTATTAGTTTTTTAAGAAAGCAGACAAAACTGAGTCAGGAGACTGACCTCTCCGAATCAGGCGACTGGCCCTGTATTGTGTTTCAAAAATACGCTAAATTAAAAGATCAGGCGACTGATCCCGATAGTTCAGTCGACTGACCTTCAGGTTTTAAGTTTTAAAAACAGCGTTGGAAACTTTCCAAATTTGATTTCTTGGGCTCCAAACTTTATAAAAACTTAGGGAATACTGCAAGTAACTTGGGGAATATGAAAGTGAAGTCTTTTCTATCTATAAATACATGATTAACCCAAGAATTGAATCACCAACAAGCAGCAATCAATCTAATTCTCATACTTTTGAAGCTATCTTATTGAATACACCTGCTGAAAGCTTTTTGCTGAGTCTTATTGAATTAAAGCTCACAGTTCTTATGCTCTAAACTGAGTTGTTCGATCTAAGGAAAAACCCCAGTGATATTTACTTTGAGTTATATCTTTCTATATTGATTTGATTGAAGTATATTGTGATATTCACTTGTACTAATATGCTCTTATTGAGAGTATTACTTGTACTCAAAGCTCTTGTATCTCTTGTTGTTTTTTGATGGTTTAGGGGATTAAATCGTTGGACTAACAAAAGGGGATTCTCGTTACAGAGGGAACTCCACCTGAGAAAGAGAGAGGTTGTAACTTTGGCCTAATAAAGAAAGTTGGAATCCTTACAGTGGTTGCTTGGGGTAAGGACGAAGGCCTTGGGCCAAACCTTGTAAAAATTTGGTGTCTCTCTCTCTTCCCCACTCTCTTTAATTTTCTGTATATATAAATTGTGTGGATGCTTACTTAGTTGCTGAAAATTAATTTGTTATTAGTAATTGCAAAAACCTTAATTAAAGGGAGTACGTTGATTAATAAATATCAAAACTCATTAACTTATTGATTAGTTACATACTTAAATTCAAGTAACTTATTTGATATCAAATTCTGAATTTTGGAAGCTTGTTGAAATTTCTATTTTGTTTCATATTGTGAAATCAAGCTTACTTTATTGATTTGATTGACATATTCAAAAGTTAAATTGAGTTCTAATTTTGAATATGATAGTTGAAAGAAATTTTTCCAAATCTGTAAGCCTTATATAACAAATCTCTGGAAATTGTATTTGGCATTATTATCATTCGCAAGTTCAAAGTTAATATTTAGAATATTGAAGTGATTGAAGTATAACTGATACATATCTTGTGAAATTGAATATCTTAAGAAAGTTACGTTGCTGGAAAACTAAGATCAATTCTTGAGAATTCTGTCTTGATATATTTCATTGAAATCTGATTTGTTTAATACTCAACTAATATAAATCTTGTAAAGAAACAGTTCAGATTGAATCATTGAAATCATTACATTGAAAGAAAGTTGCTGATAAATTTAATTATTTTGTTAATTGGAGAGTATGATTGTAATTAACTTAATCTGAAAATGGTTATACTAGATTAAAGTTTCCAAAGATATTTTAAAAACCCAATTCACCCCCCCCCCTTTCCCCTCTTAGGAGTACACCTTACTTCTCAGATTGGCTAGCTTACAATTATGCTAGTATAGATTGTTACAAGAAAGAGGTAGTGTTCAGGCCTCCGGGGGAGCAGGAGTACAAATTTGTTGGGTCGTGCGTGTGCTCCTTACCACTAATAATGTCAGCTATTCAAGCAAAAATGCTACTCTTGGATGGATGCCAGGGATACCTAGCATGTATGAAGGAAGATCTAAAGAAAGAACCAAAACTTGAGAATATCCTAGTAGTGAGGGAATTCTTGGATGTATTTTTGGAGGACTTACTTGGGTTGCCTCCCAATCATGAAGTTGAGTTCGCTATTGACCTACTTCCAAGAAAGACACCAATATTTAAGGCTCCATACAGAATGACTCTAGAAGAATTAAAGAAAATAAAGGAGCAGTTACAGGAATTACTAGACAAAGGATTCATCAGACCTAGTGTGTCACTCTGGGGAGCATCAGTGTTATTTGTTAAAAAGAATGATGGGTCGATGAGGATGTGTATCGATTACCGGCAAATAAATAAGGTGACAACTAAGAACAAGTACCCATTATCCTGTATAGATTATTTGTTTGACCAATTCCAGGGAACACAAGTCTTCTCTAAGATTGATCTTCGATATGGGTACCATCAGGTGAAAGTCAAATCAGGGGATGTTTCAAATACTGCATTTCGAACCAGATATGATCACTATGAATTCTTAGTTATGTCATTCGGACTAACTAATGCTCCTGCTACATTTATGGACCTTATGAACAGGGTTTTTCATGAATATCTGGATCAGTTTGTGGCAGTATTTATTGATGATATTTTTATTTATTCGAAAAGACCCGAGGAGCATGAGAATCATTTAAGATTAGTACTTTAGGTACTAAGAGAAAGGAAGTTTTATGCCAAATTCAAGAAATGTGAGTTTTGGCTGGAAAAAGTTGCATTCCTGGGACATGTGATATCCAAGGGTGGTATTTCTATGGATTAAGTAAGATAGAGGCAGTAATGGATTGGGAGAGACCGAAGAATGTTCACGAGGTCAGGAGTTTCTTAGGTCCAGCAGGGTATTATTGTCAATTTGTAGAAGGGTTTTGTAAATTATCAGGTCCTCTGACGAGATTGACAAGGAAGAATATGAAGTATGAATGGACTGATGAATATGAACAAAGCTTCCAAGAATTAAAGTAACGACTCATCACTCTGCCAGTACTGACAATTCTTTTAGGGGATGGTGGTTTTGTGATTTACAGTGATGCATCTCGGAAAGGGTTCGGGTGCGTATTAATGCAACAGGAGAATGTCATTACATATACTTCTTGGCAACTCAAGGAGTACGAGAAGAATTATCCTATACACAATTTGGAATTGGTGGCAGTGGTATTTGTGTTGAAAATCTAGAGACACTACATGTATGGTGAAAGGTGCGAGATTTTTATGGACCATAAAAGTCTCAAGTACTTTTTCAAGCCAAAAGAACTGAACATGAGATAGAGGAGATGGTTAGAGTTGATTAAAAGCTATGATTGTACCATCAACTACCACCCCCCTAAAGCTAATGTGGTAACTGATGCATTAAGTCGGAAGTCATTGAATGCATCAGTCTCAGCAGTGGTAACCCAACATCAAATCATGATGGATCTGGAAAGATTTGGTGTGAAAATAGTGGAGGTAAATCATCAGGCTTTCATTGCTAATTTGATAATCCAACCAACCTTACTGGAAAAGACTAAGGTCGCACAGATGAAAGATACAGAGTTGGTGAAGATTATGGGTAAGGTACAGAGTGGACTGATTGCAGACTTTAACATCTAAGAAGATGGCGTTTTTAGGTTTCAAATTAAATTATGTGTACCCAATGATGGAGAGATTAAAAGAACAATTCTAGAAGAAGTTCATTGCTCTCTGTATACAGTGCATCCAGGAAGCACCAAGATGTATCGGGATTTATAAGAGTCTTTCTGGTGGAACAACATGAAGAGAGAAATTGCTCGATTCGTGGAGCAGTGCCTTACATGTCAGCAAGTGAAGGCTGAACATCAAAGACCCGTAGGGCCTTTGCAACCACTCCATATTCCTGAGTGGAAGAGGGAGCACATTTCCATAGATTTTGTAACAGGGTTACCATCAACACTTCATGGGCAAAACGTCATTTGGGTAATTGTCGATCGTTTAACAAAAACTGGCCATTTTTGTTTCAATCAAAGTTAACTACTCCATGAATAGAGTAGCAGAGTTGTATGTTCAGGCGATAGTTAGATTGCACGGCGTACCAGTGTCCATCATATCAAATCGAGACCTACAGTTCACCTCCCAGTTTTGGAAAAGTTTGCAGAAAACCTTGGGATCTCAACTTACCTTTAGCATAGCATTTCACCCTCAGACTGATAGACAATCAGAGAGAACAATTCAGATATTGGAGGATATGTTGCGGGCATGTGTGTTGGATTTTGGAGGAAGTTTGATTTAGTATCTACCATTGGTTGAGTTCACCTATAATAATAGCTATAAGGATAGTATTGAGATGGCACTGTATGAAGCGTTATATGGTCAAAGGTGCCGATCTCCATTGTATTGGGATGAGGTTGGTGAACGGCGAATTTTGGGGCCAAAAATTATATAGCAGACTTTTGACAAAATCAAATTCATCCGGGATAGAATTAAAACAGCTCAGAGTCGACAGAAGAGTTATGTTGATACTCACCGACGAGAGTTAGAGTTTGATGTAGGGGATAAGATATTTTTTAGGGTTGCTCAAATGAAGAGAGTTATGAGATTTGGAAAGAAAGGTAAGCTAAGTCCTATGTATATTGGGCAATTTGAGACACTAGAGAGGATTGGTCAAGTTGCTTACAAAATAGCGTTACCACAGGCATTATCTAGGATTCATGACATGTTTCACATGTCCATGCTAAAAAACTACATTCCAGATCCTTCACATGTGATAAGCTATAAGTCGTTGGAAGTCAGAGACACCTTATCATATGACGAAGTGTTAGTCCAGATTCTAGAACGGAAGGATCAAGAGTTACGTACCAAGAAGATTTCGTTGGTAAAAGTACTCTAACGTAATCATGCAATTGAGAAAACCTCATGGGAATTAGAAGAGGAAATACATCAAGTACCCATATTTATTCAACGAGGCCTAACGCTAGGCAGGTAACCATGACTGTTTAGGTAGTTGCTTGGTTATTTTGAATATACACTTGTTTATTGTAGGTTGTTTAGTTAGGTTTGTTTAGTTTTAATCTATCTATTTTTGTTTTTAGGTTATGAGTGGTTTTTAGGAGAGTTTTTAATTGGCTACTTGTAATCTCTCAAAGGCCTTATATGTAACCACGATATTCCTCCGTCATAAGTGAGAGTTATTAATAAATTTGGGACGGGGCCGCTATGTGGGTGGTTGCCGGCTCTTTCTAGAGTCGAGTAATCATTTTAGTAAATTCCAGAGGTTGTGATAAGTGATGGTTAGAAAATTTCAAGGACAAAATTTTTATAAGGAGGGGAGGATGTAGTAATCGGGAAAAAAAATGGTTGGGTACAAGACCAGACTATCGACGGTTTTAGATGAACTGAGGGCCTTTAAGTTGCGAGGAAGACTAATTTTTTTTTTTCTTTATCTTCACTCTCCAATATGGTTTTTCTCTCTTTCTCTCTCTCCACCCTTCCTCTAATTCGTGTCCCACTCTCTCTTTCACCCAAATTCTCTCCACTCTCGCTCTTCGATCCTCTCTCTCTCTCTCTCTCCTCTCAACTTGTCGGCTCCTCTCTCTTCGGCAAGATTTAAGGAAACTAAGGTTTCATCTTTCGAACGCTGCAGGCACAGTTTTAGGAACGTGGTAGGCATATCTTCGGGAATAGCTAAGGAGATTAGATTATGTCAATTTATTTTGAAATTGAACCGATTAAAATTCAGTATGTGGATACAAGAATATTATATTGGATTTTCTAAATGAATCAAGCGTATGAAATTGATGATTTTGGTTTATTATACACGTATTCAGGGAAGATTAAAGTAAGTAGGGTGATCATCTCATTTTTCCTTTAAAATATATTTTTTGAGTTAAATTAAAACTGTAGAGGTGATCATACCCTTATTTTTAGCAAAATACACCGAGTATATTATGATGTACTTTCTCCTATCAACTTATTAGATTATGATTTAACACTCAAATAGTGTGGCGTGAGATTGATTTATTTTTATTGCATAATTGATTTATTTTTATTGCATAATTAAGCCTATTGGAATTTTTATGGTGTTATACGACGAAAGTTGTGGTATTATATTGATTTCTTGAATTGCTGGGAATAATGCGGATATTGTGAATTTGACAGTTTAATATCGATCTCGTGGATGGTTGGAAAAATTGTGAAAAGACTATTGCAAATTATGTGTTGAGAAAATGATATCATTTTACTGTTTTATTATATAAATTACAATATATGATTTAAGAACCCTAATGGACCAATCGTGTTGAAATCTCAGCACCGTAGCTAAAGAGAATTATTAGTGCAGTCACACTATTGTGGAAGTGTAGGCGGTGGATAGGCGATTTGGTTTGAGAAGGGTTGTGTACCCTCGTAGGTCTGGACCAGGATGTAGTGGGCAAATCGTACTTACATACATGTTACTTTGACTTAGTCTTGATCAGCCAACCAAGTTAAGTCCAGTCTTTGGACTGCATAACCCGATCATGGGGGTTAAACATGAAGTTAGTTTAAAAGGGGAGGTTCTTCTATGCATATTTGTGGATTTATGTAGATAGGGCCATTTATTGAGCCAAGATTATGTTTCAAAGGAAAATATGTATTTTTAATTATATAGGTGTGGGTACAGTTTACAGATGTTATTTCATTTAAAGTTAAATTAATGGATGTATTTTGTTTACACTAAAACTCATTTTAACCATACACTGATAATAATCTATTCCTTTTTACTGAGAGGCGTCTCACCCTAATAACCATTTTATATTTCAGAACATATAGAGAATCAAGTTTAGCGAGATTCGGGGCGGGGTTTAGATAATATAGTTTAGAGTAAGTACTTGCGCGACACTGAATTAAATATGCTTTTGTATTCCTTATGATGTGATATTGTTACTTGGAGATACCTATATAATTGTGATGGTTTAGTACTCTGGTATGGTATTTGGGGTTTAGATTATTTCCGCTGCTTGCTTTAAATTAAATTATGGAAAGGCGTACCCTGAAACCCATTGGGATCCGGATCGTCATAGATATAGTATTAGAGATGTATATTTTGGGGGCATTACATAATGAGTGGGATCCACTCATTACTCTCTAGCATCAACATAACAAATACCTAGACACATGGAGGCATAAACACATTTTATAATTTCTCATGAGCTTGATTGAGATCCTCATTCTCATTGTACTATAAAAATTAATATTACTTGAAAATTATGAAGCACCCACACAACTCATCTAGTAGTTACTAGTTAGTCTTGGTGCTTGAAGGCATGTGGCATATTTGAAAAGTTAATTATAAGGTAGATTTAGTCTATTGTGTCATTTATTGATTAAATTAATCAAATGATGATTCTCATTATTAGATCACATAAGTAAATCTTAATTAATTTTTTTCTTCACAAAAATAGCCTAGTGAAATTCATTCATCTTTAACTTCACGCACATAAGCTTTTATCCACCTTCTTTTTCACCACTACTGTCATCATCACCATCATTATCATCGGTGTTAGCCATTGTCGCAATTATCAATATATATTTCATACAAACCAAATTAAGCATTTTAGGGGGGATCTCAACTAAAAACGTTGATGCGAGACTTCTACTAACATGGGATCACTCTTGAGTCTAATCAAAATACCACTCGAGTTACTTTACTAAAATTCTAAGGTCATGTTTGAAAATAAGAAAAATATAAGAAAAAAGAAAAAAAATTTAACACAAGAAAAATGAAATTTAAGTGCTATTAACATTTGATTTTAAATTTCCAAATGTATTCATTTTGTTAGAAATATATATATATATATATATTTTTACCCCTAAATTAACTATCGTATTACAAATTCCCCTTTGAATTGAACATATTTTTTTTTGGTAGTTACAAATAATCCCCTTTCATTGACAAAACTATTAGAGTTGGCAAAGTAGCATCATGCCCACATGAATAATTATTATTATTTTTTTTTTTATAAATTTACTTTTTATAAGCTTAAAATAAAATAATAATTAATAAATTTTACTATACTAATGTGTGGAGAAGCAAATTCGTGAATGCATTTTTCTCTAATTTTCGTTTAATGCTATAGCGCCAATTTATGATTAAAACTTAAAAAATAATATTTGTAATAATTGTTCTTTTCAGGAGGTTGTGAAGCATGGATTTCGAGTCTTGATTTGAATTTTTGTAGATTAGAAAGAAATTTAACACAATTTTATATTACAATTATCAGGTTTAAATTCTTTACTTCTAAATAAATAGATACATCTTAAAGAATTTTTAATACAAGAATTATAAAATAACTAGATTATGTCATGGAACAAAACTAAAAGGGAATGTAGATGGACCATGCCCAAATATTGCATCGAATTTTGACTTAAAAGTAAGGAGTTGTTTTGCGATTTAATTGCAACAAGCAAATTCCCCCATACTTTTTAAGATTGCATTAGATCATATTCTCTATAGTTTTTATTATAAAAAAAAGTGGGCTAAAAAAGACCAAATATCCGATATCACTACATTTTATTCTTCAACTTTTTTAAAAACATATACTCTTTAACTTTTTTAAAAGAATTTTGACTTCTAATAAAACATAAAATTTAGATATCACAACATTAAAATTTCCAATTTTGGTAAGATAATTTGTAGTAATTATAAATAAATAAGTAATTTTGAAAAGGAAGCCTAAGAATGTTTGAAAATGACATTCCCATTTGTTTAGAATAATAATTTTTTTCAATTCAATAATACTTGCCCCTTCCTCCTATACTCAAATAAATATATTATTTTTTTATTCTGAATCTCACCTAATTTTTTCACTATTTCACCTCACCAACTTTCAAAATGTAATAATACAAAAATGAGGACATTGTTTTCATATTATTAATCAGTCAGCTACCAACTATAAATATAGTTAGATAATTAGTTAGTCTTCAAAGAATATTATTGTAACTTAACTATATTCAATTTGTTATTTTATTTGTTCAGTTTATTAGTTCTTGTGTAGTTCATCTTCAACTATATATATACTTATTGATGTAACAATTTTAATAATTAATGAGATTCAGAATTTTCTCTCTCTACGTCTAGCTATTTCTTCACATGGTATCAAAGCAATTAGAGAAATTCTTCTCTCATGGCTTACTCTGCAACCTCTATAGATACTTCTTGTTCTCCTGTCAACTCCAATATTGTTCCGAGCTCAAATCCTTATTACTTCCAAAGCAGTGATGGTCCAAACCTGCACCTGGTCAATAAGGTTCTTACTCGAGACAACTTTCAGACATGGAGCATGTGTGTAACAATGGCACTGAGCGCCAAGAACAAGCTGGGGTTCATTGATGGAACTCTGGAAGCTCCTCTCCCTACTTATGCGAATTATGTTTCCTAGAAACGAGGCAATGACACTATGAAGTCATGGATTCTCAATTTGATGTTTGATGATGTTTATTCCAGTGTGATGTTCATCAAATCAGCAATGGATATATGGATTGAACTTGAAGATTGATTCTCCTTGACAAATGGACCTAAGATGTTCCAGTTGCATGTTCCAGTTGCAGCAATCTATTTCTAATTTGGCACAAGGTTAGATGAATATTTTTTATTACTTCACACAATTGAAGTCCTTATGGGATGAACTGATGAGTTATAGGCCAATTCTTAAGACATCTCCTGCTTCTTTGAAGATCCTGGCTGATTATCAGAATCAAGATTATGTAATGAAGTTCTTGATGGGCTTGAATGAGTCATATGGTCACATTAAAAGCCAAATTCTTCTTAGCAATCCCTTACCTTCTATAAACAAGGTGTTTGCATTGCTTGGGCAAGAAGAAAGGCAAAGGGAGATTAGTTCAGTGATCATTACTAAACCAACTACTACGCTGGGAAGAGCTATAGGAAATCAAGGAAACAAATAGAGTCATGGCAAGAAAGAGAGACTTGTGTGCTCCCACTGCGGACTTTTAGGACACACGGCTGAAAAATGCTACAAGCTGCATTGGTATCCTCCAGGCTACAAGTCAAGATACAAGCACAATGCTTCTTCAGTAAATCAGGTAGCCTTGGCAACCAATGCTGAGTAATCTAGTGAAGTGCAACAGCTTCCATTCACTCAGGAACAACGTAGGCAGATCATGGCAATCATGCATCCCTCACATGAAATACAGCCATAGCCTTCAGTTGCTCAAGTGATTGGGCCTTTCACCCACAGTGCGGGATCTTTTTCTGCAGATCATCTCTTCTCCACAATGACAGGTATTTCTTCTTGCTCATCTGCTGTTTGCACTCAAGGCAGAAAGCAAATTGGCCTACATGGATTATTGACACCAAAGTTGTAACGACTTGCCTATTTTACCATAATTATATATTTTTTTCCTTCCATAATAATATCTAATATAGTAATCTTGACAAATCATAGTCAACCTGAACCATTAGGTACCAGGGATATACCTGAAATACAACACTGATACCTAAGCTGTGAAAAACATAAAATCATAAACATATCAAATCATCCAACCAACACAATACCAGAGTTTTACTAAAACTGTTATATACATACATACATCCCAAAATAACCCAAAAGTGTCCTAGGGTCACAACCCAAAAATCCATCAAACCCTAACAAAATGACTTACCCTTTTGACAGGGTAGAACAGTCGACCTCTAACGTTGCGGAGCTCTATCCGCTCTTCTATCTGGAGCTCATGAAATATTGATATAGTTGGGATGAGACACCTCTCAGTAAGGAAAATAAACTAATATCAGTGTGTGACAACATGAGTATTTTCGCATTATACATATAACGATACATAAAACATAATTGACAAAACCGTCAGTATCATATCTAGATAAAACATAATTTATTATAACATGGTATAACATATTGAGTTTCTATACATGAAATATTCATATATATAACTGTACATGAAATAACATCCTGGATGGATAGCTAGTTGGTGTCATGTCTTGCCCCCATATGACTAGGTTGTGTAGCCCGAAGGCGGGACCTAGCAATGGCTGGCCGACCACGCTATATCAATATAAGTCTGTAAGTACGATGGGTCTGTCCCTCCTGGTCTGGATGCCAGAGGAATGCCTGCATTACCATAAAACCACATCGATTGTCGATCTCCCACTGCCCCTTACGACAAGTGGTAGCACTAACATATACATGATTGTACTCATATAGCTATGGTACCGTGCTTCGTGAAAGCTTAAACCAAACCATCCAAGTTTTGATAACATATAGTATATTTCCAAATAATGATACATGGTTATTTCATAATAATATTTGTTATGATATTATTTTCATAAAATTTTGCATAACATATCATATAAAATTTACGACCCTTACATCGGCATTTTGTATCTTGTAAATCACGGACCTTACGCCAACATAACATGTCATATGAAACTCACGGCCCTTACGCCGGAATATCATATAAAACCACGGCCCTTACGACGGCATATCATATAAAACTTCGGCCCTTATGTCGACATATCATATAAAATTCATAATTTGAAATCCCTGTACCATTTTAATATCTTCCTGGAAAACCGTAATAGCATGTTTATTCTGAAAACATAATATTCTGATATTACATAAATTCATAGAATTTCATACTCATACCACACAAAAGTGAATATTGTTCCATTCATAAAATTTACACAAAATCATAATCCTGCTTAACTGTGTTAAAATTCTTTTCCTGTTAACAGTAGTATTTCCAAACTCGATTCTATAACATACATAATTTCCTTGAAAATAAAAACTGAATATTAATAAATAATTTCACGGAAATACTGATTTAATTTATCCCCTTACCTGACTTATAGAAAAGCCCACAAATTACTCCAAAATTACACCCGTGTGTCCTCCAGCTCAACACCTTGAAATTGTATTTTCCCCAACAAAACTTCACTATAAACCCATCTATTATCTTTTCTTAACCCAGAAATACCAAATATCTTAATAAATACTAAAATAATTACTTATCCAAATTTTGGGATGGTGCTCAAGTTAGCCCAACCAATGAATCACTCCAGCAGATTTGTAGAGAATCTTCCCAAGAGTAATGTGGCGGCTTCAAATCGTCGAACTGGCGAGAGACGGAGCCGGAATCGAGGAGAGAAGGAGAGGGGGACGTAGGAGAGAGAGAGAGGGTTTTCTGTAAAAATTTTCCACAGAAAATGAGTTCTTGAGCTTAGATAGAAAGTTTGTCCACGTGGCCTCGTCGACGAGTCACATTTCCTCGTCAACAAGTTAAGGGAGCTCGTCGACAAACACCTTCTCTTTGTCGACAAGTTTCAAAGTCCGGAAGCAGTCCTTTCGTTAACTTATCGTTGACGTGACGCATGTCCCCGTTGAAGAGCACTTCTTCACTCATCGACGAGACCCTACTGAAATTCCTTAAGAAAAATTCTTTTTTTTCTCATTCTTTGATTATTTAAATATTATAATTTTTCGGGTCTCTACAATAGCCACTGATCATATGGTAAATTCTGTCCATTCTCTCACTACTATAACAACTTCCATTAATACATCTGTGAAATTGCCTACTGGTGCTCTTATTCTAGTCACACACATTGGGATTATTCGCATAACACTTAACTTGTTGTTCACTAATGTTCTTGTTGTTCCTTATTTTGCCTACAACCTAATCTCAGCCAACAAACTTCTAAAATCCATTTCCTGCTGCATTATTTTTCAAGGCAAATTTTGCTTTATACGGGACCTATAGACATGGAGGATGATTAGATTGGGTGAAGAGAGGGCAGGTCTCTATCATCTCCTCAATAAGCATTCGGCTATGCCAGTCTCCAATACAACTTTCAATAAGAGTAGCCTACTCACTGTATCTACTTCATTGTTTGTCAATGCTTCTAATTTTGATGTATGGCATTATAGATTAGGACATCCATCCAAGCCTAGACTAGATTTGCTGCATAAATCTGTCCCTGAAATAAAGAATCAAATTCTAGTCATTGTAATATATGTCCTCTTGCTAAACAGCAGAGGTTGTCATTCCCAAACAGCAATAATAAATGTTCAATAGCTTTTCAACTTGTGCATTGTGATACCTGGGGACCTTTCTCTACTAAATTAATTGATGGTGCAAGGTATTTTCCGACCATTGTAGATGATCATACCCGATGCACTTGGCTATACCGAATGCAGTCTAAGGCACAAGCCAGTTATTACTTGCAATCTTTTGTCTCTTTTGTTGAAACTCAGTTTCATATTACTACACAAGCCATATGTACTGATAATGGTGCAGAATTCCACATGCCTAATTTTTTTATTTCCAAAGGCATTGCTCATAAAAAATCTTGTGTTCATAAACCACAACAGAATGGTGTCGTTGAATGAAAGCATCAACACATCCTTGCCGTGGCTAGATCTCTTCGATTTCATTCCAACTTACCTCTTCATTTTTGGGGTGAGTGTGTTTTAATTGCGGTTTACCTCATTAATATGTTACCTACTCCAATTCTCAATGGCAAATCTCCTTTTGAGATGTTGTTCTATAAAATTCCTAGTTACTCTCATCTTAGAGTTTTCGGTTGCCTTTGTTTTGCATCTACTATTTCACATGGTAGAACCAAATTCGACCCTAGAGCAAAGTCCTGCATATTTGTAGGTTATCCTCATTCTGTAAAGGGCTATAAACTATATGATCGACACACTCAAAAGATATTCATAGATCGAGATGTGTTCCATAAGCATGTTTTTCCCTTTTAGAAATTTTCACATAATCATTCCTCTAGTATTCCTCATCCCATTCTACCAAGTTGTGTGAATTTTCCACCCTCTTCAACTCCCATTATTAGTTCAAATCCATCCACCTCTGACCTATCTTCCCACAGTCCAAATATTACACCAGATCCGATTGAAGCTTCTGTTGATTCTCCAAGTGACTCCAATACTTCCATTCCCTCTGTTCCTTTGAGAAGGACTTCAAGACAAATTCAATCTCCTTCTTACCTCTAGGATTATCACTGTTCTCTGCCTTCTCTGACAAATCAGTCCAACTTTACCACTGTTGCAAGTCCAGGTTGTCCTCATGACATTTCTCCCTACACATCCACTTCCAATCTTTCTCTTGCCCATCAAGCTTTTGTGTCCTCGATACCAACCTCGTTGAACCTAAATCTTATAAGGAGGCAGCTCTTCATCCTGGATGGAGAAAAGCTATGGTTGTTGAAATCAAGGCCTTAGAAGACAATCACACATGGATCTTGACTAAATTGCCTCCTGGGAAAGTTGTCATTGATAATAAATGGGTTTACAAGATTAAGTTCAAATCTGATGGCACTGTTGAGAGGCCCAAAGCTCAGCTTGTGGCCAAAGGTTTCACATAGTAAGCAGGCTTGGATTATACCGAGACTTTTAGTCCTGTTGCTAAGCTGGTTAGTGTCCGATGCATCTTATCCATTGATGTTATCAAAGGTTGGCACCTCCATCAATTAGATGTCAATAATGTCTTCCTTCATGGAGACCTTCATAAGGAAGTTCATATGTGCGTGCCTCCCGGATTTGCTAGCAAGGGGAAGAATATTGTATGTAAGCTAAACAAGTCACTTTATGGGCTCAAGCAAGCATCACAACAATGGTACTCAAAATTATCCACTTCTTTGACAAAATTAGGTTACAAACAGTCACTTGCAGACTATTCCCTCTTCACAGAGGATAATGGTGAGTCATACACTGCTATCATAGTATATGTAGATGATGTGATTTTGGCAGGGAATGATTTACAGGAGTTTAAGGATCTAACACACTTCCTACATGAGAAGTTTAAAATTAAAGATCTAGGATAATTGAAGTACTTCTTGGGGATAGAGGTAGCAAGGTCTAAAAGAGGCATTTCCATCTGTCAAAGGAAATATGCCTTAGACATCCTTAACGATTCAGGTTATATAGGCTCTAAGGCAGTCAAATTTCCTATGGAGCAAAACCTAAAATTGACTACAAAAGAAGGGGATTACTTGAAGATCCCACTACCTATAGAAGATTAATTGGGAGAATGTTGTACCTAACTATTACAAGGCCAGATCTATCCTATGCAATTCAGGTTCTAAGTCAATTCATGGACAAGCCAAGGGTACCTCACTTGATTGCAGCATATCGGGTGCTGAGGTATATCAAGGTTACTCCTGGTCAAGGATTGTTCTTCTCAACTTCTTCAGACATGCATTTGAAGGCTTTTTGTGACTCAGATTGGGCAAGTTGCATAAAGACTAGGAGATTAGTCACGGGTTACTGTGTTTTCCTAGGAAATTCTTTAGTTTCATGGAAATCCAAGAAACAGAAGACAATCTCTAGATCATCTGCAAATCAAAATATAGATCCATGGTCGCTATTGTCTGTGAAATAACTTGGCTGATTTCACTATTGAAGGATTTAAAGATTGAGTATACAAGGTCGACCTTTATTTTTTGTGACAATCAAGCAGCACTACATATAGCTGCTAATCTGATATTCCATGAGAGAACAAAATATATAGAGATAGACAGCCATATAGTTCGGGAGAAATTACAAGCTGGTGTTATCAAAACACTGCAAGTCACTTCACAAAATCAGCTAGCAGACATCTTCACAAAACCTCTAAAATTTCCTTCCTTTGCTTCATTGCTTTCCAAGAGAGGTGTAATTGATGTTCATACTCAATCACATCCATCTTGAGGTGGAGTGTTAAACAGTCAGCTGCCACCTGTAAATATAGTTAGAGAATTAGTTAGTCTTCAAAGAATATTATTGTAATTTAACTATATTTGGTTTGTTATTTTATCTGTTCAATTTGTTAGTTCTTGTGTAGTACAGCTTAAGCTATATATATACTTATTGATGTAATAATTTTAATAATTAATGAGATTTAGAATTTTCACTCTCTACGTCTAGTTGTTTCCTCACAAAGTTATTTTGATTCATGAAATAGAATAAGATGAGAATCATATAGTTGTTATACATAAATAAAATAATTTTTTTAAAAATAACTATACAAACATTCATTTTATTCCAATATAAAATAACATAAGAATAGACATTTAACTCTTAGTTTGCACGGCATTAACTTTCACATATTTATTAGCCTTAAAATAGAAATTACCTTATTTTGTAAATTATGTTCTTGTACACGCAAAATATTTCATTTTTACCTTATTTCATTTCACGAATCAAATAAAACATTACTTTTCAAACTAGCTTCTAAATAAATTTCATGCACACCTAAAATTATATAGCATTTTTAATGAATTCCTATGCATGAATATTTGTCCTACACATTAAAATTTTAAGATTTTTTAAAAAGATTTAAAGGTGTGAATTTAATTAAAATTGTCTATACTTTTATATTAACGCTTGTTAAAACTCATAATATTTCAATTGAAATTAAGAATTGGTACTTACAAAATTTTGTCAAACTAAACTATTTCGTCCTTAATGGCACGTCCATGTGAGATCAAAAGCCACTTCGTTTTACTATTTTCGACTAGGTCTTAAGCCCCACCAAGGCTCGTGAAAACCAAAGTTGAAATTGTACCATGCGCAGATCTTGTAACTCTTACGAATATCAATCAATTGCATGCCCCCAGGGCATGGGTGCGGAGGAAAGACACGCGCACTCCAGTGGGGGGGATCGTGTGTTCGATCCCCAGTTGACACGCTCAGTTCTGGCGGCCTAGCTTTGCCAAGGATCGTTCCTGACACGTGTCCTAGGATTGGTTTTGACGAATGGCTAACCTGCGCGTGGATACCGTAAATGCATCCGATAAACCTAGCTGGCGAATCAGGGGTGAAGGCCGCCGACCCGTGAGTTTGGTGTTGCATTGGGGGGTCTGAAGAATGGCACGTCGATGACTGGAGTTCTCACGACAATCCAAAAAAAAAACAGAGAAATAGGATCTGGGATTTCTTGCCTTTCTCCCCCATGTAACTTAACAAGGTTATTATAGTAGTTGGCATCTTTCAAGATTGATGGTTTCGTGGCCACTGAGCTAATTTTTGGACCCATGTTTTGCAGGGAAAGCATTGGATATGAACCAGAGCTCATCCCTTGTGAGATGGGGTTAACATATCCATTTGCCAATCCTGGTGAAAAAGCCACACCAGGACCAGAGCTGGGCAAGGGGTCCAGCTAATTTGCCTGCTTTGATCTGGATATGGGAGTTGCTTCTGTACTGGTAGGTACTTGTAGCTGGGGAAGCATCTTTGGTGGTGGCAGAGAGGAAACCATTTTGGGTTTTAGGCTTGGCAATGCTATATCTGGCTTTGATTGAGGCATGGATGTTGTCCCCGTATAGGCAGGTGCTTCTTCGGGAACCATCGCAGTTGAAGAGGGCTTTGGTCTGGACAATGGTTCTGGTCTGGACAAACAGGATGATGGATTTAGGGGCTTTGATGCAGGCACCGTGGCTGCTTCAGTGTTGGCAGGTGTTTCACAACCGTCCATCAATTTCTCGATCACTTCTGGGTTGCTGAGGATTTTAATAAGCAAGTTGGTGATCACTTCAGGGCTGCTCATTGCTTTTCATGATTGCAGTAAAGGTAGAAGCAGTAATATCAACCTCTGAACGAGGTAATTTCTCAAGTGCAGCTTTTTCATTGGCTAGTGGATTTAAGGCAGGAATGTTGGATTGTGAAGCAATGGGAGTTGAAGATGCCAACGAGCTTTGGGTTAATATTGGGGTGGCAAAATCATGGAAGTGCTGACTGGTGCCGCAAAATAAGGTTGTAGATGTTTTGGGTCATCTTCTCCAATGAAACTGAAGGGCTATATACCAAGAAAATTGTACAAAGTTCAACCCAAGAGCAAAAGAGCCCCAAAGAGATTTTGGGGTTAAGATAAATGTATTACCTGGAAGGAATCGACAAAAGTCGGGGATAAATAGCTTCAAACACTGTCAATTCCCTCAGTCTCTGATCTCTGGCCTCCTTGATTTCTTCACCAGCTGCCACTTGCCAATTTTGACTAAAAAAAAACTATTTTACAGGGAAGGGAAAAACAAGCAATCAAATTTAAAAACCTAACTAAAATTTATACCATAATTATGAGGAAATAGTTGAAACAGAACAATCAGAAAGGAGGCATAAAATCTTTCCCAGCAAATAAGCAACAATTATTCCACAATGCCTAAGTAATTAAATAAGTAAAATAACATACTTTGGGAGGGCATTTCCATTTCATTGGAGGAATGAAAGAAAATATCCCCTTCAACTGGTTTGCATGATGAGACACTTCAAAGCCAGGGAGAAGGTCATCAGAGTCCATGGAGTTTCAATGCAATATCTTGATGACTTTTCTTGAAGATGATCTTGAGCGTCTAGGCCAACTTGTGATGGACAATCATCTGACAGAAACAGCCTTACCTGTTCAAAGCCAGGGCATAGTCTGTTACACCTGGTACTTAATTCATTTCTTGATAACCATATATTAACCACATCAGTTAAAACTCCAGGGAGGAGAACTACCCAATAAAAAAAACAAGGATGATAAACACAAGTTAAAAGCAAAATACAGGGGTATAATATGGCTGATAAGACATGCCATATGTCATGCCACACTGCCACTATCTAGATAGAGATGCCAAAGAAATTCTAAAAGGGAAAATAATCAAAATATGCATATTGCAGGCTTCCACTTAGAGAAGGTCCAAATTCACAATCCCTTGAGGCTTGCAAGCGCCATTGTGTTTTAATACCCAATCGTTAATCTTGATTTACAAAAGGTAAAATCACGAGGCCATGTAAGTTAAAACTGGTTATGCCCCGTCAAAAAAACCATACCACCATCAAATCACTAAAGAAACTAACAATCACTCCATAACAGGAACACTCTAGAAGAATGCAAGGCATAACCTGAACATGTTCAGCAAACTTCAGCACTAGTATCTTATTGGTAAAGAAAAAAAAAATCACCAAAAAGAAGATACAGTATGGATGCATCTAATGTTTTTTAATTATCCTGTATACGACTCTGGAAATACACAATCAAAATTTGTATCACAAATCAAAAACACAGCCAGTGACAACTGAAACTTGTAATGGCTACAACAGCACTATGACAAAAAAAAAAAAAGGTTTTCCAATAATACATGAAAGGGACCACGCTGGCTGCTTATCATTCCCAGTCATCACCACTTTGCTAGCAGGTACCCACCTCAATTCAGCATGCAATAGTTGTTAGGTATTCCGTAGCCCACCTGTGTTGAAGCTCCAGTCTAGATGTTCTTGTATTCTCATGACTCTTTATTTTGGAAAATGGATGCAGTCCATGCATTGCAGGTTGAGATTGGGGAGTTGAAAGGAAGCCTGACTGAGGTGATTAGTAACTGCAATGCATTGTGCAATAGAATTTTCATAGAAGGGCCTGAACCTCTTCGATCATCTATAGAGCCATTTGCAGCAGCTACTGGTAATGTAGAAACCAATAATGGCTCATCATCCTTGCAGATAATTTCAAATTGAAGCCAACTTCTCCTGGAAAAAAAAAAGTCAAACTAGTTTCGTTTGATATACTTTTGTCTTTTGTTTCTTTTCATGAATATGATTTGGAATGCAACCAAATATCATGGTGCTAATTTGGTATGCTGGAATGAAATGGAATTGAATTTATTAATTGATTCATTATGTTTCTTACTCAAATTTTCATTCTATTTTTTATATTTCTATTCCATCTGCAAATCAAATATTTTCTGTATAATTTGTTTTAATCTGATGAGATGACATGGTTACTGTACTCATGGTTTGACCCTTCCTGACCATGTGATGAGCTCATGGAAGTAATGTAAAATCTTTGGCCAAGTGGATAACTTGGAAGTTCTCAAGAAAAATAAAAGAAATTATGGAAGGATTGATTTTTCATCTTTAGATATTGAGAAAAATACTCAGCCAATGAATAATTTATATACGTGTGTGCATATATATATATATATATATATCATTGATTATTGGAATGACATCCTGAGCATGTTAACAAGTAATCCAGGAATTACAACAAATTAAACTAAGTCACACTGGGGGTAATCAGGAGTTCTCTTATTGCAAATTCCATCAAGTGAGTGGGATTTATAGATGACCCCAACAGAGACAAATTTGCTAATTAATTATGATTCAACTGTAATAAGAGTTCAGTTGATAAGAGTTTTAAAATACAATATGAAAAAAAAAAAAAGAATCCATAAATTCACTGAGAAATGGGAATACCTCTGAATTCTATTTCATTTGCACTACAATAAGTAGAAGGACAAAAAAAAAAAACTGAGTCAAAACATTGCATTACCATACCCAGTTGCAGCCCAAGTTCCAAGCAAGGTCTTTTCTTGAGCAGTTCACCTTCCCAATATCTCTATTATAGAAATAAAGGACTTCTATAAAGAGTAATGAAACAGAGTATGGCAGCAGCAGATAAAGACTTGAGCAAGAGAAAGAAAACTTTTCTATTATTTTCCTCAACTACATTACAAACTGAAGCCTCTGTATACATAGCCAGAGGAAGAAGACGAAAAGAAAAAACAGAAGTAAAGAGAAACAGAAAACAGAAAAAACAGAAAAAGAACAACTAACAAAACTAAACTAACTGTTGCATTGTGCTGTAATAGTCTCCCTCAAGATGATGTGTAGATATTATGCACATTCATCTTGGATAAAAGTACTGCAAAAGCTTGATAACCTAAAGGCTTGGTCATTAAATCTGCAATCTGATGAGCAGAAAATACATATAAAGTGGTAATAAGACCCTCTTGTAATTTCTCACGAACCAAATGACAATTGATTTCAATATGTTTAGTACGCTCATGATAGACTGAATTGGCTGCTATGTGAAGGGCTGCTTGGTTATCACAAAATAAGAGAGCTGGTTGAGGATGGGAGTGATGCAAGTCAGCAAGTATAGCTTTGATCCAAATAATCTCACAGACTGTGAATGCCATTGATCTATATTCAGCTTCTGCCGAAGAACGGGAGATGGTTTCTTGCTTTTTAGACTTCCATGATACAAGAGAATCCCCAATGAAAACACAATATCCGCTGATAAATCTGTGAGTATCCAAACAGCTAGCCCAATCTGAATCTGAAAAAGCTTTGATATGAACCTTTGATGAAGATGGAAAAAATAATCCTTGGCCAGGAGCAGATTTGAGATATCGCAAGATTCACATAGTAGCTTGTAAATGGGGGAATGCGAGGGGTATCTAAAAATTGACTAAGATGATGCACAGCAAAGGTAATGTCAGGTATGGTGTGAGTCAAGTACAATAACCTACCAATAAGTCTTCTGTAAGCTGAAACATCATCTACCAAGTCACCAATATCTTTAGATAATTTTGTATGAGGATCCATAGGAAATAAAACTGATTTAGCAGCAAGCAATCCAGAATCTGAAATAAGCTCCAAACAATATTTTCTTTGAGATAAAGATATGCCCTTGTTTGATCGAGCTATCTCCATACCAAAAAAAAATTTCTCAAGCCCCAAATCCTTCAACTTAAACTCAGCACTTAGTGATCTTTTAACATGTTCAAGAGCAGCTAAATCACTGATAGCTAGGAGTATATCATCGACATACAGCAACAAGGCAACAAAAGAATTTCCTTCTTTCTTAGTGAACAATGAATAATCAGCCTTTAATTGTGAAAATCCCATTGTAAACAACACAGAAGTAAATTTGGAATTCCACTGCCTTGAAGCTTGCTTCAAGCCATATAAAGATTTTTGCAATTTACACTCTTTTGTCCCCTTTGCTAAAACCTAGAGGTGGCTTCATAAAAACTTCCTCATCTAATTCTCCATACAGAAATGCATTATTAACATCGAGATGAAAGATATGCCAATTATGTATCGCAGCAAGTGATAAGATACACCTGACAGTAACCATCTTTGCAACAGGTGAGAAAGTCTCAAAAAAATTTAAGCCTTCCAATTGTGTATGATCTTTAGCAACAAGTCGTGCCTTGTGTCTCTCTATTGAACCATCAGAATTGTATTTTGTTTTATAAACCCACTCACACCCTATAGGAGTTTTATTAGGTGGTAGTGTGATGAGAACCCAGGTGTCATTCATTTCTAATGCAGATAATTCTGCAGACATAGCATCTCTCCAATGAGCATTCTGGACAGCTTGGTGATAAAATAAAGGTTCAAAATCAGAAGAAATAGCAATTGAAAATGCTCTATGTGATTCAAATAATCTAGAGTAAGAAAGAACTTCAGAAATACTATGTTTAGTACCTGAAATAGTAGCAGGATCCCTGGGAGATGATTGAGAATTAGAAGTAGCTAAGTTGCAATGATAGGATTGCAAATAACCAGGCATTTTGTGTTGTCGAGTTTATTTTCGCAAAGGTGGAAATTGATTTGCATCATGTAAAGGTACATCTGTATTAGAAGAAACAAGAGGAACAGGAGGAGGAATTGCTGATGACAATGGTTCAGGAAGGATTATATGCTCATTATAATCTGAAACTGGCTTAGGAAGAACTAGAATAGAACTTTTTGAAGTGGTATTTGACTGAGATGAATTGTCATGTCTAGAAGTCCTATTGAAATCAGAGGAAAAAGGAAATATAGATTCATGAAATATGACATCTCGAGAAACAAAAAATGTTTTCTATTCCAATTCATAAAGTTTGTAGCCTTTTATACCAGATGGATATCCTATAAACATACAATGTCTTGCTCTTGAAGAAAATTTTGATTTGGATTAGGTAAGGGTTGATGCATAACACAAACATCCAAAAACTTTTAAATATTTATATGCTGGAACTAAATTATACAAAACTTCATGTGGAGATTTGTTATTCAAAATTAAATATGGAAGTCTATTAATAAGATATGTTGCAGTAAGGATGCACTCTCCCCAGAAAATCAAAGGTATGTTTGATTGAAATTTTAACGATCTTGCTACATTTAAAAGATGTTGGTGCTTTCTCTCAAATATAGAATTTTGTTGAGGTGTTTCTACACATGATACTTGATGCAAGATTCCTTTTGAATTAAAAAAAATTTATCATGTTGAACTCTACCATTAACAGATCTTACACATTTAATTTTTGTCTCAAACTGTGTTTCAACCAGATTGTAAAAAGCAATAAAATATTTTGAACTTCAGATTCTTTTTCATTAAGTAGGTCCAAGTAAATCTAGAATGGTTATCCACTAAGGTAAGAAAATATCTAGAGTCATTATGAGTTGGAACAGAAAATGGTCCCCATATATCAGCATGAACAAGATTGAAAGAAAAACTTTTATCATATGAATGAATCTCAAAAGGAAGTCTTTTCTGTTTAGCCAAAGGATAAACTGTACAATGATCATCAGGTTTGTCTGAAAAACTAATATCTGATACATTTTTTGAAAGAAAATTCAATCGGGACATAGAAGAATGTCCTAATCTACTATGCCAAATTTTCGAGTTTATGAAATAGTTCACAATATTGGATGTTGGTGAAAACTCAACAAAATGAGCAGCCGAGTGTTGCAAGATGTATAACCCAGCAGATTTTTTAGCAATCCTAATCATCCTCCAGGGGGTAAATTCCTAAATGAAATAAACATCAAGTAAGAAAATAAAAATACATTTATGAGATGAAGTAAGCTTACTAACCGAAAGCAAATTATATGAGAAAGATGGTACACAAAGTACATCTTTGAGAGTTAAGCTTTCAGACAATTTAACTGTGTCAAGATGAGTAACTGGGACAATGTTTCCATTTGGAAGCATAACAGTAGTGGAATGAACAATATAATTTGTAGCACCAGTGTCTACAATCCAATGATGCTGAGATGTTGATGAAGACGCTGAACAACTCGAAGAAAAACTTGAATGTATCATACCTTGGGTATTCTGTGGAGGAGTGGTAGAAACAACATTGGCTGTTTGATGACTGATAGTTTTATCAGGTTGTGAGTGGATTAGAGCTAATAATTTCTGACACCTCTTAAGAGAAAGGCAAGTTATTATAAGATTCAAAGGTTGTATCAAGAGGATGACTTGTAACTTGATTAGCATGAAGACTTTCCCTTTTGTCGAGAATTACTGAATTTAAAACCTAGAGGATAGCCATGTATTTTATAGCATTTATCAACTGTGTGATTATTCAATCCACAATGAGTGCAAAACAATTTGACTCTCCTTTGCTGCTAAATTCCAGAAGTAAATTTGTGGCCTGAAAAATTTGATTCTGGTGTTTTACTCATAAGAGCAATTGTGTCAATTACCCCAAGTTTGCAGATTTCTCAATGTTTCTCTTCTTGGAACATTCAAGAAAAAACTTTGTTTATTTCTAGTAGAGGTTCCATCATCAGAATCTGCCCTCTAATATGAAAAAAACCTTCATTTAATCCCATCAAGAATTGAATGACATGCTGTTTATCTTGATATTTCAAGAATTCCCGAATGGCATCATAAGTGCATGTTCTTAGTACACCACAAGAACAAGTGGGAATTTGATTATAATTAGCCAATTCATCCCATAAAGACTTAAATTTTGTATAATAATCTCTTACTGACATATTTTCTTGAACTAACATTGATAAATCTTTCTAAAGTTGAAAAATTCTTGGTCCATTTCCTTGTGTGAACCTATTCTTGAGATCTTGCCACATATCCTTGCCAGTGTGGGACCAAATGATGCTGGTCCCAATTTCTCCTGACAATGAGTTGAAGATCCAAAAAGATACCATATTATTGCATCTTTCCCACAGAGCATTTGAAGCATCTGTTAAAACTAGACGAACGATTGTTCCATTCACAAACGAATCTTATTCTTTGCCTTCAAAGCCATCATCATAGATCTACTCCATGTATGGTAATTTTCCCCAGTAAGGACATTTGAAACCAACATTGTACCTAGTGAATCACCACTCTGTAAGTGGTATGGATTGTTTTCTTCATTCGTATTATTCATTAAAATAGAGGAAGTAGACATGGCAGTGATCCTACACAGCTTTAAAGCTCTGATACCATGAAACAGAGCATGGCAGCAGCAGATAAAGACTTGAGCAAGAGAAAGAAAACTTTTCTATTATTTTCCTCAACTACATTACAGACTGAAGCCTCTGTATATATAGCCAGAGGAAGAAGATGAAAGGAAAAAAGTAAAGAGAACAAACAGAAAAAACAGAAAAAGAACAACTAACAAAACTAAACTAAACTAACTGCTGCATTGTGCTGTAATAAGTAATAAAAACTCAACAGCAATATTTTCCCCTTGGCTTCATAAATTCATCAGCAGAGAATTGAATGAATGGATTAAAAGAAACTCAAACGCCCCGTAATTTAATTTAATAAAAAAAACTTTAAAAAACGAAGAAGAAGAAGAAGAAGAAGAAGAACACAACAGTAAGATTCACCTTCTGAATCAAAACATTCAACCTGATCCCATCTTCATCATTGAAGAAGGTTGGTACGATCCGAACCAAATTATCAGATACGAGAAACAAATCGCTCAAATCACTCACTCATGGTTGTTGCTGAGCGTCCATGAACCCAGCATCAACCAAAACCTTCTCCCTCTTCGCCAGTTCAATATCTTCATCCACCATCATCTTCACTAGCTTTTCAAATCCCACCTTGGGTTTCCAGCCAAGAACCCTTCTCGTCTTGCTCGAATCCCCCTTGAGATTATCCACCTCCGCCGGCCTGAAATACCGCTTGTCGATTGCCACATGATCCTTCCAATTCAATCCGACGTACCCAAACGCCGCCTCCAAGAACTCCTGCACCGTGTGCGACTCCTCCGTCGCCACCACGTAGTCGTCCGGCGTCTCCTGCTGCAGCATCAACCACATTGCCTCCACATAATCTCCCGCGAAACCCCAGTCCCGCGACGCCTGTAAGTTCCCCAAGTACAGCTTGCTCTGCAACCCGATCTTGATCCGACCCACGGCCCGAGTGATCTTCCGCGTCACGAAGTTCTCCCCGCGCCGGGGCGATTCGTGGTTGAAGAGGATTCCGTTGCAGGCGAAGATCCCGTACGCTTCGCGGTAATTGACGGTGTACCAGTGGGCAGCGCATTTAGCGGCGGCGTAGGGGGAGCGGGGGTGGAAGGGGGAGGATTCGGACTGGGGAGGGGGAGTAGACCCGAACATTTCGGATGACCCTGCCTGGTAGTAGCGGATGTGGGAGCGGCCGGTGGCGGCGATGTGGGAGCGGACGGCCTCCAGGAGGCGGAGGGCGCCGGTGGCGACGACGTCGGCGGTGTAGTCGGGGATCTCGAAGGAGACGGCGACGTGGGACTGGGCGGCGAGGTTGTAGATCTCGTCAGGGTGGAGACTGTCGAGCCAGCGGCGGAGGGAGGAGGCGTCGGTGAGGTCAGCGTAATGGAGCTTCATGCGGGCTTTGTGGGCGTTGTGGGGGTCGATGTAGATGTGATTGATCCGCTGGGTGTTGAAATTGGAGGACCGCCGGATTAGGCCGTGAACGGCGTACCCCTTGTTCAGCAGGAACTCCGTCAAGTAGGATCCGTCCTGTCCCGTGATGCCGGTGATCAAGGCCACCCTGCGCTCGGGCGGTACTGGGGCATCCCCGTCACCGGCCGGAGTTCCGGATCCGGATCTAGGAGTGTCGTTTGACGCCGCCATTGGAAGGAGACACAGGGTGGAAGAGAAAGGGGGAATGGGAATGCGTGTGATTGGTACTGGGCGATGAATTTGTGAAAAAAATTAGAGGTAGCTTTAAAGCCCTTTTCGTTTTTAATTTTTGACTTTAAAACAAAAATTGAAAAAGCTTGGTGTAAGTACGTGAGAAATTAAATAATATTAATTTCTTAGACACAGTTACTAATAGTAAAAGCATGTCAGAAAACGTGTAGATACAGAGAAGAGTACCATCTCATCAGATTAAAACGCAGAAAATATTTGATTTGCACATTGAATGGAAATAGAAAAATAGAATGAAAATTTGAGTAAGAAACATAATGAAATCAATGAATAAATTCAATTCCATTTCATTCCAGCATGCCAAAATAGCACCATGATATTTGGTTACATTCCCAAACATGTTCATGAAAAGAAACAAAAAGCAAAAGTAAATCAAACAAAACTAGTTTGATTTGTCTTCCAGGAGAAGTTGGCTTCAATTTGAAACTCTCTGCAAGGATGATGAGCTATTACTGGTTTCTACATTACCTGGCTCTATAGATCAACGAAGAGGTTCAGGCCCTTCTATGGAAATTCTATTGCACAATGCACTGCAATTAGTAATCACCTCAGTCGGCCTTCCTTTCAACTTCCCAATCTCAACCGGCAATGCATGGACTGCATCCATTTTCCAAAATTAAAGAGTCATGAGAACACAAGAGCAAAGGGAACTTTGGCTGCAGAGTAAAAATCACATTTGATCTAGATTCCTTGTTATCATCTAAACTGCCGCACCAAACATTCTCGAATGAAAACAATAGTTAATGTCAACTGCATGCCTAGCAAATTTGTGTTGTTGTTCACGAGTCGCAACCCAAACTTTCATCAAAATTAGGATTCAGGCCTTCTGTGACTCTGGTCAATTACCAGAATTTGGAAGCTGCGCTTATTTTCACTTGGAGAGATACTAAATGAAAAAAACAGACCGCCTTCTGATAGATGCTGCGAAGTTGTTTTCATTGCTGAGACGGAGTAATTAAATCGCTGAAGAAGTTTAACTGCCAAAGCATCAGCAACTTCTATCTTGTTTTCAATCTCATCCTGCAGCAACAACAAAAGCAGTGCACAGGGTGTAAATATTTAAGTTTTATGACCAAGACATGGATGGTGATACAACTTGTTTTTTTCTTAATATGTGGGTAGTAATACAAGTAAAATTTCCTGAATAAAAAGTAAATGATTGACGACCCTTACTATGAACAAGACAAGCTTCTTAATACCTTTGGGCGCTGGCTCAGATGGCAAGGGCGGATCCGAACGTGCCTGTGACCCAGGTAGGTGTCCCGGGTTCGATTCCTGCCTCTTGTACCATAATCCTATGCACTAATTGAATGGCATTGTAGGACATGCCCAATTGCCCATAGCCCACACAGTCTATTTTTACATTAGCAATGTATAAGTTCCCCCTTCAAATATGATCCTACAACTACATATGGATCCAAACAAAAGCCATTCAATGATTGCTGGAGGCGGATTCCACGACCTCCACTGCTATTGCACCTAGCTTGTCTAAGCACAGTAGATGTGAAATGGACTGATTTGGGCTAAAACCAATTGAAATCCAACTGAAATTCCAAACTATAAAACTAGGGACAACAAATAATTAATTACCATGTAATGTACTACAAGATCTTCAGATAAAGGTATGCTATATGCAGAGGAACTTTCTTTATAGAGATTTGTTGTCATGTACAAAAGCATGGAATTGTTTAGTACTAATGAAATCACAAGGCACCTCTTTTGAGTCAAACGACAAAGGATGTTTGTATAATTTTCTCTTCTATATTTTGATTTAAAGTCAACATATTTGCCCTTTTTCTTATATGTTTGTCTTTTATTCTCATCTATTATAGATTGATGTATTTTATGGTTCAAATTTTTTTTTTTAAATTAGTTTTGAGATATCTATAATACAATTTTTGACTACAAAGTCTTTCGTGAGCTTTCTATGTGTTCATGTTAGTAGTTTTGGTCTAAGCATATTATGTCATTGTCAAAACTATTCAAAGACCCATCCAATCCACTCATGCCAAACCAACCCCACCTATATAAATGGTTTCAAACTTCGTGTAGGTCAAGTGGCGAATTCAATTTTTGTATCATTTGAATACATGGATCAACTAACAGGTTGAGTGTGCAACCCACCCAACCCAACCCAAATCGATTGTAAATGACATAAATATATAATAGGACCTTAATGCACATTAAGCGAGTTGATACTTTGTTTATTAATATATATATATATATATATATATATGTGAGAAATCAAACATATACTTAGCTTAAATGACAATTTGACACCATTCAAGGTAACATATCTTAGCATGTTTTACAAAAATTTTAACCTCTCATGTTCCTTTGTATTATTTTTTTCTTTTTCTTCCTTTTTAAAAAAGCTGAACCTCCAAAACTTGACATAACCCACCAATAACCAAATCAACCCAAACTAAATTAAACCATAATTAATGATTTGACTTAGGGTTGGATTTTGACGAAATCGACAATGTTGGGTTTAGTAGGAATTTTGGGGCCAATTCAAACTAACCTAATACATGAACACCCCTAGCCGTTGGAAGCATGCATTTCTTCCTTTTTGTCCAATTGCAAAGGGTTCGACCTTATGCTATTTGTTTTCTTCCTCTTTTTGCTTAGTCAAATAGGTCAAGCTTGAGCTGCCCCGATGGGTAGAAGTTTCCTTTGCCAATAATGAGTATGAGCCCAAATACAATTTCTAGGTATGTTCGCTTCTTTTTTTCTTTTTTTTAACCAAATTAGTTTGCTATGTAACCATTTCAACTTCCTCCATGTTGATGTTTGGCTTCTCTCCCTCCAAATTTGAGCTCTATTTAACACTCCCCTATCCAAAATGCAAGGTAAAAGTATAATCATGTCCTTCCTTTTCCTTGAAATGGAATGGGTTCATCGTCCTCCATGATGACTTTCACTTATTTACCTTTGTGATAGTCATTTTTTGACCCAACTCTTAATGACCTAATTGAAGCATTTGACTTATAAAAGAAAGAGAATGATACTTACTATTGGGTTTACCTATACCCCTTTTACATATGAGACTACACGTCACAATAAAACTACAAGGTACCTAATAATTTAAGGAAAAATTACTTAAATAATTATATTGTTACAAAATATTTTCTATATATATTTCAAGATTATTACATAGCTAAATATATTTTTAACAACTAAAATATAATCTAAAAAATTGACGCAAATTAGACAATTGCTTGAATTGTGGCTTGCTTCTAGGTTTGGTTGAATATGATATTTAATAACATGAATCAAATCAAGAAAATTAGGTAAATTGTTTAGAATAATAGCCAATCAATTAATATAAATTTGTGTTTTTTTATTTATTTAATATTCATATTTTACACACAAAGAACTAATATCCAATGTTATAATTTTAAATTATAGACAATGAATTTTGAAATTTTAGTTTTTTTAACACTATATTTGATAAGTGATTTGAATTTAAAAATATCGAACAATGTTTTATTTGTTTTATGATATGTTTAGTCATCAAATTTTTAAGAAAATTATTTCTAAAAAATATTTTGTAACATTATAATCACTAGGTATTTTTTATAATTTATTAGAAATTTATATATATATATATATATATATATAAGATTTTAAATAATAATAGATTTTTTTTTATATGTTGTGGTCAATTGTTTGATTTAAAGCATTGGACTAGATAGACCAATTTATTAGAGAATCAATTAGGTTTTCATACTGCTCAATTAATTTTTCAAGACATTGTGGTGATTAATTTTTTCAATTTAATTTATCAAACTTTTGCCATAATAAAATATCATTGTTATGAGTAACATTAATTTTCTGTACATATGCATAATGGTTGAGTAACAGTCAATTAATGGAAAATTCATTTTGTCAACAAAATTAAAATTCAAGTGATTTTTTGATAGTTCATGAAAACACAAGGGGTGAAGTGTTATTTTTAAAAAACTCAAGGACTGTTACTGAATTTTATCCTAAATACTATACTAATTTATTAAATTATATTTGAATTGGGAGCCTCATTAATATTCTTATGTTAATTATGATAACTATTGCCATATTTTGTCTTCAATAAATTTTATTATCTAATTAATTATTTTATTCAAATAACTTTAAATAAGTTCAAATTATCAAGATTTTGATTAAGAATTTGAAAGAAAGGGAATAAATTAACTACTGTGTTGCAGTGTACCAAATTGAGTTATGTGACTTAAAGAAAGTAGCCTTTAAACTTACCAAAATACTTTGAAAGAGAAATTTTTTGGATACAATTTGAAACTCGCTAATTATAAGATGTTAAAGTAATGTTTACCTTATGTTTGAAAATGCCTTGAATTTGGAGTTATATAAATCCACTCAAATTCATAGGGGTAGGTTGAAATCAGGGTGACCCATGACTTGTCCGTTTAAATCGGGTTCGGGTTTAGTAGACATTTATAAATGGGCCAACTCAAAATCAACCCGTTTAATTAACGGGTTAAGCGGGTTTGGGTTGGTTACCCGTCGGGTGACCCATTTAATTTTGTATATATATTAATTAAAGAGATGTACTTTTTTCTACATTTTATGTTTTTTGTTAAGTTATTAATAAATAAAATAAAAGAGTGCTATTTTTTATATATAAAAAAATATGTCACTTTATATGAAATATTTTTAAAAATTAAAAATAAATAAATTATATTTTTAAATGAGTTCTTAACAGGTATCCATTAATGACATGTTTATTAAACGGACAGATTTGGGTTTATATGTTAGTCACCCATTAGTAAACAGGTCAATCTGTACCCGAACCCATTTAACCCCTACCCATCCAAAGCCGACTCGCTAACCTGTTTTGTCACCCCTACAAATTCAAATCTAAAGTTTGAAATTTTTGCACCTAAATACAGAATTAGAGTTTATGTCTGCTAAATGGTGCAGGACCCCAACATTAGCGAGGCTTAGACCAAAATATATCTATTATTTGTGTGTGGGTCCTAATGTTAAGATGACATTATAAGATTACGTAGAGGTATTGCTCATTGTAAGTTTTTTCCCTCTAACTTTTAAGTATGAAAATAACGACATATTGTTCGAACCAAATTACGCATTTCAAAAGGAATCTCAACTGAAAACGTGGATGTGAGACTTTTGTCAATAGGGGATCACTCTTGAGTCCGATCAAAATACCACTCAAGTTACTTTATCAAAATACTAAAGTCATGCTTGAAAATTAGAAAAATATAAGAAAAAGTCAAGAAAACTTGACATAAGAAAACATGAAATTTAAGTGCTATTAAAATTTGATTTTTCTTAATTTTTTTATGTTAATTATTAATCAAAATGAGAAGGAAAATCATGTATATTAAGTCAATACATAAAATTAATTTTAAACGTCATTAATATTTAATATTTTTAATTTTTAAAATTTTTTTGATATAAATAATAGAAGAAAAATGAATTCCTTCCTATTATCTATTCCTTTTTCTTCCAAAAAAATATATGCTTTCATCCAAAGGAATTGAAAAACAAATATATAACTAATATGAAGGCCTAGATAGGGAACTATACTAGTATCCTATCCAATTTATTGTAGAAATTTTTGGGATCAATAATTGAACCATAAAAACTAGAAATACCTTTTTTTGTAGATTTCTTGGATAAAGAAAGAGTTTACTTGATCCATTTTTGTATCACTCATTATATATATAATAACTCAAGTATCCATTTCAAATGCATATCCCATTGTTGTTTGCCATCCAACATTGGTAGAATAGTTTCACATTGGTATAAAAAGTTGTTTTGAATTTTTTGTATTATTTGTCTCACATTGGAGAGAAGTGTTTTTTGGACTTAAGGTTGAAGTTATATAAAGAGCTCAACTCTTCATTTGTAAAGCACACCTCGAAGTTGGACTTTGTCAAGAAGTAGTGGATTGATCGTTGGTTCCCGAGAACGTAGGTAATTCTGTACCGAACCTCGTTAAATTTTTGCCTTGTTCTTTTTATTGTTTTATCATTAGTTTTTGCATTGCTTTAGTTTCTTATATATTCAATAGCATTAGATGTAGTATTGGTGTTTGACACAAGTGGGGTGTCCGTTACAACAATTGGTATCAAAGTTAGGTTGAATAGCATCAATACGGAGGTGTTCCTCTATTAGGATCCTTGATTCCACGTTTGATGCCTAAGAAAGACCTTGTCTAAGCGAGTGCTCGGAGACCATTGCGACTCAGTCGCTCCATGGAGGTCGGCCTAATCAAAGTGGAATTTCATAGGATAAAACAAAGTAAACACAGTTGGTATGTACTATTCATCCTAGGTCTTTTGCTTTGTTGGTTGCTATTGAATATATAGAAGATGGAAGAAACTAGTGTAGCAGTAAAAGAAACTCTGTCCACACGAACTCCAACCCCTTCGGCTTCAACATCATCATCGAAGACGATAGCTAATGCTCGGTTTGAGGTGGAGAAATTTCTTGGTACCAATAATTTTGGTATGTGACAAAGTGAGGTGATGGACATCTTGTATCAGTAAGAATTAGATATTGCTTTGGATGATAAACCAGTAGATATGGGTGACAGAGACTGGGAAAAGATCAATCATCAGGCATATGGTACGATTCGTCTATGTCTCGCTAAAAATAAAAAATATTGTGCTATGAGGGAGACATCTGTAAAGAAATTATGGAAGACATTGGAAGATACATTTATGACCAAGATTCTAGAAAATCAGTTCTATTTGAAAAAGAAATTGTTTCGCTTCCAGTATTAATTAGGCATTTCGATTAATGACTACATGAATGCTTTCAATAAAATTTTGACCGATTTGTTAAATTTGGATAAAAATGTGAAAGATGAGGATAAAGTCATATTGTTACTGAATTATCTCCCTGATGATTATGAACATCTGACCACCACTTTATCGTATGGGAAAGATAAAGTTACTTATGATGTTATTTGTATTGCATTGATTAGTACTGAACGCAGAAAGAAGGATCAGAGGGTCCATAAGGAAACAGCAGAAGCACTAACAATAAAGGGACGTTCTCAGAGTTGTATGCCTGGAAGGAGGAGTAAATCTCATAGGAGGATTAAATCTCATGGGAGACCTGCTAAAGATAAATGCACCTTTTGTCGTGAGAGAGGGTGTTGGAAGAAAGATTGCCCTAAATTACAACAGAAGAATAAAGGTAAAGTACATTCTAATGCCAATATAGCCAATGATGATGGAAGTGAGTCAGATTTTTCTCTTGTTGGAACATCTTCGTCACATTATTTTGGTGAGTGGATTTTGGATTCTGATTGTTCCTATCACATGTGTCTCAATAGGGAGTGGTTTTCTAATTTTGAAGAATTAGATGGTCAGATTGTTTTTATGAAAAATGATAATACTTGTAAAACAACTGGAATAGAATCAATACAGTTAAAATGTCAAGATGAAACTATTAAGACCTTGTGTAGAGACCCGGATAATTTTATAATTTAATAATAGGAGGAGGAGAGAAAAGGAGGAAAAATTAAACAATGTCTCATCGACGAATACAGGGGATTCGTCGACGAGCCCACATGAGGGTCTCGTCGACAGGGTTGTGTCTCGTCGATGAGAAGATACCGAAAGGCTATTTTTCAAGTTTTAAATTTCTTCGATGAGGAGTAGGCATTCATCGACGAACTTCCTTCTTGACCTCGTCAACGAAGTGACGTGGCTCGTCGACGAAGATCAGTCTATAAATAGCCTAAACTTGATTTTTCAGCTCCATATCACGCACAAAATCCTCTTTTTCTCTCTCTTTCGTCCCCTTCCCCATTCTCTCTAAGTTTTCGGGTCGGATTCTCACCGGTTCGACGATTTGAGGCCACCACGATGCTCTTGGGAAAGTTCTCTTCAAGTCTACCGGAGCGAATCGTTGGTGTGGCTAGTTTGAAATTCATCCCAATCTCAGGGTAAGACATTTTATTTAGTATTTGTCTTTCTCACAGTTATAAGTAATGTAGTATACGAAGAAATACTGATATTTTGTTCTAAGAGATGTTTTTAGGTTGTTGAGTGGGGAACCTTGCAGGTGTAAGGCCAGAATACAGTAGGGGCTTTTCAGAAATTAGGTAAGGGAAATATGCTACGCTAGAGAGTTTTTAAAATGCATTATAGAAGATTATGTATGTATATTTACAAGCATGTTGATTAGTTTATTTTTCCAGAATATCATGAGTATTATTATTTTAGTGAAATTATAGATATGAAGCATGATATTTGTTGACTCTACGAGTCCACACCTGTTTTGATAATGACAAATCACTTGGTATTTGATCTGTGCATTGAGATTGTGAATAGGAATTATATTAAGCACACACGGAAGGATAACAATTCATGAAAACCATAAAGAATATAGTATCCACAACTTGGCAGATCCATGGAACTCAACGAGTATAGAGTACAAGAATGAAGATACAAGCACCAAGTTTAAGAGCGTCATAGGAATGGGTACCTAGAACACTTGTATTTACATTTTCATATGATTTAATTTGAGGCTCAACATATAACCTAGAATGACTTTAGGACTCATGCATAATATGAACATCATTAGGGAACATTCATGGACTTAGAAATATTTTTAAAACCCTAGAAAATACTTTTATAGAAGAGCCTAGAAAGAGAGCAAAACAGAATTTTAAATTAGAAAAGAAAAATTCAGGAAATGACCACTTTGGTAGCCTAAACTCAACCTCAGTAGCCTGAAGAAATTTCTTCATATGCCTGAAGATTAAGTTCAGTCGCCTGAAGAATTAATGATGAAACATAGAATTTGGCCGAGGCATTTCAGTCCCCTGAACATGGCACTTTAGTAGCCTAAAGTTGTCACTTCAAGAGCCTGAACCCTTATCTTCAATCACCTGACCCTGTGTCCAGGTCATTTTTTCGAAGCTTTAAAGAACTTCAGTCGCCTAGGCTTTCAACCTCAGTTGCTTGAACTTGCTAAAAAACTTAAAATTTTAATTTTTATTAAGAGAACTCGCGAGATAATTTTTGATCCAACGGTTGAGATCTATCTAAAGGCAAGATCACTATATATACTAAATATCTAAACCCTAGTACGTGAGCTAAGATCAACAAGGACAAGAACAACGATAAGATTCAAACACAAGGAGAAGAAAATCAAAGATTGGCAATATGATTGAGCATACTAGCACAGCTTGGGAGATCACACTACTGAAGTTGTGATTGGGATTTCAAGTCTTACGTTACACATTTGAGCTAAACCTACTTTGATCCTCAAAAGGTTTTCTTGTGATTGATATATAAGCTTATTTGATATTGAGATTTGATAAATCATATTTCTTGTTAAGAGTTAGTTGCATAGAGTTCTTCATACATAAACTGATCTACTGGTTGATATTCGTTTTTCAAAGAGTTTGTCATTGCAAAATCCATTTTTGAATATTTGATAAGAGGTTGATCTTGAGTCTGCATATTGTAAATCATTTTTTAAAAGATTGCTACTTGAGAAGAGTTTTAGTTATTGATTAAATACTTTAGGTTCAAGTGAGTTTTTCATTCAAAGACTTGATATTTTTAATATTACAAATCTACTTGATTTAATATCCTTGGTATTCATAAATATATATATATATATATATATATATATATATCGTTGAAGGATATTTTCTGAAAGATATTACATTGGGTTTTTGATCTTTGGAATACATATCATATATATATATATATATACTTGCATATAACAAAGATTGTGTTGCGATTGATTAATTGAAAGAGAGCTTTTTGATTGTGATTGATATAATATTCAAGATAAAGCTTTTGATAAGTTCACAATAGATATATTTGTGCATTTTTACAAAGTGAACTAGAACCCTAATATTCTCCAAACCGTTTAAATATATCTTTACTTTGGAGTTTTTGATAAAAAGGGATTTTTGTGTTGAAGCATATCATTCATAAACGATTATATCGTTACATTCATTTTGAGCTTCAAGTTCATCATATGATTATGTATTAGGAATTTGTATTGTACTCACTAGCTTTGTTAGAAGCAAATTTGAGTGTTTTACAGATTTCATTGTATTCATGGTTTGGGTTGTGAACCGGGTTTGAGGAGAGAGTTGTATCTCTTGTGAGCAGCGGAGTAGAAGGGAGTTGTACCTTTTGTAAGCAGCGGATTATAAGGGAAGCTCCATCCCAATTTAAGGAACAGGGATTATAGTGGAATCCTTGAATGGGTTGCTCAAGGCGAGGACGTAAGCCTGGTTGGCTGAACCTCGCAAAATTGTGTTTGCATTTTCTCTTCCCTTATCTCTTTATTTTCCACACTACATTTCATTATTTGTATTGCATGTGATTATTGAATAACTCTACTCACATTTAATTGGGTAAAAAGAACTCATTAATAAAATAAATTTAATTCAGTCATAAATCCCTGAAATTGATTTGTTAAATATACAAATAGGGATCAGGTGGTAAATAGTTTTAAAGAATTTTAAAATACCCAACTCACCCCCCCTCTTGGGATTACACCTAAATCAACATTTGGTATCAGAGCGGGTTTACATAGACTTAATAGTTTATTTTTAAAAAGATCACATGACACACATCGATATAAATCCATTCGGTGAGGGACACTCATCCACTAAACCACCAATCTTCTGTGGTGTAAATTACACCTATTGGAAACGTAGGATGAGTATATACCTATTAAACGTAGATTGGAAGGTATGGAAAATAGTGACTAGGGGTAATCATGTTCTTATAAAAGTAATTTATAAGATTAATGTACCTAAAACTGAAGATGAGTATACAGAGGAAGACTGGAAATCAGTACAAATCAATGCTACTACCATGAACTTGTTTTTCTATGCATTAGATGTAAATGAATTTAATAGGGTAATGACATGTAACTCTGCCAAAGAAATTTTGGAAAAATTAGAAGTTACATTAGAAGGCACTAAGGAAGTCAAGGATAGTTGGATAGACATGCTCACCAGTGAATATGAAGCATTTAGAATGACTGTTGATGAATCTATTCAATCCATTTACATTAGATTCACACACATCATAAATTCTTTAAATGCACTTGGAAAAACTTACCCTACTTATGAGTTGATCAGAAAAATACTCAAGGGATTACCTTCAGTGTGGGAAGCGAAAGCTATAGCAATAGCAGAAGGGACAAATCTCAAGGAGATGTTAGTTGACGAACGCATTGGATCGCTCATCACCTATGAGCTGGAAACAAATGAGAGGAAGAATGAGTAAAGCAAAGCAAAGAAAGCCACAATGCTTAAGGCAACATCTCACAGCTCCAGTGAAGGAAGTGACTCAGAATCATATGACGACATGGCCTTGCTAACTAAGAAGTTCGTAAAGTCCTTCAAAAAGAATAAGAAGTTCAACAGAAAATTTCGGAACTCAAAATCAGAAAGAGTAGAGTCAAGCATAATGAAAAAGAAGGAAGATCCTCCAACATGCTACAACTGCCGAGAGGTTGGACACATCAAGCTTGAGTGTCCCAAACTAGTGAAAGCCTCAAAGAAAAAGAAGAAGACACCAAAAGTCGGTTGGGATACGCACAGCACAAGCTGTTCAGAATCTGAAACCAATGATGACCAGATTGTCAATTTGTGTCTGATGGCACACGATGATCTTGAGGTACAATTATCATTCTCATCATCTTCATATTATTCTAGTGATTCTGAAAATGAAAATGACAAGATTTCATATGATGAACTGAAACAAGAATACCTATACTCTATTAAACTGCTTGAAAAGAAAACAAAGAAAATTTCTGAGTTGAAAAGAAAAGTCAAAGAACTTTCAAGTTTAGTTAAACACCAAAATGAATCTCATGCACCTTTCATAAAAGACAAAGATTTGAAAATTAAGGAGTTAGAAAAGGACTTGAAAGATAAATATGAAATTATTTGTAAATTTACTGAAGGGAAAAACAATTTTGAAAAGCTCATAGGAGCTAAAAAAAATTCCCTAGAAAAGGAAGGTGTTGGTTTTAATGGGAAAGAAAATCTAAAACAAAGACATCCTTACATGGGATATTTTATAAGAGAGTCAAAATCATATGTTCCAACTAAAGATTGTCATAAAAATATTACATGCTTTAAATGTAAGAGGTTGGGTCACATATAATTTGACTATCCTTTCAAAAATAAAGATGTCAAAATTAAGAAAGTATGGAGAGTCAAAGGAGAACTTAGTATAAACCCCCTTAGACTCAAGAAATTCTGGGTACCAAAACTAGTTGTCTGATTGTGTCTTGCAGATATGCTTAAGATCATCATCCTTAAAAGACAGATGGTATATGGATAGCGGATGTTCACATCACATGACCAGGGATAAAGTGAAGTTCACATCCATCACACCCAAGGATGAAAGATTTGTCACTTTTGGAGATAATGCTAAGGAGGATCATAGGTGTAGGTAAAGTTGGTAATGGTTCGTCATTAATTATCGATGATGTTTTATTGGTAGATGGTTTAAAGCACAACTTATTGAGTATAAGTCAACTGTGTGATAAAGGTTACAAAGTACTTTTTGAACATGACAAGTGCACTGTTGAACACAAAACTGATAATAAGATACTGTTCACTTTTGAACGTCATGAAAATGTATATACCACGAGCTTTGACAACTTAACCTCACAGAGTGTGACATGCTTCTCTGCTATGAACGAAATAAGTTGGATTTGGCATAGGATACTTGGACACGCAAACATGGATTTAATCTCAAAACTTGTTAAGAAAGAATTAGTTAAGGGACTGCCTAAGACTAAATTCGTGAAAGATAAAATTTGTGATGCATGCCAACTAGGAAAACAAGAAAGAACAAACTTTAAGAAGAAGAAAGAAATCTCCACTACTAGGCCACTCCAAATGCTACACTTAGACTTATTTGGACCAAACCCAATTCAGAGTTTAGGAGGAAAATCATGCGCATTTGTCATTGTTGATGATTTTTCAAGATATACATGGGTATTATTCTTAGGTCACAAAGATTAAGCATGTGAACAATCCATAAACCTGTGCATGAAAATTCAGAATGAAAAGGGATATACCATCACTAAAATTCAAAGTGATAGGGGCAGAAAATTTAGAAATCAAGGCATGGAAGACTACTGTAATTCATTTGGGCAATTCATTTGGAATAGCCCATAACTTTTTGGCCCCTAGAACACCACAATAGAATGGTATAGTTGAAAGGAAAAATATGTCTACACAAGAAATGACCAAAACTATGCTTAACGAACATAATTTACCTAAGTATTTCTGGGCTGAGGTAGTGAATACTGCCTGGTATGTGCTAAATAGAGTTCTGATTAGACCATCACTTAATAAGACTCTGTACGAGTTATGGAATGGTCATAGACCAAACATATCATATTTTCATGTCTTTGGCTGTAAATGTTTTGTGCTTTAGAGACAATGATCATTTAGGAAAATTCGATGTGAAATCAGACGAAGGAATCATCCTAGGTTATGCCTTAGATAGTAAAGCCTATATAGTATATAACAAACGAACATTGACAGTTATAGAATCCATACATGTAGTGTTCAATGAGTCAAATCTTTTCTCCAAAAGAACTGATGAAGATGAAATTGAAATAAACAAGGAATTTGAAGAACTATCCATTGAGAATGATTCAGAAAAGAAAAATGAAATTAAGGAAGCATCCATTGAAACTAATCAAATTGAAAATGACGTTAATGAACCACCCAAAGAATGGAAGTACATAAAGAATCATCCCATTGATAAAATAATAGGTGAACCATTACGTGGAGTAGCCACACAATCCTCACTTAGGAATATGGTTAGTCATTTTGCATTTCTATCTCAAGAAGAACCTAGGAATGTGAGTGAAGCAATTGAGGATGAATCATGGGTGTTGTCTATACAAGAAGAGCTAAACCAATTTGAGAGAAACAAAGTATAGACATTAGTTCCTAGACCTGAGGATAAGTCAGTCATTGGTACAAAATGGATATATAAGAACAAGAAAGACAAACATGGGATAGTTGTTAGAAATAAGGCTAGACTAGTAGCTCAGGGATATAACTAGGAAGAAGGAATAGATTTTGAAGAAATCTTTGCACCTGTAGCGAGAATGGAAGCCATCCAAATGCTGTTAGCATATGCAGCTTTTAAAGACTTCAAACTATATCAAATGGATGTCAAGAGCGCATTTTTAAATGGCTACATAAGTGAAGAAGTGTATGTGAAACAACCCCCAAGATTTGAAAATCATAAGAATCCAGATCACGTGTATAGACTGTCAAAAGCCTTGTACGGTTTAAAGAAAGCTCCTAGAGCTTGGTATGAAAGGCTAAGCGATTTTCTATTAGAAAATGAATTTTTAAGAGGAAAGATAGATACAACTCTATTCATAAAGTCTAAGAAAGATGACTTGCTCCTAGTGCAAGTGTATATAGATGACATCATCTTTGGAACCACAAATAAAGAATTGTGTAATGAATTTGCGAGTACTATGCAAAATGATTTTAAGATGAGCATGATGGGCGAACTAAATTTCTTCCTAGGACTTCATATCAAACAAGCAAAACATGGAATCTTTATAAATCAATTGAAATACATTAGAGATTTGCTTAAAAAGTTGAATATGGAAGATGGAAAAATACTAGGTACACCTATGAGTGCTTCATTAAAACTAGATAAAGATGAACAAGGTATACCAGTAGATGTTAAGTTTTATAGTAGAATGATTGGTAGCTTACTATATCTGACTGCCAGTAGACTTGACATAATGTTTAACGTATGTTTGTGTGCAAGATTTTAGGCTGCACCAAAAGAATCGCATTTGTTAGCTGTCAAACAAATACTTAGATACCTGATAGGAACCGTGGAACTTGGGTTATGGTATCCTAAGTATACATCTTTTGAGATTATCAGCTATTCAAATGCTGATTATATGAGTAGCAAAGTGAATAAGAAGAGCACAAGTGGTACTTGTCATTTCTTAGGACATTCGATGGTCTCTTGGTTTTCCAAGAAGCAAAATTCAGTTGCTTTTTCCACAGCTGAGGCTAAATACATAACGGCAGGTAGTTGTTGTGCTCAAACGCTATACATGAAGCAACAATTGAAGGATTTTGGATTAAACTATGAAACAATTCCTATAAGATGCGACAATATAAGGGCAATAAACATCTCAAAGAATCTCATATTACATTCACGAACTAAGCATATAAGATACGACATCACTTTCTTCATGATCATGTATAAAAAGGAGATGTGGCACTTAAGTTTGTATGCACGGATGAACAATGGGCAGATATATTCACCAAATCACTTGCGAAGGATAGGTTTATCCAAATTAGGCGAGAATTAGGTCTAATACATAGGTGAGAGGTTGTCTAGAATTATATTAAATGACATAATTAAGGGGGAGCAACGTTAATTAATTTTCACAATTTGGCTCGTTCTTTCCCACTCGGTATTATATTAGTAAACATTTGGTATCAACATTCGGTATCACATTAATTAATATTTGGTATCCTCACATAATCATTAAAATTTATGCATTAGCAAGGGGGTGGTTGATGTCAAAAGGGAGAGAAGTAAATTTTTTATTAAATCTAATAGTTGAACAAGTTTTAAACTTTAAGATTTCTAAGGGGAGAAGAACATAAGGTTATGTCTACTCATGTCTTATTGTTATACACATTTTTGTTGATGTCAAAAAAGGGAGAAATAGAAGCAAAAATCAATTGTTTTGTTGGCATCACTAGAAAAATATTAGGAGCAAATATTGTTGGAAGCAAAGGGGGAGAAGGATAATAGCAAAAAGTGTTGACAACTCCTAAACAACTTGTTTATGAACATGAGCATAGTTCATTTGGAATCAGGCTAAACCACATGTATATTTTTGGCATGAGCATATTTTATTTGGCATGAGCATATTTCATTTATTGAATATTTGGTGCATTATTTGAGGGGGAGGCTGGGGAGCCTACTTAGGTGTAACCCAGCATAGTTCATTTGGAATCAGGCTAAACCACATGTATATTTTTGGCATGAACATATTTTATTTGGCATTAGCATATTTCATTTATTGAATATTTGATGTATTATTTGAGGGGGAGTCTAGTTAGGTGTAACCCAGTATATATTTTTATTCGTTTATTTGTCATCATCAAAAAGGGGGAGATTAATGACTCTATGAGTCCAATCCTGTTTTGATAATGACAAACCACTTGGTATTTGATTTATGCATTGAAATTGTGAACAAAAACTATATTAAGCATGCACGGAAGGATAACAAGTCACAGAAGCCATAAAGAATAAAGTATACAATACTTGGCAGATCCATGGAACTCAAATAGTACAGAGTACAAGAATAAAGATACAAGCACCAAGTTTAAGAGTGTCATAGGAATGGGTACCTAGAACACGTGTATTTACATTTTTATATGATTTAATTTGAGACTCAACATATAACCTAGAATGACTTTAGGACTCATACATCTCATGAACATCATTAGGGGACATTCATGGACTTAGAAATATTTTTAAAACCCTGGAAATACTTTTATAAAGGAGCCAAGAAAAAGAGCAAAGCAAAATTTTAAATTAGAAAAGAAAAATTCAAGAAATGGCGACTTTGATAGCCTGAACTCAACCTTAGTCGCCTGAAGAATTTCTTTAGAAGCCTAAAGATTAAGTTCAGTCGCCTGAAAAATTAAAGGTGAAACACAGAATCTGGTCGAGGCACTTCGGTCGCCTGAACATGGCACTTCAGTCGCCTAAAGTTGTCACTTCAGAAGCCTGAACTCTTATCTTTAGTTGCCTAACCCTGTGTCCAGATTATTTTTTTGAAGCTTTAAGGAACTTTAGTCGCTTGGACTTTCAACCTCAGTCGTCTATACTTGCGGGAAAACTTAAAAATTTAATTTTTATTAAAAGAACTCGCGAGATAATTTTTGATCCAACGGTTGAGATCTATTCTAAAGGCAAGATCACTATATATACTGAATATCTAAACCCTAGTACGTGATCTAAGATCAACAAGAACAAGAACAACGATAAGATTCAAACACAAGGAGAAGAAAATCAAAGCTTGGCAATACAATTGAACATACTAGCACAGCTTTAGAGATCACACTACTGAAGTTGTGATTGGGATTTCAAGTCTTACGTTACACATCTGAGCTAAACCTACTTTGATCCTCAAAAGGTTTTCTTGTGATTGATATACAAGCTTATTTGATATTGAGGTTTGATAAATCATACTTCTTGTTAAGAGTTAGTTGCATAGAGTTCATATATAAACTGATCTACTTGTTGATATTCGTTTTTCAAAGAGCTTTGTTAACCTTATAGTTCACACCCAGTTTTGATAATCACAATTACTCTTGGTATTTGATGACTTTCGAGTTTGTTTGTAGGTTTATATTATCTTATCATATGTTGGCAGATGAGAAGACTTGAAAACTAAAGACCCTAAAGACTTATTGTTGTAATTTATATTATTCGGGTCTGTAATAATTTATATTGATCTGTAATAATCTTTGCATGTCATGCATGTAGGATTTGTAAGCTCAAAAATGCCATAGACTGACCATAAAGGCCAAATGACCTTAGGACACCCTTCGGTCGACCGACGTCAGGTTTTTGGACATACTTGAAAAGAACCTAGGTCCCAGCACTTGCACGTAAGAAAGTCCCCATAATCACTTGCTCAATCAGGGGATCAGATTGAAATTAAATTGAACATTATGGGCAAATATGTGAGAGGTCGGGCGACCAAACCCCAGGAGTTCAAAACTCCTTGGGCGACCGAACCCATGTCAGAGAGCTTTTTCACCAACCCGGGCACCTGAACCTTCGCATTCAAAAAGGCCTCAGGCGACCGAATTTGATGGTTTGGTTAACCAAACTCAGCTTCGGGCACCCGAACCATGGACAAAAAGTTTTTGTCTTTGGTTCAGCCAACCGAACCTTTCTTCGGGCACCCGAACCTTTAAAAATTGATTTTCTGACTGAGCCTATTCGGGCACCCAAACCTCAGACCGAGCACCCGACTGTTGTAGGTTAAATTATTTTTACTGAGGATAAATTTTAATTAAACAGGGTTAATTTTTACTAAACTTCTTTAACAAATTTAAGAATTCCCTATGTGTCCCCCAACGGTTATAATTTACACTTTCTCTATATATAGGGATTCATATGTCAATATTAAGTGTGGATTAGAAAATAGGATTAAGCCAAAAACTCTCTCAAATTTTCCAAACCCTTTTTGCTCATACTACCTCCATACGCTCTACAACTTTGATTTTATTGATTAATCAAGTGTAGTGAGAGTGCTTAGAGTGTTTATACATCATTACATATTGCTTATACTTCTATTGCTTTGCTTGGTTGTTTGATATTGATTTTGGGGAGTTAAGCAAGGTTTTCCCGCAGATTTCATTTAATAAATCTTGTGTTGGGAAAAACCTAGTAGCTTAAGGATCTTTGCATTGTCATTGCAAAGAGATTCCTATAGCTTGATTTTGTTTTGCAAAATATTTTTAACAAGCTATATTATTCTTTCAAGCAACTCTTGAGCATATTACATTGAAGAAAATATTTTGAGTTGTTTTGAATATTTGCAGCATCTTTGAAACCCTAGTTTATTATTGAGATTTGATATTTACTGTTTCAAAGAAATAGCTTGATTAGAACACTCTTGAGCATATTAACGATCATATCTTGTTGAGTGTAGCTTGCACAAAAATACACATCACTGAGCTTACATTTACCTACATTGTAGATGTGTATGTAATTGATTAAGTATACTGCACATATTGGGGTACATATCTGCTTTACATGAAAACATAATCACTGTACCAGTTTATTGTGAAAAATACCGTTGTATTTTCAGGCGTGGCCTGAGGGGGTTTGATCTAGCCAGGAAGGATCAGGTTGGGGTCAATCCTGTGAATTTGACCTGGAAGCTTCTCCGCCCCGCACGGAGAGTTTGTAAAGGTTGAGGTCAGTCCTGTGCTAATTGACCTGGTTGTAATTGGTGCCGCTCCACCCGTTAAGTGAACCATTAGTGGAATCCTCAGGCTTGCGAGCTAGAGGCAGGGACGTAGGCATAGTTGGCCGAACCTCGATAACATATCATGTGTTTATTTATATTTCCACACTTTATACTTATCGCACGTGTATGTTATAGTGTGAATGATGCGCATGATTTGAATTTTCGCATATTATATTTATCTGCGCATTTGGGATTGTATAGAAAGACCCTAAGTTGTGAATATACTGCTGCTATTTAGATCAAACCTAGAAAAAAGTTTTAAATTTCAATTCATCCCCCCTCTTGGGAATACACCAAAGCTAACAAGCTTGTCATTGCAAAATCCATTTTTGAATATTTGATAAGAGGTTGATCTTGAGTCTGCATATTGTAAATCATTTTTTAGAAGATTACCACTTGATTAAATACTTTAGGTTCAAGTGAGTTTTTCATTCAAAGACTTGATATTTTTAATATTACAAATCTACTTGATTTAATATCCTTGGTATTCATATATATATATATATATATATATATATGATTGTGTTGCGATTGATTATTTGAAAGAGAGCTTTTTGATTGTGATTGATATAATATTCAAGATAAAGCTTTTGATAAGTTCACAGTAGATATATTTGTGCATTTTTACAAAGTGAACTAGAACCCTAATATTCTCCAAAGCATTTAAATATATCTTTACTTGAGAGTTTTTGATAAAAAGGGATTTGTGTGTTGAAGCATATCATTCATAAACGATTATATTGTTACATTCATTCTAAGCTTCAAGTTTCATCATATGATTGTGTATTAGGAATATGAATTGTACTCACTAGCTTTATTGGAAGCAACTTTGAGTGTTTTACAAATTTCATTGTATTCACGGTTCGGGTTGTGAACCGGGTTTAAGAAGAGAGTTGTATCTCTTGTAAGCAGCAGAGTAGGAGGGAGTTGTACTTCTTGTAAGCAGCGGATTGTAAGGGAAGTTCCATCCCAATTTAAGGAGTAAGGATTATAGTGGAATCCTTGAGTGGGTTGCTCAAGGTGAGGACGTAGACCTAGTTGGCTGAACCTCGTAAAATCATGTTTGCATTCTCTCTTTCCTTATCTCTTTATTATTCTCAATACATTTCATTATTTGTATTGCATGTGTTTATTGAATAACTCTACTCCATTTAATTGGCTAAAAAGAACTCATTAATAAAATAAATTTAATTCAGTCATAAATCCCTAAAATTGATTTGTTAAATATACAAATAGGGATTAGGTGGTAAATAGTTTCAAAGAATTTTAAAATACCCAATTCACCTCCCCTCTTGGGATTACACCTAAATCAACAAGATTTTAATTACATAGTTGTGTGGCCTGAATTTATTATAGTTTAATATGTTGATTATGAAATTTTACACATATCCAGTTATACAGTTTATTAGCAGAAAGTAAGATTTATAGTATTTTTCATAATAACATGATTTCTAAACCATAACACTCTAATAGATATTATAGATATTTGAGATAGATATTACAGAGATTATAGATAGATATTACAGATATTTCAGATAGATATTACAGACATCACAGAGAAATATTATAGATATTTCAAATATTACAGTTTAGATTTATAGTGTTATGATTGTTTTGAAATATAACAGTATCACACAGTATCAGATCCCTTAGGAAATTTCAGATAGATTCAAACAGCAGAGCATGGTACCATTGTTATTACAGATAGAGTGCAACCACATAACTCAGATAGTATGTGGAATCCGTCTAACCGCGCCAAGAGAGATTGCAGTCTTCCCAGCAAGTTGGGTTAAGGTGGCCGATTAGACGAGGTAGAGTACAGTAGTAGCGTGTCGGAGAGATTGCAGTGGGCCAGATTGGCAGATGTTAAAGATATAGATTGACTTGTCTGCTAGGCCAACTAGAGTAAGTCCAACCTACAGGCTGCACAACCCTGTCATGAGGGGTTATATCATGACATACAGATCCTAGGGTATAGCAGAAGTTCCTATGTATATACAGATATATCATACAACTACAGTTTATATTATCATATTAGCAGTATGTATGGATAGCAAGTTCAGATATATAGTTGTATTTTAAACTACATTACATGTGTTTTGTACAGTATATCAGCTTACTCGTTTTACAGTATCAATATTATTTCAGTATGTTAAATGTGTAACTCAACCGCCACACACTAGTGATAGCATATTTCCTCTTACTAAGCGTTGTCTCATCCTAGTGACTTACTATTTTCCAGGAAATCCAGCTAGGCGAGCAGATCAGGCTCGCGGGTAGAGATTATCTTGCACTGCCCATACTAGGAGGGTAGGTGTTTCTATGATACCAGCGGTTTGGGGTAGATTCCAGGTTTTGGTGATGTTACTGAATATTTTGTAATATTTACATACACTATGAGATTTATAGTTTTTCGGTATTGTATATGACAGTTTACAGTTTCTTGTATACTGCTGCTTAGGTATGTATGACATACAAAGTTTTCTCGGTGCTCCTTTGGGCTTGAGATATTTTCAGTAGTATTTCAGACAGATGGTATTTATGTTATATATATAGGAAAAAAAATGTTATATAAGTAGCAGGTCCTTACACCTTGATTGATGTTAGGTATGTTCAAAGCCTAAAGAAGAATTTGATTTCATTAGGTGCCTTAGAATCTAAAGGGTTCACTATCACTTTGAAAGATGGAACCTTAAAGATTAAATCTGGTGCGCTGGTGGTGATGAAAGGAATAAAAAAAATGACTTGTATTATTTACAAGCTAGTACAATTATTGGCTCAACAACTGTTGTTTCTGAGAAAGATGCAGATTCAGATACAACCAGGTTATAGCATATACGATTAGCACATGTAGGAGAAAAATCTTTACAACAATTAGCTAAGTGAGGTTTGTTAAAGGGTGAAAAGGTGTGCAAACTTGAATTTTGTGAGCATTGCATTATGGGAAAATAGACTAAAGAGAAATTTGGCACTATAATCCACCAGACTGAAGGTATTTTAGATTACATCCATACAAATGTATAGGGGCCCACAAAAACGGTTTCGTTGGGTGGTATGCATTATTTTTTCATTGTTGATGATTTTTCCAAAAGAGTTTGGGTGTATTCTATAAAGCATAAAAATGAAGTGTGTGATATTTTCCTTAAGTGGAAAAAATTAGTTGAAACTCACACTAGCAGAAAGATTAAACTGCTTAGATTAGACAATGGTAGTGAATACACGAGTGACCCGTTTATGAAGGTATGTCAGGATGAAGGTATTGCTCGACACTTCACAATTCGAGATGCACCACAATAAAATAGGGTGGCAAAGCACATGAATTGGACTTTGTTGGAGAATGTTCGATGTATGTTGTCTAATGCTGGGTTAGACAAAAGGTTTTGAGCTGAGGCTGTTAGATATGCATGTCATCTCATCAATCGTCTACCATCATCTACAATAAAGGGAAAAACACCCTTTAAGGTATGGTCTAGAAAGCCTGCTAGTGATTATGATTCTTTATATGTATTTGGTACTATGACTTATTATCATGTTAAAGAATTTAAGTTAGATCCAAGTCAAAGGATATCGTCTTTGGTGTCCAGAGATGAAAAAAATGATTTTAAGCAGGGATATTACTTTTGATGAACTTGTGATGATGAAGAAAACAATACGCAAGGAGTCACGAGTTGAAGAGAAGACCAGTGGTACTTAACAACAGGTGGAGGTTGAGACAATTTTGGGAAACCCAGTAAGAAATGAGACTACACAAGGTAACTCTCCATTTACGAATGGAAATAGTGTACAAGAAGAGGAGATTTCAATTCGAGAATCTTCACAACAACAAGAATCAATTGTTTCTCAGAGGCCAAAACGAGAAAGTCGAAAACCTACTCGATTTACTGATATGGTGGGCTATGCACTTCCAGTTGTGGATGATAATGTTCCTTACACTTTCAAATAAGCAATGAGGAACTCTGAATCGGACAAGTGGAAAAGAATGATGGATGAAGAAATGCAATCTCTTCATCAATAGCAGATTTAGGAGTTAGCCCAATTGCCCAAGGGTAAGAAAGCTATTTGGTTGCAGGGTTTACTTGAAAATTTGGGAATTGTTCAGAAGCACATTGTTGTGTTCTGTGATAATCAGAGTGCTATTCATTTGGTAAAAAACCAAGTCTACCATGCACGAATGAAACACATTGACGTTCGGTTTCATTTTATGTGAGATATTATTGATGGATGCAAGATACTTCTTCAGAAGATTACTATAACTGAAAATCCCGCAAATATGTTGATCAAGATTGTGATAACAATCAAGTTCAAACATTATTTGGACTTGATCAATATCCTGCAAGTCTGAATCTTTTTGGAAGGCGACGATGATGTGGAACTCCAAAAAATGTAGGTGACTGAAAAATTTGTTGAATTTATCGTCAAGGTGGAGATTTATTGTTTTTTGCCCCACATTGGTAGAATAGTTCCACATTGGTATAAAAAGTTTTTTTGAAATTTTGTATTATTTGTCCCATATTGGAGAGAAGTGTTTTTTGGACTTGAAATTGAAGTTATATAAAGAGCTCAACTCTTCATTTGTAAAACACATTTCAAAGTTGTACTTTGTCAAAAGTAATGGATTGATCGTTGGCGCCTGAGGACGTAGGTAATTCTGTACCGAACCTCTTTAAATTATTGTCTTACTCTTTTTACTGTTTTATTATTAGTTTTTGCATTACTTTAGTTTCTTATATATTCAATAGCATTAGTTGTAGTATTGGTGTTTGACATAAGTGGGGTGCCTGACACAACACCCATAATACAGTAGATTTTAGATCTTTTATTTTTAAGAAATTAATATGTTAGGCTATCTAAATATGTCATATTTTAAATTATCAATTATATTCTTAGATCATGAGTAATTTATCCAATTAATGGTTATTGGTGTAAGCGAGTTTTCACAAAATCAAAGATAAGTTAATTTAATAATTTATTTTTTATTTTCTTTATTGACTGTGAAAAAAAATCTTTCAATTTTCTTTCATGTGTGACTTTAGATATCATATTTTTTTAATTCAAAATAAATCAAATAAATCATGTTCTGTATTCTTAAATATTTTCTTTTTGTATTAGACCCTAATATATGATAAAATTCTTAATTGTTTGGATATGTATTTATTTATTGTATATATCTTCATAAATTTTTCCCCCAAACGTTTTTATAAGTTTTTAATTGGCATTCCTATGCAGGACCACCTTTGAGTAGTGGATGTAATAATTGGTGTCTTAAATTTTAAAATTCAAAAGTATATATATATATATATATATATATAGAAATATAGATTTTTACACCTAAATTAACCATAAAAATGGTAGCTAGGTGCACAAAGCTCTCGCGTATGTGTGGTCTGAGGAAGGGATGGACCACAATGAATTTATAGTACAAAATCTTACTTCACATTTTTATAAGAGGTTGTTTCCATACGTCGAACTCGTGACCTTCAGGTCAAGGGGGAGCAGTTAAAAATCACAAGTAAGAAAGAGATTGTTAAGAATTTCACTTATGAGTTTATCTCATATCGAAAAATTTAAGCGGATCATAGGTGTTTATATAAATGGTTGGATTCAAGGCCTAATAGACTTAAGCTTGTTAGTCAAGTTGGTGTTCACCCATATGTATCAAGCCCACCCATGGTGTCACCATACAGTTAACACCATGATCTACACTAATCGTGTGAACTACTCCCTGCCAGGTCTAGGTCTGTCCAATCACACCGACACGAAAGTCATTAATGATCTGCTCTACTTTTACTGGAATCGTCATCCCAGGAAAAATAAGAAATACCGTCGACAATCCTGGTCTAGCAACCGAACAACCCTTAACCAACTCTACCCATATCCACATCCTATACTCTGGTATGTACTCATAACTAAGCCTAACCAAGTCTACAAGATCTAGTAACTTGGTTAGATCTTGTAGACTTGGTTAGCTCTGATACCAAGCTGTCACGCCCTGAACCCCGAAATGGGACCCAAGGGTGAAAATGTAACTAACCCGTCCCTGTATCTGATAAAACATCCCAAAGATACGGTACACCGACCACTACACTCTTTACACCTAGACGCTAATTCCGGTTACATGAAGGACCTGTAAAAATGTACGTACAATAGGGGTAAGACACCTCTCAGTAAGGAAGAACACAGGTTATATCGGTGTGTGGCATTTGAGTGTTATCATGATACACTAACATGCATGGATCAATAGTCAAAACAATCAAAACAGTTCAAGTAGTTTCACAAACCAAGTAATACAATCTGGTGTCGTCACACCCTTCGCCTCGCAGCCAGACTGTTTGGTGGTATTTCACACCCTTCGGCCAACGCCGACAGTCTAGTGATATTTCAAACCCTTCGGCAAATGTCAGTGCCCCCGGTAACTTGGCATAACATCAGCGTTGAATTGGTGCAGATCTGGTGTTCGCACACCCTTCGGCTCGAAAGCCGGCCAATCTAGTGATATTGCGCACTCTTCGGAAAAAGCTAGATTTTCAAACCTGAAACAATTCGGAACCCCGTTCCTATTTCACCAAAATACAATATATGCATGCCTATATAACCAAACAAACCGCACCCATTTGGTAATCTAAATCATGGTTTTCCAAACAAATACAGTTTAAACAAGTCAAGGCACGACCATCCCAATATCACAGTATAAATCAACATATACCCTTAGTTTTCAACAAAACTAGGGATGCAGCCCATTGCCCCCTTTTTTCCAAAACTGTAAGAATGAAAAACTCATAGTTTTCCCCGTTAGATCCCCCTAAATGAGTAGCCAAAACACACACAGGACCGTGAACCACAGTTCCACCAAATCCGATTTCAAAAATAACCAATATAAATATAGTTCCCCTTACCTTAACCCCGTATACCAAATCCCAAACTCCAAGGCCCCTAAACAGTGAACCGAGTTCCAAAACCTACAAATAACAGTACAAAATATGCTCACAAGACAATTACCTACAAAACTACCTGATCAGAAATGAAAACCGAGCCTTACCTCAATTTTTCGTCGAAACCCAAAAATCTCCAAAACGAGATTCCGATTCATAGAAATTGTAGAGAATTCTTCCATGATCCTCGTGGTAACTTCAGATTTTCGATTCTGTCAACGATCGGCAAAGAAATCTAGAGAGAATGAGTGTAGGGAGAGTTTTAGAGAGAGAGAGAGAGAGAGAGATATCTTTGAAGTTACTTAGTGAAGAAGTAATGAAAATTTCCTTTTATAGCCCTTTGACCCGGGTGAATTCGTCGATGAAATGGTGTTCTTGTCGACAAATCTTTCACAGACTTCGTCGACGAATCGATGGCCTCATCGACGAATCTTAGATCGCCAATTTTTCTGAGACTCCTTGGCTTTTCCTCATTGACGAGTCTCTAAATTTCGTCGATGAGAAGATCAAAGGCTTTGTCGACGAAATCTGGCTTCATCAATGAAATCTGCCAAATTCCCAATTTGCCCCTCTCTTATTTATTTAAACCCAGTTTTCACGGTTCGAGTTCTTACAATCTCCCCTCCTTACAAAAATTTCGTTCTCAAAATTTGCCATCTCTCATTCACAAATTCATTCATACAATCGAATACATAGACACAACTCTAAAGAAAAACTGGCGACCACTACAGCGTAGCCCCATCTTACACATACACATACATACCCTCACTTATGGTAGAGGAATACTATGGTTACATGTTCACAATACATACATTCCTGACGATTAACCACCTATCTCAACCCATAGTAGGATCATGTACAAGTTCTCAAAATAACTGTGGATACTTCTAGCGTATTTCCGTTTTCAGTTCCAAAGAAATTTCCTCAACCTCATGGTTTCGCCACAATACCTTCACTAATGGTATCTCTTTGGTACGAAGCTTCTGAACTCTACGGTCCAGAACCTGAATAGGTATCTCCTCATATGCTAAAGTATCCCCAATCTCCAAATCATCATAACTAATAACATGCGATGGATCCAGTACGTACCTTCACAACATGGATACATGAAACACATCATGGACCCTCGAGAGTGTTGGAAGTAGTGCAACTCTGTAGGCTACCGAACCTACTCGCTCAAGTACCTCGAATGGTCCGATATACCTCGGGCTCAGCTTGCCTTTCTTTCCAAATCTCATCACCCCTTTCATTAGAGCGATACGCAGAAAAACCTTACCTCCCACTTCGAACTCTAACTCACGGCAGCGAACATCCGCATAACTCTTCTGCCGATTCTGAGTTGATCTAATCCTCTCCCGGATCAAACTCACCTTCTCAAACGCCTGCTATATGAGTTTAGGTCCCAACACCTGACGTTCACCAACCTCATCCCAACACAAAGGAGATCGACACCTCCAACCATACAAAGCCTCGAACGGTGCCATCTCGATACTAGACTGGAAGCTGTTGTTATAAGCGAACTCTACAAGTGGAATAAATCGTATCCAACTACCACCAAAGTCTAACACACATGCTCGTAACATAGCGTCCAATATCTGTATCATCCTCTTCGACTGTCCATCAGTCTGGGGGTGGAACGCTGTACTAAAAGTAAGCTTCATCCCCAATGCCTCCTGCAAGCTCATCTAGAATCGAGAAGTAAACCTCGGATTTTGATCTGACACAATGGACACCGGTATTCTATGCATTCTCACAATCTCATGCATGTACATATCAGCTAGCCTACTTAAAGGATAGCTAACCTTTATTGGTATGAAATAAGCAGATTTTGTCAATCTATCCACGATCACCCAAATAACATTCTGCCCGTGAAGCGCTAGTGGCAAATCGGTCACAAAATCCATGGAAATATGCTCCCATTTCCACACCGAAATAGGCAAAGGCTGCAATGGCCCTGCCGGCCTCTGATGTTCAGCTTTCACCTGCTGACATGTCAGACACTGCTCCATGAACTGAGCAATCTGCCTCTTCATACCAGACCACCAGAAGGTCTCGTTCAAATCCCAATACATCTTTGTACTACCAGGATGTACCATATACAAAGAACGATGGGATCCTCTAAAATCGTCCTTCTGATCTCATCATCGTTCGAAACACACAGTCTGGTCCCAAACCTCAGCACACCTCCCTCAAAGATGTTAAACTCTGTAGTCAGTCCCTGCTGTACCTTTTCCATAACCCCTGCCAACTCTGCATCACTAGCCTGCGCAGCTTTTATACCCTCAAACAAGGTCAGTTGGACCACCAAACTAGAAAGATAAGCCTAATGATCACCCACCACCAACTCTATACCTGAGCTTTCCGAATCTCATCCGATGTGACACTGAGTTATAACCGCAGATACAGTCGTAGGCCCTGACTTCCGACTCAACGCATCGGCCACCACATTAGCCTTCCCTGAGTGATAACTGATTGTGCAATCGTAGTATTTAATCAATTCTAGCCACCGTCTCTGCCTCATATTCAACTCCTTCTACGTGAAGAAATATCCGAAGCTCTTATGGTCTATGAAGATCTCACATTGCACCCCATACAGATAATGTCGCCAGATCTTCAGTGCATATACCATTGCAGCCAATTCCAGATCATGCGTAGGGGGTAGTTTTTCTCATACTCATTCAACTACTGAGAGGCATATGCTACTACCTTACCCTGTTGCATGAGCACACATCGTAGGCCTTTCAGAGACACATCGCTATAAATCAAAAACCCACCATCTCCCGAAGGAATGGTCAATACTGGAGCAGTAACCAACCGATGCTTCAACTCCTGAAAGCACTGCTCATAATCACAAGTCCACTCAAACTGCATTCCTTTCCTGGTCAATCGTGTCAGAGGTCCAGAAAGTTTAGAAAAACCCTCTACGAACCGACGATAGTAACCCGCCAGTCCCAAAAAAATCTGAACCTCCTGCACATTCTTCGGCCTTACCTAGTCGACCACAACTTTAATTTTGCTAGGATCAATTGATATACCATCCCCAGTAACCACATAGCCTAAAAACACAATCTGACACAACCAGAATTCACACTTCTTCAACTTAGCATACACCTTCTTCTCCTGTAGAATCTGTAACACTAACCTCAAATGTTCCACGTGCTCTTATGTACTCCTCGAGTATACCAGAATGTCGTCAATGAACACCACCACGAACCGATCCAGGTACTCATGGAAAATACTGTTCATCATATCCATGAATACCGCCAGAGCATTCGTCAACCCAAATGGCATAACTAAGAACTCATAGTGGCCATATTTGGTTCAAAAAGCAGTCTTCGCTACATCCTCAGCTCTAACCCTCACTTGATGATATCCTAACCGCAAGTCGATCTTTGAAAAGACCCGTGTTCCCTATAACTGGTCAAAAAGATCATCTATACGAGGTAAAGGATAGAGATTTTTCACAGTTACCTTGTTAATCTCACGGTAATCAATGCACATCCGCATCGACCCATCCTTCTTCTTCACAAATAGTACTGGAGCTCCCCAGGGTGAAAACACTAGGTCGAATGAATCCCCTGTCCAGTAATTCCTGCAACTGCTCCTTCAACTCCTAAAGTTCTGCTGGAGATATCCGGTACAGAGCTTTAGAGATCGGTGCCTTACCGAGCAGCAACTCTATCGCAAACTCCACCTCACGATCTAGAGATAAATCGGGTAAATCATCTGGAAACACATCCAAGAACTCGTTGACTACCTGAATGTCCTCGAGTCTCAACTCATCCCGCAACAGTTCCTTCATACACGCTAGGTACCCCTGACATCGATCCAAGAGTAGCCTCTTCACCTGTAATGCCAGTAAAATCTGTGGCACTGAACGCACACACGATCCCACGAATTGATACTCCTGCTCCCTAGGAGGTCTGAAAACTACCACCTTCCTACGACAGTTGATCACAACATAACTGGAGAACAACCAATCCATCCCCAGAATGATGTCGAACCCTGACATGTCGTATACCACAAGATTCGCCGGTAGCAACTTCTCTTGAATTTTCACTGGGCAGTCTTCCAACGTCTTCCTACAGAAAGATACACTCCCAAATGGCGTAGTAACAGATAATACCTCATTCATATCTCGGGTCTCAATCCCACATCGTCCCACAAAATTCACAAACACAAAGAAATGGGTTGCACCCAAATCAAACAAAACAGAAGCTTTATTCGAAAGCAATAATAAGGTACTTGTCACCACGTTACCTGCATGCTCAGCGTCCGCTGGAGTAAGAGAGTATACTCTTTCTGGAGCTGTATTCGTCTGAACGGTTCCCCGAGGCATCTGATTGCTCCCTCAGTCCCCACTAAATGTAGGCACATCTTGCTTCGGTGCACAACAATCACGAAACATGTGACTTGGCTGGCCACAGTTATAGTAGTTACCTCCAAATGACTGGCACTCACCCTCGTGCCATTTGTGGCATCTGACACAACGTCCATAAGTCTAGCTCATCTGAGAATCCTGACGTTTAGTATTCTTGCGGTAACTCGAGCCCTTGCTCCTCTTCTTTCATGATCCCTGACGAGATCCTGTCTGAGAACCAGAAGGTATTGTCCTCTTCTTCAATTCCTGATCCGCTTCGTCCTCTTGAATACCAGTCTCGATCACCATGGCCTTATCCACCAACACCGAGAACTTGCGAATCTGAAGCATACCCACCAGTCTACGGATATCCTTCCTCAAACCCTTCTCGACCCTCCGAGTCTTCTCATACTCGCTCGAGATCATACATGGTGCAAAGCGGGACAGCTCTATGTACCGAGCCACATACCCCTGCACCATCATACTCCCCTGCGTCAGAATAGAAAACTCATCCGCCTTCGCATCATGTACTAAATCCGGGAAGTATCTGTCAAAGAATACCTCCTTGAAACGGCCCCACGTCATCTCCTCAGGACCACCCCTCTGCTTCTCCAGCAGATTCACCATAGTCCACCATCGACCCGCCTCCCCAGATAGCTGGAAGGTAGCATAAAGGACCCATTGCCTATCCGTGTAGTGCAGGACCTCTAAGATCCTCTTAGTCTTCTCCACCCAATCCTCTGCTATCGTCAGGTTAGGTCCTCTAGAGAACGTCGGAGGATGCATGCGTATGAACCTCTCAATGGCGCACCCCACAGCAGTAGGAGAGCGCTCACGTCTCCTCAAACTCCGCCTGCCTGATCTCCCGCAATACTTACCTTGTCAAACCTCGAGGCACAGAAGGAGACTCATCACTCGCAGTCTCCTCAGAGCCACTTCCCAGGTTATTATCCTTGGGATCCATTCTGCAGCACAATGGGAATCTATCAGTATCCCTGCAACACATACAGTTAACACCATGACCTACACTAATCGTGTTAACTACTCCCTACCAAGTCTAGGTCTGTCCTATCACACTGACACGAAAGTCATCAATGATCTGCCCTGCTTTTATTGGAATTGTCATCCCAAGAAAAACACAGAATATCGTCGACAATCCCTGTCTAGCAACCGAACAACCCTCAACCAACTCTACCCATATCCACATCCTATACTCTGGTATGTACTCATAACTAAGCCTAACCAAGTCTACAAGATCTAGTAACCTGGTTAGCTCTGATACCAAGCTGTCACGCCCCGAACCCCGAAATGGGACCCAAGGGTGAAAATGTAACTAACCTATTCCTGTATCTGATAAAACATCCCAAAGATACAGTACAATGGATGAGGGTCTGACCCCGTGGGGTTCCCAGGCACCCTAAACACATCCAAACACAATCATATACGCAGTGGAAAAGTCATTTTATATAAACATATACAGTACCATACCAGAGTCTACACAAGAGCAGAATCAATGCTCTATCAAAATGTACAAACGGGTGCCCAAAATATCCCAAAATAGCAACCCACCAAAATTACAGTCCTAGCACTTACCTAGCACTAAACACGGTACACCTGCCACTATGCTCTCTACACCAGGACGCTAGTTCAGGTTACCCGAAGGACCTGTAAAAATGTATGTACTGCAGGGGTGAGACACCTTTCAGTAAGGAAGAACACAAGTTATATCAGTGTGTGACATTTAAGTGTTATCATGATACACTAACATGCATGGATCAATAGTCAAAACAATCAAAACAGTTCAAGTAGTTTCACAAACCAAGCAATACAATCTGGTGTCGTCACACCCTTCGGCTCGCAGCCAAACTATCTGGTGGTATTTCACACCCTTCGATAAAAATCGGTGATCTGGTGGTATTTCACACCCTTCGGCAAATGCCGGTGCCCCTGGTAACCTGGCATAACATCAGTGTTGAACCGGTGCAGATTTGGTGTTCACACACCCTTCAACTCGAAAGCCGACCAATCTAGTGGTATTGCGCACTCTTCGGCAAAAGCCAAATTTTCAAACCTGGAACAATTCGGAACCTCGTTCCTATTTCACCAAAATACAACATATGCATGCTCATATAACTAAACAAACCGCACCCATTTGGTAATCTAAATCATGGTTTTCCAAACAATTCCAGTTTAAAAAAGTCAAGACACGGTCATCCAAATATCACAGTATAAATCAACATATACCCACGATTTTCAACAAAACCAGGGATGCAACTCATCGCCGCCTTTTTCCCAAAACTTTAATAATGAAAAACCCATAGTTTTCCCCGTTAGATCTCGCTAAATGAGTAGCCAAAATACACATTGGACTGTGAACCACAGTTCTACCGAGTCCGATTTCAAAAATAACCAATATAAACATAGTTCCCCTTACCTTAACCCCATATACCAAATCCTGAACTCCAAGGCCCCTAAACAGCGAATCAAATTCAAAAACCTACAAATCACAGTATAGAATATGCTCACAAGACAGTTACCTACAAAATTACCAAATCAGAAATGAAAACCGAGCCTTACCTCAATTTTTTGCTGAAATCCGAAAATCTCCAAAACGAGATTTCGATTTGTAAAAATTGTAGAGAATCCTTCCACAATCCTCGTGATAACTTCAGATTTTTGATTCAATCAACGATCGGCAAAGAAATCTAGAGAGAATGAGTGTAGGGAGAGTTTTAGAGAGAGAGAGAGATATCTTTGAAGTTACTTAGTGAAAAAGTATTGAAAATTTCCTTTTATAACCTTTGTTCTTCTCATTGACGAAATTTGGTTTCATCGACAAAATCTGCAAATTCCTAATTTGCCCCTCTCTTATTTATTTAAACCCAGTTTTCACGGTTCGAGTTCTTACACATGGACTCCTCTGATACTAACAGTGGTTTAATTACGATTACAAAATTTTCTTCTGCTTTCTAAAATTACATCCAATCATATTCTCTTTAGTCAAAATGGGCTATGAAATATCAAATATCCAAACTGAAATCCACTTGCAAATCATTTTAATGCTTCTTTATCCAAGACAAACATGTCAAATCAATGTTCAATTTACATATCCACGTTCATCAATAATGGTATTGTAATTAACTAAGTTTTAAATTTGTATACATGTTAATCCAATTGATTTATATTTTCATTTAATTAATTATTTTCTATATATTTTGGTCTTTTGATCATCTCGTGTTTGTAGAAAATAATAAAATTCCTATTTACATATTTCTGAAAAGTACAAGAGAATTTAGTAGTCTTGATAAAATTATAAGATTTCTTCTTATTTTTTAGTCAAAACATATAAGGAGTGTGCAAGTTCTTAATATTATCTTCTATATATAAAAAACGAATTCTGATGAGCATTTGGTGAGTATGGGATAATTCGATTAATTAACTAAATTACCTGAAAATTTTAGTTAAGGTATATGTTAATTGAATCGAGTCGAGCTATGATATTGGCCGATTTTGTACTAATCAAACAAAATTTTTGGTTAATTCAGTTAATCGAATTGAATATTTAATAAATAATGTAAAAAATATATAGTGAATGGTGAATCATTTTAAATTCTACGGGCTTGTTGGGTATCGGTTGTTAAATGAAATACAAGCATAAAATTGTCTATTAATACATAAAATAATAAATATAGGGTTGATGATTTTTTAGGGTTTCAAAAATATATCTAAAAAATTAGGAAAATTTTTTTTGAAGAACAAATAGATCCCAACAACATTTTACCAATTTGCATTAATTTTATTTATTCCATGGCAAAAAAAAAAAAGGAGTAAAAGATACGTACCACTCCTGAAGTTTGGCAAATAAACAGATACCTTTCTCGAGGTTTCAAAAATACCATAAACTTCTCCTTAGGTTTGCCGAAGAGATACATATTTTCTCTTAAAAAATTTATCATGTTGCAAGATATAAGGGAAGATTTGTATCTTTTTGACAAATCTCATGAGAGGTTTTGGAAAATTTTAAAACATTAAGAAAAGCCTGAGGAATTTTTGAAACTTTAAGGGAAATCATTATTTTGAACGATTAGAGTCAAGGATTTTAACACACTTTAAAATCATTATTTTTATTTTAATGCATTTTAAAATCTTTCCAAATTTACAAATGATATTAAAAATACTATTATTAATTAATTAATGAAACATTTCCCCTTCAAATTTTATTAGCATTAATGTAGTGCGAAAGAAGTCATCAATTGTTGAGACGCCAGTCACGCCACATCACTTAAATTTTTTATTTTTATTTTTGGGAACTTGATAATTGATTTTCTCTTAAATATTATTACATTCTCAAAATTTTATTTTTATAAATTCAACTTCAAGAAAATAATATTCACCTTGGAAAAAAAAAAGACAAAAAAAAAAAAGGTTACAGAAATAAAAGGGGCCCACGTTCCCAACGCTTTTTTGCTGGGTAGACAAGCGTTCGTCCAGTCCGAAACGGCAGCGTTTCTGCCTTTCGTTTTAAATTTTCTCGTTCATTTTCTTGGTCAGTACGATAAAATAGGCAAGGGAGCGTTTTCTCCCAACCAATGTTCCATATAAGGCTTGGCCCGCCTGTGGACGCCCTTTTGCCAATTCACAGTACTGCTGTATTGGGTCCACACCCTTGACACGTCCACTGGGCCCACGCCGACGCGATCACCATTCATCAATCAAACCAATCGACCGCAATCTGATTCATCCGTCCGATGCCGTCCACGTGTACCCTTTCATTCCCGGCGATGATAACTGCGCAGCAGCAAACGCCTTCTCCACTCTACGACTCCTCCACAGTCTCCCCAGCACCACCGTCTTCCTCCTCTCGCCGTCTCTCCTGAAATTCCCTTCCTCACTCCTAAACCAGGTAAGCTAAACATCTCTCTCTCTCTCTCTCTCTCTCTCTCTCTCTCTCTCTCTCTCTCTCTCTCTCTCTCTATATATATATATATAAAAGTAATTTTAGCAAGGGATTTTTGTTTTATTATTTATCCTCTTTAGGATTTAATTATGCCTGTAAATCCCGGCGATATCGATTTGAATTCCGACGCCGTTCCCGGCGACGTGACGAATGGTGTTTACGAAGTCAATCGTCCGGAGCCGACCGCGGGTCCGGTCGGAAGTTTGCCGGCGGAGAGGGTGAGAGGCGAGATTGGGGATTTTGGAGGGTTGAAGTTAAACGATTGGGCGGATTCATATAGCGTTTCAGGTGCCCCCGGGGTGCAGGGACAACCGAGGCAGGAGGCTGCGGTCGGTACTTTCGTGAGGGAGGGTTTAGAGGGATCAAAAGACGACGATTCGCCGGCGTTGACGGTGATCGGTGCATTGGAGGGTGGAGATCAGAAAGGTGGAAATGAGGCTGAAGGGCGTCCAGATCACCGAGTTGAATCGAATGGGTTATCGGTCGGTGGGAGTCAGGTTGGAGATAGATGTGGGGGAGACGGAGTTCAATTTGTGTCGATGAATGGTGATGCTCGGGGCGATTGTTTTAAAGTTATTGACTATGTTGACTATTTAGCAAGTGAAGTTCCTGGCAAGGAAGTAAAAGTACCAGACGCAAATGGTTTTGTTTTACCTAGAGATCAGAATTTGGGTTCTCTGCTTCCTGAGATGGAAACTAGACAGGAACGTCTGACAGTGGAAGTTGAAGAAACACAGGTTCAAACTGATGAAGTTCAAACTCCGATCTTTGATGCCAGAGTTGGCCCGCCTAATGCTGGGAGTCAGGCTGCCATGGTTGGGCTTGCTCAAGCTTTCAATCCATATGATAGTGCGGATGCTAAAAAGAATGCTGGAGTGGGGATTGGTAGTGAAGGAAACAAGTTTGAAGAGATATCTCGTAGTGTGACATTCTCTGTTTCTGAATCATTGGGAGAAAAAACAGCGTGTTATGTTGATGTGTTTGGTTCTAGTGAAAAGCAAGATGTAGCAATTGAAGAAGAGGGTATGGATCCTGAACGGCTAAAGGATGCTGAGATGAAAAGTTCAAAATCGAGTGCATCAGGGTTTGAGCATTCTGAAAAAGATGGATTTCTGGTATCTGATCTGGTGTGGGGCAAAGTAAGGAGCCACCCCTGGTGGCCTGGGCAGATATTTGAATCGTCTGCTTCATCTGAATCCGCAATGAAATATTTCAAAAGTGGTCGATTTTTAATAGCATATTTTGGTGATCAAACATTTGCTTGGAATGATGCATCACGGTTAAAGCCCTTCCGGGCTCATTTTTCGCAAATGGAGAAGCAGAGCAATATGGAAGCTTTTCAAGATGCCGTGGATTGTGCTTTGGATGAGGTTTCCAGAAGGGTGGAGTTTGGGCTGTCTTGTTCTTGCTTGCCTGAGGAAGTACATGCCAAGATTAAATCCCAGATCATGGTAAGTGCTGGGATTCGGGATGAATCAAGTAGAAGAGATGGCGGAGACAGGTTTTCTGGTGTATCTTCTTTTGGACCTCTGAAACTTGTTGAATATATGAAAACATTAGCACATTTCCCACATGGCGTAGTTGATAGATTAGACCTCATTGTAGTGCAAGCCCAGTTATTGGCCTTCTATCGTTGGAAAGGTTATCCCCAGTTGCCCGAGTTCAAAATGCTTGGCGGGTTGTTTGAGGAGGATATAGATGTTCCGGTTTTGGGAGTGGACGTGGACTTAAATGAAGTGGCTGAGATTGCAGTTTCTGTTTATGAGGATGATGAGCAAGTTTGTATTGGTGAAGGAAGGTTGGAAATTGAAGATAGTTATCCTAGTAAGCACGAGCACAGCTCTGTTGATGGCATGGGCCCTGTAGAGAAAGAAAGGCACTTATCAGTCCTGATGGCTGATACTTACTCATTTTTTCCTAGTGAGGAGAACGAACCGGCTGGCAAGGCTGGTAGCAAGTTAATTTCATCGAGTTCCTTTAAAAAGCGCAGGGCTGTTACTTCCATATATGATGACTCCAGGGTAAAATATAGAAAAATTAGTACTTCACCCGAGACTCTTGGTAAAGTGTCATCACAGCCTACACAATATCCTAAAGTAGGAGAGAGCATCTGTAGGGTTGCTAGCCAACTAACCAGGTCTGTTTCAATCTTCAAGTATGGTGATGAAATTTCTCAAAAAAGTACAGGTGAAGACGAGATCGATGAAAATCTTGCCAGGGCATCTAGGAAGGCCAAGAGAAGAAGAAAGGTCATTCCGGCAGAGTATGATTCAGCTGATGAGATGCTTTCGAAGTTATGCTTGGCTGCCAGGGATCCCTTGAAAGGACACAGCTCCTTGATTTCAACAATTGAATTCTTTTCTGAATTCAGAAATTCAATTAGCATGGAGTACTCCAGTTTGTGTGAGCACAAGCAGTCTATGGAGGAATTGTCTGGCAATAAGGCTGGACTAGTGTCATCCAATGCAGAAACTGAAACACCAGGGTTTGAGGGCATAGAAGATTCTCACTGGACAGATAGGGTTATTCAGGTCATCCCTGAAGAGCTATCACCAACTGGAAATCAGAATGAAACTGGAGAAATTCTACCAGAGATCCCAAAGAATAAAGTAATGCCCGCTGCCATCGATTTAGAAGCAAACCTTGAATTGACTCCTAATTTGGACTCTAAAAAGCATGAAATGGAAGAAGAGATGGCTGTGGATCACATTGATGAGGCATGTGATGAGGAACAAGCTGCAACAGCTCTAATTTTGATCTTTACAAACTTGGATTCTGTTCCTTCAGAACCGACTCTGAATAAAATATTCTGCCGCTATGGAACCTTGAAAGAATCAGAGACCAAAGTGATGAAGAAGAGCAACCGTGCCAAAGTTGTCTTTGAAAAACGTTCTGATGCAGAAGCTGCTTTCAGCAGTGCTGGGAAATTCAGCATTTTTGGACCTTCGCTCCTCAGTTACCGTCTCAGATACTCGCGTTCTATACCACCTAAAGATCCTTCTCGCCCAACCAGGCGACGCAGAAAGGGCGCAACTTCTGTGGAAGGAGATACAACCTGATCCCGCAAACTTGAAGTTGGGTATTCATAAATTGGATGTGCACCTTATCTTCAAAATTCTCTCCCCAAGGAGATTGCATGCACCTTAATTTGATTGTTTTAGACTTTTGGTGGCTTCCTTAACACAGTTTGCATCCAATACATGGATCGAGCAGTTGCCTAAGTAATCTACTCGAGAAATCTCCTGGAGATTAGTTCAGTTTATATTTTTAACCATGCCTATTACACATGTTTAACAAACATACTACAGTTTGCAGGTTCATCTGCAGCATCTGTATATTCTTCTTCTTCTTCCTCCCCCACCCCCCCCCCCCCCTACTAGCTTACATTTTGTTTTTTCTTTGTCTGAGTTGACCTCTTAGGCCATTAGACCCAGATAAATGGAACACTGCATTTGCTCCTAAACTTCGTTGGTTCATTGTGATAGGATGTGCAGATGGGTATCGTGTAATCTCAAGGTTGGAGACAGATGCATGCTCTTGATATGGCACCTTGTAAAATGTTAAAGCTATAAGATGTTTGTTTGAATTGGCATGTTGAAATGATGAACTACTGATGCCTGGAGTGTCTGTGCTGTGCTCTGCAGATATTAATGAGTATTATGCAGATCTTAAGTTGTTTTTGGGAAAAACCAGCAAGAGTTCTGAGTTTTTAGTTTCTGACCTTGTTGCATGTGTTATCAATATTATGTGTTGTGAATAGAGATAGAACAACATGTTGTATTTCATGTTGCATTTCAGGTTATATTTTACTTTGTGTTTGGTTTGGGGATTCCGGATTGGAGAAGGAAAGGAATGCAAAGATAATTTTTTAAGTAGGTAGGCATGGAATGGAATTTGGTCACTCTCTTCATTCAAATTGTCATTCCATTTCATTTCTACCCTATTCAATTCATAAATTAAACATATCATGTAAGTGTGGATTTCATTCTTCTTGATTTCATTCTACTCTTCGGTGCCAAATAAATTTGTGGTTATAGATGGTGTTTCACCAAATTTCTGATAGTGATGCTTGATAACCCCATTTAACCTAGTGGATATAATATTTCTTTCTTCATAGTGTGTCTGGTTTTGTTGACTTAATTTCCCTTTTGATTACAAATGCCTAAATAAAACTATAAATAAATGAATACATAAATAAACCAACCCATCCCAGGGCCCTAGGTATTCTCCCTAATTGTATGCCTGAGTAGGGGCTGCTAATTGCTTTGGCGGTTGTGCCCTGTTTTGCCTGTTTTAAAATTATGATTACATTATTCACAAGCTTAAACATTTTTCAAACAAAACCGTTTCCTCCACATGGCTTCTGCCGTTGTTTAAATATTTGTCGTGATGGATTTATTTATTTATTTTAATTTATAAAAATTACCCTTGTGCGTGGGTGTATGTGTATGCTTGTTTGTCGAAGTCTCCACTCATATTATATATATATATATATATATATATATATATATATATATATATATATATGAGTCAATGACAACCTTAACCTTATGTATTTAAAATAATTTGATGATTTAAATTTTTTTTTTTTTTAAATTTAACATCACGTAATTTGCTTAATAACGCTCACTCGGATACTATCATAGAGTGCAAGAACCCGATCCAAGAATTATGAATTAAATAAATAAGAAAGATGAAGGAAATTAAAAAATTCAGAGGTTCATCGATGAGAGGATGCCGAGGGATTTTGAGAAATTCTGAAATCTCAGACTCGTCGACGAGACAACTCCATCGTTGATGAACTCCCTTCTTATGCTCGTCGACGAGGACGCTATCTCGTCGACGTGTCTGGCCGGGTCAAAGGGGTTATAAATATTTATTCATTTCTTCATTGCTAAGTAAATTAAAGTCCTCTCTCTCTCTCTCTCTCTCTAGGGTTTCGGGCCGTCTGTTACCCGAATCAACAATTCGACGTTACCATGTGGATCAGGAGGGGAATCTCCACGTTTATTGCGGATCGGAATTTCGTTTCGAGAATTTTTGGGTTTTGATCCAAAATCGAGGTAAGAATCCGATTTCGTTTCTAATTCTGTAGATCTGTAGTAGTTGTGAATATATTGAAGTATTTGTTCTTCGATTTTTAGGTTTTGGAGGTCTTGTGTCATTGTTTTTGACCGATTAAGTTCGTGTTTCAATTCTCAAGAAAGGTAAGGGGTTTTCGTTTATATCAGTTGCTTTTGTAATCTGAATCGGTAAAACTGTAGTTTACGATTCTACGAATGTTTTGGTTACTTATTTAGGAAAATCTATAGGGTGAAATTACGGGATTTTCGGTTTATCATTTTGGAAAAATTTGGGGTTTCGGGTATCATCTCCGTTTCTGTTGAAAAATTTTATATTGGTATAAACTGTGATATAGAGATGACTGCGTCTTTGATTATTTTAAACTGTATTTTCGGAACACCTGATATGTGATTGTTTGTTTACCCAAATGAGTGTGGAATGAGATGGTGAATTTGAATGATGTATTTTGTAGTAAAGTGTGCCGGTTAACTACCGTAGGCTGTGAATTGTTCAAATGAGATATAGAGACGTGAGTTCAAAAATGTTCCAAGTTTTGTGAAAATGTCGTGGCGGGATAATACTGATGGGAATATATCAAAGCGGGCTGGATTAGAACATCGTAGGCTGAGATATTGAACCGAGTCAGAATAACACCGTAGGCTTTGTTGTCCAGCTTTTGCCGAAGAGTGCGCAATACCACTAGATCGGCCGGTTTTAACCGAAGGGTGTGAGAACACCAGACCTACAGCGGTTCAACACTATGAGGGCTTATGCTACGCCAGGTTACCGGGGGCACCAGCTTTTGTAGAAAGGTGTGAAATACCACCAGATAGTTCGACTTTTGCCGAAGGGTGTAAAATACCACCAGATAGTCCGGCTTAGGCCAAAAGGTGTGACGACACTAAATCGTATTGCTTTTGTATCGTATGTATACTGGAATTGTATTTGTGAAAATACTAGTATTGTGAAATGTATGTTTGTTGTTGAAATAACACTCATGTATCCACACACTGATATAACATGTTTCTCCCTTACTGAGAGGTGTCTCACCCTTATCATACAAATGTTTTCAGGTCCTTCGAGTAGTCAACACTAGTGTCCTAGCGGTTCAGGAGCGTGGTAGTTGGTTAACTATGTAGAGGTACTTGTGTAAGTACTGGTCCTTTGCCGGGTAGTCATTTTGAGTTATGAAGACACTCGGAGTATGTTATGTATTTTGGGAAACTAGATCCTGTTTTGTATAGGCTCTAGTATGGTTGTATGAATGTATTAGGTTAGATTTTTCACTACGTATATACTGTGTATATGATGATGAATAGGGTATACGTGAACCCTACGGGGTTGGACCCTTATATTATATAGTATCATGAATTATTTTATTATATAGTATCATGGACTATTGTATGATACAGAGACATGTTAGGTTATTAAATCACACCTTGAAACCCATTTTCAAGTTCGGGGCGTGACATAGAGGGGGTATGTATACTCATATATTTAATTGAGGAAAAAGTTTATTTTTAAATAAATTTATTTATTTTATCAATTTCCAATGAAAAAAGAAGTTGCCCCATTAAAATGAACTTGGGTCGCTGTTGGACATACTTCGCTTATTTTTCTACACGAGGCACTATTCATACTCCTAAAAACACTATTAACGCTTTATATTTATTTTTTAATGTATGAAAAAGTAACTTGATCTTTAGATTTTCACTTGACAAGTAAACAAAAAGAAAAGAAAAAAAAAGGGTAAATTCATTCGTTTCATTGTATGAGAAAAAATTTAAGTGAAAGCCTACTTATTGATGGGCAATACTCATAGAAGGAAGGCGATATAAATGTTCGCATTTTCAAAACCGCCGGAGAGCAATATGCCATATCAAGAGAAATTATTAATTTCCTATATTGATGGCAATGCAAAATTGAATATTTTCATTATAGATCATAGAGCCAGAATAATATCATATATTTGTATTGTATATTTTCTTAAAAAAATAATTTTAAAAAATTTGAAACAAAAATAATAACATAATATTCATAGCAATTTGTGCTATTTTAAATTTTTTATAAAAGTGAATATGTTCATTGAAGACATATAAATTATTTTTTTTATATATTTTCAAATAAAAAATATCACATTGTTTTTAGTATTTATATAAAAAAAAGAAAATAATTTTTTTATTTTTAAAAAATTCATATAAAGGTTGAAAAAAAATTAAAAAATGAAAAATTTGTAATTATTTAAAAAAATACAAAGTGAAAAATAAAAAGTTTCACAATTAAATGAACCCTTAGTAACTATTGATGTGTAAGCAAAGTCGTCAATTATTCTTATGTTAGAAGAATTGTCAATTATTAATTTTGAATAATTTTAAATTAATTAGAAACTTTATTAAATTTATGTAGATCAATCAAATATTAAATTTTTTGATAATATATTTTCCTTTTAATTAATAATCATATATTTATAATATGAGAAATTCAATATTGTCAATGATTTAGTTCTCTAGGTAACCCTAGAGCAACAACAGCATGAGGTGTCTTTTAAGAGATGTATTTGGATGTTGGTACAAACATGGTACTAATTAAATGATCTAATCACATTCCGGTAAAAATAGGTGGAAGTGTACCCATACCAACTCAAATCGATTGAACTGAAATCGGTTAGTTTTATGTTATTTAGTTCTCTTGAGTTCAAAAAATTAGTAAAGCAAATATTTTGATTCGGTTTCATTTTTGTGTTTTATGAAACTGAAAATACTGAACTGAACTAAGAAGGTATATTGAATCAATTTTGAAATTTCTAAAGAATGTAATTGATACAAATTTTTATTTTTTGAATCTTTTTAGAAAGGAAATCCAATTATATTTTAGATAACAATTTGTTAGGCAAAATTTCTACTTAAATTGGAATAAATTAACAAGGTTTACTTTAATTTTTAGTAGACATAATCAAGGCCATTAAAAGGCCAAATCAAACTGAATATTAGGAACTAAATCATTCAGTTTAAGTGAGAGATTTTATGAAAAAACTGATTGAATCAAACCGATTACACCCCTAAAAATAAGTTAGTGATGATCCATTAAATTTAAAACTCATTGCGTTATCAAATATTCTTTTTAGTTGCCATTCAAATCGAGAATTGAGGTGATAGGACTGAACAAGGTGTGACAATTGGTACTTTCATTCTCCCAACCACAACATAGCAACAATATAATAATTATGCTCTTTGCATTTGCTTATATCTTTTCCTTATTCTTCCTTTCTATTGTTATCAATCCCATCTTTCCTTCTCTTTCACCTTTTCTTTCCTTTCTCCCCTTTTGTCATCCTCTTTACCTACTAGCCATATTCCCTTCTTTTCTTGCTTTCCACCTTTCTTTTTGTTATTGTTTTATTTTGAAAGAAGGCAACTCAAATTGGGGACATATAAAATTAAACATAAAGCACTAAATACTAAATAAATTATGAATCTATGAATTGTGTTATGAATATAAGTAAAATGATATTGAAATTAAATTGTGAAAATTTTAAATTATTAGGAGTTCAACATGTTTTGGAAGCAACTAATCATATGGGGCCTTGGGATTATTTGATAAAATTAAATGTCGAATATAAAATATTAAATGAAATTCTAGACGCTAGGTTGAACTAGGTTTTGGATATGATTTGAATTAGTTTCAAAATCTAAGTGTTGAGTTATTTGTCATTGTTTGATTATCGACTTCTAAATATATCTATTTAGCCCATTTTACTCTTTTGGAAGAGAAGTTTTGGTAACACTAAGTGGGCGTACTAAAATTAAAATATTTTATTCTTTTTTTTTTTATATAAAAAACACAACACTTCCCTCCTTCAGTTTGCAAAATCAGGTTTGGAATGGAATCAAATCTCAGGAATAGAATCACATTCTTGCATTTGGAATCAGATTCATTTTATAATGTAAAGAATTTAAAAACAACAACTAATAACAATAATAATAATACTAAATAACATTTATTATTATAAAATAATAATAGTGTAGTGCCCCGACCCTCTAGGTGGGCCCGAAGTGCCACTAAACATACATAACATACATATCTCTAATGTCATACATGTACAACCCACCCAAACAAGGGAAAAATGGGTGTTCCATACTAATCAGTATAATCATACACAGCGGAAAAACATACATCTTCTAATACTTACTAGAGTCTTTAGTTGTTTCCCATATACATCCGTACATAACTAAAACATACTTTACTATTACAATTCCCAAAAGGAACATAACTACCATCTACGACTCACCGGTCCTGACAAAACAACCGACGATCAACAACCAACCCGGTGGTATGCTAGGCTCGATCCTTCGGAGGACCTGAAACAACATTTGTATGTTAGGGTAAGACACTTGTCAATAAGATGGATTATATTATCATTAGTGTGTGGCAAGCATGAGATTTCGTGTGTACATATACTGTTAACATTTAAATACATTTAATTGGCATTTTAAAATTTGTATTGCTCAATAAATTTGAAAATACATACTGCTGGTTCAATATAGCCATTTCTATAGTAAACGTGCCTGTTAGCCTTGTCAGCTACACTATCTTGACTTATATGTTTTGATGATATTAACCTAGTTATTGTTTCTAGTATTTTCCATCATTGCAGATCTTATTTAGTATAGGTACATAGTGTCGGATACATAGATGTACCAAATCAGAAGCAAAGATCGGACCTAGTAGACATCAAATAGAAAAGATCGGAAGGACACTGACTCGGAAGCACCAAAGCACATCCCGAAGTTTTTATTATGTATAAATTAATTGTAATAATGGTTGTGTGAGTGAGTGCGTATTATAACTCTTGCGGTGTGTGTCTTGCATGATTTTCTGAGTAAGAGTTGAGCCATTGCATAAGCATATTAGGACACATGAGTTTATAGGATTGCACTAAAGACATAAACACACTCACCTTTCGTGGCTTTCTAAGTTAAAATAAGAGTTTGTCAAATGAATCCTAAAACTCAAATATGTTTTCAAAGGGACAAGTTTTTAACATCCTAATTTTAAGAACATTTTTATACTTAGTCCCTATTGTATTAAAACAAGTTTAATGTCCTAAAGGTTCAAAGAAAGTCAAGTATTTTTACAAAAGGACATACTAAGCATATAAGATATCAAAATGGGTTTTCAAACGTGTTTTATTAATTAAAATATTTTATATTCAAAAGTAAACTCATTTGGAAAAGTTTTAATCTTCATTAGACTTAATATATTTCATATAATTTTGTCCAAGAATGTTTTGGGTCATTTAAATACTTTTTGACAAGGAAAAATAAAGTAATCGTCACTGCCGTAGTGCAGTCTTGAGTCCTGAACACTTTACGGTATTTTGGAAATAACTTTTTCTAAAAAAGTCCAAATGGGACAATCTTGGTGTCCCTGGAAAGCTAAGAAAAAATTACATAACTTTTATCTTGGTGACTTTTTCTGATTCAGGGACCTCGTTGACGAAATTCAGAGAATTTCGTCAACAATTCAATGGGCAGAAGCACTCCAACAGGCGGAAAACGACTAGTTTGCCAAATAAAATATTTTTTCTTCCCCCCAATGGCTAGTTAATGGCTCCTAACATTCTTGGACTATAAATACAAGCTTTTAGACTTGTATCAATATGGTTTTGAGCATTGTTGATCATATTTGTGAAAAATATCATTTTATCCAAAAGCTAAGCACTTTGCACTCTGCATTTTAGTTATTCTTCACAAGTGCTCAATCCTCTCTTGCTCACTTATCTTGTAAGATTCATTCCTTGAGAGAATAGAATGAGGATTTGGTTGTGTTTCATATTGGCTCATTTAAGGAGCATTAAATTGTATTTCCAATCTCTTGTAAGGTTCTTTGTGAACCATTGTTGTAAGGTTCTTTGTGAACTGAAGCGAAGGCTCTTGATGAGTGCGGTAGGGGTTTGTTCCCAAGTGTAGGGATTTGTTCTGGAATTGTAAGGCTTCTCCGCCGGTGAAGGACTATCTTTAGTGGATTGTGGAATCCTTGGCTTGGTGCTAAGGCGTGGACGTAGGCTTGGTACCGAATCACGTAAAAATACCGATGTTGTTCTTTCTCTCCCTTACACTCTTTATTTTATATCTTGTGCATGATTTATATTTATATTGCGATATAATTTCTTGTATCTTTCCAAGAGTTTTTATTTTGTAGAAAAATACGTATTCCTCAAAAAGAGTCTATTCACCCCCCCTCTAGACTATATACTCTAGGCTGGGACTCCCAACAATGCCTATATATGCCTAGAAGATACAACCTGATTTGTAGGACTAGCGTCGTCACGCCATCACATACACGTGCGATATGTTTCCCCCCATGACGAGTTGTGCGGCCGGCCGGAGGTCGAACCTAGCAAATAGTAGGCCGACTAATGCTAAGTCAAACATAAAGTAGTACGATGGTGCCTACTCAATCTATACCTGAAGGCTGAGTCATCCGGAATTACTCCGTCGAATGGAACCCCAAAATTTCTACATCGGGTAGTACTTTACCCAGCTCACCAATCGCCTTTCCCATCCACACTCTATCTGAGATGTGTGGTTGCACCCCTACATACATATAGTTACTGTACCGTGCTTTTACCATGGGATCATCATAATAGGGCTCTACTATAATATATGGCAATTTACATCATATAAAACTGTAATATAACATAATCTGTATATAATTCTGTGAAAACATCTACTAAATACTAACTGGGCAAATAACCGGCGTATCATATCTGTCATAACTGGTTCGGTAAAAATTGGCATTTCATAAACTCGGCATTCAATCGTCATATCTCATCTCTTGCATATAGCCATCATATCTCATATCTCGACATATAGCCATTACAGTTTAGTATTACACAAGTCCTGCTCATTTAATGTCAATTAAAACTATACTCATGCCATACAATTTTTATCTAGTAACTCATACATAACTGATCTGCTTGAGAACATAAATACTACTGCTACAACTCGGGTATGAATGTAGTGATTCAAAAAAAATAAAAAAAATAAATAATAAAAATAATAATAAATAAATATTATATAATTTAATTTAAAAAATATTAAAAAATAATTAAATTATTATTATTAATTAAATTATACAATATAATATATTATATTATACTATAGGATTATATATATATAGTTTAATAACTTTTTGAAGTAGAAAGCTTCAGGAAGAATGGTTTTTTTTTTTTTTAACGAGAGAAGGAGAATAGAAGCCCCCAACGCCTCGCCTCCGTCTTCGTCTCTGTCTCTCTCTCTCCCTCAATTTCTCGACGGATTTGTGGCGGATCGGGAAATGGAAGGTGTCGTTGGTTTCCTAACTCTGCCGCCGACATTTCTACTAGAGTGGATTTGTCATGGGAGCAGCATAAGTACCATTCCTAGGATAAGACAACTTTTCCCTACTTTCTCAATTTCGCTTTAAATCTACTGCTAAATCGACAATCGGACACCACCACGTGGTCCTAGTCGCAATTGTCGTCATTTTGGCATGAATAAATTTTCAATTGAGGTTTTCTAGATCCTACCCCAAAGTGAGAGTGAGATTTGAGAAATTAGGTGAATTGGTTATATTTGAGGGTATAACTATTTATTTAGAATTTATGACCCTAGGGAATATTAACATATTACTTTAATCAGGGTTAATTTAATAGAACTAGAATTTTTAATTTTAGGGTTTGGGTGAGTGCCGCAGACATCTTTTCGGGATCTCTGTTGGCATAGTTCAAGAAACCAGGTAAGGAAAAAAATATATTAAACCAGAATTTTTATGAATTTAATGAAAAAATGAATTGTGTTATTAATAATAAATAAATAAATAAATAAATATAATATAATATAATTTAAAAATAATAATTAATTAATTAAATTATTATTAATAATTAAATTATATAATATAATATATTATATTATAATATAAGATTATATATATATATATATAGTTTAATAACTTCCTGAAGTAGAAAGCTTCAGGAAGAATGATTTTTTTTTTTTAAAGAGAGGAGAACAGAAGCCCCCAACACCTCGCCTCCATCTCTCTCTCTCTTTCAATTTCTTGACGGATTTGCGGCGAATCGAGAAACACAAGGTGCTATTGGATTCCTAATTTCGCCGTCAACATTTCTACTGTAGCAGATTTATCGTGGGAGTGGCGTAGGTACAATTCCTGGGATAAGACAAATTTTCCCTACTTTCTTAATTTCGCTTTAAATCTGCCACTAAATTGACGATTGGACACCACCACGCGATCCTAGTTGCAATTGTCGTCATTTTGGAGTGGGTAAATTTTTAATTGGGATTTTCTAGGCCCCACTCCAAAGCGAGAGTGAGATTTTAAGTGAATTGGTTATATTTGAGGGTATAACTATTTATTTAGAATTTATGACCCTATAAAATATTAAAATATTATTTTAATTAGGGTTAATTTAATGGAACTAGAATTTTTAATTTCAGGATCTGGGTGAGCGCCGCAAGCATCTTTTCGGAGTCCCTGTTGGCGTAGTTCAAGAAACTAGGTAAAGAAAAAAATATATATTAAACTAGAATTTTTATGAATTTAATGAAAAATGAACTTGGTTGATAAGGATTCGGTGCTGGAAAAGAGCATTCAGAGCAGCATTGAGCCTTCAGAGTAGAAGAAGAGGCTTGTACCATCCAATTTCCAAACTAAGGGCAGTTAGGGATCAGGAAAGAAAGGGAAACATGCAGTTGGCTTGAGGCAGGAGACAGGAGTTCAAGGTTATTCTGCCCAGCAGGGTAATTAGTCTTACCCTGTATGCCAGACATGTGACAAGAGGCATAGGGGAGAATGCTAGTTTCGGACTCCTACCTATTTTAGGTGTGGTAAATCGGGGCATGTCAAGAAGAATTGTCAGGAACTGTTGCCTGTAGTACCTGCATAGACTCAGGACTGGGGAAAACAGCAGATACCACTTGGCAGAGGTGGTCCAGCACGAGTTTACTCGTTGATCTAGCCTGAGCCAAAGAATGTCAGGGGGGTAGGTATAAATTTATGTTTAAGATAATGATGATCGTATTTAATTTTAGATGATACAACAGTTTATTTGGTGATATATACTAAACTGCATGAGTTGATAAATTTTAGTGATGTGAAAAGATGACTAGTTAGTAAAATTTCGATGATGAAATTTTTTAAGGAGGGGAGAATGTAGTGATCCAAAAAAAATAAAAAAAAAATATAATATAATATAATATAATTTAAAAAATAATAAAATTTTTAATTAAATTAATTAAATAATTATTATTAATTAAATAATATAAAATATTAAAATATTATTTTAATTAGGGTTAATTTAATGGAACTAGAATTTTTAATTTCAGAGTTTGGGTGAGCGCCGCAGGCATCTTTTCGGGGTCCCTGTTGGCGTAGTTCAAGAGACCAAGTAAATGGAAAAATATATATTAAACCAGAATTTTTATGAATTTAATGAAAAATGAATTGTGTTATATATACATGTATATGTTTCAGTATGAGTTTAAAATGACAACCATTTAAATTATGTTTTTTCGAGTTTAGAGCTGTTTATTAGATACGTACATGTGAAATTGAACTGATGAAAGTGAAATATTTTTTAAAATAATTATGTATGAAATTAAAGGTATTTTTCCTAGTATATGAATGTTAAATGTGGGTTAGCTTATTTTATAGAAAATATATATAAATTTTACTACTAAATAGTGTGGCATGAGTAAATAAGAATGTTGAATGGAAATATGTTATATGTATGAGAAGCAGGATATTTAGGAAATGAATTGAGTATGAAAATGTTATATGAAATATGCAGCATATGAGTATTAATGCAACCATATAAAACAGCTAAAAGATGTTGGGTAAATGTATGACAGTTGAAAAATATTAGGTAAAATAGCTGAAAGATGTTGGGTAAATGTATAACAGCTAAAAAATGTTGGGTAAAACAGTTGAAATGTAACATCCTCAAAATTTTTACTATTTTTTTTAATAATAAATTACTCCAACACCTGCATGTAATGGGCATCCCTATGTAGCGGAAAAACATAAATTACATAACTACACATACATATATATACAATACCAGAATTCAGTATTTTCAACCATAGCTTCATAATACATCTCTCTCTCCAGTGCCAACTACCCAAAATACAAACCCTACACAAAACTTACCCTCTAAAACCAGGGTAATCGATATACTCTCTATTCGCGAGCCTGATCTGCTCGCCCAAACGTGTCACTTGAAAAATGGTAATGTAATGGGGTGAGTCAACGCTCAGTAAATAGAAATATATTATTACTAGTGTGTGGCGACCGAGTCATAAAATTATAATAATAGTATTTAAAACTGCATAATCTGGCAATTCAGTACAACACATATATAATAACTTAAAACATTTGTATCATCTGAACTTTCTATTATTCATAGTGCTACATCATACTATATATAATAAAAGCTGTAAAATTGTATACATATACATAGCTGTGTTCTTTCCCTGGGATTCTGTATGTCATGATTTTGGCCCCTCATGATAGGGTTGTGCAGCCCGTAGGCGGGACTTAATCCAGTCGGCCCTCTAGATAAGTCAATATACTCTACACTACCTCAGCCTAGTCAAACTGCATACTCTCCTAGGCGAGGAACTGGCTGCTACCTCATCAAACCGGCCCCCTCCACCCAGTGAACTGGGGAGCTGCATACTCTCTGAGCACGGTCGATGGTACCCACATCCTATCTGAGATATGTGGTTGCACTCTATCTATATCTAGCAACGGTACTATGCTCTGTATTCTATATTTGTACTGTATCTATCTGTAATCTTTCCACAGGGATCTAATACTATATATATACATACTATACTCTGTCTGTGTAATCATCAGAATAAAACTATATATGTGTACATATTCTTTCTATATAAAATCTGCAATTATCTATCTATAGTTGTTTAAGTAGAAATACTGAAAAACTGCATATTAATATCATTTACTCAGGCCACACATACTTTGAAAATTCACATTTTGTATAATATCTGGTATTCATGCATATCTATATAATTTCTAATAACATAAATAAATTTCCTAGCATAGCATATTTCCCTTACCTTATCTTTGAAAAGCCCCTATTGTACTCTAGCCCGATACCCGCAGGGCTCTCCACTCAATACCCTGAAAACCACATCCCCCAGAACAAAACATTAGTATTTCTTCGTGTATTATATTTCCTATAACTGAGGGAAAGACAAATACTAAATAAAATGTCTTATCCTAAGATTGGGACAAAATCCAAATCAACTTTTCCAACGATCAGCTCCGGCAGACTTGCAGAGAATTTCGCCAAGAGAGTCGTGGTAGCCTCAGATCTTCAATCTAACGAGAAACGGACCCAGAATCGAAGAGAGAAGGGGAGGGAGTCGTAGAAGGGAGAAAGAGAGGAGAGTTTTGCACTGAAAATTTGTCTAAAATCAAGGTTTTTCACTATTTATAGGGCCGGATTTGTCGATGAGACACGTCACCTCATCGACGAGACACGTCACCTTGTCGACGAGTCCTTCAATAATTTTGTAGATGAACTTCCTCCCTCGTCGATGAATTTCAGACTGTCCCAAAAACCCTTCTCAGTATTTTCTTGTCGACGAGGACCTGTGAAAAATCTTTCGGGTTATTTTTTCCAAAATGCAATGTCGTCGACGAAGCCTGTTGCCTCCTTCTGTTTCTATTTCTATTTCCCTCTCTCTTAATATTTAAGTATTATTATTTTTCGGGTTGTTACATGAAAGATGCTGGGTAAAACAGTTAAAAGATGTTGGGTCTGAAATGAAATGAAATGAAAATGGAAATGAATGAAATGTGAAATGTGAGCAATGTAAAATGGGAAAGAGCCACGTACAGTGAAATGAAATGAAAAGTAATGCAAAATAATGCAAAATAATGGCAAATAAAAAAATGTATTATGGTATTATCAGTATTAATGCTAGTAGAACATATTACGTTTGGGCGAGGCAAACTTTTCGTCCGAGGGTTTGCTGAGAAAGGCGAGTGCCCTGGTTGTATCAGACGTGTCTGTAGGTTGCATAACGTGCTAGGGTAAAGGAAAATTACTTATATGGGTAGGTAGATTTCCCTATTCTTGGGAGCTTTCGCCAGTAAACTTTTGTATGAACTGTGTGAGTACGAGATTAATCTATCACTTGAGAGCTTACTGAATAAGGTGAGTGCTCTGGTATGCTTTAGTTGTGACCTTTGGGTTACCTAATGTATTAGAGCAGAGGGGTGCTACTTGTATGGGTGGGTAATCACCTTTATCTTTAGGTAATCTCGTAGATAAAATATCTTGCATGTGTTCGAATGGGATCAGAAAATGATTTCAGGAAATTATGTTAATGATTTGCAAATGATGAATAATGTGCTATATACAAACCTCATGTTGGCCACACACTGTTTTAATATATTGTTTCTTCCTTTACTGAGATGTGTTTCACTTGAATATGAACTAATCTTTTTCAGGACCTCCACGAGATCGAGCTTAGAGAGCTCGAACTGTTATAGCACTTTTGAGGAAAATGGTATAATTATGATAATATTTTGAGATGTAAATATTTTATATTTTATGTTTTAAGTCTTCTGAGAAATGGACAGTTGTGAAACATACAAATGTTTGTAAATACTGGAAGTGTAGGTTATGATTTGGAGATATGTATATATGTGAATACAGGTGGATGTATGATTTTTGTTAGAATGTAGATGGATGTAGAAAACTATGGTATTATATTTGTTGGAAGATTATAGTTATGTTTTCGGCTACATAAATGATATTAGAATGTGGATTATTAGGTAAATGAATGGATTAGTAGCACTCCGGACCCACGTAGGGGGTGGGGGCGTTACAATGAATATCTCCAGGTCATTCTTTTACTAAATATAGATATATATCTAAATACGAGAAAAATTGAGAAAATCAACCCTACCATCTTTGGTTGATTTTAAAACAAGATTATAGTTTGAAATAAAAATTTTTTAACCTGTGAAAACGTTCAAAAAGACCTATACTATACTTTAAAAATATCATACTTAAATTTAAACGGTTAGTTTTGAAAATAAAGTCGGTTAACTAAACCCTAGAAAAGTCATAACTGTTTATCTAAAGATCGTTTTAACATTTCATTCCGCTAGAACTTATAAACATAGCTAACATACTATAATCCCCTCACCTATTTCTAGAAAAACAACCCAAGACGCTAAAAAACCGAACCCTAGCTTTTTCGCGAAATCAAGAATCTACTCCACTAGACTTGTAGATATTCGCTCTGTAACGACCTGCTATTCCTTTAATATTTTATTTTTTATTTTTTTTATAGTCATATACACAAATATTATATGTCTGTAATACTACTGATAATTTCTCAAGGCTCAAAGGAGCACTGAAGAAACTCTAGGCACCATACATATCTAAGTATACAATACTAGATAACTACCCTGTTCTGAAATATATTTACAATACAAAAATACCCAATGGCGTCACTATAATCTGAAAACTATCCCAAAACTCTGGTATCTCAAAATACCTACCCTTTCCTGTATGGGCAGTACAAGCTAATCTCTATCCGCGAGCCTGATCTGCTCGCCTAGCTGGATCTCCTGAAAAACAGTAAGTCATTAGGATGAGACAACGCTTAGTAAGAGAAAATATGCTATTACTAGTATGTGGCGACTGAGTTACACATTTGAAATACTAAAATAATACTGATATTGTAATCTGAGTAAGCTGATAAAATGTACAGAATATATATATGGAATATAATTTAAAACATAGCTGTGTATCTGAGTTTGCTATCTGAAGGTACTGCTAATATAATAGTATAAACTGAATCTGTGTGATATATCTGTACATAGGAACTTCTGCTATACCCTGGGATCTATAGATCATGATATATTCCCTCATGAGAGGGTTGTGCGGCCCGTAGGCTGGACTTACTCTGGTTGGCCTACTAGGCAAGTCAATCTATACCTGTACATCCGCCAATTTGTATAAATCTAGCCCACTGCAATCACTCCGGGCCATCTCTAATCTCTATAATCGTCTAACTGGCTACCTCAACCCAACATGCTAGGGAGAGTGCAATCTCTCCTGGCACGGTTAGACAGAATCCACATACTATCTAAGTCACATGATTGCACGTGTCTGAAATAGCAACGGTGCCGTGCTCTACTGTATATCTATGTTTGTAATTTCCATAGGGGTTTGAAACTATGTAATACTGTATACATACATATATATATATATATATATATATAATCATTTTGCTGCTTTTATCATGATTTCAAAACAACCATAACACTATAAATCTGAGTTGTAATATCTGAAATATCTATCTGAATTATATGTAACATCTATTTAAAATATCTGAAATATCTGTCTATAATAACTATGATATCTATCTGTAATATTTGTAATATCTGTCTATAATTTCTATAATATCTGTCTAAAATATCTATATATTTGTCTGTAATTATTGTAATATCTGTTTGAAATATCTGTCTGTAATTTCTGTCTGAGTGTTATGGTTTAGAAATCATGTTATTCTAAGAAATACTGTAAGTCTCATTCATTGCTATAATCTGTATAATTGAATATCTGTAATACTTTAAAATCTACATACTATACTGTAATAAACTCATGCCACACATTTGGGAAATCAAAATCTCATGCTCAATTTTTGTAATTCTGCTGTAAAAATAATATTCATGCTATTCTGGAAAAATAATCTGATCTACATGCTTATAAATACACATTCATAATCTTCTAAAATATATATAACAAAATTTCTAGCATAGCATATTTCCTTTACCTAAACTTTGGAAAACTCCTATTGTACTCTAGCCTTATACTCGCAGGGTTTCCTGTTCAACATCCTGAAAACATCATGCCCCAAAACAAAATATCAGTATTTCATTGCATACTACATTTCCTATAACTGTGGCAAAGGAAAAACTAGATAAAATACCTTACCCTGAAATTAGGATGAATTTCAAACCATCTCCACCAACGATCAGCTCCGGCAAACTTGCAGACAACTTTGCCGTGAGCGTCGTGGTGGCCTCAGATCTTCAATCCAGAGAAAAATGGAGCTGGCATCAAAGAGAGAAGGAGAGGAAGACGTTTTAGAGAGAGAAAGAGAGTTTCTCGCGAGATTTACTACTAAAAAATCCGAGTTTCAACTATTTGTAGAGTCGGATTCGTCGACAAGTCCTATAGAAAGTTCGTTGACAAACCTGCACCCTCGTCGATGAGTTTCTGTTTGCCTTAAACCCTCTCTCGGTATCTTCTCGTCGACGAGATGGGCCTTCATCGACGAGATCCTGAAAAATCCTCATCAACAAAACTCGTGTGTTCGTCGACGAGGCCTGGAAGAATTTCTTGGGTTATTACACGCTCCCTGATCCTCGTGGTATTTTCCGATCGTTGAAATGGGCAACGAAAGACGAAAGTTCAAAGAGAGAGAGAGAGTGTGGGCGCAGCTTCTAGAGAGAGATATATATATTTTTTGATTTCTTAATAATGAAGCAATTGAAAATCTATTTATGGACCCTTTAACCCGGTCAAATTCGTTGACGACATGATGCCTTCATCGACGAACCACATAAGGTCGTTTGTCGATGAAAGAAGGGCTCGTCAACGAACCCTAAGCCTGATATTTTTCGGACATTCTGGATCTCTTTATTAACGATGCTTTGAATTTCGACGATGAACCTCAGAAGGGCCTTCGTCAACAAGAACATGGACTTCGTCGACAAAGCCTAGTGAAATCCCCTTTTTCCTTTCTTATTTAATTTCCTTATTTTCCTAATTCGCGTCTCTACAAATAGCAATAAGAACAATACTAATCATAAAAAAGACCAAAATAATAATAGTAAGGATAATAATAATAATTATTAACATAATAAAAAATAATAAAAACTACCATAAAAACAATATTTATTATTGTAAAATAATAATAACAACAAGAGCAATAATAAAAAAATAAAAAATAATAATAATTATAAAAATAGAAAAATAGTAATAACAACAATAAAAAATAATAATTACTCAAGTAATAATAAATATTATGAAAATAATAAAAAAATCAAACAAAGACAAGAATAAACAATAATAACACTAACTGTTATTATTATTATTATAAAAACTTGTAATAATTACAATAGCAACAATAAAAACTAATAAACATATCTATTACTATTAAAAATATTTAAAATAATAATAACTACAAGAGCATTCTAAATAATAAAGAAGGGCAAAAAATAATAATAATAATAATAATAATAATAATAATAATAATAATAATAATAATAATTTTAAGGATAATAATTGTTGTAAAAAGAATAAAAAATAATAACAAATAATAATAACTATGATAAAAATAATAGTAATTATTGTAAAATAACAATAATAGTAATTAAAAGGCAAAAATAATAATTACTTCAAGGATTATAATTATTATAAAATTAATAAAAAATAGCAATAACAAAAATGAAAATAATAATTACACTAATAATAATCACTGTTATAAAATAATAAATAACAATAATCAAAAATAAAATATTAATAATAATACTACTTGTTATTATTATTATTATAAAAACAATAGCAATTAATAATAATTACAATAACAATAGTAAACATAATAATAATATTTATTACTATAAAATAGGAATGCAAAATATAACTATTATTATTTTAAGGACAATAATTATTATAAAATAAAAAAATAAAAAAATAACTAAAAATAATTACAACAACAATAATAATTATTACAATAAAATATTGATAAAAAAAATAATACTAACAATAAAAGGCAAAATTGTTGACCCTATAGGTCATTCCTAGTTTTGATAATGACAAATACTCTTGGTATTTAATGTTTTCCAAGTTTTTGTGCAGGTTCGTATTGGGAAAATCAGTTGATGGCACATGAAGACTTGAAGAGAACAAAGACCATGAAGCTTTATTATTTTTGTACTTTATATTATCGTTTTATTTGGGTCTGTAATAGTAACATAGGGCAAAGGTCTGTAATAATTTGCATTGCATGCATGTAGGAACTTATAAGCTCAAGATCTCAGATTGACCTTAGTGAACACTCTTCGATCGACCGACGCCGAATTTTTTTAGTGTCCTAAAGAAGACCTAGATTGATCTTAAGACTCCCTATAATTTAAAAAAACATGTCCTATCTTCTTAAATTTAATCATCATATGAATAAGGTTTATATACAAAGGGATTAGAACCGAACTGCATTAAAAATACATGTTCGGTTGATCGTACTTTGAAAGTATAAATCTGTCAGTCGACCGAACCGATCACCTGGTCAATAGTTTGACCATGGCTCGGTCGACCGAACAAGACCAATTCAATTATACTGGTCGACCGAACTTCCCTTGGTCAACACTTTGACCTTTTGGTCGACCGACCAGGAAAGTACTTCAACGCCCTGGTCAATTGAGGGTCCTCGGGTGATGCCACAATTGCCCAGTCAACCGAACCACTCAGTTCAAATTCACCTAGTCGACCGAATCCCGCTAGAATGAAAAATTGCCCTTGGAACACTTAGTCCAGTCGACTGAACTTGGCCGCTTAGTCAACCAAACCTGGCATCCGGTCGATCAATGCTCTCGTGTTGGACATTATTTTTACTGCAGTTAAATTTTTTAAACAGGGTTAATTATGTTTAGATGTTTTAAAACAATCCTAATAATACCCTACATATCCTAAATGGTCATAATTTGCCCAACTTCTATATGTAGGGGTTCAATTGTGAAAATTAGGGAGAGATAATGAAGATCATTAACAAAAAATTCTCTCAAATTTTAAAAGCTTATTTTGTCAAATACTATCTCAAATACTCCTCTACTTCCTTTTCTTTGATCATGCAAGCATAGAGAGAGTGTTTAGATTATTAGTACTTCATTATAAATAACCCTATACTCTCATTGATATTTGTTTTGTTTGATTTTTGTTGAGAGTTTGGTTAGGGTTCTTCCCACTGATTTAACTTGATAAATATCGTGCTAAGAAACTCTTTAGCTTGAGGATCTTTGCATTGTCATTGCAAGATTCCTTAAGTAATTATTTTTATATGCAAAATATTTTACAAAACTTATTTTCAAACAACTCTTATGCTTGATACAATTTGAGAAAATATTTTTGAGTTCTTTTGAATAATATTGTTAGCATCTTTGAAACACTAATATGATAATTGATATTTGATATACTTTGCTTTCAAAGATTAGCTTGTTTGAACACCTTTGTGCTTTGATTGAGAATAATCACTATATTGAGTGTAGATTGCACATATACACCACTAAACTTATAGTCCTTACATATTTGGTGTAGATTGATTGTTATGTGTGCATACTAGTGTACATGCTTGCTTGTGTAAGAAGCGTATTTCAGTGTACAAAATTTCATAACATTTGTTGTATTCTAGGCGTGGACCTGAAAAAAGAGACTATTCCTGTGGAATAGTCCTAGATTGGCTTAGACCCGGTTAGGAAAGTTAGGTGCGTCATCCTGGTAAGGCGTGTTGGTTGAGGTCAGCCCCTTGAATTGACCTAATTGTAATCGGTGTCGCTCCACCCGTTAAGTGATTCGTAGTGGAATCCTTGTGCTGGTGTAGCCAAGGCAGAGACGTAGGCACAGTTAGCCGAACCCTGATAACATATCATGTGTATTCTTTACATTTCGACAATTTATTTACTGCATGTGTATGTTTTATTGTGAATGATTGGATTTATTTTTGCATAAACAGACCCTAGGTTGCGTAATACTATTGATCTGGTTTAACTTAGGCAAAATTTTTTAAATACCCAATTCACCCCCTCTTGGGAATACACCAAAGCTAACAATTGGTATCAGAGCCTCATGGCATTGACTAAAACGTTTTTTCTAAAGATCAAGATGGCTCAATTTGGTGTATCCCCATTCAGAGAGAGATAGTCACCATCAAGCCCTCCATTATTTGGTGGTGTAGATTACACCCATTGGAAAATTAGAATGAGCATATTTATAAAATCTATGGACTGGAGGGTTTAACTTGTGACTGCTAAGGGAAGATGTGCACAAATAAATGAAAATGACTTTAATATGATTAATTCTAATGCCATGGATTTATTGTACTATGTTTTAGATACTGATATTTTTTCATGAGATTATGACATGTAGTAGTGCACAGGAGATCTGGGTTGAGTTAGAAAAGAGATATGGAGAGACCCAGGAAAAGGAGATTGCCACTCTAAAAACTCCAAGATAAGATGATTTGGTAGTGGCAAATCATAGTAATCAACGAGGAGGTATATGATTCACCTCCTATTTCAGTTTTTTATGCAGTTGATGATTCTTATGTTGATTATTGCAAAATATCATGTGGAGAATCATTTGTTGATCTTTGTGAAAATACTGTTGTTGTTGCATGCAATGATTCATGTGAAAATTATTGTGTTAATTCGTTTAATGAATCATATAATATTCCTTGTGATAATTCTGTTGACAAAGCATATAATGATTCACGTAATAATTATGATATATCTTATGATGAATCATGCATTGAATTACTGTTGAAAGTATGCCTTCAAACAAAGAACTAGAATGTACTTTATCTAAAATGCATAAGTTTCTAGTTCAAACGTCTAAGCATAAAATGCTTTTGAAGAATAAGAACAAAAGAATAGAAAAACAATTAAAGGAGTTAAAAAATTATCATGCTATTCTTGAAAAGAAAAAGATTGAGAATATATTGAAAATTATATGCTTAGAGAAAGAAACAAATGATTATTCTAGATTTACTCTCAAAAGTAAAAATGAGAAGAATAATCATAACAAACTTTAGAATTAAGAAGAAATATTTCTTTCAAAAAGGGCTCATCTCTTAAATCCTATAACCTTTTTCATGCCTCATTGAGCAAACCCTTTACGACTGCACCATTAGCTATCACCCGGGAAAAGCGAACGTGGTAGCCGATGCATTAAGTTGACAATCTGGGAGTACGTCAGCCTTAGCAGTTATGGCTTCACACGAGATCGTGATGGACCAAGAGAGGTTGGGTGTAGAATTGGTAGAAGGGAATCATCAGGCATTCATTTCTAGTGGTTCAACCGATTTTATGAGAGAGAATCAAAACAACTCAGTTGAAAGATGCAGAGTTGATGGAGATTGTAGAGAAGATACTGGATGAGCAACACACATACTTTAATGTTGCTGAGGATGGAGTTCTCAAATTTCACAATCGATTATGTGTGCCAAATGACGCAGAGATAAAGAGGATGATTCTAAGGGAAGCTCACCGCTCTCTTTATACTGTTCACCTGGGTAGCACAAAGATGTATAGAGACTTGCGTGAAACATTCTGGTGGAGTAACATGAAGAGGGAAATTGCTAAATTTGTGGGTTAGTGTTTGACATGTCAGTAGGTTAAGGTAGAACACCAGAGGCTAGCGGGACCACTTCAACCACAGGACATCCCTACATGGAAGTGGGAGCATATCTCGATGGACTTTGTATCGAGATTGCCTTTAGCGTTGCATAGGCAGAATGCCATATGGGTAGTGGCTTGATGAAGACTGCCCATTTCATTCCGGTTAGAACCAGTTATTCCATGGATAAGCTAGCAGAACTCTATGTTTAGGAGATAGTCAGAATACATGGCGTGCTCGTGTCCATCGTTTCAGATTAGGATCTGCGGTTCACTTTCCGTTTCTAGAAAAGTTTGTAGGAAGCATTAGGTTCTCAACTCATTTTCAGTACTGCATTTCACCCTCAAACAGATGGACAGTCTGAACGAACCATTCAGATTCTCGAGGATATGCTATGGGCATATGTGTTAGATTTTGAGAGTAGATGGATCCGATATGTGCCGTTGGTTGAGTTTGCATACAATAACAGTCACCGGGTCAGCATTGGAATGACACCATATGAGGCTTTGTATGGTAGCCAGTACTGATCTCCTTTGTACTGGAATAAAGTAGGCGAGCGGCAAATTTTGGGACCAGAACTTGTCTAGCAGGCCTCTGCAAAGATCGAACTTATTAGGGAAAGGATCAAGGCAGCCCAAAGTCGGCAAAAGAGTTATGCGCATACTCGCCAATAGGAGCTAGAATTCTTGAGGATTGCTCCGATGAAGGGGGTGATGAGGTATAGAAAGAAGGGCAAGCTGAGCCTTAGATACATTGGGTCGTTGGAGATTCTGAAAAGGATTGGTTCGGCAGCGTACAAGATAGCACTACCCCCTAGCGCTGTCCAGGATACACGACGAATTCCATGTGTCCATGTTAAGGAGGTATGTTCCAGAACCCTCACATGTGATCAGTTGTGAATTGTGGAGATCAAGGATACTCTGGTATACAAGGAGGTACCAGTTCTGATTCTAGATCGAAAAATATAGGAACTGCGTACTAAGGATATACCGTTAGTGAATGTGCTGTGACGAAATCATGCAATTGAGGAGACTTCTTGGGAGTTAGAAATGGAAATACGCCAAAAGTACTCGCAGCTGTTCAGCGAGGGTTAGTGCCAGACGAGTAAGGGTATGTTAGCTTTACCATGATCCCAAAAGGGGGGGTGAATTGGTATTTTTAAAATTTAATCCCTAGGTCAATCTCCTAACATCAGTATATTTATAACCTTATGGTCAATCTAGTGTAAGTACATTAAATGTATACTAGAAAGTAAATAATGCAATTTAATTAATCACACAAGCACCATAAAGCAGTAAAAAAAGGGTAACAAGCAAAAATGTTATCGAGGTTCGTCCAATTGCCTACGTCCCCGTCTTGGCTAACCAGCACAAGGATTACCACTATAACTTGCTCACTTAAACGGGTGGAGCGGCACCGATACAAAATAGGTCAATTAGCACAGGGCTGACCTCAACCTTTACACCAATCCTTAGCGGACTAAATTACCTCCCCCTTAGGCCACGCTTGGAATCACTCAGATTTACAATCAAATGGTACAGATAAAAGTGCTTTCAAGTAAAGCAGATATGTACCCTAATGCATTCAATCACATAGACCACAAATGGTTTAACACGTAAGCTCTATGTGGTCCAATGGTTCAACTCTCAAATGAATTTTCCATCAATGTAATGAGTACGTGAGAGTGTCAACAACAATCTGTGTATCTCAAAATATTCAATCAAACGTGTTCACATAAGATGTCAAGTAAGTCTCAAGTGTGTTAATCAGTAAGATGTCTCAATCACGAATATAGTGTACATGCTTGGTTTGCAAAAGCTATGCAATCTTTGTATTTAGAAAATGATGTAGACTTGAATAGATATTGCCACAAAGATTAATATCACAAACACAAATATATCAATATAAATACCACAAGATATTTGAGTTAGTTTGAAAAATATTTTTGCAAGCCAAAAACAAATACCAGCTTCTGAAGATATTACAATACAAATGCAGTACTCAGAAGCTTAAGAAAGTTTTCGTAGGATAGGCTTATGAGAAAAGCCCCCTAAGAACACTTAGGTTTAGATCTCAATGAAAATTGATTCAAAGACGCAACAATGAGAGAGCAAACCTCTTTGCACAAAACACTCAATACACTTACATAGGTTATGGAAAGATGTAGAAGGTAAGATTGAGTGGTTTTAGAGAAAATATGAGCAGTAGGAAACTTTTTGGCTTGAGAGAATTTTTTATGTTGATTTGCTAATCATATTCTAATTTTTCCAAATTAAGGGGTATATATAGACAACCCATGAATTATGACCATTGGGGACAAGTCTGGTATAATTAGAAAAGATTAATGACCTTTTTAATTATTTTAACCCTATTTAAAAAATTAACCATGATAAAAAAATTCAGGGCAACCCGAGAGGTCCGGTTGACCAGAACTATTTCGGTCGACTGAAGTTTATATGGCTCGGTCGACCAGGACATTTTTGAACTTGGGACTCGGTCGACTGGAAATGCATGTCTGAGGTGATTTTTCAATTTTACCGAGGTTTGGTCGACGAGGCAGATTTGCACTAGGTGATTCGGTCAACCAGACAGTTGGGATTTCTCCCGAGGACCCTTGGTCGACCAGACAATTGCAATGCAATTTAGGCTCGGTCGACCAAGTGGTCAAAATGTTGACCTCAGGAGGTTTTGGTCGACCGGGGGATTTGAACTATAATGGTTCGGTTGGCCGAGCTGAGGTCAAAATGTTGACCCAGACCAGTTTCGGTCGACTGGGGCAGAATGAACTGCATGGGCCGGTTGACTAAAAGTGCACAAAATGTACATTTCGGTCCTGTTTGAATCATAAACACCCTAATCAAGTGCCTAACATTTATGAGTGCAAAGGTGAATGTCCTAGGGTCATTTCTGGGTCCTTTTGAAGACACCAAAAAAATTCGGTGTCGGTTGACCAAACCCCTAAGGTCTTTCTAAGGTCATTTGCATTATAAGCTTACTTATTTAACCATGCATGTGATATGTGTGATTATTACAAATAGGTAAAGTCTTAGTTACTATTACAAACCAATTACACAGCTGAATATATATATTACACTCATAAACATTAATTGGTCTTCAAGCTTCATTTGCTCCATGTACATGTGCATCATGATCTTGACAATTTAAGTTCCTGCACAAAACCTCAAACACTCATTAGATACAATGAGTATTTGTCATAATCAAAACCGGGGGTGACCTATAAGGTCAACATAGAGGGATTAGAGTAGGTTGTGTGGTTAGTTGTGTATAACTTTAGTTATGGATAGTCTTTAGGGAAAATTTGTTATGGATATTGTAATTTCCTAAAGGCAGCATTGTAACCACGATATTCCTCCTCCATAAGTGAGGATAGTTAATAAACATGAGACGGGGCCGCTATGTGGGTGGCTACCGACTCTTCTGTAGACAGGGGTAGTGAGTTAAGAATGTGATTGGTTATAGTTAACAAATTCCAAGGACGAAATTTTTGTAAGGAGTGGAGAATGTAGTAATCCAAAAAATAAAATAAAATAAAATGAGGAAAAAATAAATAAAAATAAATAATTACTTAAATTAATTAAAATAAATAAATAAATAAATATTATTAATTAAATAATATAATATAATATAATATATTAATATAATATAATATATTATAAATTATGATATATATATAAGTGTAGGTTATCCTTAATGATCAATCCTTTAGGAAACAGAAGCATTTTTTTTTTCTTTTTTCTTTCTCATTCTGCGCAGAGGCTCTGCGTCTCAACGCTCTCCTCATCTCCTCTCTCGCACTCTCCTCAATCTCATCTCCAATATTCGGTCGATCGAAAATCCAAAGATATCGTTGGGTTCCTATCACCGCCACCGACAATCCTATTGGAGCAAATTTGTTGTAGGAGCAGCGTAAGCATATCTCCTAGGGTAAAGCCAATTTTCACTTTTACCTAAGTTTTTCTTAAACCATAAGCCCAATTAACGAACAAATATTGTCAGGAGATTCGTGGGGAGATTCTTTATAATCTAATTGGAGCGGGTTTTCGAATTGGAGCTCCGAGATACCAATCCTAAATCGAGGGTAAGTTTAATAATTTAAACTTTATTAGGCTACTTAGGGTATTCAGAGTTTAGGAAAATTTTAGGGAAAGTTACTCTAGGGATTGTGATGAGTAATGTAGTGAAATTTGAATTTCAGGATTTTAGGGATTTTGAATGTCGTGGGGGGTAGACCGAGGTGTTAGCGGACTTTTCAGGAATTAGGTAAGGGGATTAAGTTAAGTCAGTAATTTTATGAAATTTGAATCAATTTAATTGTTACGTTTACATAAATATATTCATTTATTTATTTATTCATTTGGGAATTTAAAGGCTATTTTGAAAACCAACCGTTCAAAATGAATTTTACAAACCTAGGATATATGGTATGATATTTTTGAATAAAATGAATGGTGGAAAGCTTGTTTGTTTATATGAATATGTTAAATGTGAAAAATTGTGTGGCAGATGATTTAATTGGTATGAATTATTTTATATCTGAATTTGGGATTTTTGAAATACTAAATTATTTTTGAAATACTAAATTGTTTGAGAAATACTGAAAATGCTTGTGAAAATACTGGAACTATTTATGAAATGCAAGAGTTTGAACTAACGGACAGTGGCCGGGTATTTTCTGATTGGCCAAAGGCAAGGATTATTATTTGACGGCCGATGGCTGAGTTTTAATTGATGGCTATATGCCAGATTGTATTTTATGGTCGGGGGCCAGGTTTTTGGAATAATAAGAAATATATGTGAATTAACTTTTTAAATGGTGATTTCTATTATCTAAATTGCATGATATGCTTTAGGAACCCTGGGGACCAGTGTATTGTGAGCACGGTACCGTTGCTAGTTAGACCATGTACACCCACACTGTTCTGGATAGAAGTGTAGGGGGTCCAGCCGACTGCCTGCGTGAGGTTGAAGTAAGGGCGTCGGACCTGTAACTTTGCTGTGGATGCCTACAGATGTATTTGCAGAGGATGTTATTTTTTTGACTTTGTTTGGGCTGATCACCTAGGCTTAGTCTAGCCTTCGGGCCGCACAACCTGTGCCATGGGAGAAGTAAATGGAGTGTTTGTCACAGGGAGTATCTTATATGCATATTTGTTAATTTATGTAAATACAAATAATTAATAAGATAATTTCAAGGGCTTGCTGAGAAATGTGAGTGCCCTAATAGCAGTAATGGTATTAGAACAGAGGGAAGCTACTTGTATGGGCGGGTAATCTTCCCTATCCTCGACTAATTGTGTGCGTGAGTGTAAAATAAGAATGATTTCATAAATTTGTTTATTTGCTTAGTGAATTGGTATTTTTCTGTACACTAAACGTGTTGACTCTATGAGTCCAATTTGGTTTTGATAATGAAAAATCACTTGGTATTTAATCTGTGTATTGAGATTGTGATCAGGAACAATATTTAGCATGCACGGAAGGCTAGCAAGTCATGGAAGTCATGAAGATTAAAGAATATACATCTTGACACAAATCCATGGAACTGAAAGAGTAGAAGAATGATGATGCAAGTGGCAAGTTCAAGACTGTTATGGGAATGGGTATTTAGAACTGAGTGTATTTACATATTTCATATAATTTAATTCAAAACTCAAAACATACCCTAGACTGAATTTAGGATTCATGCATTTTATGAACATCTTTAAGGGATATTTATGGACTTAGAGATTGTTTTTGAAACCCCGGAAAATATTTTATAAAAGAGCGAAGAATGAGAGAAAAACAGATTTTTGAAACTAAAAATAAAAATCTAGAAAATGCACTGTTCAAAAGACCGAATTCCCTGTTTAGTCGTCTGAAGATTCAACTTCAGAAGACCGAAGTTTAAGCTCAGTCGTCTGAATTTCTTTAGAAGACCGAAGATTAAGTTCAGTCGTCTGAAGAATTATTGGAGAAACACAAAAACAGGCAGAAGCACACCAGAATACTGAAGCCTGACTTCAGTCGTTCGAACCCGCAACTTCAGAAGTCTGAACCCCAACTTCAGTCATTTGACCCTCTGTCCAGGTTAATTTTTCAAAGCTCTAAGGAACTTCAGTCGTCTAAGCTTTTCACCTCAATCGTTTGAACCTATAGGAAGATTAAAAGTTTGATTAACACGCGAGTTATTTCTATATCAAGTTGATCCAAAGGTTAGAAATCATCCTAAGGGCAAGGTTACCTATAATCAACATCTAAACCCTTGTACCCCAAAAGAAGTGAAAAGAAAAACAACCTTTGGCATACAATTGAGCATATTGTAAGATTAGAACAACTTTGGGAAACACACTGCTGAAACTTTTGTTTGGGATTTCAAAGTTTATACGTCAAATCTGAGCTAAGGATATCTTGATCTTCAAAAGTCATTCTAGTGATTGTTGTGCATTCAACTTGGTATTGAAGTTTTGTAAAACGGTTTGTTTGTTAATACTTATTCTCAAAGAGTTTTTCATCTCTACATATATTATTAAATATTATTAGAGAGATTGATCTTGAGTGTTCATATACATATATAGATTGTTTTTGACAAGATCACTACTTGAGAAAATTTTTGTCATTGGTTCAATATTCTTTGATTCAAGTGTGTATTAATTTAAAGATTCAATATTTTTGATAGTACAAAACCACTTGATTAAATATCCATAGAGTTCATAACTATATGTATTATCGTGGGATATTTTCTGAAAAATATTATGTTAGGTTTTGATCTTTGGAACACATATCATATATAAATATATAAATATATATATATATACACACACACACACACACACATATATTCATATACAAAGATCATATTGTGTTTTGAATATTTGGAATAAAGCTTATTGATCTTGATCTTTATAATATTCACGACAAATTTTTTAATAAGATCACATTTGATATTCGTGCATCTACTAAGTTGAACTAGAACCTTATTTCTCCAAAGCATTTACTTATATCATTATTTTGGGAGATTTGATAAAAGGGAAATTGGTTGAAGCATATCATTCATATAACGATTGTATCGTTACATACATATTGAGCTTCAAGTTTCATCATATGGATATGTGTTAGGATTTTCAATTGTATTCACTAGCTTTGTTAGAAGCAAATCTTGAGTTGTTTTGCAGATTTAAAATTCTATATTGTAATCACGGTTTGGGTTGTAAATTGGGTGAGGAGGAAGTTGTACCTCTTGTAAGCAGCGGATATAAGGGAAGCTCTGTCCTGGTTAAAAGAGCAGGGATTTAGTGGAATCCTTGAGTGGGTTGCTCAGGGCGAGGACATAGGCCGGGTTGGCTGAACCTCGTAAAAACTATGTTTGTCTTCTCTCTTCCTTTATTCCTTTTATTTTTTGCAACGCATTTCATTACCTATCTTGCATGTGTGTATGTTGAATAACCCTACACGCACTTGATAATTAGTTGGGTAAAAATAGAATTCATTAATATAATAATTTGAATCAGCTTCAAACCTCTGCAATTAATTTGTTAAATATAGAAATAAGGATTAAGTGATAAATAAGTTTAAAGGTTTTTAAAAACACCCAATTCACCCCCCTATTTGGGATTACACCTGAATTAACAAAATGCTTACTGGCCACACACTAACATTAACTTAGTCTTTCCCTTACTGAGCTGTGCCTCACCCCTACTTTACAAATTATCTTTTATGGTAATCCTAGAGATCGGGTCTAGAGGGCTAGAGGAGCCGGACTAGAGGTGTAAATTTATGTAGGTAGTGTGTAGATAGAGATTTTATTTTTGTTTAGTTTTATGAGATGTAATTATGTGAAAATGGATATATTTGTGTATAAAGATAGTCAGAATTTTGATAATATAATTTGAGGATTTTGTATTTTATTTTTGCTGCATATATGTGTTTTATATATGATGAACAAGGTATTAGGTACGCAGATGTTACTAAAGTAACACTCCTAGCCCACGTGGTGAGTCACGGTCGTTACACATTCTAACTTGTTGCCTCTCACACGCACTGAGATTCATAAGAAAAGAGGCAAACATAGGCTTAGTACACTTAAAGAAATATTTATTGTGACTTTTTGGTCCAATAAGCTTAAAGCATTCATGCCAAGTCTAAATTTATTGAAAATCTTAATAACCTTAGCTAAAGAAAGTTGATAATTAAGAAAATGCATAAATTGAATAAGTGCAAAACTCAGGGGGAGCATTTCTCCTTATGAATATATATACATTAACTGCTCTCATGGTTTTTATCTTTTATGCCACATGAAAAGTACTGAATTCCTACCATTCACAATGCTTTAAATGAGTATATCTTATAATGGATAGTTTATCTATTGTATCATTTGTTGATTATACTACTGGATTGCATGCCTGTGTTGAAAGCCTCCTGCATGGCGGATGCAATTGATGAGAATTGCATGCTAGTAGTGGATATAGGTTTTCATGTGTCTTGAACTAAAATATAAATTGTTTGATTGAACCTATCAAGTACATGTTTTATGGGAAAATGTCTGATTTGCAGACGGTATGCTGCCAAATATTCGAAAGAAATTTTCCCAAAATAAAACCTTGTGCTAAAGATGATTATGATAAAATTAATGTTAAAACATTTTTGAAATGATGAATGAAAATAAATTGAAAATTAAATTTCATCCTAACATAATCATCAGGTAGTTAGAGGAGCTCTGCTCTATTCCTATAGAAAGATAATAAACGACTCACATGCATCACTTTCATTTATTGAATATCGAGGCTCTTGAGAATTCCCTAAATATTATATCCAGTGCTTAAAGACTTATGATTTGATACGGAATGTTCTTGGGTCATGAACATTATTGCATGACTCAATATATACTCTCTGATGCATTTATGATCTATAGGGACAACTATACTAATCAAGTGATAAATGCAATTGACAAATACTCAGTATAGTTGATTTTAAAGATTTGGATTGATGACTTATACTACTTGACATAATGAAATAATTCTCTATCCGGTATAAGTAGTTTGTTGCGTCTAAGCTATAATTCAAATCGATAGGGGGAGCATCTTAAATTAAAATGTCTATCATATTATGCTCATCAACATCTTTTAGCTTAGATCTATTGTGAACTCACTGTGGCATGTGCTTAACCGAAATGACCTTTGTGAAAATCTTAAGTTGATATATATATTTCTTTGCCACATGTTATTTGATTTGTTATATGATCTTGCATGTGATTGTTAAATTCTTATGATCATTATGGTTGTGGTTTTCTGGTTATATCTTAGTATGTGCTTAATTGACAAACTAGAAAATTTGTACTTGCTTGTTTTAAATTAAAGTTTCTTTTTCCGCAAGCAACCCCCAACACCATTTTGTCATTCATTGTGCATAGTATGACTATTATATTTCTTGAATAACTAAAAGTTATACCTCTATTTTATATGTTGAGAATATTGGATTGTTTGAGTAAGTAGTTGTGGATATATTGTCAATATATTACTCAATTAGGTCACTTGTATACATGTATTTTTGGGAAAAATGTTCTGTTTTCAAACGACATGCTACCGAATTTTCTAAAAATCTTTTCCCAAACATATATTGTATTCTGATGATTATTTGTTTATATACTTAAATGTTTATCTAGGCCCTTTTTACTATTACCAAAAGGGAGAGAAGTAGACAAGTATTTGTCATCATAAAAAAAAGGGAGATTGTTGATCCTCTGAGTCATTCCCAGTTTTAATAATGACAAATACTCTTGATATTTAATGTTTTCCAAGTTTGTGGGCAGGTTCATATTGGCAAAATTAGTTGATGGCACATGAAGAATTGAAGAAAACAAAGACCCTGAAGCTTTCTCATTATTGTACTTTATATTATTGCTTTATTCGGGTATGTAATAGCAACATAGGGCAAAGGTCTATAATAATCTACATTACATGCATGTAGGAACTTATAAACTCAAGACCTTAGAGAGAACTTAGGGAATTGTCGACTGACGCCAAATTTTTTCAGTGTCCTAAAGAAGACCTAAACTGACCTTAGGACTCCTAATAATTTATAAAAATATGCCCTATCTTCTTAAATTTAATCATGATATGAATAGAGTTTATATACAAAGGGATTAGAACCAAAATGCATTAGGTCGACTGAACTTCCCCTGGTAAATACTTTGACCTTTCGGTCGACCGACCAGGAAAGTACTTCAACGCCCTGATTGACCAAAGGTCCTTGGGAGATGCCACAATTGCCTGGTTGACCGAACCACTCAGTTCAAATTCACCTGGTCTACCGAACCGCGCTAGAATGAAAAGTTGCCCTTAGAACACTTAGTCCGGTCGACCGAACTCTCAGTTCAAATTTCTCCCAGTCGATCGAACTTGGTCACTTGGTCAACCAAACCTCACGTCCGGTCGACCAGTTCTATCGAGTTGGACATTATTTTTATCGCAGTTAAATTTTTTTAAATAGGGTTAATTATGCTTTTTTAAACAATCTTAATAATACCCTATATGTCCTAAACGGTCATAATTTGCCCAACTTCTATATGTAGGGGCTCATTTGTGAAAATTAGGGAGAGATTAGCAAGATAATTAACGAAAAATCATCTCAAATTTAAAAAGCCTATTTTTCCAAATACTATCCCAAATACTCCTCTACTTCATTTTCTTTGATCATCCAAACATAGAAAGAGTATTTAGATTATTAGTGCTTCATTCTAAATAGCCCTATACTCTTATTGATATTTGTTTTGTTTGATTTTTATTGAGAGTTTGGCTAGGGTTCTTCCCATGGATTTAACTTGATAAATCTTGTGCTGGGAAAACTCTTTAGCTTGAGGATATTTGCATTGTCATTGCAAGATTCCTTAAGTAATTATTTTTGTGTGTAAGATATTTTACAAAACTTATTTTCAAACAACTGTTGTGCTTGATACAATTTGAGAAAATATTTTTGAGTTCATTTGAATAATATTGTTAGCATCTTTGAAACACTAATTCGATAATTGAGATTTGATATACTTTACTTTCAAAGATTAGCTTGTTTGAACACTTTTGTGTTTGACTGAGTATAATCATTATATTGAGTGTAGATTGCACATATACACCACTGAGCTTATAGTCCTTACATATTTGGTGTAGATTGATTGTTACATGTGCATATTGGTGTACATAACTGCTTGTGTAAGAAGCATATTTCCGTGTACAAAATTTCATATCATTTGTTGTATTCCAGGCGTGAGTCTGAAAAGGGAGACTAGCCCTGTGGAATAGTCCTAGATTGACTTAGACTCGGTTAGGAAAGTTAGGTGCGTCATCTTGGTAAGGCGTGTTGATTGAGGTCATACCCTTGAATTGAACTAATTGTAATCAGTGTTGCTCCACCCGTTAAGTGATTTATAGTGGAATCCTTGTGCTAGTGTAGCCAAGGCGGGGACATAGGTATAGTTGGCTAAACCCCGATAACATATCGTGCGTGTTCTTTACATTTCCACAATTTATTTACTGCATGTGTATGTTTTATTATGAATGATTGGATTTATTTTTGCATAAACAAATCCTAGGTTGCGTAATACTGTTGATTTGGTTTAACCTAGGCAAAATTTTTTAAATACCCAATTCACCCCCCCCTCTTGGGGGAATATACCAAAGAAATAAAAATAATAATAATTATTTTAAGGATAATAATTAGTATAAAAAAATTATAAAAAATAGAAAATTATATTACAATTAATAAAAATTACTACTATAAAATAATGCTAAATTAAATAAATATATTGAGAATTTTTAATAAAAAAAGATGTTTTTACATTCCATTTTAGATGGCCATTAAAGAATACAAATTGTCATATGTTAGAAAGAAATTGAAACTGATTCTTATAGTCCTTCCTTGTTACTAATCAAACGTAGTAATTGCATTCAAAAGTGATTTGATGCCTCCCTCGATTCCTTTGCTTCTTCAATTTCAATGTGGAAACCAAATGGGGGATTTAAAATATAATAAAAACCACATCAAATTGATCCAAAACACAATTTCCAATAATATAAACAATAGAGAACTATAGAAAAATTATCATAAATATATCTTTTAACAATATTGCCCCTATTTAATAGCTGAAATGCAATTATTGCACACAAGTATAATTAACCATGTATGTTTGAATTTATCCAACCCATTTGCCCTCCTTTATTTCCCCCCTCCAAGTACCATCTCATCGAAGTACTCTTATTATCAAGAAGTCTTCTAGCAGCCCCTATGGGCATGGCACAGTGGAATGAAGTCAGGCAATTGAGTAGGGGCATCGGGGGTTTGAATCCTAGTAGATGCACTTATCGCAAATAGAGCCAACAGTTGACCAAGCATTGACCGGGTCTTGTAACTTGTAACCTGAGATGGGTCCTGGGAGGCGAGTTGGCCGAAAGTCTAACCTAGTTGTGAGTAGACTGTGATTGCACTCGAATTAACCTGGACGACACATTAGGGGGGAAGGTAGCTGTCCTAGGGAGTTGGTGCCTGTTAGCTTTACCGTGATCCCAAGAGAGGGGGTGAATTGGTATTTTTAAAATTTAACCCCTAGGTATTCCTCTTAACAACAGTATGTTCACAATCTTATGGTCAATCTAGTGCAAGTAATATAAATATATTAGAAATTAAATAGAGCAGTTTAATTAATCACACAAACACCAGAGAGTAGAAAAGAGAGGGTGACACACATATATGTTATCAAGGTTCGGCCAACTGCCTACGTCCCCGCCTTGGCGAACCAGCACAAGGATTATCACAATACTTTGCTCACTTAAACGGGTGGAGCGGCACCTATACAAACTAGGTCAATTATCACAGAACTGACCTCAACCTTTATACCAATCCTTAACGGGCTGGATTACCGCCCCCTCAAGTCACGCTTGGAATCTCTCAGATATACAATCAAAAGGTACAATATAAGGGTGGTTTCATGTGAAGCAGATATGTACCCCAAATGCGCACAATCACAAACACCACAGATGATTTAAAATGTAAGCTCAGTGTGATCTAAATAGTTCAATTCTCAAATATATTTTCTATCAGTGTAATACGTACGTGAGAGTGTCAACGACAATCTATGTATTTCAAAATTTTTAATTAAACGTGCTCACACAGAATATCAAGCAAGCCTCAAAAGTATCAATCAGCAGAATATCTCAATCACATAAATATGTATATGCTTGGATTGCAAAATATATATTATCTTTGTTTTCAACAAATAATATGTGAGTGAATGAATATTGCAACAAAGATGTTTCACCTCAAAAACAAATATCTCCTCAAATGGTTTTTAAGATAAAGAACAATAGATATTTGTAAATGATTTTGAAAATATTTCGCAACCAAAAGCAAATACGAGCTTCTCAAGATGTTGCAACGAATATGCAATCTCAAAAGATCTAATAGAGTCTTCTTAGGATAAACTTATTAGTAAAGTCCCCTAAGAATCCTTTTGGTTTGGCTCTCAATAAAAATGAATCAATCTCACAACAATGAGAGAGCAAACCTTCCTATCTAAATACTCAAGAACACTTACGGATGATTTAATAACTTTTGAATGTAAGCTAGAGTGTTTGGAGAAGGAGTATGAGTAGTAGAGGGTATTTTGCTTGAGAGAAGACTTTGAATTTCTTCTCTTAATCAACAACTTAATTTTCCCAAATGAAAGGGTATATATAGACACCTTATGATTTTTTACTGTTGGGGACCTATTAGGAATTATTATAAAATTTTAATGACATTTTAAACATTTTAACCCTATTTAAAAATATTAACTGTGGTAAAAAAATGAGGGCAACCTGAGAGGTCCGGTCGACCAGGGCATTTTTGAACTGAGTGGTCGGTCGACCGAAAGTGGGCGATTTCCCATTTCTCTGCGGTTCGATCGATTGGGCCATTTTGAACTGGCTAGTTTGGTCGACTAGATCGTTGAGATTTTTCCTGAGGACCCTCGGTCGACCAAGTAGTTGGAGTTCATTTTTGTATCGATCGACCATATGGTCAAACATTTGACCCTAGGGGCAGTTGGTTGACCAGGAGTTTTGAACTGCAATGGTTCGATCGATTGGGACCTTGGTCAACTGTTGACCTAAGCTTGTTTCGATCGACTAGGGCAAAATGAACTACCTTGGCCGGTTGACCGAAAGTGCACAATGTGTGCATTTCGGTCCTGTTATGCATCACACAAACCCTAATCAAGTGCCTATCAAACATAGGTTCAAATGTGTGTGTGTCCTAGGGTCACTTGGGGTCCAATTTAAAGACACCGAAAAAGTCCGATGTCGGTCGACCTCCGGTTGACCGAAGGGAAAATCCTAAGATCTTTCTACGACCATTTTTCATTTACAGTTTGTTTGAGCTTACATAATAAATCACGCATGTGTTGTGTGTGAGCTTATTACAAACCAAAGACCTATTTACTATTACAGACCAATTTTTACAAATGAAATACATTACAACTGAAAAACATGAACTGGTCTTCAAGCCTTAAGCTTTCACGTGCCATCAAAGTATCCGCTAATATAGACCTACACATGAGCTAGATATTCATTAAATATATGAGTATTTGTCATTATCAAAACTGGGTGTGACCTATAAGGTCAACAATGCCGCACTAAGGGGTCTGAAGGGCTCGTTTGTAGCTGGAGTCCCCACGTCATAAAAAAAAAGAAGTCTTCTTGCCACCGCTTGGTTCCCCCTTTGCCTTCTACAAGCGATTGACTAGCCTCTTAAGGTGGTCGATCAATTCTTGCTTTACCACCATTTTTCATAAAATTTTGACCAAATTAATTTCAAAAAACAGATTTTTCAAGTGAGGCACACTTACACACATAAGGTAAGAGTGGTGACCATTTTCAAAATGGTTGTTTTAGGGTTCTAATATTTTAATTTCATTTAAATAAAATTAAAGAATTACCCTTCCTATTCATAATTATACTTCAGAGCTACAACTTTTTGAAAAATCATACTTTTTTTTTTTATTTTACCTTTTAAAAAATAAAATAAAGTGGTGATTCCATTTTCTAAAATAAAAGGGTGGATTAGATAATCAATGGTTTGATCTATACTTCATGTGTTTTTCAAAATGATCCACAAACTAGTTGGCAATTAAACAGACTACCAATTCCTGTGTCAACAATCACCAATCATCCACTACTCCCTCTAGTCCTATGTAAACTAATGTGAATATGAAAACAAACGTGAATATGTAATACAATGAGTTAAAATATTTTGATGACATTTACCCTTCCTTGTAAAATATTTGCTTCTCTACAAAGACAATTGCACATATGTACAGGGGTTCCTTTTAATTAATGCATCAATCATTCTCTCTGTCCAATCCAAAATGTAAATTACAACATTTGAAACAAAATCCATAGTCAAAATATTTTTTTTAATAGTAACATATTTTAAAAATACATGGAGACCTTTTTGGTGTTTACTATTTAGGAACATATGGTGAATCTAATATTATATCATATCTCTTATAAACTCCATTATTACATTTAGAATTTTATGATTTGTAGTGAACGTTGAAACCTACACTTCACAACCATATAACACTCATTCTGGTATCTAGAACATTGCCATTTTTCTTCAATCAAAACATGTTGGCTATCTATAAGCCATTTCTTTGCTTATAATACATGTAAATATAAAATGAATAAATGTCTAACAAGACATGCATACTAACTCGATATATTATCTATTAAAACTTCTTAAAAGATCTACGGTATATAAGCATGTCTACAATACATGAACTATTATCTTTTTTCTTGATATCCATTTTGAACACAATTTTTTAAAGAGTATCGATTTATCAAAATGATATGTAAATGCGCCCTTTATGTTTAGTGTCAAAACCGTGCTTCAAAAATATGAAATAAAGATTATTTTATAGTTATAACAAAAATAAAAAAATCTATTATCCATGGTCGTTCATATTTCACACCTTAATCATGTCCTTGTTATTTATGTCAAAAGATAGTTATATTATCCAATTCCTCCCACAGTCTCCTTGTCATCTTTAAGAGCAGCATTATCCATCCAATTGTAGCTCTAGCCATCTCCAAATATTGCCATGGTGAGAAAGTATAAAATGCTTCCAATATTCCATCCAAACCCATTCAATTTTCTAACCTAATGCCCACTAGTGTTGGGTTATCTCTTATTGATTGTGCAAGGAGCTAGTGGTCAGTTATTAAGTGTGAGGGAAAATTTCATCCCATGAGCTAGGTTTTGGGGTTGAGAAGATCCTAAATCACTCAATAGTGGTATCAAAGCCTTGGTTAAAGATTATCCCTTGTATGTTGTGTCGGAGGAGACCTCGATGGTTGCCTTACCGGGAGAGATCTTGATGTGTGAGGAGAAGATTGTTAGGTTATCCCACATCGGTTGTGGAAGGGACTGGTGGTTAGTTATTAAGTGTGAGGGAAAGTCTCACTCCATAAGTTAGCTTTTAGGGTTGAGAAGACCCTAAACCACCCAACAACTAGAAGTACCACTATTCTTCTCAACAACTAACTTTGGTACTTGCTCTATCTTTTGGTCTTTCTTTTTAGGCTCCCCTTCTTGCATTCTATATTGCAAGTCATTCGTATGGGATTTGGGGTATTTGAGGGTGTCCCTCGTTCTCATGACCAAAAATCATTTTCATCATGTTAGCTAGAGTAGGTCTAAGGAAGGAGTGATGATTGTTTGATTGTATAAAACGTTGTGAGTTTCTAGAGCTAGGTCTCCACCTTCCAAGCAAGATGTAGTAGCACTATCAAAAAGTGATTTGCATATATAGGTTTTAAAATGGTAATCCTTGAGTTGTATCTTAAGAATTTCACTTGTAAGTTTGTCTGACATTGGAAAATTTGAGTGGATGATGGGTGCTTATATACATGATTGAGCCTAAGACCCAATATGCTTTACCTTTTGGGTCAAGGATCATCTAGGCTAGGGATGGATCTGAATAGGGTCAAAATGTGAGAGGTAGAATTGGTTTGGAGGTACGTGGAATGCAATTCGACGCACGTAAGGCACTAGTGGTAAGATCCACTTGAGTAACTGTTGGAAAATTAGGGTTACTCCCATAAGAGAGATGAATTTTGTTCAAAGGGGAGCAATTGGAACTCATAAGTGAGGTGAGATTGTTAAGAATTCCATTTGTAAGTTTGTCCTATATTGAAAAATTTAAGTGGATGATGGGTGCTTATATACATGATTGAGCTCAAGACCCAATAGGCTTAAGTTTTTGGGTCAAGTTAATGCTTACCCATGTGCATCAAGCCCATCCATGGGCTCCTCCAGCGCTAACATTGTAAATGTTTTTGCCTTTGGATGATTAGTCTACATTGAAATAGCAGCAAATAATACCATTCAAAAATAGTAATGTTTTGCCCCAATGGGCATGGCGCGGTGGAAATACATGAGCAACTGTGAAGGAGTATCGGGAGTTCAATTCTAGGTAGATACACTCACGGAGCCAATAATACCAGTGGATTGTAAGAGTTTACTCTGTGAGCCAGCGAGGACCGTGGATGCTAATAAAGATGTGTCCTAAGGATTGGGTTGGCTAAACATCCAATTGATGCACAGAAAATCGTGTCCGCATTCAGTACTTTGCCCTGTTCAGTGAGACCTAGGGGCGGAGGACGCTGATCCATAAGTTTGGTGCCGCACCAGAGGGTCCGAAGGATTCATTGGTGGCTGGAGTTCCTAAGTAATAATAAAAAAAAGTAATGTTTTAAAGTAACAAATAATTAATATTAGGATATAAGACATTGACCTTATTTGGGATTTGATAAAAAGATATTAATTTTCAATCTCTCGAGATTTTAAAATTTTCACAAACCTTTCCTAAGATTTCAAGCATTTCACAAACTTTTCCTAATATTTGTTTTTTGAAACACATGCATCTCTCAAAAGGCTATTTGGAAAGTTATGTGTCTTCTTAATAAATTTTACGGAAGAGAGGTTTTGGATTTTAATTTGTGTGAATTTGAAAATAAATATAATATAAAATTGCATTAAATTGTGTCCAAAAAAATATTGTAAGTGATGAAAACAAATATGGCACACTCTAATAAATAAATTAAATATTAATTATATACATATGTAATTAATGTGACACAAGAAAATGATAACCTTTTATTTAGGTACCTATATATACACATATACTATTATATATAATAGTAAGAGATACTAACTTCCCTTGAAGGCAAAAAGATAGAGACGTCCTATAAGGTTTCAAAAATTGTAAGAACTTCCTTGAAATTTGCTAAAATACACAAATCTCTCTTTATACTTTACAAAAAGACGAATATTTTGAGGGAAATTTAGTATCTTTTTTACAAGTCTCATGAAAGGTTTGTCACATTTTTGAAACTTCAAGAAAGATAAATGAGATTTTTAAAGTTTTAACAGATGTCTTTGTCTTTTTATCAATCTAAAAAAGAGTTAGTGTCTTTTACCCTATATAAATAATATTAGATTATATGCAATCTTAACTTTTACCTTTTTGTGTGTATATGTGTATATATATAAACAACATTAAATCTTAATGTTATATACATACCCACCACCACACACACCTACCATAATTCCTTAAAACATTGGTAACATTACATTCTACTTCCTAAATTTTAATTCATGACTTTTAACTCCTTGAACTTCAATAAAAAAAAAATCTAATGTTATCCTTGGCTTTAAATAATCTCACCACCAAGTGACAAACACATGAGCCCATTTTTCTAAATCTCTAATTTTCCCTTCTTTAGGATAAATTGTACATCTAATTCCTAAAATTTCACCTTAAATCACATAATTCTACCTAAATTTCAATCCATGCATTTGTATGTTTGTTTAATATGGTCAAATTAGGCTTGATAAACTATAGTATAGGTAGGCAGTAGAATGCATAAGTGCATGTGCCTGACAAAATTTAAAATCCCATGCCAAAATAGCACCATTGTTGTTGTTGTGTGTATGTACTCATATTTCAATTAATTAATTAATATTTCAAAATCTGTTTTCAATAAAAGAAAATCACAAATGATGCCTAGAAAAAAAATATTTGAATTTTTTAAAAAACCCAAAAGCCTAAAGAAGATCTAGAAGAAAAATTTTAAATAAATAAGAATTTTCTTGATTCATATAAAGAACTTTCGACTCCCTTAGACCATTCCAGACACTTGAACTAACAAAATGAGTAAAAAAATGGTTGAAAAGGGCCATGAAATGACAAAAAATACATAGAGTGAGAGATAAATAAAGTTTATGGAATGACCTGTTTTTCAACGTAGTATATAGGGTTTAGCTTGAATACAATTTAATGTTAATGTTATTCATGGAGGGTTGTGTAATGGGATGCCGTGTTTTGTGGGAATCCTTTATTCTCTGGAATATTAAGATTTTCACCATTTTAGATTTTGATGCACAAATAATGTCGGAATGAGATGTTAGTGGCATCACATTTCTAAAGATACTTAAAAAATAAAATAAAATTAAGAAACAAAGTCCATTAGAAATTAGAAGACAGCTCAATTGTTAGAGTTTGAGATTTCATATTTAAGTTCTTGGATTCAAATATTAGAAGGGATGGAATGAAGTATGAAATGTGAGATGAGTTTGAGCTACTTTTAGCTATATAACACAAGATAGAAAATATCCCAACATGCTTAAATGGGAAGATGAAAATAAATATATGACAGCATATAAGCTTACCTCTCCTTGTGTAACCCTAATTGAATGACTTTCAAAAAAAAAAAAAACCAAAAAAGAAAGAAAAAGAGTAATTTAAATTATTGCCTCTCTGTGCAATCTGGACCATCCATCATGGCTAACAGCCTCGGGGTCCCACTCAAGACTTTTACCTAATTTGAACTTGCAGTGGATCCACTCGTAAAGGGCACTGATCTGACCGTCCAAAAATTCCATCCTCGGGTTGACGATCTATTAGGTAGGCCCCATCACGCGTTAGTACTGATTACGTTGGTACTATTACCACACACAAGACGCGCCCAATCTTTTTTTCGAGTTAGATATACGTTATTTCTTTTTATGTTAATAATTATATATACAGTTTGAACGCATTAGACTGCCGCTTCTTCTCAGTTCAAAATTTTGCGCTACTCAATCAATCTTCAATTCTTCGTCTGTCCCGTTTGGATCTGGATTGTTTCGTTTTTGATTCGGTCTGTCGATCTCTGCAATGGTCGAGGGTGAGAAGAACGATCTTCGAGCAGTTTGCGAGCTTCGTCTCATCGACTTCTCGGCCGAGGACGACTGCCTGATTGATGCTTCTCCTGGTGGCCTCAGCCAGCATCTTATCTCTCCAGGTTATTTCTCTTTCATTTACTTCTGATATTTTGCTTCAGAATGAAGAAAAAGTTAAATTTTAGTCTAAAGATTTAGATCTACTGGGATGTTTCTTTTTTTTTTTGAAGCAATGATTTTGGGGTTTGAGAGTTTGAGTAGAATTCGATCCTTGGAGCTGATTTGGTTGCCTTTGATGATGATTTTGTTGCTTCTGCCTCTGATATAGGGAAAGATAGTTTTTTGGCTCTTTAATTGCAGTTTAGATTTTGGATCTTGTTTTGTGAAACTTGTTGCCCCCTTCTGTTCATTATTTCGTACTGTTTGTGGTGAGTACTCTGGAGAACAGAATAATAAATCAAAAATTTGTTGCTTTGGAAAAGATTTAATCTGTTGCCCAAGTTCATGGTATCAATGCTTTGTGATTATTGGGTGGTGGGTTTGCTGTAAAATTTTCTTGATAGCAAGAGTTGCAACCGAAAAGGGAAAATCTGGTTTTGAGTGTGCAGAATGTGGGATGACTTTTTTTTTTTTCCACTCTAAATGATATCAGAAGGACTTTAAGGGCCTCTATTTTCTCTAAGTCTTGCATGTAGGAACTTAAAGAGTATTTCTTTAATTGATGAGAACCATCATCATGCCAGAATCAGTCATGTCAAATCATCAAGAACATTAAACTAAATGCAGAAACATACCTGAATCCATAGCGTTCCAAGATGTGTCAAGCCGTGCCGATGGCCTTCCAGATCAACATGTAATGTCCAGAGAATTCCTTTTGCGTTCTCTATATTCTCTTTTGACGATGGGATGACAAAAGAGAAATTACAGAACCGTCCGTGTGATCCAGGGACCATAACCACTGTATATATAACCGTTTGCCTTATATGTGTATTTTCGTTTTCGTCCATTATAATAAACGGAAATAACCATTAAAGTGTCTACACATTAAAGGTCCACAATCGTTTCGGATACATTAAAGCCCCTTATAATCCAAAATAATCGATCACTTTTAAATAGGGTCTTTCTTTATTAGACAGTCCACAACACATGATTGTTTCACATGTATGCCCATAATTGAATTTTGATTCAACATTGCATTCATGCCTTTAGACAAGCCTGGCTGCTTGAGCAACTTGGCCTTGGATAATTTGTTCAAGCTCTTTTTGGTAGATAAAACAGTCAGGATGTTGATTTGAACTAAACAAATTAAGATTTATAGTAGGTTCTGGATAACTTTTAGTTTTGTCGAACCATAATCACTTATCAATTTGGAAACTGTTAAAGGATATCTACATGTATCATTTTCATAAAAGAAACATAATATAGAAAAAAGTTTGCTTTTCATGGGATCTCAAAAGTCTACCTTGTGTTTTGTATGTGTTAACATGTGAAGAGCATGGTTGGTGCAATTAGCATACTGAATAAGTTTTATGCATCGATATTCAACTTTTGAAAGCTATAATTATTTGCATGTTTTGTATGTGTTAGCATGTGAAGAGCATGGTTGGTGCATTTAGTATCACTAATAAGTTTTATGCATTCATATTCAATTTCTAAAAACTATTAATAGTCTACACTTAACTTCTCTACATGAGGTTGAAATAGGTATGCTTTTTAACTTGGACAAATTTTTTACTAATTTCACTAGTTTTTGAGTAGACAGTACTTTATTTTGAAGTAATGAAAGGGGGTATTCACAAGTGAAATTCATCCAATCTCACCCCTGCTGAAATATGCTTGATCTCATATATGTGATTGATTGATTATATGGTGGGTTTTGATTCCATAGAAGGACATGCCACATGATTGTTTTGCATGTGCGGTCTATCATTTTCGAGGGACAGGTATATTAAAGTTTTGAAAATGGCACAACAGACATTATTTGTTTAATGCCATTTTTTGAGGAATATCGATTTGGTTTTGAAATTTATCCTTCTCAAAAATAGAGAATTACAAATTTTTTTTTTTGAGGTAAATCTAAGGATGAGTTCCAATCCTTTTGAATAGGTTTGGGCTGGTCTTTTTTTGAAAAGTATTGGCAAACCTTTTTGTTGAGAAACTTATACTCTCAAGAAGATAGTGATGGAGGTCTGGTTTGATCTGTGTGAGTTTTGTTGAAATGGATGTTTTTGAGCTGTAACTGATGATGAAAAAGAGGGAGATGGGTTTTGTGCCTTTGGTGTGGCCGCATAGATATTAGCTATATTAGGAGCATGGCCAAAGGAAGACTTGAGATTTGTTCAAAGCGTAGTAGGGATTTGCAGTTCTACTCCTAGTATGAAACCTCAATTTGGTCACTAAGGGGTGAAGAAAGCAGGTAAGGGAGACAAATCACTTTGATTTGGGCCATCTTCCCATATTTATTGGTATTAATGTCATTGGCTGTGCCTTTACTGCCGAGCAGAGTTAATGTGTGGTGTGTTTTGAAGTTTGTTGGTTACATAGGGGCATTTGCAGGGGAAAAGACTTTCTTGGGTATGTGTTATCAGCTATGGGAGTGTTCACTATTGGCATCGCATGTGCTAAGGCTACTTTTAAATTTCTAATGTTTAACTAGGATCTGATGTCTTCTACTTTCACTCGAGTCTTGTTGGAAAGCAGGTTTGGCTTGCAACAAAAGCAATATCTCAAGCCTTTATCCAATGAGGAAAAGGCCTTTGACAACCCCTCAATGATGGCAATAAGCACTGTTTATACTGATATGTCGGCTTGAAGGGGCCCTTGCTCTCTCTCTCTCTCTCACTCTCTCTCTCTCTCTCTCTCTCTCTTTCTCATTAGGCATGGCTGTTAGAGATGGAGACAGAAGACAGCCAGGAGACAGCTGGAGACGCGTTGCTGAGTCAGAAAACACGGTGGAATTTATCTCTCCATTAATCTCTTCTTTATAAACTTCCAATTGTAATTGATTTCATTTAATTATGATTTAAATTCCAAGCCTATAAAAAGAGGGCTGTGGAAGATGTAATGTACAGCATAGGTGTGTGCAGAAGTGTGAGAAGCTCAGAGAGAGTAGAGAGAGAGAGAGAGAGAGAGAGAGAGAGAGAGAATTGTAATATTTTCCGGCGAGATAGTGAATTCTTGGTGTGTGCTTTGTGGACGTAGGTCGTTATTGACCGAACCACGTTAAAATTTTGGTGTCACTTTGATCTGGATGCTCACAGGTTCCTAACAAGTGGGCACACCTCTGCCACGTTAGCGCCACGCAATCAAGTGGGCCCCATCGCTGCCATGTCATTGTGCCATGTCAGCACTGCGTTAGCATGTGCACACGTCAGCACGCCACGTCAGCAAGTTTGACCAGGTTTGACTGAAACTTTGATTGAACTTTTCGGAGTCATTTTGGGTCCGTTTTTCGAGCGACTTGAACCATTTCTAAGGTTTTCGATCGTTCCGGATCCAACCGCGCTATCCATTCGAGCTAATTCCATCTCTAGATCAGTGAATCGAGATGTCGAATGAAAAGAGTTCAAAAATCGAAATGTTCAATGGAAACAATTACGGTTTCAGGAAGATGTAGATAGAAGATTATTTGTTTGGGAAGGAATTACACTTACCGTTGAAGGGTAAGCTAACATCCATGAACGAGGACGAGTGGGAGTTGCTTGATCGAAGAGCCCTCGGAGTCATCAGAATGATGTTGTCGAAATCTGTGGCGTTCAATATCAAGCATATAACATTCACCAAGTCTCTGATGGATGCGCTCTCTAATATGTACAAGCAGCCTTCAGCCGCAAACAAGGTACATCTCATGAAAAGACTATTTACAATGAACATGTCTGCAGGTGAGAGTTTCAGCAGACATTTGAATAACTTCAATGAGTTGTCTGATCAACTCGCCTCAGTTGGGATAACGTTTGATAATGAGATTCGGACTCTACTGATTCTCAGTCAGTTGCCTGAAAATTGGAATGGTGTCGTCACTGCCATCAGTAGCTCCGCAGGAAAATCGAAGCTTGTATACGATGAGGTCATTAGCATGATTTTGATAGAGGAAATAAGAATGCAGCCGAACCATAACTCTAATTCGAGTTTAGCCTTGAACATGGAGAGTCGAGGCAGAGGAAACCGACATGGACGATCAAACAATCGCGGCAGATCTAGGCCCAGGAGGTCCAAATCCGGAAATCCTAGAGGTACTTAGGACACAGGTTCCCAGAGCACAAAAGTTATTGAGTGCTGGAACTGTGGAAAAACTGGTCATTACAAGAACCAGTGCAGGAGTCAGAAGAAAGAATTCGAGGCAACGGCAAAGATAGAAGCAAATATTGCTTTTGAGAATGATGAGATGTTGATCTGCTCTTTGGAAAGCAAGCAGGAGTCTTGGGTCTTAAACTCTGGAGCCTCATTTCATGCCACATGCTACAGAGATTGCCTAGAGGAGTACACACCAGGTAATTTTGGTAAGGTGTACCTTGGCAACGATTAACCTTGTGACGTAACCAGCAAGGGAGTTGTAAAGATCAATATAAACGGGTCAGTATGGAAGCTAAAAGATGTCAGGTATATTCCAGACCTGAGAAACAATTTGATCTTAGTTGGTTAGCTGGCAGATGAGGGATACACGACGAAATTCATTGGCGATAAATGTAAAGTTTCAAAGGGTATACTAATGATTGAGCGAGGTAAGAAAAGCAGAACACTTTTTCTACCCTCCAATGCCTCCATGTCTATTTCAGCTGTTGCAGGAAATGACGACAACAATATTTGGCACCAACGACTTGGTCACATGAACGAGAAGGGACTTAGGGTGATGCACTCAAAGGAAAAATTGAGTAGTCTACAGTCAGTGCAGATTGACATGTGTGAGGATTGTATAGTTAGGAAACAGAAGAGGGTTAGTTTCCAGATAAACACACGCGCCCCAAAGAAGAAGGGACTAGAACTGGTCCACTCAGAATGTGTTGGGACACATCAGTAGAATACCAAGAATCCTCAGGTGGAGGAACCAGTGGAGCAGATCGTCGCACCACCATCTCCTACTCCAGCTCCGGAGCTTAGGAGATCTACTCGGTCCTATATACCAAACAGAAGGTATATTGATTACTTACTTCCTACAGATGGAGGAGAGCTCGAATGCTATGATGAAGCATGTCAAGTGGCAGATACGAACAAGTGGGAGCTTGCGATGAAGGATGAGATGAAGTCTCTCACCTCTAACATAATGTGGAAGTTACCCAAACGCCTTCACAACAAGTGGGTGTACAGAATCGAAGAGGAGCATGATGGATCCAGAAGGTACAAGCCTTAGTTGGTAGTCAAAGACTTTGAGCAGAAGGAAGTGATTGACTATACCGGCATCTTTACACCAGTTGTGAAGTTGACAGCCATCAGATTAGTTCGCAGAAATTGAATAGACAGGAAGGTGGCGTCTACAGAGAAGCTGAAGTTGTGTTCAACTTCAGTTGATCTTCATGTCTGAAGACATATGTTATGAGCACATCATTTATTCATGATACTGGTTGAGGAGACGTCTTTGTCTCCAAGTGAGAGATTGTTAGAGATGGAGATAGAAGACAGCCAGGAGACAGCTGGAGACGCGTTGCTGAGTTAGAAAACGCGGTGGAATTTATCTCTCCATTAATCTCTTCTTTATAAACTTGCAATTGTAATTGATTTCATTTAATTATGATTTAAATTCCAAGCCTATAAAAAGAGGGCTGTGGAAGATGTAATGTACAGCACAGGCGTGGGCAGAAGTATGAGAAGCTCAGAGAGAGAGAGAGAGAGAGAGAGAGAGAGAATTGTAATATTTTTCGGCGAGATAGTGAATTCTTAGTGTGTGCTCCGTGGACGTAGGTCGTTATTGACCGAACCACGTTAAAATTTTGGTGTCATTTTGATCTGGATGCTCACAGGTTCTTAAAAATGGCTTTGAATACTAAGTAATTTTTTGAATATTTATGTTTGACATATGATGGCAAAAAAGAAATATTTTTAATGAAGAGCAAAATTTATTGAGGATATGTGATCTATGAATTGCATGGTAGAATTGTTTTCCGAATAAGAATCCTTAGATGTGCCGAGGGACAAAAGTTTATGGTTCAAAGGTACAACCTTAATTTAGAGGAATGGGGCTGCATAAAGGTAAGGGATACAATGTTGTCTTCATATGCTTATATATGTATACATTTTCACCTTAATGTGTGATGTCGTGGAATCAAGAAGTTGTTTGAATTTGATTGCAAAACAATAACGGCAGTTGTTTTATTCTTTTTGAAGTACAAGTGGCTTAAGGAAGCATTGTAGATTTATGCGTGCTTCTGTGAGATACTATTCTTGGTCAGATGTGGTATTTTCTTACGTTAACTATTTGTATTGTTTTGCATCTATTTTAGTGTATTGAGATGAGAAGTTTCATTCATCTAATTTTTGTACTTTTGTGCTTTTGTACTTGCTTCACGGTTTTCTAATTGAATTGAATTTAATAATGAAATTCAGAAAATCAGAAAGAGCACAAAAGTTTTGAGATTTTGGAGAGTGTAAATGCTAAAGATGTAACAGACATTTTTGGGCAGAAAGAACAATCACCTCAATCATCTAAATCTCTGAAACTAGAAAGAGAAAGAAAGATTGGCAAGTGTAATCTGCGCAAAAGTTTAGCCTGGGATAATGCTTTCTTCACAAGTGCAGGTATGCATGGTATTGTTTGAATGCTTGGATTTCTGAGATTCACTCCCTTTGTAAGACGTCACTTATTCTCCATGTCTCTTGTGCAAAGCAAACTTATATCTACAAATTTTTTTTATATGTTCAGGTGTCCTGGATCCTGAGGAGTTCTCTAGCATGATTGAAGGGGTTAAAAGCAGTGAAAAACATCCATTACCTGGAATTCCAGAGGATGCATGCAAATCTACTGATTCAATCTCTACATTAGAAAGTGATGGTTCGATGTTGGAAAGTATTGAGGCTGATTTGTTTGAAGACATAAGAGCTTCAATACAAAAATCAAGCAAAACATCCTATTTATCAAACTCGAGTGACACACCAAGATCAGGAAGAACAGAAACCCAACCTACCTGTTGTAAGTATACTATTTGTTACTTGGTCAAAAACCGGAAAGAAATGGGCATCTGTGCCTGGTATCTATACTGGTACACCTTTTATGTGTAGGGATTTGTGAGGGCAGAAATCAAAGGCACACCTTTATCATCTGATGCTTGGATGTAAAGTAAAAAGCAGAATATAAATGGGAAATAAAGCTGTTTTCTTATTTTTGACACTACTTGGGACCTATTGTCTTGCAGTCCTCTGATGCTACCATAGAAACAGACTATAAACCTCCACTATCAAAACTATCATCTAAGCTCCATTTACTCACTAGCTTCCTCTGTTCCACCTCCATTGCCTCTACCAATTGTCTACTGCACTATCAACTAATTTTTAGACAGACTAGGCACGAATCTGCGAATTGCTTGGATGCATTGTGAAATCACTCAATATCTGTGAATTTGAATTTTGAGTTTGCGGATTTCCCGCTGAATTGGTCTTTTCCTATAAAATTTTAAAGGTTTAAACTTTAGGATGAGAGAACTAGAACCTGAAATGAAGTCCCAAGCTGTAATTTAACTTACCACTACACCACACCTTCCTTTTGTCAAGAAGAAAAAATATATTAAACTGAACACATGTGCATACATGTATGTATAAAATTGTAAAATGACTACATACTGTTTTCATAACGGCTGTTTCCTGCTCTTGCTCCTGCTATGGGAATTGCAGCCACCACCTCATCCTTTGGCACTTCACCACCAGTAGTAAAACCTCTTCCTTTCTTTCACCATTGTGCTGACATACTGCTATCACCATAACTGCCCCCTGATGGCACAACGTGACAATGCATGTTTTCACTGTCATCAACATCTGCAACTTTATCAATGCCACTTCACCTCCACATCATCCTCTGGGCAAGGACACCATTCGGTCCACAATCTATTTCTTGAGATTATATTTGGTGAATGATTTTGTTAATTAAATTTGGTTAGGGAGGAGGGAAGGGGGGGGGGGGGTTATGATGAGAAAGTTATATTAGTCTATCATTTGTGTATACTCTGCATAAACTAATGGGTGCATTATATTTTCAGCTTCAAAGAAAGTGGATCTTGCTTCCCAAAATAGGGTAAGTTTGATTGCTGGTTGCATTGAAGTGTTGTTGTTTAGCATTCTCTGGGGTAACTTTTCTCCTGAACTACCAGGTCAATGCCAAACCTGTTTTGAAGAAGTCAAGTGGTGGGATACCAGGATCAGAGAAGACAGTGAAGCAAGCTTCTGTTTGTCGACAAATCACACAGGCATGCATATATTAAGTACATTGGATGTGTTTTAGCCTTTTTGTCATATTGAAGTACCATGGATGTTCAATTTGGAATGGGCTATAACAAATTTATACTGGTCTCTTTTGCAATTTTTATTTATGAATCTATGTGCATCTATACTGAGTTAATTTTTATATTTTCTTTGGACATCATTATTGAAGTAACTTTTTTGGTTGCTCAATAGCACTATACTGCTAACCAATGCATAAATGGAGCAGTGATTTAACATCATTGAAACAAGTTTCTCTTGATTTGGTTCAACTGACAGTTTTTTTTTTCCTTTTTTTTTGTTTGATAAAGCCTGTTGCCAAAAGCAGGGAGTCAACTTCCTCACTTCCAAAGCTTCCCAAGCTATCAGGCAGGGTTAATCACATCTCAGAAGCTCAAACTAAGAGGGCTTCTTTGGGTGTCGGTCGTACCAAAGTGGAAATTGACAGTGCAAAGGGAGTTACTGGTAAATGGGACTCACAATGTTTTTTTTCGCACACGCAATATTTTCTACGATACTTATGAATTATAATTACTTTGAATATAACAAAACAGCTGCAGGTAGAGGGGCTCCAGTGACAAAGAACCCTGGGGTGACCGACTCTCGTAGCATTGCACCACGAGTTAAACCACCTTCTACCCGATCCTCCTCTTTAGTTTCTTCTACTACTAGACAGCCAACTTCTTCTCGTTCCTCAATTGACAGTTCCAGCAGCAGTTCATCTGACAACATCAGTAAATCTCCCTTGAATTCGCAGAGAAAAAAGATCGATTTTAAATTTGTTACTATGTTGCCTTCTGGTTCCATGTCAAAAACCCCATCCAGGATCGCAGCCAGACATAAAACTCAGCCTGGGAGTTCTAATCTCTCTGCTTTTTTGAAGTCTACGTCCAAGCATTCTTCTAGCATATCACCCACTAGTTCTATCAGTGAATTGTCTGTTGAGTCATCGTCATCAACTTCCACTGTCAATCAACGATCTAATAATTCAAATGCTAGTCTTGAAAATGATTCTCCTTGCAGAGCTAACTCTGTAGATAGTGATGCCTCTCATGTTTCAGATCAGAAAACATCTGATAATCAAATTTTGGATGGGCTTCAAAATCGTGTAAATGGGTTGTCAAGTCAAACTGTAAAGAGAGCTTCTGCAGGGAGAGGCTTACCTGCTTGTCCAACTTCCATAAAGCCTTCAGGCCTTCGAATGCCATCACCAAAGATTGGGTTTTTTGACGGGGTCAGTATCATTTCATTTTATAATTATTGCATCATTAGTTTTATTTATATTCTTTTCATTCATAAGTGATATTGCTAAGGCAAATTTCATGGCAAAAAATGTTCTGAATATTGGCTAGCTTAAGAGTTATGTTGTTTTCCCTGTCCCAGTCAAAGATTGCCATCACAAAATCACCATTTTTTAAATTCTGCTTAAAACTTTTATTGTTCTATCTCTTAATTTTATGATTTGATATGTAAACAGTAAAAATAAGGCAAAGTTTAAAACTTTTATTGTTCTATCTCTTAAATTTATGATTTGATATGTAAACGAGCAAAATAAGGCAAAGTTACACTGGTAAGTATTTTTATTTTCACGCCATGCAGGTGAAGCCCGCAATGCGCGCTACTAAGGAAGATTTGCAATCTCGTTCTGGTTTACCAGCTGGTTTGCCTAAAATTACAGCTTCGATCTGTAGCACAAGTGGGGTGTCAAACAAAGCAAAGTTGGGAAAGCTTCAAGCTGCAAGAACTGTCATGGCAACTGGGAAAATAAAACATGATACCCAGAAAACTACCTTGAAGGTGAAGTCTACGTCTCCTGCACCTGTTCAAGCTTCATCAACTTCTTCAACAAAGTTCTCTGGTGCTTTAAAGAATGTAAAGACATACCCTGGCATATCTTCAAAAGCACAGAATGACCTACCTCCTAAAACAAGGGGAGAAAGTTACTTAAAGGATGAAATGAACAGTAGTCATGGACCATGTACTGGTAAACATGTTTTAGATTCTGATTTGAATGCAGATGAGAAGGTCTGTGAGGGTGTTTTGACAAATAAAATGAGAACAATAAATGGGGGCTGTGCCCGCATAGAGGACATTAAGACCACTTCTATTAAAGCAGATGACACTGCTTGTGAACCGGGTTCTGTTTGGTATATTGAAAATATAGATGCATCTCTGAAGGTGGATGACGGTGCAATATATGGTCAGGATCAACTTGAGAACAATTTGCATTCACTCTGCAAAACCAATAAGAAGGGAAAAGATCATCTGGACAATCACATTGAAGGTTTAAGCGAACTTGTCAAAGCTGTGGATCGGCAAATGGAGACAAAGAAAGAGATCATTAGTAGCTCTTTTTCTGGATCTGATGTTGACTGCCCAGATAATGTTAGCGCTCTAAAGTTGTCATGTTCCAGGGAGCTCCTTGCTTATGGAAAGAGGGAGGAATCTCTTGTGATTGTCCAGGGATCTAATATTTTGTCAAAGCCCGATGCTTCAATCTTAGAAACTGCGTCTGCTACCAGGATTCCATTTGCTGTAAAAAATACATCTTGTGATATTGATGATTTATTAGACTTACCTAAAGGATCAAAACTGGAGGTAGAAAACCCAGCTACATTACCTTCTACTCAGAGTGCTCAGAAAGAAAATTCCTGATAGTGTCAGAGTCTGCACAGTATTTCTTCAAGGTATATGTATTGGAAGTTCCTAAAATCCAAAATCCAAATGTACACTATCTACCGTATAAAAAAAATTGAGTACTACACTAGATTTCTTTCATCCACTTACTAAATCAGCTGATTAAATTTGTACTTTTTGAAAGCTTTGATTAACATTTGACAATTCTTTTTCTCCAGTTATATGGCCTGGGATTCTCCAAGCACATGGAGATATATGCCAATGGGGAGCTGTTTTGAAGTAGAAGATGTTTTGGCAGACGAAACAAATATATGGCTGTTGGATCTTAGTCCTGAATAAGAATTTTCTTGATTATAATTGTATGGAATCACCATTTAAGCTGTATCTGAAGTTCTTCTTCAGCCGCATCCTGCTAGAGAAGAATGCATGTTGCTAGGGGAAGAAGTGTAGTAAGCTTTTTCACTGTTTAATTTCCTTAAATTTTTGGGTAAAGGTGTATATGAAACCATAGAACTTTCAGAACTTGCTGTTCTGATAGAAAAAATTTATCGAAATGCAACCTTGTGCGCGGAATCAACTTCACCGTCCATTGAAAGTCATCCTTTGACTACATTGTCTCATTAGGAGGCCAGTGAACACAAGCTCTGATAATTGATCACCCGGTGCCTGCTATAACTTATTTCAAGGGGAATCTGTCATTGGTTTTTAATTTTTTTTTAATGCTTTGTTTATTTAGTTGGAGATGTGTGAAATTTTGGATTTTGTTAAATGAGTAAAGGTTGGTATGCAGAGCAGAGCAGGGTAAGAATGAAATATTTATGTTATTTTAAAACATATGATTATGCAGAAGTTAATACTATTCTTAGTGAGGTGGGTTTTGAATACTCGTGTGTTGGAGGTTATATTGCATTCCTAGAGGAATCCAAAATGCTTGGCATGGAGAATTGCCATGAGTAAATGAGTTAGGTTGGTTTGTAGAATGAAAGAAGGTATGAATTTTTTATGTTAGTCTAAGACAAATGATTATGCAAAAGTTAATATTATCCTTAGGGAAGTAGGTATTGAGTACTCATGTTTGTCATATATTTTGTATTCCTAGAGAATGCAAAATGGCTGCCATGGAGGATTACTAATGAGTAAATGAGTCAGGATGGTCTGTGGAATGAACCATGAGTAAATAAGTTAGGTTGGTTTGTAGAATGAAACAGAGTAAGAACGAAATATTTATGCTATTCTAAAACAAATGATTATGCACATGTTAATATTATTCTTAGGGAGGGAGGTATTGATCACTCGTGTTCATTTCCTTTTTTAGGGGTTGGGGAATGCTTGCTATAGAGGATTACTATGAGTTTTCATGTGTGGGCATCCATTATTTTAGAGATGACAAAGATAAATCTTGCTCCCTTGCAGGCCATGTGATAGAAGATTGTGTGAGCTCTGGGGATTTGTCTAAAAGTGTGTTGCATTTCCTAAGGTTTGCATTTGGTCAATGATATGGAATATAAATTGTGATGACCTGAATTTTATAGAGCGGAAGACGTCAAATTCATTATACCAGAGTATTAAATAACCTGATTATAATAATATCTTCAATATCAAATTTAATACATCCTTAGAAATTTTAAAATATATAAAAATAACAAATTTAATATTTAATCTAAACCGCTCTTTCTTATCCCACCTACGCTTCCGCTACACTACTCTGATTTTGACTATGTTCCTTAAGGTATTTGAAATGTTTAATAATAATTGGATGAGATACTTCTCAGTAAGTAAGGACTAGATTATTATCAATGTGTGGTTGACATGAGTTTTACAATATAAAAATACATTTAATAATTTTACCTTAATAAAAATTGCATTTGAATAATTGTGTATCAATTATATAAAATTAAACATACTTTCCTTCAAATCATAATTTAGGCTTAATAAATAACCCTAATCACATAAATATATAAATATGTGTAAGAGACTCCCTTTTGACCTGTGCATGTCATGTCTAACCCCCATGACTGGGTTGTGCGTTCTAAAGATTGGACTTAACTTGGTTAGCCAATCAAAGGTAAATCAAAATTGTAACGCCCTGACCCACCACGTGGGGTCTAGAGTGCTACTTTAGTGATATTTGTGTACCTGATACCAAACTCGTCATATAAAATGCAGCGGAAATAAAAGATACAATCTCCAAAATCCATTACCAGAGTTCTATATTACCTTTATATATACAAAAGTTTTCAAAATCCTGATTACAAACCAATATACTATACTCATACAAAAACCAATTCAAACTATACCCACTATAGACATATACTAAACGACTAGTTCGGCCCCTCTAGTCTGCTAAACATGATCCCTGGTGTTTCTTGAAAAGATAGTTCGTATATTGGGGTGAGACACTTCTCAGTAAGGAAGACTAAGTTAAAATCAGTGTGTGGCCAGCATGAATATTAGTGTATACTGAAAATAACTAGTTCCTCATTTAACCGAAAATATCATTTAAAAACATATAGTCATTCCATATAGTTGAAAATATCCTTTTTCCTTTTCATAGTATAAACCAGTTTAGTAAATATTTAACACCATTTACATAAATCCACATATATGCATATAAGACAACTCCTTGTGACTAATGACATTTACTTCCCCCATGGCATGGGTCTCAGGCAGTCGGCTGAGACCCCTTACACTTTTATTCAGAACAGTGTGAGTGCACATGGTCTAATAATCAATCACTAGCAATGGTATCGTGCTCACAATACACTGGTCCCCAAGGTTCCTAAAGCATATCACGAAATTTAAGTAAATAAAACAATAGTATAAATCATTTCATTTCTACTGCCTTTTAATAAAACCCCGGCCCCTGGCCGTTAGTTACATCTGACTCATAGCCGTGAAATAAATGTAACAACCAGCTATTTAAACTGGTTTTTTTTTTGGTACTATGATATTTATATTGCTCTGATACCAAAATGAATTAAACCCAACCATCAACCTAAGTAGTGAGAAGCGGAAATCAAATGAACATAACCATATATAATTATATACAATACCAAAGTGCTAAAATGTTTCCCAAAATTTACATATATGACTGTTTTAAAAAAAAAATACCCTTAATTGGATAAGGCTATACAAAAACACTCCCAAAAATACTCACTCTAATATCAGGGCAATACTGAGGCCCCTCTATTTGCAAGCTTGGTCTGCTCGCCTACCTGGATCATTAGCGTAAATTGCTCGATCAAACAACCACTCTCCCCAGAGCCACTGGCCGTCTTAGCCATCACCTGCTGAGTGACACTGCGCAGCACAACATTTGTATCTCCTCCACCTATGCTAGAAGGTCCTGGCCTATCCTCCCCAGCATTCGTACCACTACTTCCTAGGTCTATCCTAAAACAAGAAACAAACTTAAGCACCTTATCTCCTATGAAGACCTATTCTATACCAATTCAAAATTAATTACCTTCCATGACCTTAACTCAATATCCAGTTCTATCACCTAGACACACGACCTGACAATAGTTTACTATGGTTTTTCTAAAATCGTCACCTTAGGAAAAACACAGAAACCACCATAGAAATCTTGTACCTGGACAACCGAACAAACCTCAAATCCTTTCCTATACTCTGGTATTGCTTTCGCTGCACTCTAAAGTCTATAGAACCTAGCAACCTGGCTCTAATACCAAATTGTAACAACCTGCTATTTAAAATATTTTTTTTTGTACTATGACATTTATAATGCTCTAATACCAAAATGAATTAAACCCAACCATCAACCTAAGCAGCGAGAAGCGGAAATCAAATGAACATAACCATATATAATTATATACAATACTAGAGTGTTAAAATGTTTCCCAAAATTTACATATATGACTGTTTTCCAAAAAAAATACCCTCAACTGGCCAGGGCTATACACAAACACTCCCGAAAATACTCACTCTAATATCAGGGCAATACTGAGGCCCCTCTATCTATGAGCCTGGTCTGCTCACCTACCTAGATCACTTGAAAAATGTTAAAGTAATAGGATGAGCCAACGCTCAGTAAAACGAAATATGCTATTGCTACTGTGTGACAAATGAGTTACAATACCATGAAAATCTATTACTATATAATCATGTATCACTGAATCTGTAAATACAATACTAGTAATATAAACCATCATTTTTTTCTCATTGCTTAACATTTCTGTACTTTAGGTTTCTACTCAAAATACTTCTAATAAATATATATATTTTTTGTCTCTGTAAATCTATATAAACATAGTAATAACTGAAAACTTTCTTGTGAATAACTGTGTGTCATGATTTAGCCTCTCATGACAGGGTTGTGTGGCTCGTAGGCGGGATCTACCCTGGTTGGCCAACTAGGAATAAATCACTATACTCCATCAGTCTGATCAGCCCTCTTCAACCCATATTTGATGGGGAGCCTGTCCACTCGTGGGCTCTATACGATCGACTGTTATACCACGTATTATCTGAATAGTTGGTTGCACTCTATATACTGTATGTAGTTACGGTACCGTGCTCTATAATCTATAATGGTCTAGTAAGGTCTGATACTATATAATACATCTCTATATACAACTATCTGTTTTACCATGATTCTATAATAATTGTATAAACCATGATGTTATGATAAATTGTATCTATGTCAACTGTATTTTTGAATTGAATTGTAAACTGTATGTTATGGTACTGTAAACTGTATCTGTATCAAATATATAATCATGGTATTCTATAATTACTATAAATATTTCCTATGTCTATATTTTCTGTAAAACATAGCTCTGAAAATACTATAAAGCATGTCTCTGTACTATATTTATATTCTCAAGCCACACAGTAATTTAAAACATATTATACATAATGGATAAACTGTAAAAATGTATTAATTCCTTCTGTGAATAATAATTTGGTATAAATATACATACTATATTGAAAATCATACTAAATTTGCCTAGCATAGCATATTTTCCTTACTTGATTTCTACTAAAATCTCTATAACAGGTCCTACACCTACATGGTTCTCTACTCAACACCCTGAAAACAACATTTTCTAGAACAAAATATCAATATTTCTTTACTTACATCATTTCCTACAACTTCCAGAAGACAAAAAATTGACTAAAAGGTCTTACCCTGATTCTGGAAAGAAATTCGACTCGATTCCACCGACGATTCACCCTAGTAGACTTGATGAGAACTCCGCCAGGAGCGTCGTGATGGCCTCAGATCATCGATCCGGCAAATGACGGGGCCTAAATTGAAGGGATATGGAGGTAGAGCCGTAGGATAGAGAGAGAGGAGAGGGTTTCAGTGAGATTTTTGCGTAAGAAAATGAGTTTAACACTATTTATATTACAGGATTCGTCGACAAGCCACGTCATCTCATCGATGAGTCCTGTAGAAAGTTCGTCGATAAACCTGCACCCTCATCGATGAATTTCAGACTTCCAAAAATCCTCTCTCGGTATCTTCTTGTTGACAAAATGGGACCTCGTTGACTAGATCTCGAAGAACCCTTGTCGACGAAACCCCTGTGTTCATCGATGAAGTCGGCTGCCTCCTTCTGTTACTGTTTCTATTTTCCTCCCTCTTTATTATTTAAATATCATTATTCTTCGGGTCGTTACATTCTCCCCTCCTAATACTCGAAATTTACTATTCATATAGCTCATCATCCCTTAAGGACAAAACGATTTACTTATTTTATTACCTGCCCTCACTTATGGCGTAGGAATACTGTGGTTACATGGGTAGTTCTGGGAGATTACAAGTATAAAAGAAAATTTCTCCTAAAACCAAAATACTACCTATCCTATACACTAAATTACATTTACATTGTACAAAAGAAAACTATCACTACTTTAATTACACATCACTACTATAACCCACCAAACAAGTGGGGATATTTCCTTCTAATCTCATATTCGAGCTCCCACGAGGCCTCTTCTATCGCGTGATTCCTTTATAGAACTTTTACTAGTGGTATCTTCTTATTGCGCAATTCCTATTCTTTTCTGTCCAAAATCTGTATTGGAGTTTCTTCATATGACATCATTAAGTTCCAATTTGGTGTAGTTGATAACATGGGAAGGATCTGGGACGTATTTCGTTAACATAGATACATAAAACACGTCGTGAATCCTAAATAAAGATGGCGGTAAAGCCAGCTGATAGGAAACTAACCAAATCTTCTCGAGTATCTCAAATGGGCCAATGAACCTAGGGCTCAATTTACCCTTCTTCCCAAATCTCATGATCCCCTTCAACGGTGCTATCTTCAGAAATACATAATCACCCACTTCAAATTCCAGTTCCCGGCGGCGAGTATTAGCGTAACTTTTCTGCCGACTCTGAACTGCAATGATCCTATCTTGAATGAGTCAAACTTTATCATACGCTTGCTGTACTATTTCTAGCCCCGCAACTCGCTTCTCACCCAGCTCACTCTAATATAAAGGGGAACGACACTTCCTACCATAAAATGTCTCATAAGGATCCATGCCAATGCTAGCTTGGTAACTGTTGTTGTAAGAAAACTCCACCAATGACATATACTGAGTCCAGCTACCCCCAAAATCTAATACACACGCTCGCAACATATCCTCAACTACCTGAATAGTTCTCTCTGTCTGACCGTCAGTCTGAGGATGGAAAGCAGTGCTGAATGCTAGCTGAGTCCCTAGTGCCTCTTGTAAACTCCTCTAGAATCGTGATGTGAAACATGGATCACGGTCCAAGACTATGGATACTGGCACTCCATGGAGTTGAACAATCTCCTGTATGTAAATCTCTGCTAACCTGTTCATAAGGTAGCTAACCTTAATGGGCAGAAAGTGCGCTGTCTTCATCAACCTATCAAAAATTACCCAGATGGCATTCTGACCATGTGGCGCCGATAGTAGCCCAGTAACAAAATTCATGGATACGTGGTCCCACATCCATTCAAGAATGAAAAGTGGCTGCAACTGACCTGCCGGCCTCTGGTGTTCAGCCTTAACCTACTGGCACGTCAAACATTGCTGCACAAACTCTGCTATTTCCATTTTCATGCCACTCCACTAGAAATACTCCGGAAAATCCCTATACATTTTTGTACTGCCAAGATGGACAGTGTATAGAGATCAGTGTGCCTTTTCTAGAATCATCCTCCTGATACTGTCATCTATAGGCACACCCAATTTGGTGCGAAATCTCAGAGCCCCATTGTGATGACCCAAATAATAAAGGTGTTTAAATAATAAAGAGGAAGGGAAATGGAAATAGTAACAGAAGGAGGCAGTTGACTTCGTTGACAAACGCGAAGCGTTTCTCGATGACATTGCACTTTGGAAGGAATAAACGAGGCAAATTATCAGGGCCTCGTCGATGAACACAGGGGATTCGTCAACGAGGGTATAAGAGGGCCTCGTCGATGAAGCCAAGATTCGTCAACGAGAAGATACCGAGAGAGGGTTTAGGGAGAGTCTGAAATTCGTTGACGAAGGTGCAGGTTCATCGATGAACTTTTTTCGGACTCGTCGACGAGGTGACATGTCTCATCGATGAATCTAAACCTATGAGTAGTAGAAATCCGGATTTTAACGTAAAAATTAAGAAATCTCTCACTCTCACTTTCCCTTCGACTCCCTCCTCTTCTCCCTTCGATTTTGGGCCGGATTTTCACCGGATTGACTATCTAAAGCCACCACGACGCTCCTGGAGAAGTTCTCTCCATATTGTTGGAGCAGATTGTCGGTGGAACCCCGTTGAAAATCATCCTTGAGTTGAGGTGAGAATTTTTATGTCGAATTTAGTCTTACTGTAGTTATAGGAAATGATATTCACGTGAAAATACTGAAGTTTTGTTCTGCAATTTGTCATTTTTAGGGCATTGATCAGGAAACCCTACGGGTGTTAAACCAAGATTTTTAGGGGTTTTCTCAGTAGTCAGGTAAGGGAATAAACTAAAACAGTTATTTTTCCACGCAAATTACCATTATTTCTCAGCAAATTGATTTTTAGAAAAATGTGTATTACGTATGAATATTATTGAGTAAATGTATATTTGAGAAAATACTGCTATATACAGGAATTATGATTTTAGATGGAACGTATGGTTTAATTCAGCATTGTGTGGCATGAGTATTATTTTTCATGAAATGTATTATGTTACGGCAATTTTATGAATAAGTATGTTTTTAGGAATTAAGTAATAATGCAGCATATGATAATTTTGAAATACATGATAATTTAGTTTTTAGAATGATATGTATGAAATGTTTGGCACGAGGCCGTACTTATGAAATATTCGGCACGAGGCCGTATTTATGAAATATTCGGCACAAGGCCGTAATTATGAAATGTTCGACATGAGGCCGTATTTGTGAAATGTACGACACGAAGCTGTAATTATGAAATGTTCGGCGCGAGGCCGTAATTATGAAATAATGAAAAAATGCTATAATATTATGTATTATATGTTATAAGAACTCAGATGTTAGTTTGGTTCAGTTTCAAGAGCTCGGTACCGTAGCTATATAGATCAGATATCTATGTTTAGACTTGTGCTAACCACCCCACGAGGGGGTGGGAGATGGATAGTTAATGTGGCTTTCAGTGTAGAGTTGTAGACGTCTACCTGGCAGTCCGGATTAGGGTGCGGCGGGCCCATCGTACTTTCAGACATTTTTTGATTCGACAGTGACTGGCCAGCCATTGTCGTGTCCTGCCTTCGGGCTACACAACCCGTCATGGGGGATAATACATGACATCAGCTAAATATTCATCATGGGTATGTTTTCAGTATTATCAGATATAACAGATGATTTATGAATTTTATGAGTTACTAGAAAAATATGAAGGTATATAATGAATTAGTATGTTATGACGAATGTTTACAGATATATAAAATGTATTGTATATGTATAACTACATTATATATTCATGTTGCCACAACTGCATTTAGTTTATTTTCCCTTACTGAGATGTGTCTCACCCCTGAACTTAATTAATTTTTCAGGAGACCCTGAGAGACCGGTGCATCATGGCCGGCGTTGAATAAGTGAGCTTCCTGCTAAAAGGGTAAGCTTGGATATAGGATCAAGATATTTCTATTGTAAGATCCTAGGTCTATTTTGATGTTTTGGAGATTGTATTCAAATACTGTATTTTGAGAATGTAGTAGACTCTGGTATTATGTAATTAATGGTTTGATGGATGTAATTTATTTTTACTGTTGCTTAGGTTTTCGCTGTTTATGTTAGGCTATCCCTGCTACCCACGGTTCGGGTTGATGTTATTATTATTTATGTATATTATGTGGTAAGTTAAGCAGGTCGTTACACCCATCATCAGAAATGCTGAATTCTTCCCCCTGACTATCATGTATCTGGCTATCACTTGTGCCAATTCTGGATCATCCCTCTGAGCAGCTTAAATCTTTTCATATAATGTGGGTTGTACAACCAGACATACAATAAGCGCTTGAGGATCATTCTCCACTAATTCCACACCGAGCCTTTCCAAGTCCATCTGAATGGGATGCTGAACTACTGCTGCTAGCTGTGCTGTATCTCCTAATTTATGGCTCAGTGCATCAGCTACCACATTTGCTTTATCTGGGTGGTAACTGATAGTGCAGTCGTAATATTTGATGAGTTCTAACCATATCTTTTGCCGCATGTTCATCTTTTTTTGTGTGAAGAAATACTTTAGATTCTTATGATCAGAGAATATCTCATACCTCTCACCATATAAGTAATGTCTCTAGATCTTTAGTGCATGCACCACTGTAGCCAATTCCAGATCGTGAGTAGGGTAATTCTTTTCATATTCTTTCAATGACCTGGATGCATACGCCACCACCCTACCGTGCTGCATCAGAACACAACCGAGTCCTCTCAAAGACGCATCACTGTAAATCACATACCCATAATCTCTAGATGGAATCGTCAGTATTGGTGCAGTGACGAGCCGCTGCTTTAGTTCCTGAAAACTCTGCTCACATTCTCCATCGCACAGAAATCTGACATTCTTCTTGGTCAAACGCGTGAGAGGTCCTTACAAAGCCGAAAACCCCTCAACAAATCAATGGTAATAACCGGCTAGTCCCAAGAAACTTCTGACTTCCTGCACATTCTTTGGCCTAGCCCAATTCACTACCTCATCGATTTTGCTGGAATCCACTAATATACTGTCTCCTAAGATCACGTGGCCTAAAAATGCAACTTTCTCAAGCAAGAACTAACACTTTAAACTTGGCATAGAGCTTCTCTTCCCTGAGAGTCTGCAGTACCTGTCTCAAATGCATCTCATGATCCTCAAAAATCCTTGAGTACACCATTATATCATCAATAAAAATCACTACAAACTGGTCCAGATACTGGTGAAAAACTCTAATCATTAAATCCATAAACACAGTTGGGGCATTCGTCAAACCAAACGGCATAATGAGGAATTTGTAGTGCCCATACCTGGTCCTGTAAGCTGTCTTTGCAACATCCTATGCCTTCACCCTCACCTAATGATAACCTGATCTGAGGTTGATCTTGGAATATACCCGTGTACCCTAGAGTTGATCAAACAAATCATCAATACGGGGTAGAGGATATTTATTCTTAATAGTAACCTTGTTGATTTTTATATAATCAATACACATCCTCATAGACCCGTCTTTCTTCTTTACAAACAATATTGGAGCTCCCCATGGCGATACACTGGGTCGTATAAATCCCCTATTCAGCAAGTCTTGCAATTGATTCTTCAATTCTCCCAACTCAGCTAAAGCCATACGATAAGGAACCTTAGAAATCGGTGCCATCCCTGAAGGTAAATCTATGGGAAAATCCACCTTGCGTTCGGGAGGCAACCCTGGTAGCTCTTCTGGAAAAACATTTGGAAATTCTCGTACGACGGGGGCATTATCAAGCTTCGATTCATTCTCCGACGCTTCCTTTACAAAAGCCACAAACCCCTGACTTCCATCCCAAAATAATCTTCTTACCTGTACAACTGATACTATTTGCAACGGAGCATGTACACGCAAACCAACAAACCTGAATTCTTGCTCACTAGGGGGTTTGAAGACTACTTCCTTCTGAGAACAATCAATGCTAGCGTGATTAACAACCAACCAATCCATACCCAGTATTACATCAAACCCGCACATCTCAAACACAATTAGGTCCGCTGGTAGCACTCTCCCCTGAATTTCTATAGGATAACTTCTGAGCACGCTCTGACATCGTATTACTAACCCAGATGGTGTAGCTACTGACAGTTCTCTATCTAATAACTGAGTCTCACTTCCAGATAATTTAACATATGATGTAGAGACAAAGGAATGAGTAGCACCTAAATCAAATAAAACAATAACGGAATATGATAAAACAGTAAAAGTACTTGTCACCACATCCGTAGCAGCCTCAGCATCACCCGACATCAGTGCGTAAACCCTCGCTGGGGCCACATTCCTCTCCTGTCCTCCATGAGGTGCCTGATTTCCTCCCCCATAGGGCCTGGGAGCTGGGACCTGGTTTGGAAGTCCTGGGCATGCACATGCCATGTGTTCGGGTCTCCCACATCGATAACATATATCTCTCCCTACCCGGAACTCCCCCAAATGACGTCTCCTGCACGTCTGACATACCGGGACATTTGGCTCACCGTGGTTCCCACGAGGTTCTATCATTTGCCTCTGATATTCCCTATCACGACCTCCTCTCCATGGACCCCTACTGGAGCCAGCCTGAAAACCTTGAAGCGCAGGCCTCTTCCTATGACTTTGAGCCACTATACCCCTCTGTATACCACTTTCAATGATTGTAGCTCTGTCTACAACCTCTGTAAATGTCTGAGCTCTAAAGTCAATCACCTGCTTAAACAAATTCTACCTCAGTCCCTCTTTAAACTTCCTTGCCTTTTCCTTTTCATCAGGTGCTAGATGTGGAGCGAAACGTGACAACTCGATAAATCGAGCCGCGTACTGAGATACAATCTTCTGCCCCTGTACTAGATGCATAAACTCTGCTGCCTTCGCACTCCAAAAGAAAGCATGGAAATACCGTTTGAAAAACAGCTCCTTGAATCGATCCCATGTCACTGGCACTGGAACCGGCCTCTGCTCCTCTATCAATCGCGCTGATCTCCACCAGTGCTTCACCTCCCCTATCAACTAAATGCTGCAAATACCACCTTTTGCTCATCCATACAAGGAAGCACTGCCAACGTCTCTTTGATTGTACTGGACCCAATTCTCAGCTACGATCGGGTCATCTCCTCCAGCAAAGGATGGGGGCTTCATTAGCGTAAATGGCTCGATCAAACAACCACGCTCCCCAGAGCTCCTAGCCATCTCAGCCATCACCTGCTGAGTGACACTGCACAGCACAACATCTATATTTCCTCCACCTATGCTAGAAGGTCCTGGCCTATCCTCTCGAGCATTCGTACTACTACTTCCCGGGTCCATCCTAAAACAAGAAACAAACTTAAGCACCTTATCTCCTATGAAGACCTATTCTATACCAATTCAAAATTAATTACCTTCCATGACCTTAACTCAATATCCAGTTATGTCACCTAGACACACGACCTGACAATAGTTTACTATGGTTTTTCTAAAATCGTCACCTTAGGAAAAACACAGAAACCACCACGGAAATCCTGTACCTGGACAACCGAACAAACCTCAAATCCTTTCTTATACTTTGGTATTGCTTCTGCTGCACTCTAAAGTCTACAAAACCTAACAACCTGACTTTAATACCAAATTGTAACAACCTGCTATTTAAACTATTTTTTTTGTACTATGACATTTATAATGCTCTAATACCAAAATGAATTAAACCCAACCATCAACCTAAGCAGCGAGAAGCAGAAATCAAATGAACATAACCATATATAATTATATACAATACCAGAGTGCTAAAATGTTTCCCAAAATTTACATATATGACTGTTTTCCAAAAAAAAATACCCTCAACTGGCCAGGGCTATACAAAAACACTCTTGAAAATACTCACTCTAATATCAGGGCAATACTGAGGCCCCTCTATCTACGAGCCTGGTCTGCTCACCTACCAAGATCACTTGAAAAATGTTAAAGTAATAGGATGAGCCAACGCTCAGTAAGACGAAATATGCTATTTCTAGTGTGTGACAAATGAGTTACAATACTATGAAAATCTATTACTATATAATCATGTATCACTGAATCTATAAATACAATAACAGTAATATAAACCATCATTTTTTTCTTGTTGCTTAACATTTCTGTACTTTAGGTTTCTACTCAAAATACTTCTAATAAATATGTATATTTTTTGTCTCTGTAAATATGTATAAACATAGTAATAACTGAAAACTTCCTTGTGGATAACTGTGTGTCATGATTTAACCTCTCATGACAGGGTTGTGCGGCCCATAGGCGGGATCTATCCTGGCTGGCCAACCAGGAATAAATCACTATACTCCATCAGTCTGATTAGCCCTCCTCAACCCATATTTGATGGGGAGCCTGTCCACTCCTGGGCTCTATACGATCGACTGTTATACCACGTATTATCTGAATAGCTGGTTGCACTCTATATACTGTATGTAGTTACGGTACCGTGCTCTGTAATCTGTAATGGTCCAGTAGGGTTTGATACTATATAATACATCTCTATATACAACTATTTGTTTTACCATGATTCTGTAATAATTGTATAAACCATGACGCTGTAATAAACTGTATCTATATCAACTGTATTTTTAAAATGAACTGTAAAATTGTATGTCATGGTACTGTAAACTGTATCGGTATCAACTATATAATCATGGTATTCTATAATTACTACAAATATTTCCTCTGTCTATATTTTTTGTAAAACATAGCTCTGAAAATACTGTAAAGCATGTCTCTATATTATATTTATATTCTCAAACCACACAGTAATTTAAAACATATTATACATAATGGATAAACTGTAAAACTGTATTAATTCCTGCTGTGAATAATAATTTGGTATAAATATATATACTATACTGAAAATTATACTAAATTTGCCTAACATAGCATATTTCTCTTGATTTCTGCTAAAATCTCCTTACTATAACGGGTCCTACACATGCAGGGTTCTCCACTCAACACCTTGAAAACAATATTTTTCAGAACAAAATATCAATATTTTTTTGCTTACATCATTTCCTACAACTGCCAGAAGGCCAAAAATTGACTAAAAGGCCTTACCTTGATTCTGGAAAGAAATTCGACTTGATCCCACTAACAATCCGCCCAAGCAGACTTGAAGAGAACTCTTCCAAGAGCATCGTGGTGACCTCGGATCATCGATCCGGTGAATGATGGGGCCGAAATTGAAGGGAGATGGAGGTGGAGGTGTAGGAGAGAGAGAGAGGAGAGGGTTTCAGTGAGATTTCTGCGTAAGAAAATGAGTTTAGCACTATTTATACTACGGGATTCGTCGATGAGCCACGTCACCTCGTCGATGAGTCCTGTAGAAATTTTTTCGATGAACCTGCACCCTCGTCGACGAATTTCAGACTTTCTGTTGGAAGTCCCAACCTGGAGTATATAGTTTAGAGGGGGGGTGAATAGACTCTTTTCACAGAATATATATTTTTCTACAAAATAAAAACTCTTAGCAAGATACAAGAAATTATGTCGCAAAGTAAATATAAATCATTCACAAGATATAAAATAAGGAATGTAAGGGAGAGAAAGAACAACACTAGTATTTTTACGTGGCTCGGCACCAAGCCTACGTCCACGCCTTAGCACCAAGCCAAGGATTCCACAATCCACTAAAGATACTCCTTCACCAGAGGAGAAGCCTTACAACTCCAGAACAAATCCCTACACTTGGGAACAAACCCTTACTACGCTCACCAAGAGCCTTCGCTTCGGTTCACAAAGAACCTTACAATATTGGTTCACAAAGAACCTTACAGAAGATTGGAAATACAATTTAATGCTCCTTAAATAAGCCAATATGAAACATAACCAAATCCTCACTCTATTCTCTCAAGGAATGAATCTTACAAGATAAGTGAGCAAGAGAGGATTGAGCACTTGTGAAGAATAACTAAAATGCAAAGTGCAAAGTGCTTAGGTTTTGGATAAAATGATATTTTTCACAAATATAATCAACAATGCTCAAAACCATATAATACAAGTCTAAAAGCTTGTATTTATAGCCCAAGAACCTTAGGAGCTGTTAACTAGCCATTGGGGGGAAGAAAAAATATTTAATTTGGCAAACTAGCCGTTTTCCGCCCATTGGTGCGCCTCTGCCTGTTGAATTCATTGGCGAAATCTGAATTTCGTTGACGAAGTCCCTGAATCATAAAACGTCACCAAATAAACGTTGTGGCATTTTGTCTTAACTTTCCAGGGACACCAAGATCGTCCCATTTGTACTTTTCTAGAAAAAGTTATGATCAAAATACCGTAAGGTGTTCAGGACTCAAGACTGCACTATGGCAGTGACGATTACTTTGTTTTTCCTTATCAAAAAGTGTTTTAATGGCTCAAAACATTCTTGGACAAAATTATATAAAATATATTAAGTCTAGTGAAGATTAAAGCTTGTCCAAATGAGTTTACTTTGGAATATAAGATATTTTAATTAATAAAACACGTTTGAAAACCCATTTTGATATCTTATATGATTAGTATGTCCTTTTGTAAATATACTTGACTTTCTTTGAACCTTTAGGACATTAAACTTGTTTTAACACAATCGGGACTAAGTATAAAAATGTTCTTAAAATTAGGATGTTAAAAACTTGTCCCTTTGAAAACATATTTGAGTTTTAGGATTTGTTTGACAAACTCTTATTTTAACTGAGAAAGCCATGAAAGGTGAGTTTGTGTTTATGTCTTTAGTGCAGTCCTATAAACTCATGTGTCCTAGTATGCTTATGCAATGGCTCAACTCTTACTCAGAAATCATGTAAGATACACACTGCAAGAGTTATAATACGCACTCACTCACGCAACCCTTATTATAATTAATTTATACACAATAAAAACTCCGAAATGTGCTTTGGTGCTTTTGAGTCAGTGTCCTTCTGATCTTTTCTATTTGATGTCTGCTAGGTCCGATCTTTACTTCTGATTTGATACCTCTATGTATCTGACACTATGTACCTATACTAGATAAGATCTGCAAGGATGGAAAATACTAGAAACAACAACTAGGTTAATATCATCAAAACATATAAGCCAAGATAGTGTAGCTGACAGGGCTAACACTTTCAAACATTCTCTCTTGGTATCTTCTCGTTGATGAAACGAGACCTCGTCGACGAGATCCTGAAGAACCCTCGTTGACGAAATCCCTGTGTTCGTCGATGAGGCCTGGGGAAATTTCTTGGAATTATCACCTCCAAAATGCAATGTCGTCGACGAATGCTTCGACTGCCTTCTTCTATTACTATTTTCATTTTTCTCTCTCTTTATTATTTAAATATCATTATTTATCAGGTCGTTACATAAAATCTGGCCCCCGACCATCATATAAAACCCGGCCCCCAGGCGTTATATCACATCCCTGCATTATTCATAAGAAGTTCTAGTATGTTTCACAAACAATTGTAGTTTGTTTCACAACCATTCTCAAATTTGGTTTCACGATAAACCATAAAATCATTCACCTGCCACACAATTTCAATATTTGAAAACAATCTAGGAGACAACCAAAGATACACAATATTTTTAATTCGTAAAATAACTAAGATTTTTCACCTTTTGTAATATTCAAAAATATTATACCATATATCCTAGGTTTGTAAAATTCTTGTTGAACGGTTGGTTTTCAAAATAATCTTTGAACTCATAAATAAATAAATATATAACAGTTTAATTAGTTTATATTTAATAAAAATCCTGACTTAACTTAATCCCCTTACTTGAATCCTGAAAAGTCTGGTAAAAATTCCAACCCACGCTTAGAGCGTTCAAAACTCCAAACCCTGAAATCACATTATCCCCAATAAAATCAACTCAACCCCAAAATTATAATTTCCTTAATATTCCTAGGCTCACAAAATTCCCAATAACTATTTAATATTTCCTAAGCCTATAAACTCCAAATAAATAATTAAATTCTAAAAAATAGCAAATTTGCTAAATTTTCTAAATCTTACCCTAACCTTGGAGTGGTGCCTAGGAAACCTAAATTGAAAATTCACTCTGATTAAAATGACAACAATTGAGGCTAGGACCCCGTGGTGGTGTCCGATCATCGATTTAGCTAAAGAATTAAGGAAAAATTGAGGAAAGGAAAAGAGTTTACCTTACCCTATGAGTGGTGCCTACACCGCTCCTACGACAAATCCACTCCGGTAGGAATGTCAGTGGTGGAGAATGGAACCCAGTGATATTTTTTGTTTTTCGATCGGCGCTCGTTTGGCTGATGAAATCGAGGAGAGAGAGAGAGAGAGAGAGAGAGAGAGAGAGAGAGAGAGAGAGAGAGAGAACGGAGGAGATGTTTAGGGGGGGCGGTCTCTCTAGAAAGAAAAGAAATAAATCCTTCCTTCAGGAAGGATTGAATATATATATATATATATATATATATATATATATATATATAATATAACCTTAGATTATTATATTACATTATATTAATATGTAATTATTTTATATTATTTAATTATTAACAATAATTATTTAATTAAATTAATTATGTAATTATTATTATTTTTTATACTTCCATGCATATTAATTTTCTGAAGCGTTACAAAAATATTATATATATATAAGTACGATTTGTCTATCACATCCTGGTCCAAAAAAAAGTGTGAACAATCCTACTCAGGCCAAATCGATTATCCACCACCAACACTTCCATAACAGTGTGGTTGCACTCATATTCTTCTGTAGCTATGGTACCAAGCATTCACCACATTCGAATCATCGGGGCTCTTAAAACATATAAATATAATTTATGCAATAAAAACATTATCATAATCTCATCATTTTTCCCAGTAAACAATTAGTAAATAAATCTCATCATTATTCACAATCAAACATGTAATAAGTATAATCCTGCATTAAATCCTAAACTTGTTCATTATTTGCAATCAAACACATAATAGATATATCACCGAAAAAATCCCATCAACCTCGTAATAAATATAACACCGTAAAATTCACAATATAACACGTAATAGTTATAACACCGTAAAATCCACAATCTTGCTCAATTAGGCAATAAAATAAAATAAAATCATGCCACACAATTTATATAATAATAAGTCCAAGCCATGCTTGAACGTGACCGTGGTAATAGGAACTCCACCTAACTGAACACCCAACTCCTTGAACGATCCTCTAAACCACAAAGCCACCTTAGTAGCCTCAGCCACTGCCAAGAACTCCGATCCAACAGTTAAGCCTTCCCACAACATACCCCGTTATAAGTCTCTTGTCATCCAAGTCCCCTGTGTAGCCTCTATCTGCAAACCTTACAATTGATAGGTCCCTCTGTTGCCTGCCAAAGTACCCAACTGCACTGACGAAGGAAACCTTTGACATGACCCGAACTTCACTATCCGTCCTTAAGTACTGAGTGGTAGACTTTTTACTTAGATTCTCCAACGGTGTACTGGTGACTGGTTTAACATTAACCATGCTAAACCTCTCCAATACTTGATCTAAAAAACTATCCCGAGATAACCACAATCTCCATATAGTTTTGTCCACACAGCCGCCTTGAGATAACGCCAACCTCCCCGCACCTATGACTACAAAGTCACTCCGAGATAATCCTAATCTCCCTATAACTTTACTTTTTCCAATCTCCAATCAAAGAATACTTTTGGCACCACCCAATACCTTCATGTCAACTTCCTTTCTAAAAAAAAGTCTCTCACTGATTTACCTTAGTCAGAACCTTCCCAACAAAACAATAGAATACTTGCCCACTAGAAGCCTATCTCCTTCTCTCTCTTTGGGAGCACCACCAAACCCTCCCCCCTCCCCCCTAGTCTAATTCCTATATGGTAACTCCATCTACTCTACCGTGACACCTATCCACATATCATTCTCCTAGTCATGCATTGCCTTCTGAAAGGTAGTAGGATCCTTCCAAGTTGTAATGGTTACATAAGACATCAAATCGTACCTGGGTGGTGGCTTGATAGTGCCTCTGAGCCTATTGTGATCCTGCTGGTGTCCTAAGCTTGAACTCCTTCCATTATGACCAGTGTCATCTCTGCCCTGAGTTTGAAACTCCACCCACATCACAATCTCCTTTCTGCTTTAGTTTATCCTATGATACTGCAAGTCTCTTGAGTTATAACTCCTTGCACTTTTGCCCTAGGTATCCAACTCCACCTGCACAAGATGCTCATTGCTGCTACTATAGCTTTCTGGCACCTCTTTCTCTTCATCTACATGAGTACGTCGTCCCATGGTTTTGATACCTAAAACCATGTCTCCACCAATCGCCACCATGTTTGCCATTGGATCACCCAACTTGAATCCATATTTCTTATATACAAGAAAGATGCACCATTTGTACATCACATCAAGCTTAGATCCCACCTCACTAGAAGCGTGCATGGTTGGACCTCCAAACTCTCTCAAACCAAAGAAGCGTACCGCATAGCCTATCCAAGCCTCTCCTATAGCTTTTCCATCTAGTAATACCTTTGGCGACTGATTAACCGAGAACACGCCATACTCGTTGACAAAACTCCATGAACACCAGTATACTCAGCAACCATATCTGAACTGAGGAACTTTCTCCCGGTCTGGTACTCCACCTCTGCCACAAGTTACACCTAGAAAACATCTCCAACTTGTGCCATATGATATACCCTCATACCTTTCATGATAACCTCACGAATCATCCATGTCCAACCCGTGATGCTGCCCTCACTGGTCCCCAAACATCTATGACAATGTAGTTTAGTGACGAACTTGCAGAATAGCCCTAAGATCCGGTTGTAGTGCATACAGATAACCAAAAAAAAAAAAAATTTGATCATGCAAACCCTAATTCCGTGATTAGGATTATACCTGCGAGATCTATTTGATTTGATCCCGAATCTGCAAGTATGAAAATGAACTCTTGAAGATGACCAAGAATCTTCTACCGTATCCCTTGAACAAGCCTTGCTCCTGAGAGAGTAGGCTCGTAGGTGGTTGCTAGGGTTTTCTTCTCTCACAAAAACGTCTACCTCTATAAGAGTTCGCTCGTCTTACCCTAGCTGTTAAATGAAGCGCGTGTATATGGGTTACAGCACGGACCTCTGGGCAAATATGACTAGGGCTTTCCACGTAATTAAAAATTCCTAATCCGACCCGAATTCATCCTTAATTACATTAATTATAATTCATACCACTAAATAATTATAATTACACTCCTTGTCATATTCGAAATTAAATTTCGAGCTCCTATTATTAAATGCTTATTTATCTCCTCACCTAAAGATTACAGACACCCGTCTATTAAATTAAATTATTGATAATTTAATTAATTAACATATTAATTCCCTAAAACCTTTAACTTAACATATTTGATGTGTCGGATTCAAAATCCACTTGTAGGATTTGACACAATCAAAACTTATAAGCTTCCTCAAGGGGGTATCATCAATCATGATAACGAGACATGGATTCCATCAATAATTAATGTTCACCATACACATAATGTCATCACCAAACTCATTGAGTTTATTGACCCATAAAGAATCTCACTCTTCTATGAATCAAAGTAATAAACACTATATACATGTGTCCAATAATCATATCAAGATTAAGAGCATAAGCACTCATACTAACCATAAGGTATTAATTGTTTTATATAGTCAGTATAAAAATAATTACCCTAAGACGATCCCATTCAATGCACACAAAGTGTACTTGCACAAGGAGTTGGAACTATACCATTGCCAATAGTTAAGACAAACCTATTAAAACCTTGTACTATAGCCTACCAATGGTGTGTCCAATTTCATTTAAGATTGTGAACAATAAATTTATATTCTATAATAACTGAAGTATTCTGTGTATGAGTCGTACTCAACCCACTAGATCACCTATAATATAGAATAAAAGACACGCATGCATAATCATTAATGTTAGGCAAACATTACTCACAAAGATTCTTATTAAAATGGAATAACTGAAGTTATTAATAAATACTAAAACCGATTACATAAAGCATGTATTTTAATATAAATCCCTAACATTTAGAATACCCTCTATTTTGTGTGTGGTCGTATTACACAAAACGACATTATCTGACTCAGTACTTTCAACTACAGCTCCACCTACAACTGTTATACTTAACAATTCATAGAGATTCCTTGCTATCCTCTGTCACTTCATCACCATCAATACGCCATCACACACCATCATCGTCCCACCTTCAGACTTGTAACTATACCCGTTACAATCCAAAGCACCCAATGATATCACATTCTTCCATAGATCAGGTACATGCCTTACCCCACACCATGTCCTTACCACACCATTGTACATCTTGATCCTGATATCCCCCATTCTGATAACTTTGTAGACCGCACCATTTCCCATTAGAACGGAACCAGGACTCACCAATTTGTAAGTGGTCAACTAGGCTTTGTGGGGCGTCATGTGAAAAGAACATCTCGAGTCTTGGATCCATGAACCCGTAAGGTGTTCTGAACCTAGTGGATCAGAAAGCATCTCATAATCATTGCTCCCCGAGTCTCCTTCTTCCACTACATTCTCAAATTTCGACGAACACTCTTGAGCTTTTGTCTTCCCCTTCTCCCACTCTTAACATTTCGGTTTTATATGCTTTAGTTTCCCACACTTAAAATAGCGAATGTCCTTTCTCCTCTTGGACTGAGTTTTATTACCACTTGATCCACTCTAGGACTTGCCTCTCCCATGATTCTAATTACCCTTCGCCATGAGCCCTTCACTATGGGAACCCTCATCGTTGGCCTTTTTCCTTTGATGGAACCCCAGCAATGCACTCATGATGTCCTCCAACTCCAGGGTTTCTTTCCCCCAAGTCAACATCGTAACTAGATTCTTGTATGTAGGCGACATAGGTTTCAGCACCATAAACACTTTATCCTCCTCCTTGAACATCACATTAACTCCCCCCAGATCAATAATGATTTGATTAAATGTGTTGATGTGCTGAGTCAAGTCCGAACCCTCCACCATCTTAAGCTAATATAATTTTTTCTTAAGATGCATCTTGTTTGCCAATAACTTGGACATGTATTGGCGCTCCAGTCACAGCCAAATCGCTACCGGCAAGGCTTCATCTATGACGTGATACAACATGTCATCGACTAGAAATAACCTGATAGAGGACATGGTCTTCACTTTTAGCTCCTTCCAACTTGTGTCATCCGTGCTTTCCGGCTTCTTTCTGTATAGACCCTTCATCATCCCTTGTTGCACCAGCAAGTCCTTCCCCCTCCTCTACCACAGCCCAAAGTTCCCCATTCCATTGAACTTACCAACCTTGAACCTTGTAGAAGAAATCCCAGCCATTGAGAACCAATAGATCTGATACTAATTATTGTTCACCAAACCAACAGTCACCCGGGTCTGATACCGATTGTCGTTCTCAACAATCAGCCCTCAGAAACCAATTTTCGACGCCAAATGTGCACAGTGGAAGACCTCACACAAACTCTCACGAACAATCAATGGAACAAGAAAGTAAGTGTTAGCTTTACCGTGATCCCAAGAGGGGGGTGAATTGGTATTTTTAAAATAAATGCTCTAGGTCAGTATCCTAACAACAGTATATTCACAACCCTAAGGTCAATCTAGTGCAAGTAAAGTAAATAAATTATAATATGTACTAGAAATTAAATAATGCAATTTAATTAACTACACAAGCACCAGAAAGCAGTAATGAGGAGTGACATGCAGAAATGTTATCGAGTTTCGACAAATTGCCTATGTCCCCGCCTTGGCTAACAAGCACAATGATTACTACTATAATGCTCACTTAAACGGGTGGAGCGGCACCTAAACAAACTAGGTCAATTAGCATAGGGTTGACCTTAACCTTTACACTCAATCCTTACCGGACTGAATTAACGCACCCTCAAGCCACGCCTAGAAACACAACAGTATGTTCACAATAATGAAATTGGTACAGTGATTATACTTTCATGTAAAGCAGATATGTACCCAATATAAACAATCACATACACCACCAAATGATATAATGAAGTAAGCTCAATGCGATCTTAGATGTCTACTCTCAAATATTTATTCAAGTGTTGCAATCAGTGCAAATAATATGATCTTTGTGTCACACAATATATTCAATCACAATGCTCAAACAAAGATATTAGCTGCACTTCAGATATCTCAATAGAAGATTTTTCTCAATGTATAAAGCTCAAGAGATGTATAGATTTTGTTTGCAAAAAAGTTTTGATTTTTGTGTTCAAAAGATAATACTACTCAAGGAATATTGCAACAAAGATCTTTAGAATGTAAACAAATATCTCTTCAAGAATTTTTCTCAAAATGAAACGCACGAGATATTTGAAAATGATTTGAAAATATTTTAGCAACCAAAATCGAATGAGAACTTCTTAAGATATTGCAATGATAGTGCAATACTTAAAAGCTCAAGTGAAGTCTTCTTAGGAAAGACTTATTAATAAAGTCTCCTAAGAAAACTTGAGGTCTTGTTCTCAAACAAAATACTATCAATCAATCACAAATTTGAGAGAGCAAACCTATAGGACAAGAACACTCAATTCACACTTACAAACGAATCTTTAGCAATATGGCAAGGTAAGTATGAGTGTAGGATACTTGGTAAGAGAGAATGATTTTGGATTTTAGAGAAATATCCCTAATCAAGTTTGCTAATCTTATACTAATCATTCCTAATGAGGGGGTATATGTAGACTTCCCCAAAAATATAACCGTTCAAGTCACATATGGAATTATTATAAATATTTTAATACATTTTAATGCAATTAACCCCGTTTAAATATTTTAATCATGGTAAAAATATTAGGGCAACCCAAGAGCACCGGTCGGCCGAAGCAAGGTTCGGTTGACTGAGTTGTGCATGTTTGGTCGACCGGGCATAAATTGAACTAGAAGTTCTATAACAACCCGAATAATAATATTATTTGAATAATAAAGAGGAAGAGAATTTTCAGGAGCCTCGTTGACGAACACAGGGGATTCGTCGATGAAGGCATAAGAGGACCTCGTCGACGAAGAAAAGATTCTTTGACAAGAAAATACTGAGAGGAATTTTGGGCTGTTTGAATTTCGTCGACGAGGAGGTAAGGTTCGTCGATGAAATTACTTAAGGAATCGTCGACGAGGTGACGTGTCTCGTCGATGAATCTAGCCCTATAAATAGTGAAAAACTCGGATTTTTATTCAATTTCAATGCTTCTCTCTCTCTCTCTCTCTCTCTCTCTCTCTCTCTCTCTCTCTCTCTCTCTCTCTCTCTCCTACGGTCTCTCCCACTTCTCTCCTTGAATACGGGCCCGTTTCTCGCTTGATCGAAGATCTGAGGCTACCACGACGCTCCTGGCGAAGTTCTTTGCAAGTCTACCAGAGCAGATCATGGGGAAAGTTGATTTCAAATTCATCCCAAATCTAGGGTAAGATATTTTGTTAAGATTATGCCTTCCTTGTAGTTATGAAAAATGATGCAGGTAAGAAAATACTGATATTTTGTTTTGGGGGATTATTTTTTAGGATGTTGAGCTAGGAACCCTGCGGGTATAGAGCCAGGATTTTATAGGGGCTTTTTAGAGTTAAGGTAAGAGAAATATGCTATACTAGGAGATTTACTTACGTTATCAGAAATTTTATATATGTATGCATGTATACCATATATTATACAGGATATGAATTTTTAAAGCATGTGTGGCCTGAGTATATGATATTGACATGGGGTTTTATGTAGTTTTTAGTATTTCAAATTATATAGATATAGTGAGATAATTGCAGATTTTATACAGACATAATTTGCATATATATAAATATATATATATATATATATATATATATATATATATATACACAGTTTGTTTCAAATGATTATATAGATAGTTATATACATATCAGTATACAAATATTTATTCAGAACAATGTATATAGAAAGTTATGTTATTCCCAAAATGCCATAACACTCGGATTATATAGAAAGAAAGTACAGAAAGATTATATAGAAAGGAAGTACAGAAAGATTACACAGTTATAGCCTTAAGATGCTACAAATATTACAGTTATTTACAGTACAGCAATATAGTGTTATGGTTATTTTGGAAATATAATGAAAATAGTATGAAGGGTATAGTATGTATGTATATATATATATATATATATATATCGTATTAGATCCCTGTGGAAAGATTACAGACAGATACAGTACAAACACAGAATATAGAGCACGGAACCGTTGCTAGATATAGATAGAGTGCAACCACATATCTCAGATAGTATGTGGGTACCGTCAGCCGTGCTCGGAGAGTATGCAGCTCCCCAGTTCACTGGGTTAAGGGGGCCGATTTGACGAGGTAGCAGTCAGTCCCATGCCTAAGAGAGTATGCAGTTTGGCCGGGCTGAGGTAGTGAAGAGTATATTGATATATCTGGAGGGCCGACCAGATTAAGTTCCGCCTACAGGCTGCATAACCCTATCATGAGGGGTCAAATTATGACATACAGAGTCCCAGGGAAATAACACAGTTATGTATGTATATACTATTTTTACAACTTTTATTGTATATATATGATGTAGCATTATGAATGATAGAAAGATGATACAAATGTTATAAGTTATTATACATGTGTTGTATAGAATTGCCAGATTATTTAGTTTTTAAAGAAATACTATTATTATAATTTTATGACTCGATCGTCACACACTAGTAATAGCATATTTCCACTTACTGAGTGTCGACTCACCCCATTACTTTATCATTTTTTAAGTGAGACAACTAGGCCATCAAAATAGGCTCGTGAATAGGAAGTTTACGTGATTACCCCAGTTGTAGGGTGAGTTATAACTGGGTTTTGTATTTTTGAGGTAGATGATGATGAAGGGGTTTATTTTGTATGAATATGGCTTGCATATACTGGATTCTGGTATTGTTTAGCATATATATATATATATATATATATATATATAATGGCTATATGATTGTGTTTCCGCTGTTTAGGTATGAATGTAGATATACATAAAAAAAAAAAAGTAAGAATTTGAGGATGTACATTTTGGTATCAGAGCCTAGGTTGTTAGGTTCTGTAGACTCTAGAGTGCAGTAGAAAATAATACCAAAATATAGGGAAAATATTTGAGATTTTGTTTTATGATCTGGATACGGGATTTCGTGATTGTTTCTGTGTTTTTCCTAGGGTGACGATTCCAGGAAAACCATTGTAAACTGTCGACGAGTCATGTGTTTAGGTTGCAAGATTGGATTATGGGATAGGATCAAGGGGAAAAGTTGATGTGTAGGAAATAGGATTCTGAAAACGGTGTTCTATATATTTGCAGGATGGACCCAAGAGGCAGTAGCGCTCATGCTAGTGGGGATGATGGAGCAGGTCCTTCTGGCGTAGGTGGTGGAGATTTAGATATTGTGCTTCGTAGTATGGCTCAGCAAGTTATGGCTGAGATTGCACGAAGCTCTAGAAAGCAGGGAGGCCCATCTCCAGTTGAGGGATGTACCATAGAGAAATTTATGAAGATGAATCCGCCAACTTTTTCTGGAGCGACCGATCCTGCTGTTGCTGAGAATTGGATGCATGAGATAGAAGAGATTTTGATAGTACTTCACTACACAGATGAGCAGAGGTCCTTATATGCTACATATAGGCTGGCAGGGGAGGCCGAGAGATGGTGGTTAGCCACTAGACTGTTGGATGAGCAGAGGGTGATATCAGTGCAGATGAAACCTGGGCCCGATTCAGGGACATATTCTTTTATAGTTATTATCCTGCTTCAGTCAGAGATGCTCGAGTATAGGAGTTTCTGAGTCTGTCCTAGGGGTCATTGATTGTTCAGCAATACGCTGCGAGATTTATTAAGCTATCGCGTTTCTACCCCTATATTATCCCAGATGAAGCAAAGAAGGTTAGAATGTTTGAGAGAAACTTGAAGCGTGATATTTACAAGCAGGTGGCAGTACTAAGGATCCAGGGCTTCTCAAAGTTGGTTGTCAAGGCTATTATAGTAGAGGAAAGTTTGCCTAGGGAGATTGAAACGCAGAGTCAGAGAAAGAGGACTGCGCCCTCGAGTTTTCAGGCGGGTCCTAGCTGAGGCCCTTGGAGGGGAGGTAGACCTGGCGGAGGTCAGAGATAGATGGTAGAGCAGGGTGGATTTCAGGGCAGTCAGCCTTTCGCCATTTGTACCAGATGTGGACGGAGACACCCGAGTGAATGTCGATTAGGGGAGAATGTTTTCTAGCGCTGTGGGAGACCCGGTCATATAGCTCTATCGTGTCTGATGCCGTCGAATTATGCACAGGCTCCCATACCATTTCATGGTGGATATCGGGCGCCCCACGGTGGTCAGTAGAGGAATACTGCACTGGCGAGGGTCTATGCATTGACACCGGGAGACGCTGAGACAGCTAGAGACGTGGTCACAGGTAATCTTATTGCTTTACAATATAAAATTATTGTTTTGTTTGATACAGGTGCCACCCACTCTTTCATATCGGCGGGAAACGTGAAAATAGCTGGAATAGAGACACATCCATTAGATATAGAATTGTCTGTGGGTACGCCGATGAGATCTATGGTTAGATGCAGGAGGGTACTTCGAAATTTTCTAGTAAATATTCAGGAGAGAGTGCTTTTAGCCGATCTTGTGGTCCTGGATATGCAGGGATTTGATGTGATACTGGGTATGGATTGGTTAGCTATTTATCACGCTATTATTGATTGCCATCAGAAAGAAGTAATTTTCAGACCCTTGGGTGAGCCAAAATTTATTTGATCAGATCCAGGGGACCCAGGTTTACTCTAAAATTGATCTGCGGTAGGCTATCATCAGGTGAAATTTAAAGCATAAGATATTTCGAAGACCGCATTTTGTACCAGGTATGCGCATTACAAGTTCTTAGTGATGCCATTCGAATTAACTAATGCACCAGCAGTATTTACAGATCTGATGAATCGGGTGTTCCATCAATACTTAGATCAGTTTGTAGTTGTGTTCATCAATGATATACTGATATATTCAAGATGTTTTGAGGAGCACGAGCATCATTTGAGACTAGTGTTGCAGGTATTAATGGAAAGGAAATTATATGCAAAATTCAAGAAATGTGAGTTTTAGTTAAGACAGATTACTTTTCTCGGCCATGTGATCTCAAAAGCAAGTGTATCAGTTGATCCAAGTAAAATAGAGGCAGTGGTGAGTTGGGAAAGGCCGGGAAATGTTCAGGAAGTCAAAAGTTTTCTGAGATTAGCAGGTTATTACTGGCGCTTTGTGGATGGTTTCTCTAGGTTATCAGGTCCATTAACACGACTTACGAGGAAAAATGTAAAATTTGAATGGACTGATGATTGTGAGCAGAGTTTTCAAGAGTTAAAGCGGTGGGTAGTATCAGCTCCAGTATTAGCTATTCCATTAGGGGAGGACGGTTTTATAATATACAGTGATGCCTCTTTGAAGGGTCTTGGGTGCGTGTTGATGCAGCACGATAGGGTTATTGCATATGCGTCTAGGTAGCTTAAAGAATATAAGAAGAATTATCATGTCCATGATTTAGAACTTGCTGCAGTGGTGTATGCTTTTAAGATTTGGAGGCATTACCTATATGGTGGAAAGTGCGAGATTTTCACAAATCACAAGAGCCTAAAATATTTCTTTACCTAGAAGGAGTTGAATATAAGGCAAAGAAGGTGGCTAGAACTCATTAAAGACTATGATTGCATAATTAGTTATCATCCAGGAAAAGCGAATGTGGTGGCAGATGCTCTGAGTAGGAAGTCAGGGGAATCATCACTAGCATCCATGGAGATCCCACATTCAATTTTAATGGATTTGGAGAAGCTTAGTTTAGAGTTAATAGAGGAGGGTCCGCAGGTGGTTATTGTCAGTCTAGTGGTTCAGCCTACGCTTTAAAAGAGGATTAAAGCAGCTCAGGGTGATGATGCAGAGTTGGCAGCGGTGTTGGCTAGAGTACGTGATTGTCGGGGAGAGGAGTTCAGCATATCAGATGACGGAACTCTGTGATTCTATACTAGGCTATGTGTTCCTGCAGATACTGAGATAAGGAGAACTAAACTGGAGGAGGCTCACAAATCCCTATACACGGTGTCCATCCCAGTAATACTAAAATGTATAGGGACCTACGGGAGTATTTTTGGTGGAGTGGAATGAAGAGGGAGATAGCTGAATTTGTTCAGCAATGCTTGATGTGTCAACAGGTTAAAGCTGAGCACCAGAGACCGGTAGGACAGTTGTAACCACTATTCATTCCAGAATGGAAATGGGACCACGTTTTGATGGACTTCGTTACGGGGTTACCACTAGTATGACAGGGACTGAATGCGGGGTGATTGTAGATCGTCTGACGAAAACCGCTCATTTCACCCCTATTAAAATTGGTTATTCCATGGACAGATTGGCAGAGATATATGTTCAGGAGATAGTTCGCGTCCATGGTGTGTCGATATCCATAGTATCCGACTGAGATCCTCGGTTTACTTCACGATTCTGGAAAAGTTTTCAGGAGACTATGGGTACGCAGTTAGCTTTTAGCACCGCTTTCCATCCCTAGATAGATGGGCAGATTGAGAAAACAATTCAGAAACTAGAGGATATGCTTCGTGCTTATGTGCTTGATTTTGGAGGCAGTTGGATTCAGTTTATGCCATTAGTTCAGTTTGCTTACGATAATAGCTATCAGGCTAGCATCGACATGACACCTTACGAGGCATTATATGGTAGGAGATGTCGTTCTCCTCTTTTCTGGGATGAAGTAGGTGAAAGACAAGTTTTGGGTCCTGAGCTAATACAACAGGCGTTCGACAAATTCCGACTAATTAGAGAAAGAATCAGTACAGCACAAAGTCGGTAGAAAAGTTACGCAGACGCTCGCTGCCGAGAGTTAGAATTTGACGTGGGAGATCGAGTACTTTTGAAGATAGCTCCTCTAAAAGGAGTCATGAGGTTTGGAAAGAAGGGCAAGTTGAGCCCTAGGTATATTGGCCCTTTTGAGATACTTGAGAGAATAGGGTCAGTTGCCTATAGGCTAGCTTTGCCGCCAGGTTTGGCTTGAATTCACGACTGTTTCATGTTGCTATGTTAAGAAAATACGTCCCAGACTCGTCCCCCATAATCAGTTCTGTAGAGATAGAGCTAAAGGATTCATTAGTTTATGAAGAAACACTAGTACAGATTTTAGACAAAAAGACACAAGTACTACACACCAAAGAAATTCAATTAGTAAAAGTTTTGTGGAAGAATCACGCCATAGAAGAAGCTTCTTGGGAACTCGAGGAGCAGATCAGATAGAGGTACCCGCAGTTGTTCCAAGAGGTATAGAGGTAATTAGGTAAAGTATAGTATCTAGATAGTGTTTCTTTTGTAGGTACATGTCTTAAATAGATAAAAGTAGTCATTAGTTTTATATATGTAATCTCCAAGAACATAGTATGTAACCACGGTATTCCTTCGCTATAAGTGAGGGCAAGTAATAAAATAAGTAGACCTTATTCCTGTATGGAATGATGGAGTGTATAGATGGAGATACATATAGAAAATTTCGAGGATGAAATTTTATAAGGAGGGGAGAATGTAACAACCCGAATAATAATATTATTTGAATAATAAAGAGGAAGAGAATTTTCAGGGGTCTTGTCGAGGAACACAGGAGATTCGTCGACAAAGGCATAAGAGGACCTCGTCGACGAAGACAAGATTCGTCAATGAGAAAATACCAAGAGGAATTTTGGGCTGTCTGAATTTCGTCGACGAGGAGGTAAGGTTCATCTATGAAATTACTTAAGGAATCGTCGATGAGGTGGCGTGTCTCGTCGACAAATCTGGCCTTATAAATAGTGAAAAACTCATATTTTTATTCAATTTCAGTGCTTCTCTCTCTCTCTCCTCTCTCTCTCTCTCTCTCCTACGATCTCTCCTACTTCTCTCCTCGATTCTGGGCCTGTTTCTCGCTAGATCGAAGATCTGAGGCTACCATGACGCTCCTAGCGAAGTTCTTTGCAAGTCTTCCGGAGCAGATTGTGGGGAAATTTGATTTGAAATTCATCCCAAATCCAAGGTAAGGTATGCCTTCCTTATAGTTATGAAAAATGACGTAGGTAAGAAAATATTGACATTTTGTTTTGGGAGATTTTGTTTTTAAGATGTTGAGTTAGGAACCCCGTGGGAATAGAGCTAGGATTTTATAGGGGTTTTCAGTGTTAAGATAAGGGAAATATGCTATGCTAGGAGATTTACGTACGTTATCAGAAATTTTATATATGTATGCATGTATACCACATATTATACAGGATATGAATTTTTAAAGCATGTGTGGCCTGAGTATATGATATTGACATGGGGTTTTATGTAGTTTTCAATATTTCAAGTTATACAGATATAGTGAGATAATTGCAGATTTTATATAGACATAATTTGCATATATATATATATATATATATATATATATATACATACAGTTTGTTTCAGATGATTATATAGATAGTTATATACATATTAGTATACAGATATTTATTCAGAACAATGTATATCGAAAGTTATGTTATTCCCAAAAAGCCATAACACTCAGATTATATAGAAAGAAAGTACAAAAAGATTATATAGAAAGGAAGTACAGACAGATTACACAGTTATAGCATTAAGATGTTATAAATATTACAGTATTTACAATACAACAATATAGTGTTATGGTTATTTTGGAAATATAATGAAAATAGTATAAAGGGTATAGTATGTATATATATATCATATCAGATCCCTGTGGAAAGATTACAGACTGATACAGTACAGACACAGAATACAGAGCACGGTACCGTTGCTAGATATAGATAGAGTGCAACCACATATCTCAGATAGTATGTGAGTACCGTCAGCCGTGCTCGGAGAGTATGCAGTTCCCAAGTTCGTTGGGTTAAGGGGGCTGGTTTGATGAGGTAACAGCCAGTCCCGTACCTAAGAGATTATGCAGTTTGGTCGGGTTGAGGTAGTGTAGAGTATATTGAATTATCTGGAGGGCCGACCAGATTAAGTCCTGCTTACGGGCTGCACAACCCTGTCATGAGGGGTCAAATCATGACATATAGAGTCCCAGGGAAAGAACACAGTTATGTATTTATATAATATTTTTACAGCTTTTATTGTATATAGTATGATGTAGCATTATGAATGATAGAAAGTTCAGATGATATAAATGTTTTAAGTTATTATACATGTGTTGTACAAAATTTCCAGACTATGCTGTTTTTTTTAAAATACTATTATTATAATTTTATGACTCGGTCGCCACACACTAGTAATAGCATATTTCCACTTACTGAGTGTCGACTCACCCCATTACTTTACCATTTTTTATGTGAGACAACTAGGCCAGCAGAATAGGCTCGCGAATAGGAAGTTTACGTGATTACCCCGGTTGTAGGGTGAGTTATGACAGGGTTTTGTATTTTTGAGGAAGATAATGATGGAAGGGTTTATTTTGTATGAATATGACTTGTATATACTGGATTCTGGTATTGTTTAGCATATATATATATAATGGCTATATGATTGTGTTTCCGCTGTTTAGGTATGGATGTAGATATACATTAAAAAAAAAAAAAGTAAGAATTTGAGGATGTTACAAGTTTGGTCGACCGGATATCAGGGTTCCAAGGCGATTTTTCTTTACTATGTGATTCGGTTGACCAGGAGGTTTTGAACTAAGTAGTTCGGTCGATCGTAGCGTTGGATTCTCTCACGTGTTGGTACGGTCGACCAGGTAGTTGGCTTAAGAATTGGGCTCAGTCGATCGTATGGTCAAATGTTGACTTTGGTGGGAGTTCGGTCAACCGGGAGGGAATGAACTGGCATGGCATGATCGATCGAATAGTGGTCAAACTTTTGACTTGGGCACCGGTTCGGTCAGTCGAGAGATATTGTACTTGTGCAGTACGGTCGACCGAATGTGCAACTTAAGTGCATTTTGGTTCTATTTAATTATGTAATCACCCTTTCCATTTAACCATATATATATATATATGTGTGTGTGTGTGTGTGTGTGTGTGTGCATGTATGAGTGTCCTAGGGTCTTTCTAAGGCTCTTTCGTTTGAGCTTACCTATCATACCTTGTAAGTGATGCATATAATTATTACAGCTCAAAACCTATTTACTATTATAGACCCATAATAAATATAGAAATTAAATACAACATAAGTAGGATCTTCAGGGCCTTCAACTTTTACTTCTTGTGCCATCATTTTGATCTGCCAACTGTATACCTGCACATATTCTCAAACATTCATCAAATACAATAAATATTTGTCATTATCAAAACCGGGTGTGACCTATAAGGTCAACATCAAGAACTTGATGATGAAATATACTAAACAAGCAACCACTCAACAATGAGAATCAATGAAAGCAACAATTAAAACATAAGAATTTACGTGGTTCGGAAATTTGCCTACGTCTATGGGAGTAGCAACTATTTTTCACTATCAATGAAACCTTCACAAAGCTTAATCCCATCTAGGGTTATATAAAGATGATTATATATCAATCTAATGTGTACATAAGACCTATAGTTGAACTAAAACACTTTTGTAGCTATCCCACAAAGGCAATCCCTCCGATTAGCCCAATCTATTGATCTCGAATTTGAAAATCTGTGACCTCTTTGAGTGAAACCATCAATAATTTAGGCCAAATCGTCGATGATTTGAAGCCAAAAAGAACATCTTGAAGCTACTGACTAAAATCGTCGACGATTACACCCCAAATCGTCGACAATTTGCCTTCGTGGCTATTGACCTTATAGGTCATTCCCAGTTTTGATAATAACAAATACTCTTTGTATTTGATGAATTTCAAGTTTTTGTGTAGGATCATACTAACTGGATCATATTAATGGCATGTGGCAACTTGAAGAGAAGCGAAGTCCCGACATATTTATTCATTGTATTTTCTATTTGGGTCTGTAATTTTAATTGAGAAAAGGTATAAAATAATCTGCATATCATGCATGTAGGATCTATAAGCTCAAGACCTTACAGAGACCTTAGGGATCTTCAATCGACTGACATTAGGTTTTTTGGTGTACTTAAAAAGGCCTTAGAAAAGACCTTAGTTCTCTAAACAAATGCACAAACAGTCCTCATATCACTTACATAATCAGGGGAATCAATTTGTTTAAAATTGAACTTAAAGGAGCAAGATATGTGAGAGGTCGGGCGACCGAACCCCAGGTGTTCAAAATACCTCGGGCACTCAAACCACTGGGAAGTCAGCAGGTTGACTTGGTTTCGGGCGACCGAACCAAAAATGAGTGTATCGTCTTTGGGTGACCGAATTAGTGTCAGAGCACTTTTCACCAACCCAAGTGATCGAACCTCCGTGGTCAAAAAGGCCTTGGGCGACCGAACTTAACTTCAAGCACTACCGTGGACATAATATTTCTGACTTTTATTCAGCCAACCAAACCTAGACTCGGGTGATCGAACTTTTTAAAATACTTTTTAGAGCTAAATCTATTCCGGCGACCTAACTAAAGTTCAGCCACTCAAAACCTCTCGGGTTGCTTAATATTTTACCGTGGTTAAAATACTTAAACAAGGTTAAAAATTTAAACTGGTTTTTAATCTTTTTTAATAATACCCATAAAGTCCCCAATGGTCATAATTTGGCCTCTCGCTATATATAGGGGCTTATTTGCTTAAATTAGTGGGGACTAGCAAATAGGATTGAACCAAAACACTCTCAAATTTCAAAATCCTATTTTACCCAAATACTCTCATTTCTTCATTCTCTTGATACATCTTAGCATTGTGAGAGCTTATTAAGTGTGCTAGTGCTTATTAGAGGTTGCTTATACTCCCATTGTTTTACTTGATTGATTGTTATTGATTTTAAAGAGTTAAGCAAGAGTTATCCCACAGATTTAATTTGATAAATCTAGTGTTGGGAAAAACTTGGTAGCTTGAGGATCTTTGCATTGTCATTGCAAAGATTCTTACAGCAATAATCTTTTGTGTGCAAAATATTTTTACAAGCTATATACTTCAAACTACTCTTGTGCTTATTTCATTGAAGGAAAATATTTTGAGTTAGTTTGAATATTTGATCAGTATCTTTGAAACCCTAATCTAGCATTGAGATTTGTTACATCTACTTTAAAAAAAAAAAAAAAGCTTGTTAGAACACTCGTGTACTTGATTATTTATAGACATAACTTTAAGTGTTGATTGCACACGGCACACGTAGAGCACCGAGCTTATAGTTCATACATATTGATGTGCATTGATTAATTTGTGTTGAATCAGTACATATCTTCTTGTGTAAGAAGCATCTGTTTGTACACAATTTATTGTATTCCAAGTGTGGGCTTGAAGAGGGAGACTAGCCTTGTTGAATAATCTTGGATTGGCTCAGACCTAGTTAGGAAAGTTAGGTGCACCATCTTGTTAAGGTGTGTATTGGTTGAGGTTAGCCCCGTTAATTGACCTGGTTGTAATCGGTGCCGCTCCACCCGTTAAGGAAGCTTTAGTGGAATCTTCAGGCTTGCGAGCAAGAGATAGGGACATAGACAGTATTGGCCAAACCCCGATAACATATCGTGTGTGCAAATTAATTTTTCGCAAATTTATTTACTGCACGTGTATGTTATATTATGAATGTTGCATAAGATTTATTTTCTACATATTATTTTTATCTACTCATTTGGAACTGCATAGACTGACCCTAGGTTGTGGATATACTGCTGCTGTTTAAGTTAAACCTAGGAAAAAGTTTAAATTTCCAATTCACCCCCCCCCTCTTTTGGGATTACACCAAAGCTAACAATGGTTGCACCCTACATATCTCTCTTAGTCCCTTACTTCATGGTGCTTTCCTCAATATATACGTTCTACTTAGAATATAAGCCACATCCCCAACAAATTCCTTTTTCAATAGAGTATCCGACTGATTTACCTAAGCCAAAATCTTCCTAAAAATTAGCATGTCACTCACATAAAATAATAGAATAATTGTCCACTTTCATCCTATCTCCCTCTAGGAGATCCACCAACACCCCCCCCCCCCCGGGTCTGATTCTTATATGTAACTCAATCTCCTCCACCATTACACCAATCCACCTACCCTTCTCTTGGCCGTGCACTGCCTCCTGAATGATAGTAAGATCCTTCCTAGTAGTAATGAATTCATAAGACATTAGATCATTAAACTCCTTGAACATGCCAAACTCACAAAACTACTTGAACACTAGCGTACTTAGTTCCAATGTTTGATATGAGGAACTCTCTCCCAATCTGGTACTCCACCTCAACCACAAGTTAAACCTAACAAACATCTCCAACTTGTGCCGCATGAGGTACCCTTAGGCCTTTTGTGATAAACTCACAAAGTACCCATGTCTAACCCGTGATGCTACCCTCACCAGTCCCCAAACATCCAAAACAATGTAGTTAAGAATACCCTCCATTTTGTGTGTGGTTTTTTTTACACAAGATGGTATTATCCGACTAAGAACTTTCAATCGTAGCTCCACCTATAACTGTGTTACCCAGTAGTGCATAGAGATTCCCTACTAACCTCTGTCCCTTCATCACCCATCAAGATATCACATTCTTCCATAGATCAGGTAAATGCCTTACACCATATAACATCCTTACCACACAATCATACATTTTAATTCTAATATCTCCCATTCCGACAACTTTGCAGCCTACATCGTTTACCATCAAAACGGGCCCAGAACTCACCAATCTATAAGTGGTAAACCAACCTTTATTGGGCGTCACGTGAAAAGAACATCTTGAGTTTAGGATCCAAGAATTCATGATGCATTCTGAGCTCGATGAAATAGAAAGCATATCACAATCATTACTCCCTGAGTCTCCTTCTTCCACAACATTAACAAATTTTGATGAACCCTCTTGAGTTTTTGAATTTCCCTTATCCTACTCCAGATACTTTGATTTTATATGTCCTATTTTCCCGCACTTAAAATAGCCAACGTCATTCTTCCTCCTAGATTGCAACTAATTTTATTATCACTTGATTTGCTCTAAGACTTGCCTCTCTCACAACCCTAATTACCTTTCGCCACGAGCCCTTCACCTTGTGAACTCTCATTGTTGGTTTTCTTCCTTTGATGGAACCCCAATAATGCACTCATGATATCCTCCAACTCCAGGGTTTCTTTTCCCCATGTTAGAGTCGTAACCAGCATCAAAGCTTTGTATTCTTCCACGAACTTCACATCAACTCACTTAAGATAACTAATGATCTGATTGAATGTGTTGATGTGCTACGTCAAGTCTGAATTCTCTATTAACTTAATCTAATATAGTTTTTGCTTAAGATATAACTTTTTTATCAATGACGTGGACATGTACCAACCTTTTAGTTTCAACTAAACAGTTGCCGGTGATTCCTCATCCATAACGTGATACAACATGTCATTGGCTAGACATAACCTGATAATGGATACAACTCTTGCTTCTAGCTCTTTATAACTTGCTTCATCCATGTTTTCCAGCTTATTTCCCTATAAAGCCTTCATCATACCTTGCTGCACTAGCAAGTCCTTTACCCTCCTTTTCCAAAGTCAGATTGCCAAAGTCAGAAATTTCTCGTTTCATCAAACTTATCAACATTGAACTTCATTGAAGAGATCCCAGCGATTGTGAACCAATAGCTTTGATACCAATTGTTGTTGTTGAATGTGCGCAGTGGAAGCCATCACACAAAATCACGAAACAAGCAATGCAAGCACTCAATGATAAACAATATGAAAAAAGCAATTACTCAAAAAGAGAATCAACAAAAACAATAATCAAAGACACAATATTTACGTGGTTCGACAATTTGCCTATGTCCATGAGAGCGGCAACTGAATTTTCACTATCAATAATGTGAATCTTACAAAACTTATCAAACTAGGGTTACAAAATATGATTATATACGAACCCTACGAGTACAGGAACCTTATAACCTATCTAAATCATCCATGTAGCAATCCTCTAAGGAAAATCCTCCAATCCCCTAAATCTGCTAATATCTAAATTCAAAAATCATAACTTGCTTAAACTGTCGATGGTTATCCCTCAATTCTAAAATCGTCAAGCAAATCATCTTTGGTTTTCATCTTGCAAACTTCTCTTTTGTTCCTCGCTTCACTATGCTTTCCCGATGCATGTGTTCTACTCAAAATATGAGCCACAAACCCAACATTTGCTAAACCCTAGTGATAGCTTTACCGTGATCCCAAGAGGGGGGTGAATTGGTACTTTTAAAATTTAAGCCCTAGGTAAATCTCCTAACAATAGTATATTCGCAACCCTATGGTCAATCTAGTGCAAGTAATATAAATCAGTTGCAATATGTACCAGTAATTAGAAAGGCAATCTAATTAATAACACAAGCACCAAAAAGCAGTAAAGAAAGAGTGACATGCAAAAATGTTATTGAGGTTTGGCCAATTGCCTATGTCCCGACCATGGCTAACAAGCACAATGATTACCACGATAATTTCTCACTTAAACGGGTGGAGTGGCACCTAAACAAATTAGGTCAATTAGCGTAGCGCTAACCTCAACCTTTACAACCAATCCTTACTAGACTGGATTACCACCCCCTCAAGCCATGCCAGGAAACATTCAGTAATTTCACAATAACGAAATTGGTATAGTGATTATACTTTCACGTAAAGCAAATATGTACCCAATGCGCGCATTCACATACACATCAATAATATGGATATAGTGTAAGCTCAGTGATGCAAATTTTTGTGCAATCAACACTCAATACAATGTAATCAGTATGACGCTCAATAGTGTTCAATACAAGCAGTATCTTGGAATCCAAACAAAGTACTTCAATAACAAATCAATATTCCAAAAATAAGAATCAAATAATCAAAGTAGTTCAAGAGAGTTTTCTTCAATGTAATGTGGACAAAACTAGTTTGAAAATATTTGTTTGTTTGGAAAAAATCTTTGCACAACAAAAAGCAAGCTATTGGACACTTGCAACAAGATGCAAATGTCTTAAGCCTACTTGGTTTATCCCCACACAAGATTTATAATATAAAAATCTGTGGGATAAACCTAAACTAGACTCCCAAAATCAATATCTCAATCACCCAAGCAAGTGGGAGTATTTAGCAAGATTTAGTAATCACAATCATACAAGATGAGCTCTCACAATCTCAGAATATATTAAAGGAATGGAAATTTGAGAGTATTTGGCCAAAAAGTGTATTTTCAAAGAGAGGATTTTTTGGCTAATCTACTTGCTAATTAATTTCTAATCTTGCAAATGAGCCTATATTTATAGGTCGGGGTAAAATTATAATCGATTGGGATATGTTGGGAATAATTAAAAAAGTCTGAAATAATTAAAATACAATTAGCCTAATTTAACCCAGTTTTACCGCAGTTAAAATAATTTTAACCCGCCGAGGTTCAAGTGGCTGAATCAAGGTTCGGTCACCCAACCAGAGTCAGCAATAAAAGACATTCATGGCAGTTCGGTCCACTCGGATTCAGGTTCGGTGACCTGAATCAAAGTTAGTAGCATTGCTTCGTGACTTCGGGTGCCTAGTTCTATATTTGAAGGCTCGAATCCATGTGTTTGGTCGCTCGGGATTCTTTTTGAACTAAAACAATCGGTCGCCCAAGTTAGTGGGTTGTCCCTTTCGAAGGGTTCAGACGCCCGTAGAAGGTATGTACATAATTGGTCGGTCGCCCGAGAGCCCTGGTCAACTGTTGACTTGTCAATAGTTCGGGGCACCTGAGGAGTTTTGAACTCTAGGGGTTCGGTCGCCTGAACTCTCTAAACATCCTAATATTTGTTCAATTTAAGGCACAAATTTAACACTCCTATATATTAAATGATATACGTGTGAGTGTTGTGACCTAGAGTTATGCTATGGTCTTATTGAGCTTACCATATATCTTATATGCATGATGTGCAGGTAAGATAAATACAGACCACATCCTAGGTTACTATTACATACCCATATTACAATTATTGAATTTACAATTATAAATTAAAGTCTTCAAGGTCTTCTAGTTGCTTCAAGTGTCATTCATTGGGATATTCATTTAGGCCTGTACAAACACTTGACAATCATCAAATACTTGAGTATTTGTCATTATCAAAACTGGGTGCGACGTACAAGGTCAACACCTAGCTTGGATCCAACTTCCATAGATATCCCTCCTCTTTTTTCTTTCTGTCTCACTCCCTATTCCTTCCTTTTCTCTCAATCTTCCTTGATTTTATTTTCATTTCTTACACTTTCTCTAGCATTCTTGTGAGCTAAACAGCGGTTTAGGGTTTAGGTAGACCCTGGTCAAGGTTGACTGAAGTTGGGTTAAACTTGGGTTAGGGTAGATTGGGCTAGGGGTTCTGGGCTTGGTTAGGTTAGCATAGGCTTGGGCATCTGGGCTTGGCTAAGTTAGTATGGGCTTGGGTTTTTTTTTTTTTTTTTTAAGGTTGACTTAGGTTTAGGTTATTTTAGGTTGAATTAGGCTTGGGTCTAGGTTAGGTTGGGTTTTGTTTTAGGTTTAAGTTAGCTTGGGTCTTTTGGTTGCTAAATGGGCTTGGAGTTTAAGATTTCACGTTGGCTTGTGGGTTTGGATTCAATTTAGCTTAGGTCAAGCTGGGCCTTGACTTAGGTTTAATTTTGGGCTAGATTTAAGTTAGGATAGATTTAAGCCTAGCTTCAAAGTGGCTTTTGTTAAGTGTGGGAAGGGGCCTTGGTTAAATAAAGGGCTTGGGTTAAGTTTGGGATTGGGTGTATCTTGGGCCTAGGTTAAGTGGGTTTAGTGCCTGGACTTGGGGCTTAAGATTTGGGTTAAGGGTTTTAATTTAGTTGGGTCATAGGTTAGGTTCTGGGCTATTGGTTTTTGGGCTAGGTTTGAATGGGTCTAGGTAGGGTTGACTTGGGTGAGGATAGGGTTGACTCGAGTCTTTGTGTCAAGTAAGCATGAGAATTTGGGTCCTTTGACCTAGGTCATAAGTGGTTTGACTAGGTACTTAGGTCATTTTAACCTAGGATTTGGGTCTGCTTGGGGAATTTTTAGGTCAAATTTTAGGTTTTGGCTAGGATATTTTGACAGGGTATTTGGGATTCAGGGATTTTGGGTTCGACTTACTTGAATTAAGGTTCTTGTCTATTATGATTTTGGGGTTTTGGGTTTTAACCAATTAAACATATGCTAAGGTAGATCCAATTCATTCTTCAAATTGCATTTTCATTTTAAAAATATTGCACTTGATTCAACGAGGAAATATACTTGATCATATAACGAACCATAATTTTAAATAATCACGACAATCATTCAATCAACCACACATTGAATCAAGGTGATCATAATACATTCATAAGAAATTGAAGGTACTTATTGTTGGCCTAACATGGCTTTTGAATTTTATTTTGATGATAACAAATCAAGGTAAATTTAACATCTTGTGGTTTAAGTTATGATTCAGGAATTCAAACATATGAAGTTCAAAAAGTTCAAGTATTATAAGTTCAAGATCACAAGTGTTATGAAAGATTGTATTCCAAAGCCAAAGTGATCAAAAGAAAGGTTAAGAGGTCAAAGATAGACAAATCTCGTGAAAGCTTAAAGAATATTGAAGTTTAAGACAAGATGGACTCAAAGCAAAGATATACATGAAGACTTCAAGTTTAGAAAAAGTTTTAAGTCTTAAGGAAGTCTTGTGTAAGTACTTCAATTAAAATCAATTTGAATGCTTTGAAACTCATTAGGGTTAATCGTGGACTTAGAGACCATATTTTTAAAAACCCCGAAAAATATCTTTCAGGTTAATCAAAACAAGTTGGCAAGAGTTTTTGGAAACAAGGTTGAAAAATAGAAGTTTTAACTGTCCAGGTGACTGACCCTTATCTAGTCAGGTGACTGACATTTTATGCTGAATTAATTTGGGAAGATAGTATAGGCCCAGGCGACTGACCTCTGTGAGTCCAAATGCCTGACCTTGTTCTAACTTTGAAATTATGCTGAAATTCAAAAGCCCAGGCGACTGACCCTGATGAGTCCAAACGCTTGACCTTCGTAATGGCTAGTTTAAAACAGCTTTTAAATATTTCAAATTTAAGTTGCTTGTGCTCCAAACTTTATCAAAACTTAGGAAATACTCCAAGTAACTTGGGCAACATGAAAGTATGACTTTTTAAATCTATAAATACATGATTTCAAAAATCAAATCAATACCAAGAATTCAAAACATCAGTCAAGCATACAACTTTCATACTCTTCCAAAAGCTTTCTTGCTCACATACTTGGTGGAGTTTCTCTAATATTTGTTGAGCTATTTCTCATCGATCTTTGAGCATAAAACTCTAAGTTTGATCAATCCAAATAAAGATCCCGGTGATATAATCTCTGAGCTTCAATTCTATTTTTCATTGATATTTAAATTGAAGTATTCTTAGTTGTGCTTTAACTTGTACTAATATGCTCTTTTGAGAGTGACTCTTGTACACAAGAAGTTCTTTCTTGTTTTCTTATTTTCTTGATGGTTCAGGGTTGTTAAATCATTGTACCGAGCGTGGGGTATATCTTGGAGAGGAGGGCTCCAACCTATTGAAGGAGTGTTGTAAGGTTGCTCCTACTCGTAAAGGAATGGTATAGTGGAATCCTTAGGTGTGTTGCCTAAGGCGAGGACGTAGGCAGGTATAGTCGAACCTTGTAAAAATCTCGGTCTCACTCTCTTCCCTGCTCTTTAATTTTCTGCATATATAAATTGCGTGGATGTTTGTTTAAGTGCTAGAAATTAAATTGATATTGAGATTGAGGAAAACATTTAATTAAAGGGAGTATGTTGATTGATCTTTTGCGGAAACCTTAAAGGGAGTACGTTGATTAATTGTTTATGGAAACCTTGATTAAAGGAAGAACATTGATCATGAAACCTAATTGATAACAAAGTTTGAATCTTGAAAGCAATGCTGTAATTCATATATTATTTGAGTAACTTGTGGATTATGTTGGCTTATTGATTGATTGATTGGGTGTGGATTTAAATTGCTACAATATTAAGTTAATATACTTTCTAATTAAGATTTAAAAGTGAATTTGATTTTCAGCTAATATTATAATTGAAATTCAAAACCATCCTTGTGTGATTGCTAAGAATAAAATAAGTTGGGAAACAATTTATCAAAAAAATTCAAAGAAACTTTCAAATCCCAATTCACCCCCCTCTTGAGGCTACACCTTACTTTTTAATTACCACTTTAATTCCTTCTTTCTTTCTTCTTCACTGCTTCTTCGAGTCCTTTCTCTGATTTCTATCCTTGACTTTCTTCACTCTATTCTGAATGCTTCTCTGCCTACCCTCATTCTCATGAATTTTTGTAATGCTTACTAGGATCTTCCTCTAGCTCTCTGTTTTTTTTTCCCCTTTTCTATTGTTACTCAATTAATTCTCAGCAATGTCCTCCCTTTGCTTTCTCCCCATTCCTCTATTTATAGGCCAAGTGGCTAGCCTTCTTAATTCCTAATGATTTTCCCCCTCTTCTTCTTTCACTTTTGGATCCATTTGGGGTCTTCCAGTAGGCTTCGTAAGGGAGTTTATTGCAGGGCTGGTAGTGGAGTGGGTTGTTGAGGAGCTTGCTAGGGAGCAAGGTAGTGGGGTTGGCTGCAAGGGTGCTAGGATGACCAGGGAGGTGAGGTAAAGGAAGCTGATATTAATGGGTTGAAGAACAAAATAGGTGATTGGGCTTCTAATATTGGGCTACTTCGAGCACATGCCCACAGTGGGCCTCAATTTATAATCTAAGCCTAAATTTAGGCCTAAAGTTCAAACATAGGCTCCCTGTGGACCTACAATTAAAAGAGTAAGCCCATGTTATGATTTCAATTAGACTTGGCAAAGCAGATCGAGTTAGATAATTTGTGGTAGATTATGCAGATTATCGGGTGAGAATATTATAATTCATATCCGACTCATTTAAGTTGCGGATTTACAACGGTTCAGATCGGATAATCCATGGCAGATGGTGGATAATCCGTCATTCTTATCCCTAAAATAATTTTTTTTATTATCCAATGAACAATTTATTTTATAACACAATAATTGAAGTTGTTCTTAAAATTATAATTTGGTAATATATTAAACATTTAGTAACTAATGTCAAAATTATAATTTTTATTTTTTATTTTTAGAGCATAAATTTAGAGACTTTTATTTTAATCACAAAAAAAATTGAGCATTTAGGCTTGAGTTTGAATATGGGCATAGGGTAGACCTAGAGATGCATATAGGTAGTGCAAAAGTTGAGATTGTGGGATTAGGCCTTGGCTAATAGAGCTTATGCTAATTGATTTGATGCCTAATAAGCATGAGCGTATTGGATTATCATTGAATTTAAACTTTAGTTGTTAGGGGATAGGCGGATATCCATCGATAAAATCCTAAATCTGCAATTTGACTCATTTAGAGGCAGATAAAAATAGTTCAAACCATATTCGTCGACTCATTTAATGTGCGGATTGGTTATAAGTCAATTTAAGTGGGTCAGATTCGGTTTGTATTAATGACTTTTTATCTATTTTGCCAGGTCTAGTTTTAATGCAAAAACAAGCCTATTAATGAGTAAACATTTTAAAGGCTAACCCGAAGCTATTGTGTTTGTTTGTAATGGTGGATATGAGTGAATGGGATTCAAGAGGCTTGAAGATGCGAGGCCCAAGACATTTTTTTTTTCTTTTTTGTATTTAGATGATTTTTTGGGTTTTTTTGGTTGTATTTTTCTTGCAAAATACAAATGAATGATTGTAAAAAGCAAAGGATTTGGTAATGCAAACCTAGTGAATGAGTATTTATTTCCGGGTGGTGAGAATGAGTAAATTAAAACACTGGCAAGGAGAGTCCCTGCTAGGAAGACCTTAGAAGGCACCACTGCTTTTTCTTTTTGCATTTTGAACACCAATTTTTTGTTTTGAGAAAAATGGAAAAGGAATCAAGACCTCTTAAAATACAATTTTTGGTTTTTGGTGGCTTGAAAATCAAAACTACTTACAAAAATACCAAAGTTTCGTTGTATGATGCCCAGACAAAATGGGGTGTCTACAACTACCTCTCTTCATATGTTTGTTATTTAGAATGTCATAAGGATCACCTTATGATATTCTATAGTAACAAACATATAAATAAGAAGACACGAATTTTAGATACGGGCATTATATAACCAAACTTTAAAATTTTTGAATTTTTTGAACTTTAAGACACTAAGGAGAGATACCATGAAAGAAAACAAAATGAATATGCTTGCACGGACTATTTTTGAGTTTTTCTTTTAGGATTGAAGCGACATAAAAGTGTACAAGAAAGAGAAATGCATGTAAATTTTTTTAAACTTTTGTATGTTATTGTTTCTTGATTTTTGATGCATGAGATGACATAAAGATGCATGAAAAAGAAAAGTACATATGCTAGTGAGTGTACTTGTTTATTATGTTTTTTGTATTTTTGGACAATATTAGGTAAATTATACAATAAGGGAAATTTTATGCTAGAATTAATCAAAATGGATAAACACAAGTTACGCTACCATTGAGTTGGGCAAGTGAACCACTATGTCGCTAGTATGCAAATCTGATTTATTTGTGAAAGATCACTTTAGACATGGGCAAAGAACCACAACATCCCTTGTGATGAAAGTAAGAGTAAACTCTGTTTACCTCTGACTTGGGTAGGTGAACGACTACATCATTGGTAAGCAAACGGTTTACGAGAAATCACTTAAGGCATGGGAAAAGAACCACAATGTTCCTTAGTGAGGAAAGTAAGAGTAAGCCATGTTTACCCATGACTCGGGCAGGTGATCCACTACGTCAATAATCAATTTATGAGAAACCGCATTGGCCATGGGCAAAGAACCACAACATCCTTTTGTGAGGAAAGTATGAGTAAGTTATGCTTACCTCTAACTTGGGTAGGTGAACCACTATGTCATGGATAAGCAATTGATTTACAAGGAATCACCTTGGACATGGGCAAAGAACCATGACGTCCTTAGTGAGGAAAGTATGAGTAAACTAGGTTTACCTCTAATTCGTGCAGGTGAACCACTACATCACGAGTAAACAATTTCTTTATAAAAAAAAGAGATAAAAAGTGAAACCACTACCAAAGCGGAGTTGCACCGACTAGGTGTTTAAGGTGAATGATTGATCAACACTTGTAAAGACAATTTGGAATTAGTAGGAGACAAAGCTTGACCAAGATTAATGCCACCAAAATATGAAATGTAAATGGATGCAAAATGCAAATGCAATGCAATGTCATGCAAGAGGCAAATGCAATACAAGATGCAACTATAGTGCAAAATGTAGATGACCTTCCATTTTGGGACCCATGAATGAAATGTTGGATAATAGCTTGTGTTTTCTATTTTTTCTTCATATTTGTGAAATGATGTGATGAGAAGAAGACGATGAATGCATATTTCCTCTTGCATTTATTTTTTCTTTGAATCTAATTCAGATGAAATATTTCTTCAAAGTAGGTAGGTGATGCTGCAACTTTGTTTTGATTTTGACGAGGATGCACATGCAAAGTGAAATGCAAATGGAGTGTTAAATGAAAATGAGAGTTATGGTGAGATCCCAAGAGAGGGGCGGGAGTGAATTGGGTATTAAAAATTTCTTCCTAGGTTAAGTGTATTCAGTTTTAAACCTTAACTAGTATTACTCAACCTAGGGTCATTCTAAGCAGTCTCAAATCCCCTAAATAATCATGTATGCTTATGTTTAAAGTAAATGTGATATTCTCAACACATTTGACATTAGCATACAAATACCACATTACATACCATTTAAACTTTGAAGTGTATATGTAAAATGATTAGCCACGAAATGCAAACATACACGTGTGTAGCATATCTCATTTAAATTAAATTTGTGTATGCAAATAATTAAAACAATAAATAAATAAGCATACACATTTGGAAATTAACATGCATAAAATAAATGTGTGTGTGTGTGTGTGTGTGTGTGTGTGTGTGTGTGTGTGAGAGAGAGAGAGAGAGAGAGAGAGAGAGAGAGAGAGAGAGATGATTTGTTATCGAGGTTCGACCAATACTGCCTACATTCCCACCTTGGGCATGCCCCCCAAAGGATTCCACTATCTCTGCTCACTTAAATTGGTGGAGCATAAGCCATTACAACCTCTCCTTATGGGGCGAGATAAACCCCAGCTCAATTACCAGCCTGAGCCTAATTGGTCTCCTTTATGGGGCGGAGACACGCCAGCTTAATTCACGGGTTGAGTCACAACCAACACTCCTTACAAAGCGGAGATACCTAAGAAAAAATTTATGAGTGGTGCCAAAACCCAGCTCAATTTTTAGGCTGGGCCCAACTGGTCTCCCTTACAGGGTGGAGACTTTTCAGTTCAATTTATGGGTTGAACTCAATCGATCTCATAAAACAATTTTTATACAAATAAATGCTTCTAATACAAGCATATTTGTACACAATAAAAGCTCTAAAATACACTCACACAAGATATGAATTAAAGCTCAAGTGAGTAAGGAGCTATTTTCTCAAAAATAATTTTTTGTAATCTTTGAATAAGATATATATGATGAAAGCTTCAAAGATTAAACCCTGACAATTTTTTCTCCAAAAATTATTTTTCAATAAAAGTGTAGGAGAAACTAGGGTTTGCTTTCAAATGATTTTTGCAAACAAAAGATGTATATGTGAAAGCTCAAATGCAATAAGGCTTTTCAAGCACCACATTATGAGTGTAAATATGTGCTTAAGCCTTTTAAAATCAAGTCCAAAAATATTTTGTAAAACAAGAGATGAAAAATAGAAAAGTGAAAAATATTCTCATGTTTTTGAAAGGATGAATAAAAACAAAGACATGCAATAAAATGCTCCTATTAAGAATCTAAGCTCAAAATAAAAAGTTTTCTCCAAAAGATATTTTTAAAACAAAGTGTAGGAGAAAAGCTAGATTTAATGCACTCGAAAAAGAAATTTTACAAATGAAAATGGAGTGGAACTTTTGATTTTGATTTAAAATGCTCAAAAAATTTGAGAGAGTTTTGGACTAATCAAAAGCTACTAATTAAGTTTATGAATGAGCTATTTATAGATTTTCTAAAAATCTGACCGTTAAGGGACACAGAAGGTATTTTTAATTAAAAATTAGACACGTTTAGCACTGGAAAAATGGTCAAACCCGAGAGGGTCGGTCAAATGAGTATGGTATCGATTGACTGAGCTCAGGCGATTTCCAAAGTAAGATATGTTAGGCCTTCTACCTTTCCATAGTTCATAGGGAGTTTTATTTAAATTTGATCTTATTGATACTCTACTTATCACATAGCATGCGATATTTCCCGCCTCAGTCCAAAAATACTTTGGTAGTTTTTGTTTATTAAGCATTGTTCTTGTCATTTCTTGAAGAGTTATATTTTTTCTTTCAACAACTCCATTTTGTTGTGGAGTTCTAGGAGCTAAAAAATTATGACTTTGTGCATGTTCATTACAAAATTTTTCAGCTTCTTTGTTGTTGAATTCTCTTCCTTAATCACTCCTAATATTTGAGACACTATATCTTTTTTCATTTTGAAGTTTCTTGCTCAAATTTATCAAGATATTACAAGCTTCATCCTTGGAGGCTAAAAAGAGTACTCAGGTAAACCTGGAGTAGTCATCAACTATGACAAAAGTAGATTACTTTCCTCCTATGCTTTGATTTCTAATAGGACCAAACAAATCTAAATGAATAAGTTCTTAGGGTCTACTAGTAGAAATATGTTTATTCTTTTTAAAGCTTGTTTTAATTTGCTTTCCAAGTTGGCAAGCATTACAAATTGTCTTTTATGAATTTTGTGCATGGTAAACCTTTGACTAACTTCTTTTTAGATAAGTTTGATAATAAATCCATGCTTCCATGTCCTAGTCTTTTATGCCAAAACCAACTGGCTTCATTCATGGCAACAAAGCATGTTACTTCTTGAGAGGTTAGGTTTTCAAGGTTTATACAATATACATTATTAACTCTATAAGTTGTAAATAGTACTTCAAGTTTTCTTGGATTTTGAACTATGCACTTATCTTGTTTAATGACTACATCAAACCCTTTATCACTAAATTGACTTATGCTTAAAAGATTATGCTTTAATCCATCCACTAGTAAAACATCATCTATTGTTAATGAGGATTCATTACCAATTTTTCCGATTCCGATGATTTTACCTTTAGTGTTGTCACCAAAGGTAACATACCCTCCATCTTTTTGAATTAGGGTGGTGAACTTTGTTTTATCCCCGGTCATGTGTCTTAAACACCCGCTATCCAAGTATCATTTTTCCTTTGATGGAGTGGTCCTAAAGCATACCTACAAGGAAGGATTCACGGTGTTACTTTTAGAACCCAAACCCTCTTAATCTTTTTTAAGTCATATCTATTTTTAGTGTTTACTTTCCATTTTTTTTTTTTTTAACATACTTCTTTTTAAGTAGACAATTAAACTTTATGTGTCCCTTATTTTTACACAGGAAGCAAGTAGTGTGTTTATGAACATTTGTAAAAGATGTACTAGCATAGTATTTTGCTTCTTTTACAAAATATCTCATATATAAGTTCTTCTTCTTTTTGTTTTCAATTTCATTGTAATCGATTCCTTCTTTATCACTAATCATCCTTTGTTGTCCAACCATCTTTTCAAAATTCTCTTTTCCTCTAGTAAAATTGTAAATGATCTTATCTTTATCTTCAATTTTACTTTTAAGGTTACTTCTAAGTCTTTCTTGCTTTCACCATTTACTGGTAGTTTTACCAAATCTTGAGACATGTTGTTTATTTTTTTCAAAATGTCATCAATATAAGAGTCCTTTTCTTTTTCAGATGACTTAGAAGATTCTCGTTGATTTTTCAAATTTTCATTTTGTTCTTTCAAAGCTATATTCCTTTTAGATACTTTAATGAACTTATTGTGTAAGACAAATACTTCAGCCTGGATTTCTTTGTATAAAGGCATACTATCACATGAATCATTACATGATTCTTCACTAGACTCTTTTGATGAGCTATAGTAGGAGTTTACCTCATCATTGTGAGTCATAAAGCATATGTTGGCAACTTCTTATTCACTTGATTCGTTCTCAGATTTGCTTGAGCTTGTATTATCCCATGTAGCCTTCATTGCCTCTTTTTTTTTTTTTCTTCCTCTTGTCTTTCTTCAGCTGTGGACCATTAGGTTTAATGTGTCCGACCTTTTTGCAGTTATAACACGTTGGTGGTTCACTCTTAGTTTCCTTTTTGTTTGATTCTCCTTTGTCAGTTTTTGATCCTTTAAACTTCTGAGGGAATTTCCTATTCTTTCTAAAAAACTTTCCAAGTCTTTTAGTAATGAAGGCTAGTTCTTCATCATCTAATTCATTATCTTTGTCTTCATTACTAGAGCTTTCTTTGGCAGCCTTAAGGGCTATTAATTTCTTATTTTTATTATTATTCTCGAAATTTCTTTCGTTTATCACCATCTCATATGTGAGAATGGATCCAATTAACTCATCAAGAGAGGTATTTTTCAGGCTTCTTCCTTCCGTGATTGTTGTGGCCTAAGGTTCCCATATCGAAGGAAGTCCTCTAAGGATTTTTCGAATCATTTCATATGTTGAGTAATTTTTCCCTAAAGCATTTAAGGAATTTATTATGTGAGTAAACCTAGTATACATGCTAGTGATCGTTCCATCCGAGTTCATCCTAAAGGCCTCATACTCGCTTGTGAGCATGTTGTTTCTACTATCTCTAACATCGATTGTTCCTTCATAGGTTACCTCGAGCTTATCCCAAATTTCTTTGATTGACTTACATGTCATAACCCTATTAAACTCATTTACATCTAAAGCGCAATACAAGGCATTCATGGCCCATGAATTAACTTGCTACAACTTAAAGTCATTATCGGTCATGTCTTTTTCCTTTTTGGGTACTTCTTTGCCATCAACTAATTTAGTGGGGATGTGGTCACCATGTGTGACAACTTTCCATGCCTTCCAATCCATGATTTGAAAATAAATTTTCATTCTTTGTTTCCAAAAAGTATAATTTACACCACAAAAATTAGGAGGTCTAGTTGAGGATTGATCCTCAGCAAAAAGGGATACATCTAGGTGTGCCATAGAGATCTTTATATAGCTTCTAATTAAGATTTACTATGACCCCACTCTGATACCAATTGAAAAGGAAGGTGTATTGCCCGGGGGTGAATTTTTTTTTTTTTAAATTTCTTTATACCTTCTTTAATTGAGTCTTTCTCAACTTATTTTAAGTTCAACAACTACACATACAAAGTTGATTTTCAATCACAAGTTCAACAAAAATTGATTTAGTTATAAACCTTTATAAATGAATATACCAATTTGAATATCTCTTTCAGCAATTTAATTCAATCCAACCAAAATAACCAAAAGAAAATTCACAATATAGAATGAATTCAGCAATGCTTCAAAGATTCAGCACTTAAGTAACTCAAAGTAGAGTTTAAGTATGTAGCTGATAAAATCCCTGTACTAGTGAGCTTGATTTCTCAATATGAAGCACAATGTAAATTTCTAACACTCTTCCAAAAACTTAGAATTTAAATAAACTTTCAATTAATAAGTTTAGGGTGTTAACCAATCAAAGTACTCCCTTATGGTTTCCGCAATTTGTACTGATCAACCAACGTACTCCCTTTTTGGTTTCTGCAATCTCAAATTCAAATTAATCTTTGGTTTATTTAATATCCAATCCATGTAATTATTATGAACAGAAAATTAAAATCCAACCACGCAGTTTATATGAATGGAAAATTAAAAGATAGTAGGGAAAAGAGTGAGAAGCAAGTTTTATGAGGTTCAGCTATAACCGCCTACGTCTTTGCTTTAGGCAAACACACCCAAGGATTCCACTAAACCACTATTTTATGGGTAGGAGCAACCTTACACACTCCTTTGTGGGTAGGAGCAACCTTACAATCTCTCCTTCAATAGGCTAGAGTTTGCCTCTCCAAGCGATACCCCACCCTTGGTCCAACAACGATTCAAAGACCTAAACCGTCTACAAAATAAGAAATAAATTTGGTGTACAAAGACACTTTCAACAAGAGCTAATTAGTACAACAATTAAGCACTACAATATACTTCAATTCAAAATAACAATTGAAAGAATTTGAAGCCTTAGAAGTATATCACCGTGAGCTTTCTTTCTAGATTGAAAGAATTCAGAGTAGGCTCAGAAATTTCATGAGAGATTCACAACAAAACTCAGTAAGGAACTTTAGAAAAATTTGAGACAAAGAGAGCTTTGAGAGTTTTGAGAGCAGGAGAGCTTTGAATGTTGCGTATTTGCTTGGTGTATTGAATCCTTAATCTTGAAGGGTATTTATAGATGTTTAAAAAGGAGTATTTTGTGTTCTCCAAGTGACTTGGAGTGTTTCCCAAGTTTTCATAACATTTAGAATTCAAAAAATCAAATTTGGAAACTTCGTTATATTTAAAATTTGAAATCTCAAAGAGTCGGTCGATTGGGAATAAAGATTCATTCGCTTGGATTAATTAAAACACTGAAAATTTCAAACTGAGCAAGGAGTCAGTCGACTAGGAACAATGAGTCAGTTGCCTGGGTCCTCTCGGGTTCTCTCAAAATCAGTCTATTTATTTGTCAGTCGCTTGGATTGACTTTGTTAGTTGTCTGGACAAACAAAAAAAAAAAAACTTGATTTTTTATTTTGTTTCCAATTTCTTTTTGCTCTTTTTCTTTCCCCAAAATAATTTAAGAATTTTGAAAAATATTTTTCAAGATTTTTCAAAACATGGTCTCTAAGTCAATGAGTTTCCTAATGAGCTTCAAATTCAATCAAATTATCATTTGAATGAAGTATTTACATAGAAACTCTCTTAAGATTTAATTCTATTCTAAGCTTGGAGTCTTCATACTTGTCATTTGTTTAGTCCATCTTGCCTCTGAGCTTCAATTCTCTAAGCTTTCATCGAGGTGTCTTTGGAATATGTTTTTTGAGCTTTCATTTCTTTTTCATGTATTCTTGCAATGTGCTTTGTGATAACTTTGAACTTGAGCTTAAAATCCCGATTCCTGAAATATCATCACTTTCAATAAAACATGTTAAATTACCTTTTATTTGTTATCATCAAAACATGATTAGTAAGTCATGTTAGGCCAACACTAGTAAATGTACTGGTCGATTGGCCAAAAAGTGAAATTCAAATTTTATGAGATTCGGATGACTGAGGAAACGTAGTTCAAAAACTGGTTGAATGACTAAGTTTCGTAAAATTTTGACTTCTAACCAAAGGCATGGTCAGTCGATTGAGCTGATTTTAACGTGCTTTGGTCGGTCGACCAAGGTCAGTGAAAACCTATGCTTTTACCCTGATTTTGACCTTAAAAATTTCAACCCTATGGGTATAAGTATGGCATTTTAAGTAAAGGGTTTTCTATGAAAATTTTCATTCCCTAAGGTCAGTTTATGGTCGATTGCGCTTAGCAGCATATCACGTGGAGCATAGAGTATTACAGACCAAATATAAACTAAATGCAATTACAAATCAAATAATATAAATATCTTCTTCTTCTTTGCTCTCTGATTCTTTGTGGAGTATGCCAAACAATATGTTCTTTACGTCCTACATGCTTCCATTTCTCTTTTTCCTCATGTGTGTGTTGAATCATAAACCTGTTCAAACACTAAATACACACATGAGATACGAGTGGTTTGTCATAATAAAAACGGGATAGGACTCAAAAAATTAACAGAAAACACTAAACTTGAACTAAATTGGTTGCCAATAGAATTCTAATTTTGATTAAAATTCAATGGACATGCCGAGCTAAATGCAATTGTCATACATGATGCAGTAACTGCAGATTTGGTGCCAGTTTTTAAACTAAGTTCAAAAGAGTCAATTTTTTTTTTCAAAAATATTTTCAAAGGTCTCATATAAAGACCATGCTTATTCAAGTGAGATGCCTTGAGTTGAATTGTGGAGACTATACAAACATTCTTTTGAAACCCCTATTCTAGTTGATCCGCTAATAGACAAGGTTAGGTTAGTTTCAATGCCTAAAATTATGCACAATATGTTTAGGTTTCAAGTCTCTTCAACAACACTGTCCCAAGCTTGGCCTATCGAACATTTATCCCATGCCTCATCCCAAACAACGGCTTCTTCTGATAAGATTTAAAAATTTGCTGAGCTACTCATTTGGTTTTTCAACCAAGCTTTTCTTCCCTTTCAATTTTATCCTTTCTCTTTTGCTTTCTTTTTTATTTAATGACTTTGGTGCCCTTTGATGCCATTTATGATTTCAAAAAAAGTTGGCACTGATTAGCCTACATTATCTATGCTTGTTCAATGCCGAACAATACCATATGTTGCTCATCATTCATCGTAAATTCTTCAGAATACTGTAACCTTAGATTAAAGTTGTGAATATAACATTGTTTCATCGATCTTTGTGTGTGAAAAAGAAAACTCTTTTGAGCATCCTTGCTAAGTCTATCGGCATCGAGGTGCTTTTAATGACATGAGTCAGACATAGGTCAAGTTTGGCTCAAGAACCCCAATAGTATCCTTGCCCCTAGTAACTCAAGGAATTTTATCTAAACTTGAGGAAATTTTGACCGAACTTGTTGTTTGAAGACCACAAGTTGCCTACATACCTATTTTGGATCATGTCATAACGTAGTTCAGGGCTCAATGTCCTGATTTGACAACTTAATTGAGACAATGCAAATAGAACAATCGGGCTAGGACTTTTGTTAGGATTGTAAGGTAAGCTTAGGTTAGGGGCTATAGAAGAAAAGGATTGAAAGTCTCAAATCTCTTTTGATTTAAGGTTTTGAGCTGGTCAAAAGATCACATTTGAAGGGCTTGCTAGTATTCTTTTCAATTACCATTTGGAATTTTCCTCTCCTTTGCTTCACCTTTTTACACTTGTGAGTATACTTTTATTCATCTTTTTTTGTTTGCACATTCTCATTTTCATTTTGACTCTTTATCTTTTCCATTCTTTTCTTTTGATTATTTGTTCACTGTTGCTCCTTTTCTTATCAATAACCTCAAAACTCTCCTAGTGTGGGAGGTGATTATGACATGTCATGAAGAAAAAAGTGCATGACTCAATTGAGCTTATCAAAGGATTATATTCAACAAGATAGCTGAAAAATGACATGCCTTCATGTTGGCATTCGCCAATGCCTCAATTGAATTGTCATTTACTAGGGGCCCTAAACCCAAAGATGTTCTAATTTACTAACTTTGGAAGGAATTGATTTACTTATTTAGGTTTAATAGGTTAACAATTGAATGAATAATTCAGCAAGGAGGCTCTTTTAAGGATTCACTGATCGACCAAACAATGGCCACGTGTCTTTGGCCCAAAAACCAACAATTTAACTCAAAGACAAATTCTCACACACACAAATTTAATATGACAAAGTTTAATTTATTTCACACATAGCCCTACAAAGCTTAAGTCTACATTATTCTTGTCCATGCTTGTAAGTAGCAATGCTCGAGAAATTGTCTTCTTGGCTTTCTTCAATCCTTCACATGGTGAAGCTTTCTACAAGATTTTGTCTTCCTTTCATAAAGCTTCATTAAATTCTTCTTCTAACAGATGAGCTTTTTCCTTCTTTTTTTTTCTAAATCAAAACTCAAATCAGTTTCCCTAACTTGAGTAAAGTCATTATCCTTAATCCTGCAAGAATATATAACATAGTACAACACATGCAAAATAATAGTCATTGATGCAACATGAGACTAAGTATGCACTATTCATTCAAAATAACTGTGAAAGTACTTCTTTTCATTTCAACTTTTTTTTTTTTGCACGAGATAATCCCCCATTATTACAATTTTGAAAAAGAAGAAGCAATATGACAATTGATGCTAAACCATGAATTCAATTGAAAAACCCATATCACATTTTTTCTTGTTGCAAATTTACAAAACAACATTGATGTGTTCCTAAAATATGCTTATTTAGGCTCCCATTTACCTATGTCATGTCTTGATTTATTCCTCGATTATCACTTCTTATCATTGTTCGGAGTTACACATGGTATGTTTGATGTTTCAAGTAATTGGAGCTTTAAGCAATGTAAAGAGTCAATGAAGCATCTTGGAAGCACAAGACTAGACCAAGTGCTCAACTAGATCTATAAGGCCTAGATTCAACAAAAGCAACATGTCCTTGATCAACCATATGGTGCGACCAAGTAATCACAAGGGGCGACCAGGTTGAGATAGAAGACTCCAAAGTATTGGTTAACAACAAGATTCGTAGAGACCCTCGACCATGGCGCAACCAGGAGACCTTGGACATGCGACCAGGCCTACAATGCCATCAGCTAAACAAAGAAGAAATTGAGGATTTTCCAGAATGTGTCGACTAGGGCACAAGGAGGAGAACTTGGCAGTGTGACCAGGTCGATAGCGATTGAGTTCATAAATCTACTTCGTGAGATTTTTGGCGAATGTTTCCTGATTTGATTTTCAGCATTTGTAAACCCTAATGGGTATAAAATGAAACTCAAATAGATGATTAAGGGTTCCCTTCGAGGTTTCGCTAGTCCCCTTTTGGTTCTTCGAGGCTCCTTTGAGTTCCCTCGAGTTCCTTTTGGTGACGTTTAGATTAGTTTTCTTTTAATCGTCAATTTACATTGCTTTGTTTAATTTCGAATAGCAAGTTTAATTGTATTTCCATTCCTACTTTGTTTCAATTTCGAATTTCAATAAAAGTTGTGCTTTCATTTGCGTTCTTCATTATCTTGTCTTTATGTTTGATTTCATGCACAATGAATAGCTAATTTACTTGATTCACTAGTTGTGATGAAACTCTAGGCCAGAACAACAAAGCTAGGATTCAGTCAATTGTGTGTAATAGGGTACGGTTGTTGGTAAGGAATCTATGTTTGCTAGATAGGGTATACCCTGTTCTTTTGATCGTGCTCCGGATGATTGGTGCAAACCCAGCTACACTATGCTACTCGAGAAAATTACTTGACCATTGAAACCCTAGTATGAATAATTGATTGAACCTAATTATTGCGAACTAACAGCTTAAGGTGGATTCATAACCAAGGAATTGCTTTTCCATAAGAAGTTTAATTCAATTTTAATTTCTTTTGTAGTTTAAATAGAAAACCTAAATTCAACCTTTTCTTCTTGTTCTAGCATAGTAAACTAGGTTAACTTGGTAAACCGCTGCATTGAGTCCTTGAGATCGACACTCAACTTACTCATTATTCTACTGAACTTGGGATTAGTTAGGTTTATAAATTTTATCTTTGGTACTTATGTAGAGACCCAAACCCATATAAGTTGGGTTCGTCGACGAAGAAGTCACATTCGTCGACGAAGTCTTTCAGAGCCTCGTCGACGAAATTCAGAGCCTCGTCGACGAGCAAATACCGAGCAGGCCAGAGAAATGTCCAAAATTGGGTTCGGCGACGAAGGAATGGCTTCATCGATGAGTTGTGTGGCGGATTTGCTGACGAAGACGCCGCCTCGTTGACGAGTTTGACTCGGTCAAAGGCCCTATAAATATCCATTTTAATTACTTAGAAGCTAAGTTTCTCTCCAAACTCTCTCTCTCTCTCTCTCTCTCTCTCTCTCTCTCTCTCTCTCTCTCTCTCTCTCTCTCTCTCTCTACCAACGCAATATCTCTCTCTCGCTAAGGTTCTTCGTCGTTCAACATTTGTTTCTAAAAACAGAAGTTCCTGCGAGGATCCGAGGAGGAAGTTCTACAACTTTAGCGAATCAGATCGTTGTTTTGAGGATTTTCTGATTTTCCCAAAAATCGAGGTAAGGATCTAATTCCATTTTTGATTAAGCAGTTATAGAGTAGTCTAGATTTCAGAGAAGTTATGTTTTGTGGTTTTTAGGTTTCGAGGATCCCGGGCTGTCGGTTTGGACCGTTTCGTATGTGATTTCATTTTCGGGATTTAGGTAAAGGGAATTTGATTACAACAGTTATTTTTTGGAAAAACTAAACTACTAAAAAGTTAGGTTATGCTCATATGTATGATTTAACTATTTATTTTCTAAATTTCACCGAGTAGAAATGTCGGTTTTGCAATTTTTTTGTTTTTGGTAAAAATATGGATTTTGGCGTATTGACTCCAAATGTTTTAAAACTTCTTTATTTGGATTATTATGTATGTAAAAGATAACTGAATCTTTTATTTTTATGTAAAATTGTGTTTATTATATCATATGTTATTATATAGCGGATTTTTGTTTAAATTAATGTGACATGTGGATGAGATTGAACTTGTGAACATTTGATATTATTCATATGGATTATGGGAACGGAATTCCAACTTGTTGTACAGAAAACGTGGAAAACAGAGGCCGACTATACACCGAGTTGTATATGTGAAAAGAGAAAACCGAAAGGATATGTGCCGGTTTAAACCTGATATGGATATATAAGTTTGTGAAAATACTGGAATTGCACAGGTTATCATGTTTTGTTATAAATTGTATATATGATAAATGGAACCACAGCTTGTTACCAAAGGAGTTGAAAAATATTCTAGAGAAAAAAAAAGGGGGGGGGGGGGTTGAAAGATACTCCAATGTAAGAAGTTGAAAAAGTTTCATTAATGGAGGTGAAAGATACTCCCAATGGTAGGGAATTCCTTATCTGGAAGGGTACAACGCAACCACACATGAGGGATCAGTGTGGGTACATAAGATAGTCGACCTACGTGGAGTTAGTAAACTGCTGGTAAAAATAAACCAGGGGGCGGTCGGACTATAATAAATGCTCGGCAGGGTCTGCACGAACAAGACATTGTTAGAGGTATCAGTGCACAATCCGTGCCACGGGGTAAAATAGGCATTATATGTGATACAAAGCTGTTGGTCATCCTATATTCATATACATGATTTAAAAGCTAATATGGAAAAACGGTATTGTTTATATTGATACATGTGTAGTGCTTCAGTATTGAAAACCTTTGTCTTATACGTATGGATGCACGTTTTAAATTGAAATACTCATATGTGGTCACACATTGATTGTAATGTTTTCTTCATTACTGAGAGGTGTCTCACCCCATTATACAACCTTTGTTTTTAGGTCCATCAGGACGTCGGTCCTAGTAGCTAGAGGGACTGGGGAGATTGTTTTGGTTTAGCTTACGTAAGCGTTCAAATCATGTATTAAACTTAGATGAAGTTCCTTTTTGGAGGGTTGTAATAACATGTCATATTTTATGTTTGAATTTATGTACTTGAGGATGTAATAGTAAGCTCTGGTATAAGTCTAGAAGAAATCTCAATGAATGTTTATGTTTTTCCGTAACATTTACATTGTAATTATGTATGGTTTACACTCGTATGTCCCTATTTAGGGCAGGTTGTCTATGTATCTTGAACAGGTACAGGTATTTTGTATTCGGGTTAACGGTGCTGGTCCGTATAAAGGGTCGGGTCGATATATTACTTTTGAGCAAACTTGAATCCTAATCTTGTTTGTGCTTACATTTGAAAAATATTGTGTTGAGATTTTCTCTTTGAGATTCAAAGTTCCTTTGATTAAATATAGATTTTATTTGTTTTAAATCAAAGGTAATTACTCTCACGTATACACATATATATACACTGTTATTGAGAGCTAAAATAGTGTTTTTAGCAAATCTCACTTGAGCATTAAATCTTATCTTCTGTGAGTGCATGTATTTTAGATCGTAATTTTGTACAAATCTGCTTGTGCTAGAAGCATTGAAATTGTATACGAAATTGTGTTGATTATCTGTTGTATTCTAGGTGTGGCCTAAGGGGGTGATAATTTAGCCCGTAAGGATTGATTGTAAAGGTTGAGGTCAGCCCTGGTAATTTGACCTGATGTTGTATATGGTGCCGCTCCACCCGTTAAGTGAGCATTAGTGAAATCTTCAAACTTGCGAGCTAAAGGCGGGGACGTAGGCAATATTGGTCGAACCTCAATAACATATCGTGTGTGCATTATTTTATATTTCAACATATTATATTTATTCGTGCATTTGGTATTTACTTAGAAAGACTTTAGGTTGTGTATTACTACTGCTAGCTTAGCTAACCAAGGAAGAATAATTTTTAAATATCTAATTCACCCCCCCCCCCCCTCCTTGCGATTACACCAAAGTCAATAGTTTCTCTAGGGTTATCATGAGGCATGATGTTCATGACTCTCTTTGTGATGTTTATGCCCAACTTGATGGCACAATGATTTAAGCACATAGGGTCGTGCATCATAGCTACCTCCAATTGTGATAGGCACTACCAAGGGAGGTTGGACCTTCAAAGGTGTAAGCTTATGTGATGATAATGGATCCTTATCCTAGGCTAAATCTGATTTTGTTGGATCAATCTGCACCCTTTTTCCCTATATCCATCATTGTTAGCACCTCCATCAATTTACTCATTTGTTCCTTAAGGATCTTGATGTCTTAACTAACTTCTTAATTTCGAAATTTTTTCTAACTTAGATGATCGACTCTTAGTATAATCTCCCATAATCTTCACTTTAAATCAAGTATTCTTTAGTGACAAGAATGACTTGATTGGCCAAAATTAGAAGCAAACTGAACCTTTTCTAAAAAGAGTATAATGAATGGGATGATTATGCATGAAAATGATATGTAGATGCATGAAATGCATATGAAACTGCCAAGTTTCTAAGACAAATTTAAGTAGATTCCTAGAAGGTGAAGATCTTTATAGGTAGTTGACATGGTTCACAAATGCAACTTCTTAGCAGGCTTAGTATGGATTAGGATTTTACTATGCATATGAGTGATCTCATAAGTAGGTGAATGCTCGAATGCATTCACAAAAAATGATTAAAAGATTAAATGAGCTTGCATACTTGCACTTGCATGAACGAAGGAAATACTCCCATATGAGATAAGGGGAGAAATGTTAAGAGAATAAATGATGGAATTGGGGTTCCCCTCATACTCAAAGCCTCTGGATGTACAAATGGATGGAAGTTCATACTTCGAGTTAGTAAATGTGCGAAAGAGAAAGTGCTTATATGATATGTCAATGTAAAGGGGGCTTTCCTAAGAATGAATAAGAGGGATGCATGATCTCAAACGAGGCAGAGAGAAATGTACTAAATGATGGATGCTTATCTACTCAGCGACTGGGTGATTGAAAGATCCTAAGCAGATCCTAAAGGTGACTTAAGGTGATTCCTTAAATTGAGGCTCATTTATAAGGTTATGATAAGGTTCTTTCTAAATGGATGCTTGCCCGAAGTGCAGGAAACTGAATGTACAAGTGCATAAGGGTGTTCACATCGAAAGAAATGAAAAAGCTGCTCAAGAAATAGTGACCTGATCAAATCACATGATCATCTCCAAATGGATATAGAACTCAATTAAATAAGAGCAAATAGAGAAATTTCTTGTATTGAAGGAAAGGAAACCATGATGAAGAAGTTATTTGGAGAGATGGGAGGAAGACCTTAAGATTGGCAATGATTTGCTACTTGGAATTTACAATGGACAACGAGAATGAAACTGCCTATACAAGCTATTGAGCAACCGATAAAGAAATAAACATTGGAAGACTATGTTTTGGACCTTATTCAAGGAGATGGGATGATATGCAGAAAAAGCTCTATGCATGCCTTATTGCAAGGTTTTAAAAAAATGGGAAAAAAACATGTACAATAATGAAAACAAACATAAATGGAAAAAACTATACAAAAGGGAACAAAAATGATAAAATTGTACAATAGGGTCTACTAAGAAGGATGAGCTTTTGTCCCTAGAAGGTCGATCTCATAATAAATGGGGTTGCACATTGTGGCTCCATCTTGGGGTTGGGACTTCTACAGTTTACTATGTGAGGTTTTTCTCTAACTCTAAGGATGATATGTTCCCAGTCTACTTCTACATGAACAAAAGGTTTGTAGGCTCCCATCCTTACCCATTACAGGAGATAGTGGACAAGAAAGATCCTAGATGGAATGATTCACACACCTATTAGGAGACTCTTACCTTTTAGGGACTAATGTTACTTAATTCCATACTAATCCTAAGGACCTAAAGAATACAGCGTAGGTGTAAATCTCGTGTAACTTATGTAAGAGAAAACTTACAGAAACCCCATAACTCATAAGTAGCCAAAGAATTATAGCACATAATTTCTTTATTATATGCATATCTACAAACAACAACAAAAGCACACAAGTTATTACTGAATAAACATAAGTCATGATCGATTAATTTCAAGGTAATCAGAGGCTAATCCCTGGCTCGATTCTCTAAAATGTCCCCAGGGAAGTCACCAATCTCTCACAATGTCCTGAAGGAGCTAAATGAGAAAATACTTGCAATATACCTTTTTAATCTAGTTAGAACTAAAGAGACTTTCTGCTCTAATGATATGTTTTAAGTTTGGGCTTTTCTCCAAGTGTTGACCATTACTTGGATGTCCACATATCCTTTCTATTTTTGGCGAGTTAATCATCAAAGTGTATTAGAGAAGGAAATCTAAAGTACAATGATAGCATACAAAGAAGCAAATAACCAGAGTTTAGAAACAAAAGTACTAAAAGAAAATAAATAAAAATAATATTGAGTGTATGGTCATGGTGTTCTAGTAGGATTTCCAATATGCAAATCTTCATAAGCTACCAATTGAACTCATCAATGATAACAAATAGTTGAAAGTGGAGATATTGTATGATAAGAAAATTAGGGAAACATTTTTGATAGTTGATGCATTTCAATTACTAGAAGTTGTAGTTATAATAAAATCCTTTACACACATGTTGACAAAGATAAAATTTGTACAATAAAAGCGGAGAAACAAATGGAGGTATAGTAATGCCGATGAAGTTGTGGAAGTAGTTGGCAACATTGGTGGGTGTAGGCATCAATAAAATGACCATGATGGAAAGTTTGAATTCGAGCGAGGATACTGCATCCATCAAGGTGCAATAACCTTCTCTTTTTACTAGCACCATGCAAAAAAATAGTGAAGACGTCAACATGAGATTATTATACTTGTGCTAACCAATTAGATTGACTGTTGATTGTTGATGATGCAATGTATGATGAATAACACAGCTGACCTTTATATGTGTATCAACAATTGTTGCATGTGGTTGTTTCGAATCAGATAACAAGAATTGTGATGAATCCGTAGATACCAAAGAATCAATGATACTTGAGAAAATATGTCTTCAAAACTTAAGAAGTCTTATTAAGAGAGAAGAAAAGAGTGCAGTTAGTCATTCAACTAGCATTTGATTGCCTAAATAGGAAGTACGTAAAGTTAGGTCAAGTATATAAGTCCAGCATTAGTATAGTTCCAGGCTAAATACTTCATTGTTTCCTCATGTTGGTAACAAATCGGACAAGGAGCGTATTAGCCAAAGTGGCGTTAATCCAACATGTTTCAGATTGCTAAAATGCCCATGAAAATTTTTCATAAAAACAATTTTGATTATGGGTAGTGGGGATAATGACCATAATTGAGACCAAATATGTAAGAGTATTGATGAAAAAGCCAAAATTGATTATTTATAGAAACATATTAGACGTGAATCATTTTATTAGAGTAGTTGCCATTAGACTTTGAGAACCAAACTAGATGACCCAGGGAGTGAATGGTGAGACTCTCTTATAATAGCCCATTATTTATCAAATCCTAGGGTCAAGCAGCTCTAAGTTGGTGGCATAGTTAATAAAAACATTGAGCATAGGATAATATCACTCAATATTCGGTGACCAATTCATAGTATTTCCATCCAAAGAGCAGGCATGATAATGAACTTGTAGTTGTAGTCACCTCAAGAAGCCTATTGGGCTAATTGTGTCAAGTAATTTGAAATTTGAAATCATGAAAACCTAAGCAACCAACCAATTTCAAATAGGGTAAGACATTTCAAGAAAGCCAAAAGCCAATACATTTTTACTCCGCACCCAAAACTGAGTGCAAATTCTTTGCTAACATCATGTAAACAAGTAAAGCGTGCAAGATAGACTTATCAAGATTTCACGTCTTGCAAGTGATAGCAATGTAGTCTTCCAACCCCATAATTTAGTGTTTTAATATGAGTATCGAATCATGGATACACCAAGATATCTAATGAGTGATAGAATCCTTTTAACCTTAATTTGGAGTTGAAATAATTTTTTAAAATCTAGTGGGCATGCTAGGACTAAAGAAATTTTCTATTTCTTTAAATTAACCACTTGGCCAACAAGGTTACCATGAGTTTGCAAAATCTTTGTCAAACAAGATCGCTTTAAAACTTTTGTAGGATATATGTGTGTGTTTGTGTGTAAACATCATGAATGAATCATAGAGAATTCTATTTCTGAGTTCGTCCCACATAGTAAAGGATGGGTGCTTATATACACAATTGGACTCAAGACCTAATAGTCTAAACTTTTGGATCAACTTGTTGCTCACCGATGTATATCAAGCCTATTGATGAAGACTCCCTCGGTCCTAACAAATGGTATCAAAGTTGATGATTTGAATTGAATTCAAGTGTTCATGCATGTGTTAATACGAATATTGACCATAGAGGAGTTAAAGATACTACAAATGCTAATCTCGCGGATGAGTGACTTCCATTATTTCATGCTCTTTATTATGATTGAGTAATGACTCCTAATTGATTGTATGACAAGTAATGACTTTCGTTGAAAGGGGAGTTGATACTACAAATGCTAATCTCGTTGATGAGTGACTCCCACTATTTCATGCTCTTTATTATGATTGAGCAATGACTCCTAATTGATTGTATGACAAGTAATGACTTTCGTTGAAAGGGGAGTTTTTAGAACTCACAAGTGGAAGGTACCCATGAAGACTCTCCTCATCCTAAAAAATCAAATGGTTGACAACAGTAATATAATGCACAATCAAAATGTTATACAAAGTGCATTTCCCTATTCTAGCAATAAATATAGAGCATATGTATATAGAATGCGAACAAGGTATACAGAATGCAAGTAAGGTGATAATAGGTCCCCTCCATGAAGCCCATAGAAGCAAAGCAAAAGGTGGAGAACCCTCGACTCCAACTTGTTTAAACAGAGTGCTAACACATTGTGGGAAAAATTGGGTGCAACATGGGGTGGGAGAGGGAACAATTATTAAGGTTTCCCTCCAAATATATATAGGCCTTGCTCAACCCAAACTTTAAATCCACCAAATAACAGAGCATTCATTTTTGTTTTAATGAATGGTTCCAAGAATTTCATGAGCAAGAAGGCTTTTATTAAAAATAACTTAACCCAGTAAAAAGGCAGTATGGTTAGAGATATAGTTATAATAGGTTTAAAATGATTGACAAGAACTTTGAAGATAATTTTGCAAAAGGACATTATAAAGGCTAATAGGGCATATGAGAAGTGTGTGGGATTAGAGGTCTTAGTTCTTCAGGAAAATTATGTGGCCTTAACAAGCTAACGACCAATTTTGTAGAAGTCCTTAAACAGTAACAAAAATGTTGATTAAACATTGCAACCAAACCATTTGGGCCTAGGGCGTTTAGCAATTCAAGTGAAACATTCCAGTTCTTACTCCGAAATAAGGAGGAATTCCAACTTCAAATATTGTTGGGTGACAAGGCTGCGCAGGGTAGATTCTCTGCCTCATGAATGTATGAAGCTCAATCATTTAAATGAGGGCTTTTGTAATACAGAAACATTAAATAATTCAGGGTCAACTGACTAAGCTGAGATTACTCAGAAATCCGAGTTCCATTAGTGTGTTGAAGCATTACAATGCAATTTGCAAAGGTTACACTTAATTTGCCAAGTGTTCATATTCTTAGAAATGTGACAGAATACAGCACACATACCATGGGAAAAATTATTTTCGAATTTAATGATTAAAAGCAACCAGTCATGCAAACACACATTTCCACAGTAAACTTTGAAAATAATCATTCTATTATTTCATGTTATGAATTCAAATATACTTTCTACATCTTTATTTACTTCCTTAATTTACTTATCGACAGAACTTGACTTCTTCATTCCTAATTTATCAAAACATTATATTATGATCATTCAGAAAACAAAAATGGTAGCTCATCCCTGATTTTTAACTTGATTTGCCTTCAACAGCAGACCCTTTGGAACTCCAAAAGTAAAATAATACACAAGTGCTTGTGTGCGTTGTGTAGAAAATTTCAAGCCATTTCAAACTGAACATGCATTGGCCAGTGAATCTAACTTTCTGATGGTCTAAAAGAGGGTAAACAAATGACAATTGGGAATCATTAGTCACCTACATTGGTCAAAAGAGGCAGGTGAAAATGGCTCCAGAAGGACCTATAAGTACAGTACACTTGAAACTTCAAGAGACATTCAAGAGAACAAGAATTATAAAAGGGAGCATAATATATCCTCCTTAGAAGATAAAAAATTTAAAATGGCAATGCCTGCCAATCCTAAAAAGACAGGCTCTTCTTGTAACCAATGCAAAATAACTTGCACTCAAGAAGACATAACAATTATGAGATCGCAAATTGATGCATTGTGCATGGTGTTTAGCAACCAAAGATATAATGAACTATAAATGGGCCAACTAAAAATTGTTTAGCAACCAAAGATATAATGAACTATAAATGGGCCAATTAAAAATCATACTAATTGATGGACATCTATGTTTGTAAAATGCTTAACATGTCAGACCGATAACATGAAATTCAAACAACAATATCTGATCAAACCAGATTTAGTGCTAACAAATAAAGCAACTACATGTTAGATAAAATCACCAGAATGCATCTGTTTGCAAATGAAATTATGCCAAAGCAGTCATTATAGCTCACCAAAGTTGTATTAAACCTGGCAATATTGAGGTTTGATTCCAGATAGATCGTGGTTACACTTTAGAAGCAGGCGCAAGGTGTGTGTGTGTGTGTGAGAGAGAGAGAAAGAGTGTGTGTGTGTGTGTGTGTGTGTGTGTGTGTGTGAGAGAGAGAGAGAGAGAGAGAGAATATCCTTGGATAAAAAAAATGTTCCAAATGTCAATACAAAATCTAGAAAACAGATGAAAGACAGGTTCACAAAAATCACTCATATAGCATGAAGAAACATTCTCAAAACCAGAACAAAGAAAATCTAGAACATGGGCTTCCACATAAGCTTAAGACCTTGGCTTCTCCTTCTTTTCTTTAAAGAGAGCCAAAAGAGAAACGCCAGATACCTTAACAACCTTAAATCTAACACCAGGAATATCTCCAACAGCATGCCCTTTGCGTCCAAAACCAGCAATCAACACCTCATCCTACATCGATCAGAAGCAATGTCATCATTCATGATTCACAATACAAATGGAAAAAGGATAATTGATGGTCTAAAGTAGGCCTGCTACACTGAACACAAAAAGAACTTACATTCTCTTCTATGTAGTTCAAACAACCATCATTGGGGACAAAAGCAGCAATCTTCTTCCCATTTTTAATTAGCTGAACTCTAGCGCATTTTCTAATAGCAGAGTTTGGCTGCTTAGCTTCAATACCTCTGCAAAGTTCAGTCAGCATTTGTCAGATTATCTATTTTATGTAGAAATTGTGGAATACAAGTTAAGTGAAAGCAATGGAAACATGGTGCTTGGAATCTTACATCTTCTCAAGAACAATGCCCTTAGCATGGGAAGATCCGGCAAAAGGTTTCTTCCATTCATTTCCAAGATGCGACTTCTTATATGCCTTATCAGCCCACCTCTGCAACCTACGATGGGACTTCAGCTTGCGACCAGCTCCCATTCCACGTGTCTTCCTGTGAGGCAGTAGCTACTCAGATTACAAACTCATCCATTCAAAAAAAATAAAAAAAGATACCAGCAAAATAAGACTTATTATGGTTTGCTTGATTGTCAAGACAGAAACTTGGCATCTCACTCACTATATCCACTCCAACCCAACTTGCTTTAACTTCTAGGGTTTAAGCTTTCATTACTATTTTTCCATGTTTTATTAGGAAAAAAATATTGTCATAGTAGGAACAGATGTGTCTGTTGTCAAGATTGTGCTTACATGCAGATTTCTTATGGACTAACTGGAGCAAACTACTCGTGAAATAATTGGATAAATTACCTTCCAAAGCTAGTAGGAACATCATTTAGGCTCACAAAGTCCATTTGACATATATCAATAGGAAAATAAACTACATTTATTTACATTTTAATTGTCTCCAAGCAGGATGCAATCAAATCAACACACTTGACTGCACAAATAACCAGGAAAAAGTACTGCTTTGGACGGTGATTTGCTCCATAGACTCCACTCATCTAGAGCTTATATCACACAAAACTAGTTTTCTAACAAAGACAGGCAAGACAGAAGGCTACCTTTCTCAAGAACAACTTTACATAACCAAAAAAAGAGTGGAAAAAAAAACTAAAGAATGGGGAATAGACATCATCATTTGTTTCAATCGCCACATGAAACAATCATGAACAATTAAATAAGTAATTAAAGGTTTATCCTGAATCCTGAGTACATAATCAATACGCGAGAAAGACTACTTCGCTTGCTTTGGTAATACAGAATCTGGCTTTTTAATTAAACGCGAGAAAAATAACTCAAAGACAGCAAATTTTCTTTTCGAAATACAACCACGGGGTTTAATCGAGGTGAAAATTTCAGTTCCCTAAAAAACCAAGCAACACAAAACACAACATTCAAAAATAATATTTCTTCTCCAACATTCATCGACGTAACAACACAATATCTCAGCGTCGATTAACAATCAAGAAATTATACTCTACAACAGTACTCTTGAACCTAACCGATCTTCGCTTATATCTAAACCAATAGAAAGATTAAATAGATGCATAAATCAAATGCTCATTATCATTACCCCATGGTGACTGAAAGCGGAGGTGCTTCGACTGCTAGGAGAGCTCGAGGGCTTCGAGAATGGAGCAGCAGCTAATAGCGAAAAACCTAACCCTAGAATGGAGGATGGTTTATTATATATGGATCCCGAGGGCGCTGGACTGCTCCAAGAGGTTGCTGCGCCTTCGGGCCTTCCTCTATCCAGTAAAGCAGGGCTACCGTTTGTTTTCGGGCCACGTTTGAGGCCCACACAAATTCGCAAATCTCTTGTTATTTTTGGACTTTGTTAGTTGAATGGGCCTAAGGCACCACGGAACGAGGGAGGCCCGGCCCAGCTCAGGCACAGCCCATCCCCGTTTGCACTTTTTTATTATTTTTTTATTTTTTATTTTTTTTTTCATAAAATTCACACCTCCATCCCAAAAAGCCTTTTCCTTGGTGATTCTATCAGACAAATCTTAAGAGCCTATTTTCATTTTACACATCTCATAAATGATCATGAATTTTCACTAATCATTCATCTTATTATCTTTTGGAATAGCCACTCATTATTCAACATTAATAAAATTATTAAACAATATTTAAATTTATACATAGTATTAAAGTACATATGCATAGATACATACAAATTCATCAAACTTGAGCAAAAGCCTAAAATTACATTAGTATTGGCGAGGGAATAAGCCCAAACCTAGGCCAACTAGCATAAAGAATAATTTAGTATATAGAGAAATCATAAATTAGTATAAAATAATTTCGAAAGTTATATATAATTTCTTTTTCTTAACTAGTGATATCTAGGTCCTGTTGATCCCAGCTAATCTATGGGGCAAAGAATTCATCCATTAATTCCCCACCCTCTTATTAACAAACATTGGTAAATTTTTAGATGACAACTTTGAATAAATAAAGTTAGTAGGTCCTTAATTATATTAATTAAAATGTCAGGATTCAAATTTTTAGGGCTTTAGTTTTGCATTTGAGATTATACCTTAGTATTTGAGTGGGAAAAGGTTGAGAGACGAAACTATTATCTCAGTGAATTAGTTGAGTATTCAAAGGGCCTTAGATACCATCGTTCTAGAAAGAAAAAAAAAATGTACCAATTAAAAGAGCATAGATTAAAACATATTTTGCATAGTAAAAAAAAAATGTACCAAAGTGGGAGCCTTTCAAGACTATATGCATTTTTTGCATGGTATATTTGTCATCATCAAAAAGGGAGAGAATGTTGACATCTTAAGTCACATCCGGTTCTAATTATGACAAATACTCAAGTATTTTATGACTATTTAGTTTATGTACAGGTATATAATTAGCAAATCAAATTGATGACACATGAAGTAGAGCTTGAAGACCCTAAAGACTATATTATGTTGTATTTCAATTCATTTCTTATTTGAGTATGTAATAGTAAATAGGAAATGGTATGTAATAATCAATGCATTACATGCATGATTAGATAAACAAGCTCAAAAAGACCTAGACTGACCTTAAGTTCCCCATGCATATATAAAAGAGTGTCCTACTAAAATAAGTTAATCATCATATGAATAGAGTTAGCATTTTAAAGAGAAAATGACCGAAAATGCCCAAATTAGCATGTTCAGTCGACCAAACCTTGATACACTGAGAAGTTTGATCGACCGAACCTCCTTGGGTCCACATGTTGATCCCTCGGTCGACCGACCAAGAATATATAGGCAACGCCATCGTCGACCGAACCCCCACATGGGAAATTCCAACCGCTTGGTCGATCGAACCCTTAAGTTCAAAATATCTTAGTCAACCGAAGTTTGACCAATTCAGTCAACTGAACTAAGCACGGTTGACCGAACCGCTAGGATTAGAAAATCACCTTCCACTTGGTTGACCATCTTTTCAATTCAAAATACTCTTGGTCAACCGAATTGAGAGACTCGGTCAACCGAACCTTAAGTACGGTTGACCAGTGCTCTCGGGTTAGCAAAACTTACCAAGGTTAAAACACTGTTAAATTTTATTGACCTCACTTAAACTTTTTCTAAAATGACTAATATGTCCCAAATGATTATAATCTTGGGGAATTTTATATATACCCCCTTATTTGCAAAAATTAGTCATTGATTAGCAATCTTAATTAGCAAAAATCCTCTAAAACTCAAAAATTCCTACTCTCATTTTCAAGTATCCTACACTCATTCTTACTCACTCTTATTGCTAAGATTACTTTGTAAGTGTGCTTGAGTGTTCTTCTCATTAAGCTTACACTCTCACTTGTTTGGTGTTGATTGAAATTTATTTATCTTGAGAGTAAGCCCTAAGTGTTTCTAAGAGACTTTGTTAATAAGTCTTCCTTAGGAATACTTCATTGAACTTTTGGGTTTTGCATTATCATTGCAATACTCAAGGAGTTCACATTGTGTTTTGGTTGCAAAAATATTCTACAAATCATTTTCAAAATATCTCTTGTGCTTATCTTTGAGAAATATATTTTAAGATATTTGCTTGAGTGCTGAAGATCTTTGTTGCTATATTTTTTGATTGATATTATCATCTTGACACAAAGATCAAATAATTTCTTTTTACAAACAATTTTTGAATATCTCTTGTAGTTTATTTTGAGAAAAATATTTGTTGAGATATTTGAAGTGTGCTTGTGATCTTTGTTGCTACATTGTGATTAAGACTATTATTTTGACATAAAGATCCTATCACTTACACTCTCACATCCTAATTGTAATATTTGCATAAATATTTGAGAGTAAATACTAAGACTACATTGAGCTTATCTTATCATATCATTTGGTAGTGTATTGATTACATTGGTACATAATCTGTTTAATTGAGAAGCATATTGGTTGTACGCAAATTTTATTGTGAAATCTATTGTATTTCAGGCGTGGCCTGAGAGGGCGTTAATCCAGCCCAGAAGGATTGTACAGGTTGAGGTCAGCCCTGTGAATTGACTTATTTGTATTAGGTGTCGCTGCACCCGTTAAGTGAGCTTATAATGTAATCCTTGTGCATGTGTGCCAAGGCGGGGACGTAAGTAGTTTGTCGAACCTCGATAACATTTCTAGGTGTCATCTCTATTTACTGTTTATTGTACATACTTAGCTAAATTAATTGTGCAGTTTAATTTTCGTTGTATATTTATATTGATTTACTTTATCTGCACTAGGTTGACCTTAGGCTTGCATAATATTGCTGTTAGTGGATTGACTTAGGGGATAAAATTTGAAAATATCAATTCACCCCTCCTCTTGGGATTACAGTAAAGCTAACAACCAAGTAAAAGGATAAATTAAGTCGGCATTTTTATGAAATTATTTATTATTATACAGCATTTATTTTTAGAAATTACGTATAATATAATACAGTATTTGTGAATACTGATGTTGAACAGGGAAAAGGATTTTATACATTTTAGTAGAAAATATGGTTTCACTTCAGATTTTATATTTAGAATAATATTCACATTTGTGTGGCATGAGTATGATTTTCCATGAAATTATGCTATACCGAAATATTATGATTTTCCAAAATAAGCATGTTATATTAGTTTTCAGAAAAACTATAAAAATAGTACAGGAACTATGGTTTTTAAATAATACGTTAACAATGCAGAAATATTAAGATTCAGCATGGTATGTTTTATGCCGGTGCAGATGCTGTGATTTATATGTCATGATATGCCGGCGCAGATGTTGCGATTTATGTCGGCGTAGATGCCGTAAATATGCAAATTATGTCAAGATTCATAAAAATATGATCATGTTAGATATTTTCATGAAATACGAAACAGTTGTATCAGTATTATGAAATATATTATATGTTATCAGAACCCGGATGACTTAGCTTAGTTTCACGAAGCACAGTACCGTAACTATATGTTCAAGATTATGTTTATGTTCGTGCTATCACACATCTTAGATAGAGTGTGGGAAATGGCAGTCGATGTGGCTTCATGGTAGTGCAGGTGTCCCACTTGCAGTTAGGACCAAGTGGGGCAAGCGCATCATACTTACAGACTTATGTTAACTTAGCATGGTCAGCCAGCCATTGCTAGGTCCCGCCTTCGAGCCGCACAACCCTGTCATGTGGGGGGTAAGACATGACATCATCTAACTATCCATCCTGGGTATTATTTTAGTATTGTACAATTATATAAGATGATTCACATGTATATAAATTTAGTATGTTATATTATGTTATGTCAAATCATGTTTTATTCAGAAACTATACAGGCAGTTTTACATGTTATACAATTAAGTACAGTTCATGTTTATGTCACGATAATACTCATGTTGCCACACGCTGATGTTAGTTTATCTCCCTTACTGAGAGGTGTCTCACCCCAGCATTACAAACATTTCAGGGAATTTAGGTAGGAGGGCGGATAGAGTCCCGCAGTAGTAGAAGTTGATCGAGCTACCCTGACAGAAGGGTAAGTAGTTGAGTTAGGGTCATATGGGTTTTTGGATTAAGACCCTAGGACACTTTTTGTTCTTTTGTGGATGATTGTATATATATATGATAGACTCAGCAGAACTATGGTATTATGTTTGGTGTTGTATGACATGTATGTAATTTATGTTTTTCGTTGCTTAGGTATCAAAGATGTATGACAAGTATATCCTCGGTATCCACGAGTCTGGGTTGATCATGATTAGTTCAGTTTTAGCAGGTTATCAGGGTTATTATAAATGTTGTTAAGTGGGAAAAAAAATATAGCAAAAATAGGTAGGTTGTTACAGTTTGGTATCAGAGCTTAGATTGCTAAGTTTTGTAAACTCTAGAGTGCAGCGGAAATAATACCAGAGTATAGGAAAAGGATTTGAGGTTTTGTTTTGCGATTTGGAGGCAGGACTTCTGTGATGGTTTTTGTGTCTTTCCTGGGGTGATGATTTCAGGAAAGTCATAGTAAACTATTGGCAGATTGTGTTTCTAAAGTGTAGGACTGAATCTTGAATTAAAATAAGGATTTCAAGATAGAAGGGATATCATGAGTTTTGGTTCAATATGTAAATTATAAGGGTAGGGTCCCTAAGTCATGTTTATTGTCTTTCCAGAATGGACCCAGGTGGTGGTAGTGCTCATGCAAGCGGTAGTGAGGGTGCAGGGCCCTCAGGTGTAGGCGAAGCTGATTTAGATATAGTATTACACAGTGTAGCTCAGCAAGTCATGGCTAAGATCGCATGGAGCTCCAAGGAGCAGGGAGGCCCGTCTACAAGCCACGGGTGTACGATAGAGAAATTCACCAAGATGAACCCTCCTGCATTTTCAGGAGGAGTTGATCCTGCAGTCGCTAAAAACTAGATGCAGGAAATTAAGAAAGTTTTAGCAGTACTACAGTGCACGAAGGAGCAGAGGGTTTTATTTGCCACTTATTGTAGAGACCCAACCTTTAAAAACTGGATTCGTCAGCGAAGGATCACATTCATCGCCAAAGTCCTTCAGAGCCACGTTGACGAAATTCAGAGCCTAGTCGACGAGAGAATGCCGAGGGGTTTTGGGAGGTTCTCGGGAAATCCTCGTCGATGATTTGTGTGGTGGATTTGTCGACGAAGACGCCGCCTCATCGACAAATTGGACCGGGTCAAAGGCCCTATAAATATCCCATTTGAGTTGCTTAGAAGCTAAGCTTCTCCCAAAAGCTCTCCCTCTCTCTATAACCTACGAATCTCTCTCTCTCTCTCTAGGATTCTTTACCGTTCGTCGTCCGTTTCCAAAAACGGAGGGCACTGCGCGGATCAGAGGAGAAAACTCTACAAGTTTAGCAGATCAAATCGTCGTTTCGAAGATTTTTGGGTTTTTCCCAAAAGTTGAAGTAGGGATCTGATCTTAGTTTTGATTAGATATTTGGATAGTAGTCGAAGTTGTTGTAAGATTTTGTTCTGTGGTTTTAGGTTTTTGGGATCCCGGGTTGTCGATTTGTACCGTGTTCGTACGAAGTTTCATTTCGAGTATAAGGTAAGGGGAATTTGATTACAACAGCATTTTTGGAAAACTAAATCGCTAAAAAGCTAGTTTATATTTATATGTATGATTTAACTGCTTATTTGCTAAATTCTACCGAGTAGAAATATTGGTTTTACGATTTTACGATTTTTGGTAAAAACGAGGATTTTGGCATATGATCTCCAAATCTTACGAAAATCACTTATTTGCATTTATATTGTAATAGGAGATGCTTGAATCCTTTACTTTTCCTTTCAAATGATGTTTACTGGATTTATATCATTTAGAGGATTTTTGGACTAAACTCGTGTGATATACGTTGAAATGGAAATATATGAATTTTCTATACTATTGATATAGATTATGGGAACGGAATTCCAATTTGTTATACTGAGTATGTGGAAAATAGAGGCCGGTGATACACCAAGCTGTATTTGTGAAAAGGGGTAAACCGAGTGGATAGGCGTCGGTTTGAACCTGATGTGATCATTTGAATTTGTGAAAATACTAGAATTGCACAGGTTACCATATTTTATTATAAATTGTATATATGATAAATGGAATCACAGCTTGCTACTAAAGGAGTTGAAAGATACTCCAGTAATAGGAGTTGAAAGATACTCCAGTTAGAAGTTGAAAAAGCTTCAGTTATGGGGTTGAAAGATAACCCCCAATGGCAAGGAATATTCCTCAGATGGAAGGGTACAGTGCAACCATTCATGTTTAAAATCAGTTTGGGCACATAGATAGTCGGCTAGTAGGTGAAATGAAACCACTGGTGAAATAATAAACCAGATAGGGGCAGTCGGACTATATATAAATACTTGACATATGCCTGCACTAACAGGGCATTGTTGGAGATATCAGTGCACAACCTGTTGACCTTATTGGTCACACCCGGTTTTGATTATGACAAATACTTATTGTATCTAATGAGCGTTTGAGGTTTTGTGCAGGAACTACGGGTAATATGATCAAGATGTGCACAAAGTAAGAAAAGCTTGAAGACCAATTTATAATTCAGCATTGTAATATATTCATATTGGTCTGTAATAGTAAGTAGGTATTTGGTTTGTAATAAGCTCACACACATCACATGTATGATTTATTTCGTAAGCTCAAACCAGACACAAACCAAAAATAACCATAGAAAGACCTTAGGGTGTGCCCTTCGGTCGACCGACACCGGACTTTTTCGGTGTCTTCAAATTGGACACTCACACTTTCACATATATGTGTTAGGCACTTGAATAGGGCTTGCTTGCCTCAATACAGGACCGAAATGCACACACGATGCACTTTTGGTCGACCAGCCAAGCTAGTTCATTCTGGCCTAGTCGACTGAGACATCTTGGGTCAAAATTTGACCATTCGGTCGACCAGCAAAGGCAGTTCAAAAGGCCCTGGTTGACCGAAGCTCCTTTGGGTCAAAGATTGACCACTCGGTCGACCGCAACCTGTAGTTCAAAAGGCCCTGGTCGACCGAAACCCTCCTGGGTCAAAAGTTGACCATCTGGTCTACCGAGAGCTTTTATACTACAACTACCTGGTAGACCGAATGGTTCTCGGGAGAATTCCCAGCGGTCTGGTCAACCGAACCAGGCAGTTCAAAATGCCTTGGTCGACCGAAACTCAAAAAATTGGCAAATCGCCCTCTCCGGTCGACCGAACATTTCAGTTCAAAAGTCTCCTGGTCGACCGAGCCATTTGAGTCCTGGTCGACCGAACCATTTCTGGTCGACCGGACCTCTCGGGTTGCCCTAATTTTTACTGCAGTTAATATTTTTTTAAACAGGGTTAAAATGCTTTAAACATCATTAAACTTTTCTAATAATACCTAATAGATCCCCAACGGTCATATTTTCTCCCTTGCCTATATATATGAGTTCATTTGAGAAAATCAGGGGTGATTAGCCACTTTGATTAGGGAAAATTCTTTGAAAAATCAAAACCCTATAATACTTATTTCCAAGCTCCACACACTCAATCTTACCTTCCCATATTGCCTACATCATTTGTAAGTTGGTTTTGAGTGTTTGTCTTGATTGGTTTGCTCTCCTATCTTTGGATTGTTTGACTTATTTTTTGAGAGCTAAACCTTAAGTATTCTTAGGGGACTTTGTTAATAAGTCTCTCCTAAAAAGACTTATATAGAACTTCTGAGTATTGCATATTTATTGCAATATCTTAAGAAATTTGTATTTGTATTTTGGTTGCAAAAATATTTTCAAATATCTACTATGTTTTTATGTTGAAAATATTTGATGAGATATTTGCTTATGTGATAAAATCTTTGTTGCAATATTTGTTAACTCATATATCCTTTACTGAATACAAAGATTCAATATCCTTTTGCAAACCAAACATATACACTTCAAGAGCATCATACGAATGAGAAAACCCACTCTTTGAAATATACACATATATTGCTTAGCTGGTATCTTTGGGTGAACATCTTACCTGAATATCTTGTGATACAAAGATCATACTGTTTGTCACTCTCACGTACGCATTACACTGATAGAAAATACCTTTGAGAGTTGAACCATCTAGACCACATTGAACTTACATATTGAATCATATTGTGGTGTACGTTATAGTGCGCATTTGGGTACATATCTGCTTTACACGAAAGCTTATTCATTGTACCATTTCATTGTATTTCAAATGCTGTTGTATTTCCAGGCACGGGCCTGAAGAGGGAGACTAGCCCTGGAATAGTCCCGGATTGGCTTAAACCCGGTTAGGAAAGCTAGGTGCGTCGTCCTATTAAGCTGTGTAGGTTGAGGTCAGCCTCGCTAATTGACCTGGTTAAGGTTGAAGTCAGCCCTGTGTTAATTTTACCTAGTTGTAAACGGCGCCGCTCCACCCTTAAGTGAGCTATTAGTGGAATCCTCTAGCTTGCGAGCTAAAGGCAGGGACGTAGGCACAATTGGTCGAACGCCGATAACATATCGTGTGTTCATTTACATTTCAGCACTTTATATTTACCGCACATGTATGTTATGGGTGAATGATGCATATGACTTAATTTCCACATTATATTTATCTATGCATTTGGAAATTGAATAGACTAACCCTAGGTTGTGTATATACTGCTGTTTATCTAGTTTAACCTAGGCGATAAATTTTAAATTCCAATTCACCCCCCCTCCTCTTGGGAATACACCAATTCTAACACAACCTGTGCCACGGGGTAAATAGGCAATACATGTATGACAAGCTGGTAGTTGTTCTAATATTCATATGCATGATTTAAATATTTGATGTGCTGATAAATGTTATACGATACAGTATTACAAACAAATGTTTCAAACATATGAGTTTGTATGAAAATGTGCATATATGCAGTCACACACTGGTGTAACACTTTCTTCCTTACTGAGAGGTGTCTTACCCTATCTTACAACTTTTGCTTTCAGGTCCATCAGTGCGTCGGTCCTAGTAGCTAAAGGGACTGGGGAGATTATTTTGGTTAGCTTACGCAAGCATACGAATTTTGTATTAAACTTGGATGAAGTTCTTTTTTGGAGGGTTGTAATAATGAAAATTATTCTAAGTCCGAATTTATGTAAATTATGGATGTATTAGTAAGCTCTAGTACAAGTCTAGTAGAAATTTCAATGGATGTTTATGTTTTTCCGCGACATTTACATCATGATTATGTATAATTTATACTCGTGTGTCCCTGTTTAGGGCGGGTTGTTTCCATATCTTGAACATGTATAGGTATTCGATATAAGTGAGTGACACCTGGGTCTATATAAAGGGTCGGGTCGTTACACTTATAAACTAACAGGAGAGGCTGAAACATGGTGGACTGCGGTAAAACTATTGGAGGAATAGAGGGCAGTGCCTATAGCTATGACTTTGTTCCGGTTTAGAGAATTTTTCTTTCACAGATATTTCTCAGCCACTACTAGAGAAGTTAAAGTAGAGGAATTCCTGAATTTGAAGCAAGGATAGCAAACAATTCAGCAGTACGCAACGAGGTTCATAGAATATCTCGCTTCGCCCCGTATATCGTTCCTGATGAAGCAAAGAAGGTGAGACATTTTGAAAGAGATCTGAGGCGAGAAATTTATAAGCAAGTAGCAGTGCTAAAAGTGTAGGACTTTTCTGAATTGGTAAACAAAGCAGCTGTAACTGAGGCTAGTAAGCGGATGGGTGCAGAGGAGCAGGGACAAAAGAAGAGGTCTAGGCCTTCAGGCTTTCAGCAAGGATCTAGTCGAGGCTAATGGAGGAGAGGAAATTACAGCAGAGGATAGAGGTAGGAGATTGGGGGCCATGAGGTTCAGGAAGTGCAAACCTACCATGTATTTCAGATATGTAGAAAGAGACACTTGGGAGAGTGTCGAGTGAGGAGAGGCGTCTATTATCACTGTGGTAGACTGAGACATTTGGTGCAAGAGTGCCCTATGCCACCTAGTGTCACTCCTGCTCCCAAACTTTACTGGGGAGGTTATTAGGCGCCCTGTGGAGGCTAGCAAAGGAATGTAGCTCTGGCGAAGGTATATACTTTGACATCAGGAGAAGTGGAGGTCGCAGGCGACGTCGTGATAAGTACCCTTACTACTTTATCATATCAGGCTATTGCTTTATTTGATATAGATGCCACCCATTCCTTTGTGTCTGTTGGATATGTTAAATTGTCTGATGTTGAGACACATTTATTAGATGTTGAATTGTCAGTAGCAACACCGACAGGGTCAGTGGTAAGGTGTCGTAGGATGCTCAGGGGCTATCCCATAGAAATTCAGGAAAGAGTATTACCACCTGACCTAATTGTGCTAGATATGCATGGATTCGATGTAATATTGGGTATGGACTAGCTAGCTACTAACTATGCTAGTATCAATTGTTATCTAAAAGATGTGATATTCAGACCACCAGAAAAGTAAGAATTCAGATTTGTGGGGTAACGGGTGCATTCCCCACCTTATTTAGTGTCAACAATTCAGGCAAGGAGATTACTCCGGGACGGATGTCAAGGGTTTATGGCCTATGTAAAGGAGATGACAGAAAATGAATTGAAGCTTGTCAATACAATAGTGATAAAGGAGTTTCTAGACGTTTTTCCAGGGGAACTACCTGGGTTGCCTCCCGACCACGAGATAGATTTTTCTATCAACGTACTTCTAGGGACGACACCGATCTTTAAAGTTCCTTGCCAAATGGCTCTAAACATCAGAGTATATGTAGTCAAGAATACCTTCCATCTTTTGAACAACTGATTTGAATTGCGACCTATTTTGCTTTCCAAGAACACAGAACTTGCAGAAGTTCAGCTTACATGTTTTCATGCCCTTCAAAAGTTTTCTATTATGAAGTTATTGCATGCCATGTTCACCCATATGCCCAAGTCGCATATGCCACAAAACGGTTTCATCACATTCAGAATCTACGTCTGCAACTCCACCTACAATAGTAGTCCCCTGCAGTGCATAAATGTTTCCATCTAACTTTTGCCCTTTCATCACCGTTAGATTGCCTTTGCACACCTTCATTATTCTACTTTCAGACTTGTAATTGAATCCATTATAATCCAAAGTGCCTAGTGACATGAGACTCTTCCGTAGGTTTGATATGTGTCTTACATTACTCAAGATTCTTACAGCACCATCAAACATTTTGATTCTTACATCTCCTATACATGATACATCATTGCCCATAAGAACTGAACCTAAATTTACCAACTTGTAAATGTTGAACGCCTTATTTGGAGTCATATGGTAAGAACATGTCGAATCTAGGATCCAAAAATTCGTGAGGCAATCCGACTTCGATAAAACTGAAAGTATATCACCAACACTGCAATCTGAATTCCTTTCTTCAACTACATTTGCTGATTTTGAAGTGCCTAACTGATTTTCAACATTCCCTTTCTTCCATTTCGGACACTCCTGTTTAATGTACTCCTTTTTGTTGCACTTAAAACACTGGATTTCCTTTTTCTTCTTGAACTGAGATCGAGGTTTTTGACTCAATCTATTTCTGAATTTTCCTCTCCCACGTTTATGGTTTCTTTTCACAACAAGTCCCTCTGCATAAGATATTTCATCGCTGACTTTCTTTATTTGATGGAAGCCAAGCAATGCACTTGTCACTTCTTCCACATTCAGGGTCTCTTTGCCCCATGTAAGAGTTGTAACCAATGTCTCACACTTGTGAGACGCTAGTAGGTAATTCAGTAGCATCAATGTTTTATCTTTCTCTTTGAACTTCACATTAACCCGCATTAACTCACTTATGATTTGATTAAATTAGTTGATGTGTTGGTTCAAATCTAAACCATCCACCATCTTAAGCCAATTAAGTCTTTTCTTAAGAAAAAATTTATTCGCAAGATCTTTGGACATGTACCGGCTTTCAAGCTTTTGTCATATAGCTGTAAAAGAATCCTCTTCCATGACGTGATACAACACATCATACGCAAAACATAATCTGATAGTAGATACCATCTTCGCCTCTAATTCCTTCCAATTAACTTTATTCATGTCATCCGGTTGAACACCATACAAGGCATTCACCATCCCTTGTTGTATAAGCAAATCCTTCACCCTTCTCTGTCATAAACCGAAGTTACCTGTTCCATTAAATTTGACCACATAAAATTTGATGCCATAACAACAATTGATTTGATACCAATTTGTTGTATAAAACACACGAATTTCCACAGAGGAAGTCTTAACACAAAAATCAGTAAAGTACCAATATAGAACACAATCACAACAATCAAATGAAAGTAAGAACAACACAAGAAATTATGTGGTTCGGCTATGCCTACATCCACAGGAGCAATCGGTAAAGAACTTTTACTATCTTGTGTCAAAGACACTTACAAGATCTTTCTTACAATTCAAATACACCTAGACTGATGTATATATAAACACCACGAAGGTTTTTTCTCCAAACACCCAACCAACTTAACGTTCACATTCAAATTTTAAAAATATACGTTGGATTCCCAAACCAAACCATCGACGAATTGGACCAAACCGTCGACGATTTAAGGCAATACGCAAATTATCTGAAATCTACTGCCAAAACGTTGACGGTTTCCCTACTGCTGCTCAGCACTTGTGATTATCCGCTATGTCTTCTTCTTTGTTTATGCATTCCACCAAGTATATGAGTCACATAACACAACATTCCATAACATTAATTAGCTCATTAAATTATAAACTTATTTGACTGAATTTAAAATTTTCAAAATTATTTCAAGATAAAGTATCACATCAAGGTTTAATTTACCTCAAAGTTGGGTCTAAAAAAAAATGATGAAATATATTGAAAATATTGTCAAACTTTTGAGTTCTATATCAAATTACATGGTTAAATTGTCTTAAAAAGATTATGTAATTAAATAATTCCAATAAATTATGACTATATTTTAAATTTTGAATTTATCATATGGTAATATAAACTTTTGTTTTATTCTTTTTAAAATAATTATGAATATGTAATTATCAATAAATGCATTTAAAACTCTAATTTATTAGTGTTACTAATAAATCGCATATCATAACATAAAAAATAGTTATGAATATCGGTATACTTTCATTTATAAAATAAAAAATAATAAGGCGGGTAGACATCATATATCTTAGTTGTTACATGAAGTTAACAATGGTTAAATGTTAATAAATTAAATTTCAAAAAAATATATTCAAGTTTATGAGGTGGTTTCAAAATATTAGTCATTTCATTTATGAGACAGCTTTAAAATAATAAATATGATTAAATTGATGCTCCAATTAATAAAACAAAAAAGTCGAGTAAGAATGATAGATATCAATTTATATTAGTTGGTATAATAAATTTTATTTCAATTATAATTAATAGCTACATATAGCCTTAATTCAAATATCATTAGTTTTCACAAAAGTTATTTTCTCTGAAAAAATTATATTGGAACCCTACCCCTTTACATATTTGTATTCTTATAATTTAGATGTTAAAGATGTGATAAATAAATTTTACATTCATTAATATCAGAGGTATAATGCGTGGAACCAATTTTCAACATACTTAAAATTTACCATGAAAGAAAATGTTCATGTAGAACTTAATGCCCCATTGCTCCCAATGCCTCCTTGTCGTTTTAACAGGTACAAAAAGCCGAGGCATCCTCCAATTGAATTTTCCAGGCACAAAAAACTGCGTAAGCTATTTGATTCAGCTCAGCAGAGACAGATGGTTCAGTTGTCAAGACGCACATGAACCTGTGTGTTCTGGGCACAAAGCAGAGTCTTTGTTCTAAGAAATCCCAAGTTAGTGCTGTGAGAATCTGAGCCAACTGATCTCTTAAGACTCTTATTTCAGGAGTCTAGTTCACTTTTGCTTTCCCATCTCTCTTCTGCTCTAGCTCTATTCTTTCTGTAATTTTTTTTATTTTCTTTTGTTCCTGTGTATCTCTTAAATGCTTGAATTAAGTCATTATCATTACAAAAGAATTCGAGCATGATGATCAATCATGCTATTCTTCGAAATTTTAGGGTTTGAAATGTTAAGACCGGAGTCGTCCATGGGTGGACTTGATACACAAGGGTGAACACCAACTTGACCCAAAAGTTTAAGACTCTTGGGTTTTGGGCCCAACCATATATATAGGCACTCATCATCCACTTAAATTTTTCAGTATAGGACAAGCTCACAAGTGGAATTTGCAACAATCTCCCCTTCACTTGTGAGTTCCAACTGCTCCCCCTTGAACGGAAACCATCTCTCTTTTAGGAGTAAGCTCAATTCTCCAACAATTACTCAAGTGGGCCTTACCACTGGCGTCTTATGTGCGTCAGATTGCATTCCACGTGCCTCTGAATCAATCCTACCTCTCACATCTAAACCCTATTCGGATTCATCCGCAGCCTAGATGATCCTTATTAGCCTCAGCTACACACTTGGTCCTTCAACTCTTAGCACGTCAGGAGAATTGACTTCATGTCCCAATTTTTTACGATATCGCTCACCCAGAGTTACGAACCGTCGGCTCTGATACCACTTGCTAGGACCGAAAGAGTTCATGGATAGACTTGATACACATGGGTGTGTCGGGAATTAAGAACAAATTCCCGAAACCTGTGAGAAACAAAATAGAGAAAGAATACACGCCAAGGAAAAATCAATCACACGCACAAGACAATATTTACGTGGTTTGATAATTTTGCCTACGTCCACGGAGTTGCAGATATTTCACTATTATCAGGAAAAAAATGCAGAGAGTGTGGTGATACAATGCTCTCCCTCTCGCTCTCTCGTGAAGTGTGACCGCATAACCCTAATCACCCAAAAACAATCATTTTATATGTTGCGCACAGGGTTCTGAATGAGCTACAAAATGGGCCCAAAAATTTTCCCGAGGCCGTTACCCCCGGACCCCCACAAGTACGGCTTAGGCCCAAGCCTTCGCTCCATGGACTAAACCTTAGAATAGAAATTTCTCATTAAAGAAAGGTCGAGTCATCATCTAAATTGAACGCAACTAGGCTCCGCAAAAGCCCAACAAATCTCCCACTATGAGACTAGTTCAATCACCAAAATCAACTGCAATCCTTCAAATGAACAATCCCTCATCCTCCTGTCCTCAAGCTAGACGATCAACTGAAGCTGCACACAACTTCAGCTTCTCAATAGTAACACCCTTAGTCAACATGTGTAGCGACCCGAAGAATAATAGTATTTTAATAATAAAGAGGGAGGAAAATGGAAACAAGAACAGAGGGAGGCAGTAGACTTCGTCAACGACATCACACTTTGGAGATAATAATTTTAAGAAGTTTCCAGACCTCGTCGACGAACACAGGAATTTCGTCGACAAGGGTTCTTCAGGACCTCGTCGACGAGGTCCCGTCTCGTCAACGATAAAATACCAAGAGAAGAATTTGGGTTACTCTGAATTTCGTCGACGAAGGGTAAGGTCCGTCGACGAAATTACTTAAGGACTCGTTGATGAATCCCGCAGTATAAATAGCCCTAAACTGATTTTAATTGCAAAAATTCGGCACAAACCCTCCTCTCTCTCTCTCTCTCTCTCTCTCTCTCTCTCTCTCTCTCTCCTACGGCCCTTCCCCCTTCTCTCTTCGATTCTGGCCCCGTCAGTCGCTGGATCGACGATCTGAGGCCACCACGACATTCCTGCAGGAGTTCTCTTCAAGTTTGCTGGAGCGGATTGTCGATGGGGCAAAGTTAGAATTCATCCTAAATCTAAGTAAGGCCTTTTATTCGGAATTTGATTTTCGAGCAGTTGTAAGAAATCAGGTAAGAGAAATATGCTATGCTAGGCAATTTTACTATGTTTCAATATAAATTATATGTTTTTATCAGATGATTCTTCACGATAGAAATTTATACAGTTTATCATTTATGTATAATATGTTTAAAACTTCTGTGTAGCTTGAGGATATTGGTATAGTAAAGAAACATGTTTTACAAGTATTTTCAGGATATGATTTACAAAATATACAGTCAGTGGTTATGTTTTATATTAATTACAGAATACCATGATTATACAGTTTTCAGTACCATGATTATACAGTTTCAGTACCATGACTTACAGATTACAGTTCAGTTCAGAAATACAGTTGACACAATTACAGTTTATTTCAATGTCATGGTTAATACAGCTATTTCAGAATCATGGTAAATCCGATAGTTGTATATAAAGATGTATTATATAATATCAGACCCTATTGGACCATATAGTTACAGAGCATGGTACCGTAACTATATACAGTTTACAGAGTGCAACCACCTATTCAGAAAATACGTGGTAGTAGGTCGATCATATAGTGCCCTGACATGGACAGGCTCCCCATCAGATATGGGTTGAGGAGGGCAGATCAGACCGAGGGAGTATAGTGGTTTACCCTGGTCGGCCAGCCAGGGTAGATCCCGCCTACGGGCCACACAACCCTGTCATGAGAGGTTAATTCATGACACACAGATATCTACAGGGAAGTTTTCAGTTACTATTATGCATATACAGATTTATAGAGACAGAAAGTATACTTATTTATATTAGAAGTACTTTGAGTAGAAACTTAAAATACAGATATGTTAAGTAACATGAAAATGGGGGTGGTTTCTATTACTTGTACTGTATTTACAGGTTCAGTTATACATGATTTTTATAGCAATAAATTTTCATAATATTGTAACTCATTTGCCACACACTAACAATAGCATATTTCGTCTTACTAAGCGTTGGCTCACCCCAATTAATTTAATATTTTTCAGGTGATCCAGGTAGGCGAGCAAATCAGGCTCGCAGATAGAGGGACCTCAGTATTGCCCTGATATTAGAGTGAGTATTTTTGAAAGTATTTTTATATAGTCCTAGCCAGTTGAGAATATTTCTAGGGAACAGTGATGCATGTATATTTTGGGAAATAATTTAGCACTCTGGTATTGTATGAAATTATATATATGGTTATGTTTAATTGATTTCCGCTTCTCGCTACTTAGGTGAATGGTTGGATTTAATCTAGTTTGGTATCAGAGCATTAAAAAAAAAACCAGTTAAATAGCAGGTCGTTACAACATGTGTCACGTCCTGCTTAATTTTCACATTTTTTTTAATATATCAATATCACAATTCCCAGCTCAGTAGGCCATAATACATCTAGACCCGTAGGTACCAGGGATAAATCAGAACACAACACGGAAGCCTAAACAATAGGAAACATTTATTCACAATGTGGTAAATACAAACATCCATCATATTATTATTACAAATACCAGAGTCACTATATCCACAGTATTTCCATATATATATACAACCTAAAAATAAGGTCTAGGGACATCTTCCCAAAATCTAACTATCCCTACAAAACTTACCCTTCACAGAGGGCAAATAAACAACTCAGCTCAACGGGGCTTTTCCCGCTTTCCTATCTGGGGCTCCTGAGAAGTTTATAAAATTTAGGAGTGAGACACCTCTCAGTAAGAGAAATAAACTAATACTAGTGTGTGGCAACATGAGTAAGCTGTATTATATATATCCCATACAGAACATATCCAGCAACTGTTCTGTCAAATTTGAGAAAACATATACATATCAAATCATGGCAGAACATATAGCATTTTCATAAGCATGTTTCATTTCATATAATAATAATAACATAAAACATTCATGATAGGTTGGCTGGTTGTTGTCATGTATTACCTCCACATGATTGGGTTGTGTGGCCAGAAGGCGAGACCTGACAATGGTTGGCCAACCACTGCCAAGTCAAACATACGGTCTGTAAGTCCGATGGGTCTGCCAGACCTGGTCCATACACCAGGGGCGATCACAGCACACTTCTTTAATAACCACATCGACCATCCAATCTCACACCACTCCGTACAGCAGCATTAACACAAATATCATGATCACGAAAACCATGGACACATAGTAGCGGTACTGTGCAAGTGCTAGCCTAGACCAAGCCAACTAAGTTTTGATATCATATAATATATACTAAAACTGTGATACATAGATATCTCATATCATTTATTTTCACATTAATCATATCATTAGCTTATAAATGTGTATCATGAAAATCATCGACACGTACGCCGGTATTACACATTTCATCATAGCTCGGCTCATACGCCGGCAAATCATAACACAGCCCATACGTTGGCAAATCACATCATAGCACGGCTCGTATGCTGACAAACATATCATAGCACGGCCCGTACGCCGACAAACCACATCATAGCATAGCCCATACACTGGCAAATCACGTCATAGCACGACCCGTATGCCGGCAAACATACCATAAAATCTCGGCCCATACGCCGATTTTCCATCATCAAAATCCGTATCATAATTACATTTCCAGAAAACAGTATCTCATAGTCATTTTTACTCATGCCACACTAAACAAGTTTTCCATATTCAACATACAATCATATTCAACAATATTTCCCAAATATAAATCATATATCATATATAAATATATTTATTTTCTAGGAATCAAGTGCTATATATATATACATACATTTTCTCAAAAAGAACTAGTTTAGTTTATCCCCTTACCTAACTACTGAGAAAGCTCCCAAAACAATCTAATCTAACTCCCGTAGGATTTCCTGACCAATACCCTGAAAGTGAAAACTGACAGTATTAAACTTCAGTATTTTCATGCATACATCATTTCTTACAACTACCATAAAGTCAAATTTGGCTTAAAAAGTCTTACCTTAACTCAGGGATAATTTCCAACTTGCTTTCACCAACGATCCGCTCCGGCAGATTTGGAGAGAACTTCCCCAAGAGCGTCATGATGACTTCGGATTGTCGATTCGGTATAAATCCGGCCCAAAATCGACGAAAGAAAGAGAGAGAACCGAAGGGGAGAGAGAGAGGAGAGAGTTTGCTTATGAAAGAAGTTAAAAATCGGATTTTTCCATACTTATAGAATAGGATTCGTCGACGAGTTACGTCCTTCGTCGACGAATTCTCATTAATTTTGTCGACGAAATTCAGCCCTCGTCGATGAAATTCAGTCGGTTCAAAACCCCCTCTCGGTATTTCTTCGTCGACGAAATTCAGTTTTCGTCAACGAATTTTATTAAGCCTTCGTCGACGAATTCCTTGTATTCGTCGACGAAAACCTTCTGTTTTCCCTTTATCTAATCCTTCCAAAATCCAATGTCGTCGACGAAGTCGACTGCCTCATTATGTTTCCGGTTTCCATTTCCCTTCCTTTTATCATTTAATTCCCATTTTATTCAGGTCGTTACAACATGTCTGATGGATTCTTAGATCCACAAATCTTCTCAAGTATTACCTACTTATCTTCAACAAGGTAACGGATAAAGTGGTATTTTGTCTGTATATGTTTCAACTTTGAATGAAAAGCCAAATTTTTGGCAAGAAAAATTGCACTCTGTCACTGTGTAGAATGCCCATCTTCTGCTTCTTACCCAATTCGTCTAAGAAACCCTGTAGTCAAATCATCTCCTTTCCAGTTTCAGTTGCTGTAACATACTCAACTTTTGTAGTAGACAAAGTAATAATCTTTTGCAAATTTGAAGCCCAAGATATAGTTGTACCACCCAGAGTAAATACAAACCCAATAGTACTCTTTCTGCTATCATTATCACCAGCAAAATCAGCGTCTACATAACCCTGTAGTTTCAAACTTGCACCTGTGAAGCAAAACATGTATCTGATGAACCCCTCAGATATCTCAAAATCCACTTGACTGCCTCTCAATGCTGCTTTCCTGGCCTGCTCATGAATTTGCTCACAACTCCCACTACATGTGCAATGTCTGGCCTTGTACACACCATAGCATACATCAAGCTGTCAATAGCTAAAGCGTAGGGCACCTTGCTCATATGGTCCCTTTCTTCTTCTGTCTTCGGTGACTGTTCCTTGCTTAGTTTGAAATGACTACTCAAGGGTGTGTTCACTGGTTTAGCTTCATTCATGTTGAACCTGCTGAGAATTTTCTTCACATACTCTGACTATGAAAGCTTCAATGTACCATTAGCCTTGTCTCTAATGATTCTCATTGCAAGAATTTGCTTTGCAGCTCCCAAATCCTTCATTGCAAACTGTTTTGACAATTGCTTCTTCAAATTATTAATCTCCTCAATGCTAGACCCTGCAATGAGCATATCATCTACATATAACAGTAACATGATGTAAGAATTGTCAAAGAAATTAACATAACAACAGCGATCAGCTTCACATCTCTTGAACCCAATTTTATGCATAAAACTATCAAATTTCTTATACCACTGTCTTGGAGCTTATTTTAGACCATACAAGCTCTTTCTCAGTTTGCAGACTAAACTCTCTTGTCCCTGGACAATGAACCCTTCCGGCTGAATCATGTAGATGTCTTCCTCCAAGTCACCATGAAGGAATGCTGTTTTCACATCTAACTGCTCAAGATATAGATTTTCTGTAACCTCCATTCCCAGTACCAGTCTAATTGTTGACATTTTCACAACTAGAGAAAATATTTTCGTGAAGTCAATGCCCTCCTTTTGCTGGAACCCTTTGACAACTAATCTGACTTTGTAGCGCTTGCTACCATCATGTTCATTCTTTATTATGTATACCCACTTGTTGTGCAAAGCCTTCTTCCCTACTGGAAATTCGATCAGTTCCCATGTCTGATTCCCCAACAAGGAATCTATCTCAACCTTCATAGCTAACTCTTACTTGTTTGAACTTTCATCCTACAAGGCTTCATCATAACACTCTGGCTCACCACCATCAGTTAGCAGGAGATAATTTAGAGCAGGTGAATAACGCTGTGGAGGTCTAGTGGTCTTGGAAGATTTACGGACCGCAGCTACAGGTGTATTCTGATTTGCCTGTGATTTTACATTCTCCTTATCATCTTCACCCCTTTCCTGGACAGTACTTTCAGTCAACTCATCTAAGTTAACAAACTCAAATTTCTCCTGATCTATCGCTATGACATCTAACACTACAGTTGACCTGTCCTTGTACATAACATGTTCGTTAAATATCATATTTCTACTTCTGATGATCTTCCTATTTTATTCATCCCAAAATTGATACCCAAATTTCTCATCACCATAGCCAATGAAATAGCATATTTTGGACTTTGCATCAAGTTTACTACAAGCATTAGAATCAATATGAACATAAGAAACACAACCAAAAACTTTTAAGTAAGAAAACTTTACCTCTTTATCGCTCCAAATCTCTTCAAGAAGTCTGAACTCCATGGGAACTGAAGGTCCTCGGTTTATCAGATAAGCTGCAATACTAACAGCATCAGCCCAAAAAGTTTTTAGTAGTCCAGCATACAACTTCATACTCCTAGCACGCTCATTGAGAGTTTTGTTCATGCGCTCAGCCACACCATTCTACTGTGGTGTCCCAGGAATGGTCTTTTCCATTCTAATTCCATGTGCAGCACAATACTTTCTGAATCCTCCATTTATGTACTCTCCTCCATTGTCCGACCTCAAACACTTTACTTTCAAACCTGTCTCTGTCTCAACCATAATCTTCCACTTCTTAAAAGTTTCAAATATATCATATTTATTTTTCATCAATGAAAGTAACGTAGTACCTTGAACCTCCAAGAGATGCAACGAGAGAAGGCCCCTACAAATCTGTGTGCACTACCTCCAATTTTTCAGCCTTCGATGTTCTGCCATTTTTCAAGAAACTCACCCTTTTCTGCTTTCCTAAGATGCAGCTTTTACACAAGTCAAAATCAACGAACTTCAATTCCGGTAGTTTCCCTTTTGACAACAGCATCTTCATCCCTTTCTCACTCATGTGACCAAGTCTGCGGTGCCATAAACTTGTATCAGTACTTGCTTCAACAACTACAATTGTGTCTCTTGAACTTGAGGTCATGTATAGAGTACTAGATTTCTCCCTTTGTAACCTTCCAAGTGCCACCAGCAAACAACATTGCATGCCCTTCATCATCAAGTTGTCCGACAGAAATCAAATTCCTTCTCAGGTCAGGAATATGTCGTACCTTCTCCAGTAACCAAACAGACCCATTAGGCAACAACATCCGAACGTTTCCCATACCCACAACATCCAAGGCTGTACCATCAGCCAAATACACCTTACCAAAATCTCCTGCAACATAGTTCTGTATGATTTTATGGTGTGAAGTGGTATGAAACGAAGCTCTTAAGTCCAAAACCCAATTATCAAGTGGATTTTCTACTGCAAGAAGTAGTGCCTCATGTACCTCTTCTGTCACAGCATTAGCAGAATCATCCTCATTTTTCTTCTTAAGGCTTTTGCATTATCTCCTAAAGTGACTTGTTTTCCCACAGTTCCAGCATTATCCCTTTTGGCTAGATCTAGATTTACTTTTGTTTCGATTATAGTTTCTGGATTTTGATCTACCCCAATCTGAATTTCGATCATTACCTCTGGCTCTTGTCTCAAGGTTTAGGGTAGAGCCAGATCCCGAGGTTTCATCTACATCTCTTCTGCTAATCTCCTCAGCCAGAATTAAATCTCTTATATCGTTATACTTCAGTTTTTCTTTTTCAGTAAAGTTGTTTACTATCATCCTTATTGTCTCTCAACTGTTTGGCAACGAGGCCAAAACGATCAATGCACGAATCTCATCATCAAAATCAATTTTTACAGACGATAATTGATTTGTAATAGTATCAAACTCATTCTGATGTTGTGCTATTGATGCATTCTTTGTCATTTTCAAATTAAACAATTTCTTCATCAGATGTACCTTGTTATTTGCTGACGATTTTTCATACATACCGGACAAAACCTTCATCAGATCTGCTGTAGTCTTCTCCTTCACAACGTTGTGTGCAACAGACCTAAACAGAGTTAATCTTATAACTCTCAGTACCTATCTATCAAGGAGAGTCCATTCCTCGTCCTTCTTTCCTATTCCAGATGTCTTTCCTGCTTCCTCTGTCATTGCTTCCACTCGAACCTAAACCTAGCTCTGATACCAGTTGTTGGAAATTAAGAACAAATTCTCGAAACTTGTGAGAAACAAAATAGAAAAAATATACACGCCAAAGAAAAATCAATCACACGCACAAGACAATATTTACGTGGTTCGGCAATTTTACCTATGTCCATGGAGTTGCAGAGATTTCACTATTATCAAGAAGAAAATACGAAGAGTGTGACGATACAATGCTCTCCCTCTCGCTCTCTCGCGAAGTGTGACCGCATAACCCTAATCACCCAAAAACAATCATTTTATATGCTGTGCACAAGGTTCTGAATGGACTACAAAATGGGCCCAAAAATTTTTTTAGGAGCATTGCCCCCGAACCCTCACAAGTACACCTTGGGCCCAAGCCTTCGCTCCATGGATTAAGCCTTAGAATAAAAATCTCTCATTAAAGAAAGGTCGGGTCATCATCTAAATTGAACACAACTAAGCTGCACAAAAGCTCAACAGGGTAAACACCAACTTGACCCAAAAGCTTAAAGCCTCTCGGATCTTAGGTCCAACCATGTATATAAGCGCGCGCCCATCATCCACTCAAATTTTTCAATATGAGACAAACTCACAAGTGGAATTCTCAATATGAAACAATTAGAGGATAAATGCTTGAATTAAGTCATTATCACCGCCGAAGAATGAGTACCCAAATTATGTCATTATCATTTTACAAAAAAACTAGAGCATAATGCCCAATCATGCTATTTGAAATTTTACTTTGATCCAAGTAAATCATCAATTTGATCGAGTTTGAAATCACGAGTATGAAGTGAGCGTGATCACTCGCACGAAGAGATGGAGTATTAAAACCACAAAGTGCCCATACCACTTCCAGTTCCAAAAAATAAGTGCACCAACAAACATAGTAGGTTCAATTCCACCATCATATGTCTCAAATAACATAACATGAAAGGACTATTTTCAGATCACATGTCCCAACTAGACATAATTCATCCCCCCATGATGCAATGGCATGAAGAGCAACTGCTTCATACTAAAAACAGAGATCACATGAATGGAGAAGAAAACATAAGGGGAGGGGATGGGTAGAGGACGAAAAGAAAAACTACAGTCGCTGCGTTTATCCAAAGATACAGGGGGTGAAATGAAATGGAACCACCAAAATTTCCCAGTTTCTGACATGCCTATACACCCTTGAAAGAGGGAGACTTCAATGAAAGCTATCTCCTCAACACTGAAATTCAGATAAGTACCATCCCACCAAAATATGCCAGTCAAGAAAAAAACCCTACATACAATTACATAACAGTAAGGCAAACATTTAAAATATAACACAGTGCAGACAATTTGAAACCTGCCAAGATGATCCATTCACTTTTGGCCCTTCTTCCACAGCACCCCGAACTTCTTCAACACATTCCCATTTTTCTTCTTGGGCGAGTCATCATCCATGTCGTCCGAGGAAGGTGACCCTAGCTTTCCACCAATGGTATGAAAGCTGCTGTCAAGAGATCCCGTCCTCTCCATGTATTTTCCATTATTACCAGTTGAGAGCATTGAAGCAGCTGCCTCAGCAGCCTTCCTCCACTGATCTAACTGCACTTTTAATCTTCTCAACTCAGCCTCCAAATCTGAATTTGCAGCCTGTGCAGCATCCAGCTGCTCAGTCACCCGTGCTGCTCTTCTACTATTTTTATCTGCTTCTTCTGTTATAAAGCCCAGCTTCATCAGTGCCTCTCGCTCTGCAGTCTTGGCTGCTTCTGCCGAAGCTACTGTCTCATCATTCATTTTATTTCTCTCCATTTCCCTCTTCTTGATTTCGAACTTCAAAGTTTCATTCTCCTCCGCTACACCCTGCAATTCAGTTTCCTTATCCAACAAATTCGCCTTCAAATCTGCCAAATCAGCCCCCAACTTCTTCAGCTCCACTTCCATTTCAGAGTTTCGAACACTTGACTGATTTTTCTCTATCTTCAAATTCAGTCCTTCATTCTCCTCTGAAATACTCTGCAATTCAGTTTCTTTATCCATCAAGTTTGCCTTTAATTCTTCAATATCAGCTTTTGCTTTCCTTAGTTCTGCTTCCAATTCAGCTTCTCTCAGGCCCGACTCTGATTTTGTACGCTCAAGTTGTTCATAAACGCCTCTAATCTGCAGTGAGCTCTGTATATATTCTTCCTGGTACCTACTCTCAGCTGCATCTAATGCAGATCTTAGTTGATCCGCCTCAACTTTTACCAAATTAAGCTCAGCTTTGAGCTGGTTTAAATCCTCACTTTCTCCATCTTCATGTGCAAGTTTAGAATTACCTGGAGGATCTTCTGAACTCTTTATGTCGCTATTGACTTCTTCCTGGAGTGAGCTTACTATTCCCTCCAGATAAAATATTTGAGCCTTTGATTGCTCCAACTCCGCAGCTATAGAGTTACAAGCCTCCATGGCTTTAAGGCCATCCAAACGGAGGGTCTCTTCAGTTGCCTTTGCCATTTCCAGTTGAGCTTGAGTTTTGCTAACAATTTCCAGAGCCCGTGCTTCAGATTCCTTGCAATCACTAAGGTCTGTTCTCATTTTCTGAACAAGGGAGAGTGTCTCCGAAAGTTCTTGTCTCAAGTTCTCAATCTCTGCATATGCTGATTCTGCATGCCTATGTTGGGCAGCTTCAGACTCGGCCACCATTTCCAGCTGGATCTTGAGCTTCTGGATCTCATTAATTGCAGAAGCCAGGGTGGCATTGTCCATTGAGTGCTGCTTCTGAACAGCTTCAAGTTCAGACTGCCATGCACGATCTCGATCCTGGGAGATTTTACGGAGCTCTTGAACACGATCTTCCTCAGAAGCAGAAAGGTCCAGCAGCTGCTGCTCGGACTCCTCAAGCTTTGCTGACATGGCTGTGAGTTGCTTCTTGGCATCTTCAGCCTCCTGCTGAGCTCGCTTTTTCCATGACTCAGATGAGCTTAGCTGCTCCTTTGCCTTCTTCAGATCCTCCTGGAGTTGAGCAAGCTGAGATTCCAACTCAAACACTCTTCCAGGGCGCTTCTTCTAAAGCTCACAAGACAAAGGAATAGCGCATTAAGTCAATACAGCAGCTACAACACTATGGCAAAGTTATATGAGAGAAATGTTAGGGAAAAAGAAAAAATCTTAAATGCCATACTGCTGGAGAAACAAAATTGTGCAAATATTCATGCATTTTATAGCCGCGAAGGTTCGAAAGGAGACCCGGGAAAGTAATAATACAAATAATAGTATCTCTGCCTTTATCCAAAAAATTGAAGTCAGCAAGCAAGACTAGGTTCTCAAAACTCCCTTTATTCAAATGGAGCTCTCATGCAGAAATGGTACCTCCTTTACACAGAAATTGTCAAAGAACTGGATTAAAAAACTAACTGAACTGCCAAAAATAGAACAAACAAAAAATATGAAGGCTGCCTCGCATGATTTAATTGCTTCAAGAAGATGCCCTACCCATACTCTGATATAAGAATCTTCAAGAAAAATATTGAGATCATACTACAAAACACTGATTCTGTGATCCCAATATGATTTTATACATTTTGTAACAAGAAAATTAAAAAAAATTAAAAAAAACAAACAAACAAATTGACCAGTCACCAATTCATCAGCTGCACATATTTGCACAAATATAATTCATTGAGTTTGAAACATTGCAACCGGATAAAAGTGGAAATGATGCTAATATTGCTTATCCCATCTGCACCAACTACTGATGGGATGTCCTGATATGTAACAAAACTTTGCTTTAGCCAATAGTTCAATCAGGGAAATAGATATCAAACTTCTTAATAGCATCATCTATTATAGATGAATTTTTTAGCATTCAACTCCAAATCACTGAAGGAGGATATGTAGTCAATACACTTGAAAGACAGCTTATAAATTGAAGGAGTGATTGGATAATTGCTTTATATAGATCCTTCCTGGTGTAGACCAGGTATTGAACTATCAACAATTCAAGTTCAGATTTTATTTTGGAGGAATATGGATGCTTCTTCCAGAATCAGTAGCATCTATAACTCTGTCTAACCTGTAAAGAGTTATATAGATGACACTTCTCCAATCATATATTGGCATGGTGGGAAATTGGTGACACACCATCCTTCATGCCACTCACTTGTTTCACTGCTCACCCAAGACCTCTATTTTAATTCAGAATCATGCAAAGAAGAATACCAATACATATTTTTTTTGTTTAAGGACCTATTGAGGAACCATTATTTTATTCTCCAGAGATGACAATTTGGGCTTTTTAGAATACCTCAGGTGCTGGGCTTCTAGGGGAACGGCGTTCAATGACTTTAGGACTCCTGTCTTTTGGTGTCTTACTTGATGGATGAGAGGAAACTGAGTCAGAATCTGATACTGCTGTCTTGGGTTGGCGGGCAGTTCGAGGTGTCGCAGGAGATGTTCTTGGTGGAACTTCCAAAGAGCCAGTTCTGCTATCAAAACAATTACAGTAACAATAAGAATACAACACCAAGTTTTAGAATGAAGCAGTTGCAGCAACTGATTTATTTTTAAAAAATGACATAAGAATGAAGGATTCTGCAAACTTGGTTTCAGCAACAGTAAAATGGAAATTAAGTATCAGCAAATTGATTTATAAGGTAGGCAATATCTTTCAGTAGCGATTTATGGTAGGTGATGTGTTTATGTTTTAAGAAAATCCTCCGTGTTTCATGACTTGTAAATGTTCAAAATTAAAAATCAAATATGGAATATCCTAGATGGTCCACTTCTTGGATAGATCAGCAACCATATTCACTCAGAATCAGCAATCTCACAGACCAAAAGGAAATTTATGCATCACCCACACCCAAAATATATGTGATATTCTTGGAACATTGTCCAAATTTATATTGCAACACACAAACTATTGGGTGGTCTTGGGCCTTCTCAACCTCAAAAGCTAACTCATGAGCTGAGGTCTTCCCCCACACTTAATAACTGACCACCATGCCCCTTTCACAACCGATGTGGGACAAACCCCAACAATCTCTCCCTCACACATCGGACTCCAAACTCCTCACGAATTGGGCTCACCAAATTGGCAGCACCACATGCCCAGCATCCCAAGAAGAAACCATGGGCTCTGATACCAGTGCTGGGGGGCCTTGGGTCTTCTCAACCTCAAAAGCTAGCTCACGGAGTGAGACTTTCCCTCACACTTAATAACTAATCACCAAGTCCCTTCCACAACCGATGTGGGACAAACCCCAACACAAACATAAAATGTGTGCTTTCAGTTCTAAGCAAATAGAGATACCATAAAATCTTCAATCAACCAGTGAGTTTTCTGAGAATGTCTTGCACCTAATTCTTTTCAATAATGTTTGTGGTTTGATAACATGGTCAGGATTTCACATCAATAGGGGTGGGGTGGGAACTGTAAGAGCAAGCTGTTCTAAATGCTGAAGAATCACTCAGCCTAAAAGCTAATGCCAACTGTTATTCAATAATGTTTTTGGTTTGATAAAGTCGCATGGTTTCATATCAACTGGTGGTGGGGCAGAGCAAGTTGTTCTAAATGTTTAAGAATCACTTGAGCTAAAAGCTTAAGTTGTTAGGTTAAAGCCAACAATGTATACGAAGCCTCAACACTCCCCCACATGTAGAAGTAGACAAATAATTGATAACAACCATTAGGGGAATAGCAGCTTTCAATTTAAAGAAAATTAGACAATTAGAATCTATAGTTTTGATGTCATATTGAAACATCACTCAACCTCAAAGCTTAGTTGTTAAGTTGTACGATAACAATGCATGCCAATCCTGAACAACAAACATCATGAAAGCACAGAATGTGGTGCTACACAACAAAATAAAGCAATGCCTTCGTGATTTGCATATCAATTAAAGTGGTGCTATTACACACATACCACGAGAAAATGATGAAGGAATTGAATATTAACCACCCCATTAAAGGAAAAAATCCTCTCATTCCAATCTCTTGCACTTTCTAATGAGTTGAAAGATGGCATAAAAGAATATCTGCTTGTGTGGACACTAGTGCTGTAACAGTCAAGGGTGTGCCTTTGCATTGAATCTTGCCCACCAAACCAGCGCTCTTCCAAGATATTTTGACTTCCATATATCTCTTATCACACATGGCGAACCAATTCAATGGACCGGGCAAAAACTCATAAATTTAGAGAAAAAAACTCTACCCTTGAATTGGAAAAAAGTCACAAATTAAATTCACCCTTAACCGGTTGAATCTTATACTTCTCTTGAAAATCAGAGAAAATCAAATTGAATGTATATACGTATATAAGTATATATGTATATATATATATACATATATATATATATATATATATTAGAAACATAAAGAGATCAGATCACAACAAAAGTCACAAATTTACCTTGATTTTGGTGTCTGCATATTTTCCTTAAAACTTCTATTTATATCGAGGAGGCGGGGGATGGCAATGCAAATGCTTTCTCCTTCAGAGCTCCCTGACCCACACTACCTGCAAAAGTTCAGAGTAATCCTTAGCTGAGAAAGAAACAAATAAAAGTGTCTAATATATATATGAGGATCAAATAAATTCATGCCAAACAGCACCCTCTAGTCACCGCTAAACAAACAAACACACACACACAATCCCTTCAAAGAAACTCAACGGAAACCACCTCCACTCCCACCAACCATGCCCACCCAAAAAAAAAAAAAAAGAGACAAAAGAGTTGCAACGAAAGGAACATAAAATATCATTACGCAAACTATGTTTCTACTTTCTGTTCCTTCACTCTTTTCGCTCCAGCCTAGAGTGCTCTCAATACATTACTAAAGGCAAAAAGCCACGAAGCTACGGATGACGATAACGACCCCTGGCCACTTGAAAGATTGCTGTGGTTCCCCTGTATTTTGCAGAGATACACATGGTGAAAAGAGGGTTGTTTAGTTCCGAAGTTGGATAATTATATTTCCATTTGTATTCGTACTAGTTGAACACGCATATTCCTCTCTCTCTCTTCCTCTTTTTTTTTCCCTTCCATATACAAGCAAACTTTAACACATAACTTCAAATTCAAGCAAAGAAAATCACAACGTGCTAAAATATTGATCACCTTGGAGAAAATAACTCAAGAGAATTTCTTCGAGTTTGCTTTAACATAAAATGAATCAGAAAAAAACGAACAGAACTGAATGAAACAGAAAATCCACAAGAACAAAATACCCACAGCAAAATTACACAATGCGTCGGGGGAAGGGGTAAAATGTCAAAGAAAACAGAATATGAAAAAGTCCAAGAACAGAGCAGTTGACGCACAAATAAACAAAGAAAGTAACATCTGGTATACAGACAACACAAGAAAAAAAAAAAAAAAGGTAATCTAGACCTCCAAATACTGTTCAATCTTCAGTTTTGTGGAAAAACTTAGATCTACGCCACTCAGCTCACCGGATCTGAACCAAATACAAGAAGGCTCATCCGGGGAAAAGCAAGAACAGGAGACGGAAGAAGAAGAAGAAGAAGAAGAAGAAGAAAGAAGAACTGGAAGAACAACCTTGTGTAAATTTAAGCTAACAAACGGAAAAGAAAAACTAGCAGAGCAAAATCACTTTCAGAAAAGGCATTCAAAACACAAAATCCAGCTCGTTCGAGCTCAAAGCCAGCTGAACTGGAGCTACCCACATTATCATTCTCAGAAAAAAAACCCGCAAAAACAGGTCCGGAAAAAGCCATTCCTGCCCTGAAACAGCGTGCGGCGGTCTTACCGGAAGATCTCCGCGCGTCACGATTCGAGAACTGGCGTTTCAAAAAACAGGAACCCTAGGCTACTTGAGGGAAGCTGTTGAATGAGCAGTGAGGGAGTGACAAACTCGAGGTTTAAGCGTCGTAGCTTCGGCGCTCAGTTCCCGAGCTCTCTCTCTCTCCTCTGTTTCTCTCTCTCTCTTCTCTGTTTTTGTCAGTGGGAGAGAGGGATGAGAGATGAGACAGTCGTCTACGCAAAAAAAATGGAACTCGCGCTGTGTCCTTGCTTGTTTTGTCTCGCTCACGCCCCGGTCACGTGATGGGTGAAATGATTAATGTTTATTACTTTATTCATTTACTGTATTAAATGAGTATTTACTCCTAATTTTTTACTTTTATTCCTTCATTTTTATTTCAAAAACAAATAAAAGGAGAAAGAGAAAATGGAGACAAAATTTTTCATGCCACCGAAAAACAAAACATAATTTTAATGGCATTTTTGAGTGTTAATAACGTAATCAAATGCATATTTATTTTATAGTAGCATAAGTATAAAAATTAAAATTTCTTGTCCATAAAATTATTTATTTTGAGGGATTATTGATGTTATTATGATAGACAGTTAAGGAATATTAAAAAAAAAGTAAAATTTTTATCTAAATCTGTCTATTTTAAGTGATATTTTAATTAGATTATTAAATACATAACAGTAAAATTCAATAAGTCTTACATTCTTATGGTCCACACTTTTATAGATTTTATTGTTTTACCGTTATGTGTTTAGTAGCAATATTATTTGAAACATATGGGCCATGATTTCGAAACATTCTTTGGATTATATATATATATATAATTAATTGTTTCTATGTTAATTTTTTAGAAAAAAATCACTTTTTTCCCAACTTTACGAAAATGAAATAAGAAAAAGACCACATGTCTTTCAAATAGTTGACTTTTTAAAAGAATTAGATATTTTATGAAATTTTCTCTAAATATTTTTTAAAGTATTAAATTAAGTTATAAAAATTATGCTTTTTTTTAAATATCTTTTGTATTTAATTCTTTTGTCAATGAATTGTTAAGCATAAAGACATATCATTATTGTTTCATAGCTAGTTTGTGTCAATAATATGTATGTACAAGAATAACAAAAATAAACCCCCAGGGTGTGGTTCAGGTGGTAGTGTGAGCTGTGGGAGTGCCTCTCATGAGGTCAGGTGCTCAAACCCTCCTGGGTTCATTTCCGCCCCTGAACTCCTGAATTTACCCTACCTTTGGAGTTATGGGGTCAACTTCAAGGGGCGCAGGATTAGTCACATGGACCGTAAAACGGACACGTGGATACCCGGTGCATAATCCAAAAAAAAAAAAAAGAATAACAAAAATAAGTGTTAAGTCTCACTATGTGAGGTTGGTTACATAGATCATTTTTTTCAATACACTCGATCAAAAGTATTTTTCTCTACTAAATTAAGGACTATTAAATTCCTCGTCACTATCTCATTCCAAATTATTTTAGGTCTACCCTCTCCCTTTTCATGTCAAGCACAATGACTAACTCACTCCTCCTTACAAGTGTTCTATTAGGTCTGCATTTTAAATGTTCAAACCATCTAAGTCGACTCTCCTTCTATCTTGTGTTTTAAATGGTGTAGTGCCTAAATTATTATGTATATGTTTATTTTTTACTTTATATTTTAATGTCAAACCACTCCTTCGCCTTAACATTCGCATCTTATCAATTTTTATTTTTTGTTCATGTTATTTCTTAGTGCCCAAAATTCTAAACCATAAAACATAGCTGACCTTATAGTCGCCTAATAAAATTTTTCTTTTAACTTTAAGGGTATTTTACGATCACACAAAACACTTGATGCAATCCTCCATTTTACTTAACCTATTTTAGTTATGTGTACTACTTCCTTTTCAATTTCTCTTTCACCTTACATAATATATCCAAGATATCTAAATCCATTAGTGTTATTAATCTCTTGATTATCAAGTTTAATCTTGTCCCTATTACTATTTCTTACATTTCTGAAATTACATTTCATATATTTTATCTTATTTTTACTTATCTTTGAATCCTTTAAACTCTAATTATAACCTTGATGTACACCTATTGTGATTGAAAAATCTCTAGATTCACTTCCTATAGTCCTAACGCTAGTTACTACTCTTTTATATATATCCTTAATGACCTTGGTGTATCTACTATTTTCCCTTATTTTCTAAGACCCGCTAAAAAACTTTCCTAAGTACTCTATCATAAGTTTTCTCTAGGTCAATAAAAATCATATGCAAGTCTCTCTTATTCTCCCTAAACTTTTCCATTAAACTTTTTAAAAGATAAATAACTTCTATTGTTGATCTTCCAAACATAAAACCAAATTGATTTTCTAAAATTTTCGTTTTTAATCTTATTTTATGTTCAATTACCCATCCCCATAATTTCATCATATAACTCATTGTCTTAATTCCACAATAATTATTATAGTTTTGAATATCACCTTAATTTGCTTTTGTACACCGGTACTAATGTGCTTTTCCTCCATGCTTATGATATTTTATTGGTTTTATATTAGTTAACCAAACAATTCCTTTTACCCCCTAAACATTTTCAAACTTCAATTGATATTTTATCTAGTCATATAGATTTCCCACTTTTCATTATTTTTTTATGTCATATCAACTTCAAAGACTCTAATTTTGTGAATAAATCTTATATTTTTAGTTTTCTCCTCATTTGTCACTTTCAAGTTCAATATTTCATTTTGATTTTCATTAAACAACTTATCAAAGTATTTCCACTACCTCTCTTTTTTGTCTTCTTTTCTAATTAACTCTAGCTCTAGTAAGTTTATAAATGTCTTTTTCTTCTTTTTTTTTTTTTTTGTATATAATTTAGTATATAAAGTATCATAAACTCTATTTTTAACTTCACTAATAGTTTTATTTTTTTATTTTTTGCTTTTTCTCTTACTTCTTTATATTTTTCAAGATTTTCTATATTTATACATTTTTGTCATATTTTATACAAATTTCTTTTTGCCTATATTCCTTTGAATTCACCTAAAACCTCTTTTGATATCATTACAATAGAATTTGTCGTTCTATTCCAAACAGTATTTATATCAACTTTATCTCATACTTTCCAATCATACTCTTTGTTCATTTTATCTTTAAATTTTACTATATTATTTCCTTTCAAGTTCACCATCTAATTCTATTGCGTTAATTCATGCTACTCCTTTTTATTTATGTTACTCTTTTTGAGCCATTTTTTAATATGTATATCTATTACCAAAACTTTATGTTGTCTAATCAAACTTTCACATAGAATAACTCTACAATCCTTCCAGGATAGATGATCTCCATTTATAATTAAGAAGAAAACTATTTGCTTTTATTATACCTACTTTTAAAGGTTATTAAGTACTTTTTTATAAAGCAAGTATTCAATGTAACCAAATTCGACATAACAAAATCTAAAACGGAATCACCAGGGTCGGCTCTTCATTAAGACCACTGAGGTGCTTGTCTAGGGCCCCAAAAATTTTGGGGCTCTCATATATTTTTTAATATAATTTTATGGAATTCACGTGTTTGGTGGGTGGAGTGTACATGCAGTGCAGCTAAAATTATTTGATGTACCTAGAAAAATTAATTTAAAATAAAAATAAAAATTAAACAAATTATTAAGAGCCCCTAATTAAATCATTCGCCTAGGGCCTCATATTGTGAAGAGCCGCTCCTGTGAATCACCAACCTCATTTTTATTTTCATATCTATGACTTCCATATATCCTCTCATATCATATATTGTCTTTTTTAATATGACCATTCAAATTAGCTCCTATTAATGTTTTTTCAGACATTGGTATCTCTTGTAAAATACTATACATATTTTCTCAAAATTGTCTTTTAAGAGTTTTTGCTAATCCTATATGAGGAGTATACATACTAATGACATTCACTATCTCCAAACCTAAAGTTATCCTGACTTTAATGATCATATCCCTATTTTTTAACATATACTATGTTATCATTTAGGTTTTTGTCTAAAATAATGCCCACCCCATTTTTATCTTTATCTATACTAGTATACTAAAGTTTAAATCTAGATTTTATTTATTTATTTATCTAACTTTCTCTCCTACCCATTTCATCTCTTGAAGGCAGATTAAGTTAACTTTCTTCCTAAACATTATTTCTAATATTTTCATACTTTTTTCCCGTAAAAGTTCCTATATTCCAATTTTCTAATCTAATATTAGTTTCTTATGCTAATTTATTTATGATCTTTTTATATTGATCCGATCTATTCCCTTGACCTAGGTGAATTTGGTAATAATTCATGACAATAAGATAAATATTTATTTATTTATTTATTTTCTCCAAGGCATTACTTTATTTTCATATTTTCTTGAGTTATTTTCTTGATTTAAACAAAAAAAATTCAATTAAAAAATAATACAAAGACTTCTATGGCAATATTGGCTTTAGAATATCATAGATTTTCCTAATTAGAGCTTACATAAAAAGTTCAAATTTTTTGAAACAACATTTTCACTCTTATATCAACAAAGATTGTGAAATTTTATAAAGTAATAAAATTTTTCAGAAGTAAATCCAGAATTGGTATAAGAGAAAAATTGTAAAAAAATATTTAAACATTCAAAATTATAAATTTTTAAGTTCAGATCATATAAATTTATTATATAAGCAAAATTGTTATTTCAAAAATTGGTAGATTTTTTAAAATGACAATTTTTGGAAGTTCAAATTAAAAATATTACATGAGGGTAAAATTAACACAAAAAAGTTTTAAATTTGAACAAATAATATTTTTTCTACAAATTTATACAGTGCACATTAAAAAACCATGTACCTTTTCACCCAAAGAAATTTCTAACTGGGGTGGCTTTATGGTTTTTTAGGTTAAATTTTAGGAATATAGCTATTTTCTTCTTTTATTTATTTTTTTTGAAAGCATCATAATTTCTTCGAGTTTAATATTATTTTTAATCACATTTCTTTTTTTCTTTTTTTTGGTAATGAGAGACTCTTGTAACCGACGAGCCCAATTGGACCCCCTGGTGCGGCACTAAACCCCGCCTATGTTGACAATGCCCTCCACCGGCGTAGGATATAAATTGTGGATATGCACTCAACTGGTAGGGTTCGAACCCAAGATGTACCTCTCTTTCAAGGCTATCTGGCTTCCGTCCTTACCACCTGAGCTTGTGCCCAGAGACATCATGTAACGACGTCAAATTCCTTAATATAAAATGTTACATAATAAATAGAAAAGTCAACCCGAACCCGAAGGTAACGGGGAGACTTGTCAATCACAATGGAAACTTAAGCAGTAATAAAATAAAATCTCAATCATTCAACCATGAAACATAATACCAGAGTTATTTACATTCCCAAAATACTGTTACTATGTACAACCTCCAAAAAGTCAAAATAATACTAGGATCATATAATAAAAACTACCAATCCTAGTTCAACGCTTACCCTTCTAGTAGGGAAGCTTCAATCACTCAACGGCAGCCCTGACCCACCGGTCTCTCAGGGTTTCCTAAAAATCATTTAATGTTCGAGAGTGAGACACTTCTCAATAAAGGAAAATAAACTAAATACAGTTGTGTGACAACATGAATATTTAATGTAATTATACATGTATAGTACATTTCATATATCTGTAGACATTTAACATAACATACTGAATAATCATATGATTTCATAATAGCTGGTAAATCGTATTGCACGTAAACGTCTGTTATACTGATAATACTGAAAATATACCCAAGATGAATATCTAGCTGGTGTCATGTATTACCCCCCATGACGGGTTGTGCAGTTCAAAGGCGGGACCAACAATGGTTGGCCGACCACTGCCGAGTCAAAAATGTTTGTAAGTACGATGGGCCCGACACACCCTGGTCCGGACTGCTAGGTGGATGTCCACACTCTACTGAAAGTCACATCAACTATCCATCTCCCACCCCCTCGTGGGATGGTTAGCACTAATCTAAACGTAGATATCTGATCTACATATAGTTACGATACCGAGCTCCTGAAACTAAACTAAACTAACATCCGGGTTTTGATAACATATAATACATGGTATAATAGCGGCCTCGTGCCAATCATTTGCATAAATACGGTATCGCGCCGAAATCATAAATATGGCCTCGCACCAAAACATAAATACGGCCTCGTGCCAAAAACCTAAATATGGCCTCGTGCTGATAACATAAATACGACCTCGCGCCATAATCATTTCAGGTATATACATTCTGAAAATAAATCATTTATCATATATTCGTCAAAATCATCACAACATAACTCATCTTTTCATAATACCTGAAAAACATGTTTTGCTCGTAAAATCGTTGTTATCATATTATATTTCACATAAAATAATATTCATGCCACACATGTGCTGTTTAAAGTTATACTTTATATTCTAAAATCGTGATTTTCTAGCATCTCGCACATACATATACATTTTATCATCATAACAGTATTTTCCCAATTGTACATTTCATTCGTAATAAACAAATATAACATATGCTTTTATGAAAATAGATTTACTCATAATTAATAACAATTTGCATGGAAAATAATTGCTTTAGTTTATTCCTTTACCTGACTACTAAGAAAACCCCTAAAATATCCTAGCCTGACCCTCGTAAGATTTCCTAATCAATACCCTGAAACTTAAAACTCTCAGTATTAAACTTCAGTATTTTCATGCATACATCATTTCCTATAACTATCGCAAGACCAAATTTGGCTTAGAAAGCCTTACCTTAACTTAGGGATGATTTTCAACTTCGTTTCCCCAACGATCCGCCCTGGCAAACTTGTAGAGAACTTCGCCAGGAGCGTCGTGGTAACCTCAAATCTTCGATCCGGAAACTAGCGGGGCCAAAATCGAAGAGAGAAGTGAGAGAGAGTCGTAGGAGAGAAAGAGGGGCGCTGAAAATGACAAAATATCCCTATTTTCCACTATTTATACTACCAGATTCGTCGAAGAAACACGTCACTTCGTTGACGAATCCTTCAGTAAATTCGTCGACGAAGCCCTGTGTTCGTCGACGAAATTTAGAGCAGCCCAAACCGCCTCTTGGTATTTCCTCGTCAACGAAACCCTGTTTTCATCGACAAAATCCTTAAAGCCTTCGTCGGCGAAACCCTGTTCCTGTTACCATTTTTCCTCCCTCTTTATTATCTAAATTCCACCTTGTATTCAAGTCGTTACACATCATATTTCTTATTGTTGGTTGATCATTGATAGAGTGGCTTGCATATTAAAGTCACTGAATAAAAATAGTGATTTTACCTTTATAAATGCATAATTATGATTTAAGAGGAAAATACAACTACATGTGTGTGTATATGCATTTATATTATGCTGAGAACATCTATCATAGACCCATTACTATATTTATGTGTACGAGCGTATGAATATTTATAATATTATTTTTAAAAATATAAACATTTTAAAGATTTCGTTGATCAAATTTTGTTGTCATTATTATTTTTATTATTTTTTAAAGAAGAATTTATTGACAAATGCTCCCCAAAGGGTAGTTAAATTACATCTGCCTCTAAACCCTCTTAACCCCTATGACTCGATTCTCCTATTACCTCTTAAATATAAGAGGTAGGGTAGGAAAAAGGACTAGTAGTTTCCATATTGATACTTATAGTAATGGTTTTTTTTTTTTTTTAAATGAAAGTCAAAAAAAATATTGTATGTGTCAACAATGCAATAATTAAAATTCCTCAACCATTTGATTACTTAAAGTAATGTTTGGTGTTGTAGTTGGAGATAGGAGAGCCAGAATCTGGAGTCGCGTGAAAAGTTGGAATGCGGTTTGCAATTAATCTCCATTGATCTCATTATTGTAAACCTCCCATTTTTGATTGATTATATTTAATTGTGATTAAATATTGATTTAAATATCAGCCTTATAAATAGAGGGCTGAGGAATACAAAAGATATACAAGTGAAAAACTCAGAGAGCAGAAAGGAGAAAGAGAGGAGGAGGAGAGGGAGAGAGAGAGTATGAGAATTGTAATTTTTTGGCGAATAGTGAATTTGTGGTGTGTGCTTCGTGGATGTAGGTCGATATTGACCGAACCACGTTAAATTTCTAGTGTCACATTTTTTTGGTTGCTCATAGGTTCCTAACAAGTGGTATCAGAGCCCAATTGGAGCAAGAAAGCCAAATCGGAAGTGATCTTGAAATTAGAGCTCTATCTAGTGGCTCGAAACTGCGTTTTGAGACCACCATCATATTTAGTTCGCCAAGACGAAGAGAACCGTGCAAGCCGGAGCTCGAACGAAGTTCAGATGAAGCCTCACGCGCCCTCATGCACTTTGCCGGAGCAAGACGCTTTACTATGTGCCGATCACGCCCCGGTAACCAGCTCCTTATGCGCCGCACACGATTGCACACGTCTTCCTCACTCAGATCGCCTCAACCCGACGTGGGGAAAACCCGACCCGATCCGGATACACCCTTATACCGGGTCAACTCGAGAATCAGTCCCCGACCCGAATCCGACTTGCCGTCTCAGCGCCACGTCACAGGTGCCACATCAGCCACCACGTTAGCAGGAGCCCACTGCCACGTCAACCCTGCCACGTCAGCATTGTCACATCAATGTTGACCAGTTGACCAGGTTTGACCTAAAACTTTGACTGAGTTTTTCAGAGTCGTTTTGGGTTCATTTTTCAAGCGACTTGAACCATTTCTAGGGTTTTCGATTGTTCCAGATCCAACCGTGCTATCCATTTGAGCTAATTCCATCTCTAGATCAGAAAATCAAGATTTTGAATGAAAAGAGCTCAAAAATCGAAATGTTCAACGGAAACAATTTTGATTTCTGGAAGATGCAGATAGAAGATTATTTGTTGGGAAGGAATTGCACTTACCATTGAAGGGTAAGCCAACATCCATGAACGAGGACAAGTGGGAGTTGCTTGATCAAAAAGCTCTCGGAGCCATCAGAATGACATTGTCGAAATCTGTGGCGTTCAATATTAAGCATATATCATCCACCAAGTCTCTGATGGATGCGCTCTCTAATATGTATAAGCAGCCTTCAGCCGCAAACAAGGTACATCTCATGAAAAGAATGTTTACTATGAGCATGTCTACAGGTGAAAGTTTCAACAGACATTTGAATAATTTCAATGAGTTGTCGGATCAACTCGCCTCAGTATGGATAACGTTTGATAATGAGATTCGGGCCCTATTGATTCTCAGTCAGTTGCCCGAAAGTTGGAATGGTGTCGTTACTGCCATCAGTAGTTCCGCAAGAAAATTGAAGCTTGTATACGATGAGGTTGTCAGCATGATTTTGACGGAGGAAATTAGAATGCAGTCGAACCATGGTTCCACTTTGAGTTCAGCCTTGAACATGGAGAGTCGAAGCAGAGGAAACAAGCATGGATGATCAAACAACCGTGGAAGATCTAGGCCCAGGCGGTCTAAATCCAGAAATCCCAGAGGTACTCAAGACGTAGATTCCAATAGCACAAAAGTTATTGAGTGCTGGAATTATGGAAAAACTAGTTATTACAAGAACCAGTGCAGAAGTCAGAAGAAAGAATACGAGACGAGGGCAAAGATAGAAGCAAATATTGCTTCTGAAAATGATAAGTTGTTGATATGCTCTTTGGAGAGCAAGCAGGAGTCTTGGGTCTTAGACTCCGGAGCCTCATTTCATGTCACTTGCTGCAGAGATTGCCTAGAGGAGTACACACCAGGTAATTTTGGTAAGGTGTACCTTGGTAACAATCAACCTTGCGACATAACCGGCAAGGGAGTTATGAAGATCAATATAAACAGGTCAGTATGAAAGTTGAAGGATGTCAGATATATTCCAGACCTGAGAAATAATTTTGTTGACCTTATTGGTCACGCCCAATTTTGATTATGACAAATACTCATTGTATCTAATGAGCATTTGAGGTTTTGTGCAGGAACTAAGGGTAATAAGATCAAGATGTGCACAAAGCAAAAGCTTAAAGACCAACTTATAATTCAGCATTGTAATATATTTATATTGGTCTGTAATAGTAAGTAGGTATTTGGTTTATAATAAGTTTACACATATCACATGTATGATTTACTACGTAAGCTCAAACCAAACCATGAATGAGAAAGGACCTTAGAAAGACCCTAGAGTGTACCCTTCGGCCGACCAAAGGTCGACCGCCACTGAATTTTTTCGGTATCTTTATTTTGGACCCAAGTGACCCTAGGACACACACATATTCACATATATTTGTTAGACACTTAAATAGGGCTTTATTGTGTCAAGACAGGACCGAAGTGCACACTTGGTGCACTTTTGGTCGACCGGCCAAATCAGTTCATTTTTGGCCTGGTCGACCGAACCATACCTGGGTCAACCGTTGACCTAGGTCCCGGTCGACCGAGACCCTGTAGTTCATTTGACCCCGGTCGACCGAACCACCTGGAAGTCAACATTTTGACCTCCCAGTTGACTGACCACTTTTGTACTCCAACTACCTGGTCGACCGAAGGGTCCTCGGGAAAATTCCTAGTAGTCTGGTTGACCGAACCAGGCAGTTCAAAATGCCTTAGTTGATCGAAACTCGAAAATTTGGGAAATCACCCTCTCTTGGTCGACCAAGACCTCAGTTCAATATTTCCCTGGTTGACTGGACCATTTGAAACTTGGTCGATCGAAACATTTCTGGTCGACCGGCCTCTCGGGTTGCCTTGATTTTTTACTACAGTTAATATTTTTAAATAGGGTTAAAATGCTTTAAACATCATTAAACTTTTCTAATAGTACCCAATAGGTCCCCAACGGTCATATTTTCTCCCTTGCTTATATATATGAGTTCATTTGAGAAAATTAAGATGGATTAGCCACTTTGATTAAGTGAAAATTCTTTGAAAATCCAAAAGCCCATACTACTCATTCTTGAGCCTCCTACACTCATACTTACCTTCTCATACTAATTAAACCCTTTGTAAGTTGATTGAGTGCTAGTCTAAAAAGGTTTGCTCTCCCACTCTTGATTGATTGATTCGGTTTTTACGATAGCTAAACCTAAGTGTTCTTAGGGGGCTTTTACTAATAAGCCTATCCTAAGAAGACTTGTTAAAGCTCCTGAGTATTACATTTGTGTTGCAATTTCTTAGGAAGCTTGTATTTGTCTTTGGGTTGCAAAATCATTTTCAAAACATACTCCAATATCTTGTGTGATTTATATTGATATATTTGTGAAAAGATATTTGTGTTTTTTGATTGTGATCTTTGTTGCAATATTCACTCACTCATATATTATTTGCTGAATACAAAGATTACGCATCTTTTGCAAACCGAGCATATACTTCATTTGATACTCACATGCTTGAAATATCCTGCTGATTGAAATACTTGAGACTAGACATCTTCGTGTGAACTTATTTATTGAACATATCTTGTGATATAAAGACTGTTTGTTTGTCACTCTCACGTACGCATTACACTGATAGAAAATACCTTTGAGAGTTGAACCATTTAGACCACATTGAGCTTACATATTATTTCATATTGTGGTGTATGTGATTGAACGTAACTGGGTACAAATATGCTTTACTTGAAAGCACAATCACTGTACCATTTGTTTTATTAAGCAAACTTGTTGTATTCCAGGCACGGGCCTGAAGAGGGAGACTAGCCCTAGAATAGTCTCGGATTGGCTTAGATCCGGTTAGGAAAGCTAGGTGCGTCGTCCTATTAAGGCATGTAGATTGAGGTCAGACCCGCTAATTGACCTGGTTAAGGTTAAGGTCATCCCTGTGTTAATTTGACCTGGTTGTAAACGGTGCCGCTCCACCCTTAAGTGAGCTATTAGTGGAATCCTCCAGCTTGCGAGCTAGAGGTGGGGACGTAGGCACAGTTGACCGAACCCCGATAACATATCGTGTGTTTGCTTATATTTCTGCATTTTATATTTACCGCACATGTATGTTATGGGTGAATGATGCGTATGACTTAATTTTCACATTATATTTATTTACGCGTTTGGAAATTGTATAGACTGATCCTGGGTTGTGTACATATCATTGTTGCATAGATTAACCTAGGTGAAAAAGTTTCAAAATTCCAATTCACCCCCCCTCTTGGGAATACACCAATTCTAACAAATTTGTTTGGACAACTGGCAGATGAGGGATACACGACGAAATTCATTGGTGATGAATGGAAAGTTTCAAAGGGTGTACTAATGATTGCATGAGGTAAGAAAAGCGGAACACTTTTTCTAACCTCTAATGCGTCCATGTCTATTTCAATTGCTGCAAGAAATGACGACAACAACATCTGGCACCAACGACTTAGTCACATGAGTGAGAAGGGACTTAGGGTGATGCACTCAAAGGGAAAATTGAGTGGTTAACAGTCAGTGCAGATTAACATGTGTGAGGATTGTATAGTCAGGAAACAGAAGAGGGTTAGTTTCCAAATAAATACCCGTGCCCCAAAGAAGATGAGACTAAAACTAGTCCACTTAGAATGTGTCAGGACACAACAACATAATGCCGAGAATCCTCAGGTGGAGAACCAGCGGAACAGATCGTCACACCACCACCTCCTACTCCAGTTCCGAAGCTTAGAAGATCTACTCGATCTCATGTACCAAACAGAAGGTATATTGATTACTTACTTCCTAAAGATGGAGGAGAGCCCTAATGCTATAATAAAGCATATCAGGTGGCAGATACGAGCAAGTGGGAGCTTGCGATGAAGGATGAGATGAAATCCCTCACCTCCAACAAAACGTGGGAATTAGCTAAGTTGCCTAAAGGCCTTCACAACAAGTGGGTGTACATAATCAAAGAGGAGCATGACGGCTCCAGAAGGTACAAGCCTCGGTTGGTAATCAAAGGCTTCAAACAGAAGGAAGGGATTGACTACCCCGACATCTTTACACCAATTGTGAAGCTAACAGCCATCAGATTAGTATATAGGAATCGAGTATACAAGAAGGTGGTGACTACAAAGAAACTGAAGTTGTGTTCAACTTCTGTTGGTCTTTATGTCTGAAGACATATTTTGAACACATCATTTATTCATGATACTGATTAAGGAGGCGTCTCTGTCTCCAAGTGGGAGATTGTTGTAGCTGGAGATAGGAGAGCTAGAAGCTGGAGACGCGTGAAAAGTTGGAACGCAGTTTGCAATTAATCTTCATTTATCTCATGATTGTAAACCTCCCATTTGTGATTGATTATATTTAATTGTGATTAAATATTGATTTAAATATCATCTCTATAAATAGAGGGCTGAGGTATACAAGAGATATACAAGTGAGAAGCTCAGAGAGCAGAGAGGAGAAAGAGAGGAGGAAGAGAGGGAGAGAGAGAGAGAGAGAGAGAGAGAGTAAGAATTGTAATTTTTCGGTGAATAGTGAATTTGTGGTGTGTGCTCCATGGACGTAGGTCGATATTGACCGAACCACGATAAATTTTTGGTATCACATCATTCTGGTTGCTCACAGGTTCCTAACATTTGGGAGTATGAATTTTGAGTTTTAGATTTAAATTTTTTTGGATTCAAATGAAATGTAATACAACTTTGTATTTTATTTTCCTTGAATCTCCTCAAATTCAAGTTCAATTCCTAAAATTCAAACACCCAAGTACTGGATTTGGGTAAGTTTGGTCTCTGTTTTTTTTTTGTCTCAACTTCCCTAAACAAAGGTTGGGTATAAGGTGTTTGGTAAACAACTTTTCACCTTTTAAAAGTTAGGTATTTTTTTTTATGACATAGAAACTTCAACTACCAACAAGCCCTTCGGACCCTCTGGTGCAGTACCAAACTTACAAATCGGCGTCCTCCACCCCCAGGTCTTGTTGATCAGGGTAAAGTCCGGATGTGAACACGACTTCCGTGCATCAATTAGACGTTTGGCCAAAAACTAAAACCTAACTTTTTTGGATAGGTTATTTTACTCCATTGTTATTCATAATTTTTTTTTCAAATATTATAAAATTATTAATATATTAATGACACTTCCTAAAAATAAATCTCATTATAGATATTTTAAATATCTTACGCACAATAAAATTTTTCTACCAAACACTCTTAATTTACTTTTTCTTTATAATAATTCTTTTTCCATAAGAGGCCAAACATTTTCGTAGTAATCTCAATCATCTCTTTTTCATCAATTCTTTTAATAATTTTTTTTTTTCAGAAGACACAAATGAGTCAAACTAAATTGAAGGTTTTTTCAATGAGAAAAGTTGACTTTCCTAAGGTCAAGTGGTGTCTTGGGAGACAGTCCGACAAGATACAGCTGAGTGTGTGGACCCTGTGCTTAGACATTAACCCCACACCCAGTTAAGTCTTGTAGAAATGTCTTCCACGCCACTCCTCTTAAGTAGGCTAAGCCTACTATTTTTTAATTTATCATTAAATTATGGTTATCTAATTAAAGTGTAACTCAACTTTCCAACTATACTTTTTTGCTTCACATGTGCTCACTTGGTTCTTGGATTCTCTTTAAGGGATATGTAGCTTTTTGTTTGATGATTTCTACAATCTAAGCTTTGTATTGTAGTTTGTTTTGGAGCCTCTAGACCCTCTAACCCAAACAAGAAAACCTAAACTGATAGTTTCACCCATATGATAAATTAAAATTATTAATTAAAAATTTTAAAATAACAACTCTACTTTTATAATGCATGATTTTAATTTAAACACGAAACATAAAAAAATAAACAAGTTAAATTTATGCATGCTAGACCCGTATACTGAAAACTAAATTCCATAGACACAAACTCGTTCGAATTGTTATTTTCTTTTGCACTTAAATTTGAACATTCTTAAATTAAAATGAAAACAACCATAAAACCTATTATGTACAATATTTTTAATTTTTTTTATTAAAAGACAATTATATTTCTCATCCTTATTTTTCTTCCTTGGTTGATGAATATTCAAAAAAGAAAGAAAGATGAAGATAGATATTGAGGTGAATGTTATAATTGTATAACTCGTTTCAATTCATAAAATCTTTAAACTTTATTGTGTAATTTTTTTTTTTTTAAATAAGTATATTTCTATATTATGACAACTTAATCACTAAAATATGTACAAATGTGTACTCGGGTGGAAGCCCTGAAAGCCGAAGGAGTAGTGCAAAGTTAGGAAAGGGAATTAGGGTTCTGTGGAAGCACTGGAAGGTGGAAGCCGACGGGGAAGTGCGAATTGGGAACTGGGAACTGAGAGTGGGAACTGCGAACTGCAGACTGCGTGCAAAGTGGGAATTGGGAACCTTAAAATCTTAAATTATATAATTTATATTTGATTATTAATTAATTAGATAAATCGGTTAACGAAATCCACTTTCTCCATAACCGAACCAAAAACTGAATAACCGAATTTACCTAATTATAAAATCAAACCGAATCAAATTAAAAATTAACCAAATCGAACTGACTAAATTTGATCGGTTAATTTGATTACTCACCTTAACATAAAACCCCAAGTTTTACATTTTAATAATTTATGCACAAAAGCAATGTGGCCCTACAAGGCAAGTTTTTGGTGGGACCAGCTTATCTCATTTTTTTCCTTTATAATGGAACCCTCCCTCTCTCTTCCCCTTATCTTTAAGCAAAGAACATCCTCCTATTTAAGAGTTTGAGATGAAGTGAACTTTTATGTGCTTCTTTTTAGGAGAGTAGTTGTTTTCATATTACTTGAAAGTCTATGCTAATCATTTTTTGTGCTAGATATTTTATATTGGGAATTATAGGGAAAAAGGAAACAAGGCAAAAATATTTTTTTGCTATTATAAATTTTGTAATATCATTTGTTCCCACAAATTTTATATTATGGGAATTATGCACTTTATTGTACCTTTTCTGCATGCATTTGATTAATTGACTTAATTTTTTAAGGTTTGAATGGTAGAAAAGCATATCGAAAATGAGAAAGTAAGGATAGAGATTGAAAGACATTAGTAAGCGGCATAAACGGTGGAAAAGTTAAAGAAATAGATAGTGGGTAGTTAAAAGTAGTTTTGATTTTCCTTTTTCTTTATTTTTGATGTAACAATTGTCTCGGTACAAGTTAAAACACTTTACTAGAATCGTTATTTCGATTTTGTCTTTTTCTTTTTTTCAATATAGATTATATTCTCGTAATAATACAACCTACCAATATGTCACACTATCTACTCACATGACCTAATATTGGTAGACTTTAGAGAGAAATTAATGGAATCATTTGTTTCCTTTCTTTTATATTTTACTATTTTTTAAATATACTTAGTTTCTTTTTCAATATTAAGGCATGCTCGTGGGAATGGAAACTTAAAGCCTTCATTTTGGAAGTACTTGCCTTAAAAGTCAAGCCTTATCATTAAATATGTTAAATTGTATAATTTTAAGATAAGTAAAATTGTAAAAGTGCAGAAATGAGATATTATATTAAAAACCTATGGAAACTTTTTTTTTTTTTTTTTCGTTTAGTAGTGTGAACAAAAGATAATTATTTCATGCATATTTTAAATGAATGTTAGAGTCGAAAAAAGTTAAAGAAGCAAAAGAAACTAATCAGTTTATTTCAATTTTAATTTCTTTTCAACAAGTCAGTAAAATAATCTACATCGGTAATTTTCCTCTCATTTTTTGGAAATATTACATCAAATTTTGTAAAAAAAAAAAAAAAAACCAACGTATCTATTGCAGGATAAAATCGGTGATGACCAATAAGACTGCTCACAAATCTCCGATGACCTGAAAAGGATAGGAACTAGAAGGCTTGGAGGACCCAAGATATACTCCGAAAGACCACTCTGATGCTTAAGTAAGAGGAATGTGTTAGAATTGGTGTATTCCCAAGAGGGGGGGTGAATTGGAATTTTAAAATTTATCACCTAGGTTGAACTGGATAAATAGCAATATATACACAACCTAGGGTATGCCTATTCAATTTCCAAATGCGTAGATAAATATAATGTGAAAATTAAGTCATACGCATCATTCACCCATAACATACATGTGCGGTAAATATAAAGTGCGGAAATAAAAATGAACACACGATATGTTACAAAAACAACCATATGATTCATCGCAGGATTTTTCATAGTAAATATCGCATGAACCATTCACAGCATTATTAACAGATGATTCAGTATATGACCCAATACAGCATTCATTACATAAATCATCAGGAGGGCTAGAGTAAGAATCATATACCTCATCTTTGATGTCTAGCTCATGAATTACCTCCTCTTGATAATTTAAGCTTGGAGCATCTGGAGGAGTTACTATTTCTAATTCCTGGGATTTTCCATATTTCTTTTCCAATTTGTCCCAGATTTCCTGTGCACTTTGATATGCCACAAACTCAACAAAGATATCAGAATCTAAAGCAAGATGTAACATGTTCATGGCATTAGAGCTGATCATATTAAAATCATTTTCATGTATTTGTGCAAATCTTCCTTTGACAGTCACAAGCCAGACCCTCCAGTCTATAGATTTCAAAAATACGGTCATTTTAACTTTCCACACGGTGTAGTCGACACCATAAAATACTGGAGGACTGGAAAGTGACTGTCCCTCAACGAATGGGGATACACCAATGTGAGCCATTGCGATCTTTTTACAAAAATGTTTAAGTCAAGTGCAACGAGGCTCTAATACCAATTGTTAGCTTTACCGTGATCCCAAGAGGGGGGGTGAATTGGTATTTTTAAATTTTACCTTCTAAGTATTCCTCCTAGCAGCAGTATGTTCACAAGCCTAGGGTCAATCTAGTGCAAATGATGTAAATGTGCCAGAGATCAGATGAACCAGTTTAAACAATCACACAAGTATCAGAAAGCAGTAAAGAGAAGATGACACGCGGATATGTTATCGAGGTTCGGCCAACCGCCTACTTCCCCGCCTTGGCTAACCAGCACAAGGATTATCACAATACCTTGCTCACTTAAACGGGTGGAGCGTCACCTATACAAACCAGGTCAAATTACCACAGGGCTGACCTCAACCTTAACCAGGTCAATTAGCGGGGCTGACCTCAACCTTTACACCAATCCTTACCGGGCTGGATTACCGCCCCCTCAGGCCACGCCTGGAATCTCTCAGATATACAATCAAAGGTACAATACAATTGTGCTTTCAAGTAAAGCAGATATGTACCACAAATGCGCACAAACACAAACACCACAAGTGATTTAAAATGTAAGCTCTGTGTGGTCTAAAATGTCAATCTCTCAACTATGTTTTCTATCAGTGTAACACGTACGTGAGAGTGTCAATAATAATCTGTGCACTTCAAAATATTCAGTCAAGAGTGTTCACACAGAATACCAAGCAAGCCTCAATATTATCAATCAATAGAATGCGTATGTGCTTGTATTGCAAAGTAGATAATCTTTGTTTTCGGTAAATGATATATATTTATAAACCTTGTACAAACAATACCACAAAGATTTATATATCACACACACACGAATATCCTTTCCCAAATATATCAATATGAACACCACAAGATATTCAAATATGTTTGAAAGTATTTTTGCAATCTCCAAACAAAAATGAACTTCCTAAGATATTGCAACTAGAGTACAATACTTGGGATGTCACAAAGAGTCTTTCTTAGGGCAGGCTTATTGGCAAAGCCTCCTAAGAAAACTTAGGTTATGCTCTCAAAAATCGATTCAAATACACAGCAATATGAAGAGCTAACCAAAAATAAAAGACTCAATACACTTACAAATGATTTGGATAGATGAAGAGTGTAAGCTTGAGTAGGTTTTCAAAGTAATGTAAGTAGTAGGAGGCAAATATGAGTATTTGGCTTGAGAGAAAATTTTTCTTAATTTATTTGCTAATCCATGCTTAATCCATCAAATGAAGGAGTATATATAGACATACCAAGAATTTTGACCGTTGGGGACTTATTAGGAATTTTTCAGAAAAGATTAATGACACTTAAAAAAATTTAACCCTGTTTAAAAAATTTAATCGCGGTAAAAAAATCAGGGCAACCCGAGAGGTCCAGTCGACCAAAAGTAGCTCGGTCGACCGGGACTCAAGTAGCTCGGTCGACCGAGGGCATTTTGAACTAAGGGGTCGGTCAACCGGGTAAGGGCGATTTTTGAAATATCCGAGTTTCGGTCGACCGAGGCCTTTTTGAACTGCACGGCTCGGTCGACCGAGTTGTTGGGAATTCTCCCGAGGCGCTTCGGTCGACCGAGTTGAGTGGTCGGTCGACCGGGGGGTCAAATAGTTGACTTCCAGGTGGTTCGGTCGACCGAGGTCAAATGACCTGTAAGGGGTCGGTCGACCGGGCCAATTTGAACTGTTTGGCTCGGTCGACCGAAAGTGCACCAAGTGTGCATTTCGGTCCCGAATTGACCCAACTCAATCAATTTTAAGTGCCTAATAAACATATGTGCATATGTGTGTGTCCTAAGGCCACTTGGGGTCCAATTTTGAAGACACCGAAAAAGTCCGGTGTCGGTCGACCTTCGGTCGCCTGAAGGTACACTCTAAGGTCTTTCTATGGTTCGGTTTGAGCTTACAAAGTAAATCATTCATGTGATGTGTGTGAGCTTATTACAAACCGAAAAACCCTAATTACTATTACAGACAATTTCACTGGAAAATATTTCAATTAAGAGTTTATGAAACTGTCTTCAAGCCTTTCTTGCTTTGTGCACATCTTGATCTTGTCATTCTTGATTCCTGCACAAAAACTCAATTACCCATTAGATACAATGAGTATTTGTCATAATCAAAACCGGGTGTGACACGTAAGGTCAACAGAATGCTCTACAGGGACTGAATGCAATAGTAGAATGGGTTGTATGACTTACCTTGGCTTTTTCCCCGCATCCTTTCTTATAGGGGCTGGAGTTGACCCTTGAGTTGATCCGTCTTTATTGCGCGGGGACGTGAATCTCTCTCAGGTCATAAAGTGTCTGCACGCATCACTCGACTATTTAAGCCGCTGGCGTGGATCTTTCCTCCTCTTTATTGGCTGGGAGTTGATTGCTCTCGTTAGAAGGTTTGACTTGGGGGGTGCGGGTAAAGTGTTGACTCACTCTTATTGGCTGATTTATTTTGGGCATATTAGTATCCATTTGTATTGTAGTTTATTTTATATAGAAAATTCTATTTTTTTCGTATGAAACATGGTTTTTAATAATAATAATAATAATAATAATAATAATGAGTAAAAACACTAAGTACTCCCTATACCATTAGAAAAGGTTCATTTTTGTCTCGATACTCTCAATTGGTACAATTAAAGACTTGCATTCAACAATCGCACATAATTATGCATATAATCTAAATTAAAATTTAACAGCGCTAATAAAAGTTGGCTAGGTGTAAACTAAATCTTGAGTTGTCACGTATCATTTCTACTAGTTTGGCCCTAAAAAAATTAAAAAATTTCTAGCCATGAAGTTGTTTGGGCTATTTCTTTTTATTGAAGAGTCAGTTGCAATTATAGTTGATCATACAAGGGAAACTCTGACTTCTGTTTTGTTGATCGTATCTAGAAGATTGGTCCAAGTCTTTTGTAGAAGTAGGTGCTTCAAAATTTAGATTATGCTTGGAAGAACTAGAATTTATAGTTAATAAGAAATTAAATTCATGGTTGAATTCTTGAGATACTAGCCCATAATTGAATTATTGTTGGTTTTTTGAGTCCGATCATTATTTTGATGCTGACAAAACATTTGTATTTTATGTGTGTACTTAGTATGTCAACAGATTTACATTTCAATATGGACATAAGATACGAAAAAATGGAAGCCTATTGGACTTAAAGTTTATGCATTTCAAGCGTATTTCACGTAGAAAAGTAAAAGAAAAAGACACTTCATTTAATTTGTATATGCATTTAGGTCTTTATATTTTGGTATGTAATAAATGCATGCATCTTGCATGATATGAATTAATGCTTAGATAAGCTATAGACAGACCTTAGGGAAGACTTCGGTCGACCGACTTTGGGTTTTTATACCTTTTAACTAAATTGTTACAAGCTTATTCACACAGGGTTGAAAAAGCACATGCGCTAAATAAGACTTAAATGCTCATTTTTGAATAGTCTCGGGCGACCGAACCTTAGTGTTATAAATGCCTCGGTCAACCGAACCAGCCTAAAGTCAAATTGTTAACTAAGGGTCGGGCGACCGAACCGTATTTGAACGTACTATCCACGGTCGATCGAAACTTAAAGATGACTTTTTCTACCTTCCCCGGCTGCCCGAAGTTTTAGTTCAAAGTCATCCCGGGCAACCGAATTGTGAGGTTCGGCAAACCAAACCACTTGTCGGGCGACCAAACTTTGAATGATTGGAAAATCACCTTGGCCCAGCCAACTGGACTCACCCTCGAGCAGCAGAACTCAAAAATTCATCTTTTCTCTTTATGTCTGTTCGGGCAATCGGCCCTAAAGATCGGGTGACCGAAACTCTTGGGTTTCCAAAAATTAACTGCGATAATTGGGGTTAAAATTTAGTTAAACTTTTCTAAAATTCCCAATAGGTCCCCAACGGTCATATTTCTTAGAAAAGTTATAAATACCCTCTTCATTTATTTAATTAGTAACTTTGATTTGCAAATATTTTCTCTCAAATATTTTTAACCTCTTGTTAATCAAAGTTCCCCCAACTTATTTTTTATTATAAATTTTTTTTTTGGATAAATCTTTTACTCTTCAAAACTCTCTTTAATTTATTATTGTAAATCATTTTTACAAGAGAATATTTTATTTGGGCTTTTATTTACTTTTATAAGCACACACTCTCATTTTTTTTTATTTATTCTTGAAAATCATTCTTTAGAGAGTTTGCTTGATGTTTCTCCACTTGTTTCATCTTCATGAATATTTTTTTTTGGAGAAACTCATTTTTAGCTTACCAATATTTTTGTACACTATTTCTCAAGCTAAAGATCATACATATTGTTTTGAGCAAAAATTTATTTGAAAATGAACCCTAGGTTCTCCTGATTTTTATTGAAAGATATTTTTTGAGAAAATTTCTTATTAGGGTTTAAATCTATTTAAGCACCGTTACTCTACTGAGTATATTTTATATCATTAGAGAGTGCATTTGTTAGAATTTAAATGTGAACATTTTTACTTGTATTTTCAGAAGTATATTATATGTATAAAAATATTTTTATTGTATCGGTTGAGTTAAACACGAAATTGAACTGGAGAATCTCATCCCCATAAGTGAGACCGGTTCGGTTCAATCCGAAAATTGAACTGGGGAGTCTCAATCCTGTAAATGAGACAAGTTGGGCTCAACCTTATAATTGAGCTGGAATTTATCTCACCTTGTAAGAAAAGGTTGTAACGGCTTCTACTCCGCTCGTTTAAGTGAGCAAGATTAGTGGAATCCTTGGGGGGTATGCCTAAGGCAAGGACGTAGGCTGGTTTGGCCGAACCTCGATAACTACTATCATGTGTCTCTCTCTCTTTATTTCATTTACTTTCTGCACCTTGATTTCCAAATGTGCATACTTGTTTATTTACTGCTATAATTATTTGCACGCACACATTTGAGTTAAATGAGATATGTTGCACGTGTATGTTTGAATGTATAACTTCATCATTTTTCATACACGCTATTATACTGAATGAGATATGAACTGTGGTGAATCGGTGTAAATGTTTAAATTAGTCAAAATGTTTTAAAATCCCATTCACCACCCTCTTGGGATCACACTAATTCTAACAACTATAATAATTAATATGTATTTTTAAATATATTTTAAATAAAAATATTAATACTTATATAATTAAAATTTTAAAAGATAATTAGATTAATTTTATAATTAAAATTTAAATATTTTATATTAACTAAAATAATATAATATTATTTATTAATGAACTATAATTTTGTTATTAATGTATATTTATAACATATAATTATCGCATTAATTTATGTTAGAGATAATATTAATAACTAAATTTAAAATTTTAATTTATTTAATGTTAATTTAAATTTATAGATGATTCTTTTATTCATTCTAGAATTTTGTTATATTTTATTAATAATCAATAAGTTATAATGTAAAATAAAATAATACATGATTAATTTTCAATTAATAATTATGTTAACTATTATTTTTAATTAAAATTTAAATATTTTCATCAAGTAAAAGTAATATAATATTATTTTTTGATTAACATTAATTTTGTTCTTAATTTATATTTATAACATATGATTATCATATTAATTCATGTTAAAATAATATTACTATATATTTTTAATTTTAATATTAGTTTAAATTAATAGATAGTTTTCTACTTCATTTTAGAATTAAATTATTTTTTATTAATAATTAACATATATTATAATGCATAATCAAATAATATATGATTATCTTTTAGTATATTTCCTAAATTATAAATAGCAACTAAATTTCTTACGTTTACAAAATTAACCCCGTCTATGAACAGTGTCATTTATAAGTAACTAAAAAGTTATCTTATATTGCTTATCAAAATTACTTAAATAGTTCTTAAAAATGTGGTTTTAGAAAAACACTTATTGCAATAAGTGTTTGTTGTAATGCAAGCCAAACATCACTTTTTTAAAAAATAAAAATAAATAATGGAAGTGTTTATTATTTAATTTGAGAGAGGATTATTTTTATTTCAATTGCAATTGTTCATTTTTAGACACTCCATACGTTTTCACGTCATTTAATTTATTTCTTATTGATAAAGTTTCTAAATCTCATGTCTTGTGCTAGATAAATTATATTACATCTAATATTCAAATAACACATTTCGATAATTTTTTGCTAATAAAAATATAAACATATTAATCAACAACTCATGAATCCCATCAAAACCAAGAACACCATACTTCAAAAACTTTTAAAAGCCAATATTGTTATTTATAGAAAATGATGCCATTGAATTTGATTTCTTGAAAACAAATAATTTAACGTGAAAATTACATTATAAAAAAAAAAACATGCACCATGATCTTTAATAGTAGTCTCAAATTTAAACATTTAAAAACCAAATCTTTGAACGACATTGAATAAATAAATGGAGAAATGCTCGTGCTTAATTCAAATATAAAGTAGTACCAGCAACTCTAACCAACCTTAATGGAATCTGTTAGTCTGGGTGATTTCATGATCTTAATTGTCGTATTTTGATAATAACAACTCATTAGTGGTTTAAAGTTAAACTAATATTTGCATACTAAGCTATGGTAGGTATACGTGGCGAAATCACATAGATACGAGTTTTAGTGCAAAGATCTAGCGAACATTCTTAGGTAAAGATCGAGTAGACAATTCAAAAAGGAAAGATCGCAGTGAACAATCACTCGAAATGATTCAAGCACAACCATCAAAGTAAATGTAAAGTCATATGTATAATAAGAAGTGTTTGAAGTAGTATTTATTATAACTCTCGTAGTTCTGATTCGTTTATTTAGTATGAGTTGAGCAAATTGCATGTGCATACTAGTTTGTAAGAGTACATAGGATATCACCTAGTCATAAGTTCAATACTTATAAGTTTTCAAAGTCAAAATAATAGTTTTATAAATATCTTTTACTCAAATGTATTTTTTATGGGATAAGTTTTAAATCATATTAGTATTATAATCTTTTAAAGACTTCGTCATGGTTGGGTTTAAAACCTCATTCATGCACCACTCAAATTCCTTTCTTGAATTTCATAAAATACCATTCCGTATATGGAGCATAACTTTTGTTTGAAAACTCCAAAAAGGGCGATCTTGGAATCTACAAAAAGTTAAAAAAAATCCCACAGCTTTTGTGTTGAAGATTTTTACAGATGAGAAGGTTTAGATAATGAACAAACAGGATAAACCGTCGACGGTTTGCCCAAGTGCATCGAAAGGTGAAAAATGGCTAGTTTCCAAAATCTTTAATTGTTTTAAATGTGCAACGACCATATAACAGTTAGTTTGTCAATTTGCCTATATATACAAGTTAAAGACTTATTTAAAGATTGATCTTAATTATTAATATCTTTAAAATATCATTCACAAGCACTTTGCATTTAGTTCATCATTTCAAGTGCTCAAAATCTCTCTTGCCCTTTAATCTTATGTTGATTAATTACTTGAGAGATTTGTGTGAAGTTTGTGATGTATCAAATATCTGCTAATTCAAGGAACTTTGTTTGTAATAATTTTCATCTTGTAAGGGTTATTTGCGAACCAAGTGTTAAAGGAATTGGTTCTCTTGTTTGGGCTCTTTGTGAGCAATAGGGATTGGTTCCCCTGTGAAAGTTCTTGGTGAACCAGATTGCAAGGGTTTTTGGTGAACCTTGCTAGAAGGCTCTGGGTGAGCAATGTTATTCGCCGGTGAAGGAGGTTAATAGTGGATTATGGAATCTTTGAGTGTGTCTCAAGGTGTGGACATAGGCAAGATGCTGAACTACGTTAAAATTGTTTGTCAAGTTTTTCTTCCCTACTCTTTTATTTTTGTCTTATGTATGATCTATATTTTATATATTGTGATATAATTGCTTATATCTTGTCAAGATTTATATTTTATAGAGAAAAGCGAAAATACGCAAAAGGGCTTATTCACCCCCCCTCTAGACTTGACTCTAGGGCCAACAGAATCAAAGTTAATGAAAAAATTATTCTACATCGAATCACTTAACAGGCTAAGTTTTATGTACACCCGCAAATATCATAGTTAGAAGAGATATAGTATCGTTTAGTTAACCAAAATATAAATCATAAGAAAAAGTAGAAGATAGTGTTATTCTAAAGAAAAAATATTATATTGTTTCAAACTGAATCACGCCTTATATAGATAATTAGAAAAACAACCTATAGTTACTATTTAATAACACATATTTATATTATGTACATAATACAAATATTTTTTTTCTAAATTTGAAACATCCAATGCTAACACTATTTGTATCACTAATTTCTTTCATATCCCATCACCCACTGGCCACTCCACTCAAACGAAATTTTAAGTTAGAAAAAAATTGCAATATTTCTATCTCCGTGATGGAGACATGTTTGGAATCACTCAAAAAAAAAACAAGATTTTTGAGTTTGACCATTGACTCATCTGCTGTCATGTCAAGAGGTCTAAAACGACAGGGCAGATGTCGTTAAATGGCTTCCATACTGCTCAACCAAAACGAGTATGATGGATGGTTGCCTCTTTTGGGGGAAGATTGGAAGGTTGATGTCAGCTTCAGGGGGGAGAAAGATAAAAAAACAAAAAACTTGGGGGTGAAAACTGAAAAACATATTATTATAAACCCCTCAAGTCAAAATCAATAAATTAATTTATCAGAATAAAATCAGTTCCGCTATATCCGTGATCACAGGCCCGTGTCCATAAGTCTTTTCCATATAAAATTCCATCATTCACGGGCCAACTAAATACGTCTCTTCATTTTCAAGAGAGACAATATAACATTCACCTGGACCCATGTCAATTGGATCATTCACGGGCCAACTAAATACATCAACAATACATCAATTTTTTAGATCCACTTGAAGAGAGTGAATATACATGTGAATAACTTGGTTGAAGTTTTAAAGTGTTTATAAATTTTTCTAAAAACTTTTATTAATTAAAAGAATTAAAATCTATATCTATAATATATATATATATATATATATGCGATAAGGAACATTAAGGTATGAAGAGACTCCAATCTCCCAATACTTAATTGTTTTTGCCTAATCGGATTGGTTCAAGTGGTAAAGACAACTTGTAACTTTGGTAACCCCAAGGCCACGGTTCGATTCCCTCTTAAGAGTTTACCACGATGAATTACTAAGAGTGCATCAATGGGCGGACAACTTTCACCTCCCGGATTTGGTACCGTATCATAATGTTCAAAGTGAAGCGGTGATAGTTGGAATGATCGGGCATATTAAACATGCAACTAGTTTATCAAACATCATACTCATTTCTAGGAGCCTACCCTTGAAAAGAAGGAGGAGAAGAGACTCCAATCATGAAGTGACTACTTTAATTAATTGTAAAATTTTAACAAGACATTAATAATTAACAAAGTTATTTCCACTTCATAGTAAGGGTACTGACTTATTATTTCGCTATTTATTATTATTATTATAACAAGCTCATTATATGGAGTTAATATCAAACATAAGAGTTTGACTTAACTTAATAAACTAATTATTTGACTTTATATGATAAGAAATGTTTTTTCCTCATGTGTCATAAAATATATTTAATAACAATACAAGAAACATATGAATTTTAGGTTTAAAACATTATATTTGAAGTTGAATACTGATATTGGGGTTTAAAGTTGGTGCCGAATAAAATGAATCCTAAATTTGAATCTACTAGGCTTAAAAAAAAATGAAATATTCAAAAAATAAAGGAGATAATGTTAATATTTTGATGTACAAGATTCGCTTAATGTTAAAAGCGAGAAATCATTTTACAAATAAATTAGCCTATTTGCAATTTTAAGTTAGATTTGTGCGCTGGCATATGACATAGTTCTCTACTAATATTAATCAACTCTATTACAGATCAAATAAATAATTAAATTTTTTTTTTTCAATTTGATACATTTATATAACTCAATCAAAAAGGGCTTTAACCATTTAAGCATAGGCCAATATAAATTAAGGCACCACATAGTTTCCTAGTAAATATTTCAAACCTTGTTTGGAACTTGAAATATACTAAAAGAAGAACATGTGAAGAAATTTATTCTTTTTTATTTGATTGTTAAGTGAAAAAGAAGATAAATGTGCAAATTATAATCTTCAAATCTGTGAAAGAGAAAATAAATGCATGATAAAGGTGTTAGGATCCTAAGAGACCTCGTACGAACTTGACATGCATAGGTGACCAACTATTAGTAGCACATTAGGAGAATTAAGTTTTATACCTCGACTTTATAATGTTGTTTCCTTAAAATTACAAAAAAAATAAGCTTTACACTTGGACTTTATGATGCTATTTGCCTACAATTACGAATTATTGGTTCTGATACCATTTGTTAGAATCGAAGAGTGTTTGCATGACAAGATATACAAGTGTAAGTACTAAATTGATCGAGGAAGTTTAATCTTTTAAGCGTTGGACTGATTAAATGTATAAAAGCACACATCATATTCAAAACTTGATTGATGTGGCACAAAATAACAAGTAAATTCTCAACAAAAGGGAGGGCCAAAAAAAAAAAAACAATTTCATAGATATTCTCTCTCTCTCTCTCTCTCTCTCTCTCTCTCAAATTTTAAATTAAAACTAAACCAAAATTTAAAATTCATACTCTCGAACACAGAAAGCATTTTTGGTGCCCTTGCCAATAGGATGGGCAAGAGAATTACATAAATTTAAAGTTAGCTTGCACATAATTTCAGCCCACTCTCATTGGCAACAAGCTCAATTGAAGCTCCTTGGTTTTGTATCTAGCTAGCTTTGATGGGCAGAGCAGGGCAGGGCCTACCACAAAAAGGTGCAACCAAGTGCCTTCTTCTTGTAATGATAAAACCTTTTTTCCCCCTATACAAATCCAAAGGCAAATGCTGATGCATCCAAAGGCAAATGCTGATGGATGCCTTTGCTTTGTTTGCAATGAAAGCAACAAGGAGTAATGAGGATGGATGGAGCTTGTGGGTCTACCATGAAACCAATTAATGCAATGTGACATTTCTGCGTTTAGTGGGTGGAGCATTGGGCAAAATGCTCTCATGAAATGTGTATCTCCTCTAAATTGGAAAGCAAAGCGGAGAAGGGTTAGTGCCCTTCCTATTTTCTTCCAATTTTTTTTTTTTAATATTCACCTCCTCCTCTTATATTTTAAAAATAATAGCAACAATTATTGATATTTGAAAAATTAAAGAACAATTGAAAATATATTATCATGGGTGAAAAGGAGAAAGTTTAACGAAAATTAATTTAAGATTCGCTCGGTCCTACTGAATGGTGAATGCGAAAGCAGAATACATATTGAATTTAATAATTGCTATTAGCAAGTACTTTTGACAACTCGAAGCTAAGAGTAATTTTTGATAATGTTAAAAAATGTGTTAAGTTGACAAATAATATTTTTGTAAAAATTTAATAATAATCTATTTGCCTTTTGTAATATCTATCTATGTATGAATCCTGAAGCACCAAATGCTTGTGGAGCTTATACGTAACCTTTTTGCCCCCCCTCTCTCTCTCGTTGTGTCGGCCAAACAGAGGAAGGGTCCTACTAATTTTTTTAGTCATTTTGAAACTTCTCTTCTCTTCTTCACTCTTGACTCTTAAGGAGCTAATAAAGCAGTGGTTCTCCTTTGTCCTCTCTTGATCGATAGAGGAAGGGTCCTATGTGGCCCAACAATTTTTTTAATCATTTTGAAACTCTGGACTCTCCTTCCCTCTTCTCTCTCTACAACTCGCTTCATTAAATTTTTTTTATTAATTTTTTTTTTAAAAAAATTAAAAATTCCAACATGAATGAATCCCACTAAAATTAAAAAAAAAAGAAAAAAAGAATAAAAGTTCTAACTCAACCACTTTTCATAACTTTCTATCTCAATACTTTAATATTGTAAAATTAATTTAAATTATTAGTTCATACTTTTTTTGTTATCTTCTGTTTATATCTACATACACTAAAATTATAGAATTCATTTAAATTTATATCATTAAAATATATAGAAATATATATGTTGTGTTACATTTCTGTTTACATACATTATATACATTAGAATTATAATAAATGATTGAAATTATTTCTAAATATTCAATACATTATAAATAATGCAATACAATTTTTTTCACCTACTTTCCATCAAAATTTTCTAATAACAAAATACTAAAATTATACACACACACACACACATACAGAAATACATGTAAATTTCATAAGTGTTCAACTTCTCAAATCTTATAAAATAAGGTATTTAAATTTTACTCAAAATTTAAATTATAAATTCTCATTAAATATTACTATGGTTTATATTTATATTTTATTTTTCAATTAATTTTACACTTAAATTAGCCCACTGCAAGTAAATTTATATTATATGTACACGTCCAAAACATATTTAAAATTTTATATTCTATGTACAAATTTTATAAATGTTACATTTTTCTTATAATTTCTCAATATTTGACACTTTTGTTGAACAAATGATGCAAAATTATGTGGGCTAAATTTTGATATTAATGTTAAAACTAATTATCAAAGTACATGATATGTATTCTCTCGATACAAGCACGAATTAGTTTTGCTAGTCAGATATTATTATATAATCATAAGAATAGCCATGATTATGCATTTTTATAATATTCTAAAGCGTAATATAATAATATTCAAATATATATGTACACCCACATTAAGATTCTAATGTTATGTTATTAATATTACTTAGATTTAGGAAAATTAATAGTGGGTTTTCATTATTTAGTTTGAAATCTTGTTTAATATAATTGCAAAAGTGTTTTAACTCAACTCCACGATGGTTAAGTTAGTCTTTTCCTTCAACTTTTACCATGTAAAATTATTCAGAAAATGCATACATTTGTCCTTGAACCTCCTTTTATCTTAAGCCTAAAAATTATTCTCTCTTTGGCTCGAGATGTATGTATCCTTTATATATAATGTGACATTTGTCGACCATGAGTAATTGAATGGTCAATAATAACTACACATTTTTACATGAGTGATCAATTGATCAATTATTGTCCTTTGCATACGCAACTCTTTTATTGTCTACTTCCTCTCTCTTTTATCCCTACTCTAGATGTGTTTTCTCTTATGAATTTTTTTTTTTATCTCTTTTGCCCTAATTTCTCTCTCTAATATTGAATTAAGCAATCTAGGTTGTTTATGATTAATCTAGAGTAGTTATGAGAAGTTTTTCTCATTTGTCTCTTTCCCCGGTATTTCTATCTCACTATAATTCTCTCTCTCTCTCTCCACCCCCTTAATTTTTATTTTTTTTTGTATTTTTTGGTAATTTCTTCCCATTTTTTCCTCTCTCCCTATTATAAATGTAAAAGAGCTATTGTAATGATCTGAAAAATTATAACAATTAAAATAATTAGGAAGATAATAAATGGAATAGATAAATAAAGAATAAGGGAAAAGGGAGGATTTAAAAGAGAAAGAACAGCAGACTTTATTGACGAATCTCATGTCTTTGTCAACGAGTGTTCTTCTAGAGATCATCGACAAAGTTCTGTCCCTTGTCGACGAAGAGATCCTGAGTGAGTGACTTTTAGATTTTAAGTTTCACCGACGAACACATCCTCTCGTCGACGAAGTCTCTTTTGTCGTTCGTCGACAAATCTTATCTTCTTGTCGACGAAGCCACGTGGCAACATCGTGTGTAAAAGGATACAAAGTTGCTTTCCTATGAAGAAAACTTATTTTTCTCCGTTTTTCTCTCTCTAGAATGTTTCCTATGCCTTATCTCTTCAAATCCGATTCGGATTCAGCCCGAATCGACAAACGGAAACTGTTATGGTGTTCTAGGGGTGATTCTTTACACATCTAGCATAACAGATTTCTAAACTGGACTTTCCAAGCATAACTCCAAAGTTGAGGTAAAGATTAGGATTCTTAGTTTTTGGGGGTTTAAACGTCTATTTGAGGTTTATAAGTTGATAAACTATTGAAATAATAGGTTATTTGGGGTTTATCTCATTAAACTAAGGTTTTTGATTTAGGATTCGGGTGAGCACCACAAGCATTAGTCTGAGGTTCTTATTGGCGTAGTTTAAGAAATCAGGTAAGGGGAATATAATAAATTAGGATTTTTGTGAAATTAACCAGTAAAAATGGAACATTTATGTATATGTGTATATGATTTTCATATGAGTTCTGAAAAGCGAACTACTTAAACGGTAAACTTCTGAGCTTAGGATTGTGTTACTAGTTATATTTGTGAAAAAGGAAAAATAAAATGACATATTTTTTGGATAATTGTGTAAGAAATTAAATGTATATGTTCGGTATATTAACGATGAATATGGGTTGGCTTATTTTCAATAAACGTATGAGTATATGTTGTTAAATTGTGTGGCATGAGTAAAAGGAAATTTCTGTGCTGAACTATGGTATATGTATGAGATGCAGGAAATACTGGAAATGTATTGTAAATCAAAATGTGATATGGTTTATTTTGCATGTGTTTGAGATTGTTAAATGACAACGTATGGTTTGAGAACTCTGGTAAACTGGAAAATGGGCACAGTACTGTTGCCGGGCATATATGGCGGAGCTAGTGCACCCACACGTCTTAGATAGAGTGTGGAGATGGGATGGTCAATTGTGCTGGGAAGGATAGTGTCCCCTTGGAGTTTAGACTAGTGTGGGAGCAGCCAATCGGACCTACAGACTATAGAATGTGGTTGATTTACCTCTGATAGGCCGACCAGGGTTAAGTCCAGCCTTCAGGCCGCGCAACTCGTCATAGGGCGAAAGTATGACTATGATTATAGAGTGTTCTAAAAGCATAATTGTTATTTTAACCATGGTTAATATGGAAAATGGTAGATATGAGAACAACAAATACAGAAATAGAAAACACATATGATATGGACAAGAATGATATGGAAATGGATTATAAGAAATATGGAAAATGAATATGAATGTAATAAATGATACGGAGATAACAGATACAAAGTAAAGAAAGAAATGTATTATATATGGTATTATTATATGTATTTGGGGCGAGGTATACACTCCGCTTGTGGGCTTGCTGAAAAAAGCGAGTGTCCTGATAAGTATTAGATGTAACCATATTGGGCTGCATAACGTATTAGGGCAGAGGGAAACTACTTGTATGAGCGAGTAATCTTCCCTATTCTCGGGGACTTCTACCAGTAAACCCTTGTGTGAATGTGTGAGTACGAGATAAACTAACCACCTAAGGGCTTACTAAGTAAGGTAAGTGCCTTGATATGTTTCAGTTGTGACTCTAGGTTACTTAAAATATCAGAATAAAGGGGTGTTACTTGTATGAGTGGGTAATCACCCCAATCTTTGGAAACTCTCGTTGGTAAAATACTTTGCATGTGTTTGAGTAAGAGCAGAAAATGATTTTATAATTATAGTTTCATTTGAAAATGATGAATATATATGTATATTGTACACAAATCCCATGTTAGACACACATTGTTTTAATGTATTCCATCCTTACTAAGATATGTCTCGCCCGATAGTTGAATTTCATCTTTTCATGACTTCCACGGGATCGAGCTTAGAGAGTTCGGGGCTGTTGTAGCATTTTTGTAGAGAGAAAGGGTATAAACTCTGATTATGTTTTTGAGTTGTAATATATTTATGTTTTCAGAGTTGTATAGTTGTGAACACTGGTTACTGGATGTTGGATTTTGTTTTGAGATGTGTATAGGGGTAGAAACTCTCGTATACTTTTGAGGATATGTTGTTATTTCCGCTGCGTGATTGAGATTATGATATCAGGTGCAGCAGAGATATATTTCGTGTAACACTCCGGACCATAGTTTCGGGTTTAGGGTGTTACAGCTATAGTTGGTGCATCAACCATTTCTTACTTCAACACACACACACGCATCACATATATATACATTCAAGTATAAATTTTTCAATTTAGGTTACTTTTTTCAAGCTAGTTCCAAAAGTCAACTCAAAATTGAATTGTCGTTTTATCGTTTTAATTTTTTTTCCTCAAATCATAACCAACAAACCAAACTGACGAAAAGTACTTGATTTCATTACTTTATAGCTCGATCCAATTTGATGCTCTCCTATCTTTTGAAGTGTGACTTGAAGATTAATGGGTTGATAATGCTATTAGAGGCTAATGTGAAGGCCATCTTCAAGGGATCTCCTATTGTGGAATATAAAGATGATTACTGCATAAGTCCAATTGCATAGTTTTAACCAAAGTGTGGTAGGATATTTCATGTTTTTCGTTTACTCATTCCATATCATTGGTTTTTCTCTTTATTCTTTAAGGGTCCATTTGGATCTAAGATTTTACCTGAGAAAAGAAAAGAAAAAGAAAATAAGGAGAAAACTCATCTTCCCTTATATTTTCCATCTCTATTAAATATTATCAAAAATAAAATTTTATTTTAATATGACTAAAAATTAAGAAAAACTAAATATTAATGATACGTAAAATCGAAATATTATTTATGAATTTAATATAATTTTTATTTTTTCTCACTTTCTTCGACCGTTAAATATAAAAATGTGAATTTTTTGATATTTTATTTTTTCTACTTTCTTCAATATTTTTTGAGTTCAAAACCTAGGGTAATTAAAGCTTTGTTTTCTAGAGAACAATTAATGCATTGAAGGTAGTTGCTTGGATTATTCAAGCACAGTGTACACGCCTTTTCTTGAAAGTTTGTGTACGTTTGAGTTGACGGTTCTTTTTAAACCCAAAATTCTAGCTTGGACAAGTCCTTCAAGCATATCTCTGTCCTTTTCAAAAAAGAAAAAAAATTATTCTAAAAATTTTTAATATATGAAAAACTGCATCCTTAAATTGAATGTATAATCTCTTTAATTTCTTATCACGTTTCAAGTACGACATCTTTGTGTAGAAAACTTTCTCAATACTTCTTTCAATTATGAGATCCTTGTGTGAAAAAGAAAAAATAAGTTAAAAGGTTTGACCCTACGTATATTTAAGACAAATCAATTGTCTTTCCTATTGTGCTGGAGCTGGAGACGCGTGAACTGCAAGTTGGAGATGTTATCCGCGACCATTTAATTTTGATGAATGTAATTCCTCAAATTTGATATATTGTAATTTACTATGATTGATTTTCAACTACCTATAAATAGAGGAGCTGTAGAGAGTTGATATGTACAGAGGAGAAAAGAGAGGAAGAAGAGACTGTGAGAAAGAGAGAAGAGAGGCTGAGAGAATTGTATTTCTTTTCCGGTAATTTTAAGTAAATTATGGTGTACTCCATGGACGTAAATCGATTTTGACCGAACCACGTAAATTTTTGGTGTTTCAATTTTTTTTCTAAGTTGCTCACAGGGCAATTTTAAATGAATTATGATGTGTTTCATGGACGTAAGTCGATCTTGACCGAACCAAATAAATTTCTGATGTCGCAATTTTTTTTTCTGGTTGCTCACAGGGTCTTAACATTTCCTTCTTGCGAATTGTGATTCAAAGTACACTATACATGAAGTCCAAACAAGCATATGAAATGTTATACCAGGATTAAGATGCAAAGATTTTTTAAATAAGAGACTAAAACACTATTTTATAAAAGTTTAGGGTCAAAAGAGAATATAAAATTTGGGTGGGGGCTTCCATCAACATCATCCCCCAACTGCCTTTCTGTCTCTTCTACAATTTGGGCCCACTTACTTACTCAAACCGCGCCCATCTAATTAAATATTTAAATTTCGTACGCCGCCCCAATGTTTTTATTATTTAATATTGCCCTCCCGTGCATGCCATTGACCAACACCTACCTACTTTCCAACTCCATACTCCAACATTTATGATCTCATTTTCTAATTTTAGGCTTTGTTTGGCGCGACAATTTTTGCATTTTTTAACAAAATTAAATTATAATATTGATTGAAATCATTGTAAGAATTATTTGACTCTTCTACAAAATAAAGAGTTAGAAAGAAAAAATAAATCATGGATAGCTAGTAAATATATATATATATATATATATAAGATATTGATCATTTTTAAATATTTAAAAGTAGAATAAATAAAATTAATTAATTAATTAAAAATTAGAATTAAAAAAAAATTCTCAAAAGGCATTAATATTTTGTTGAAAATTTTAAGATAAAATAAATTCATCCTATGACGAAATCAAGTGACAATATGAATAAGAAGATTATGGTGCCACAATTGATTTATAAATAAAAAGAACCATGCTAAATTAATGTTGGTAATCCATTTATTTTACGTTGTTGATATTATTATTTTATTTTATTATTGTTACTTTTTTCATAAATACCTTTCAAGAATGTAATTTAAATTTTCTGTTCTTATGTTTGGATAACTTTTGGATTTGAATAACATGCAATACAAAATTGTATTAAAATTGGCTCAAATCCACCCAAATCTAAATCCAAATCTAAAGTTCAAAGTACATGCACCGAAACACAACATATAGTTATTATCAAATAAAAATATAATTTTTGCATTACTAATCTTTTAATCTATTCAATTTTATTTCTTAGAGTGACTAGTTAAGACATTTGTCACTTAATTTGGAACTAATAAATTAGAAAAATAAATTTAAATTAGGTTATTAAGGAGTGAAACTTTAACAAAAGGGTAATTTATACTAATTAAATTTAAAACGATTTCTATATAAATGACAAATAACAATAACACCAAGCCTTAAGGCTTACTAGGTGTGGCTGATTAAGAAGATCTCAAGGCCAAGAAATTAGCCAGTGCCAAAAAAATTCTTGTAAAGACCAATAAGAGATTTGTAAGGGGTGGAACTGCAAGAGCAGGATCATCAGGATTTTCGAAAACTGTAAGTTTTTCAGAAGTTTCACCTTGGGACACTCAATGTAGAGCATTTTCTTCTATTAGATTAAGGGCTATTAAGTCATTCCTAACTACCTCAATCTAAATTATTTTAGGCCTACCCCTACTCCTTTTGATGCTATAAACAATAACTAACTCACTGCACCTCACAAGTATTTTATTAGGCTTACGTTTCAAATGTCCAAACCATCTAATTCGTCTTGCCCTTATTTTGTTTTCAAGGTATTATGCCTAAATTATTTTAATTTCTTACTTTATCTTTTAATGGTAAACCACTCATCCACCTTAACATACACATCTCAAAAACTTTCATTTTTTGTACATGATTTTTAGTTACCCAACATTTGAACCATAAAGCATAATTGATCTTATAACTATCTTATAGAACTTTTCTTTTAAGTTAGGGTTATTCTACGATCACACAACATGCCTAGCGCACTCCTTCATTTGACCCAACTTGTCTTTATTTTTTGTACTATATCTTCTTGAATTTCCCATTCACCTTTCATAATAGATCCAAGATATCTAAATCTATTAGTGCTATTGATATCTTGATTATCCAGTTTAATTTTCTCTCTATTGCTACTTCTTACATTACTGAAATTATATTTCATATATTCTGTTTTATTCCTACTCTTCCTAAACTTTTTAAACTCTAATGTGACTTTTCAAAGTTCTAACTTGGATTCTACTTTACTCCTACCTAATAATTTCATCAATTACTAAATTCAAAAGATAAGGACTCAATGCAAAACTTTAATGTACACCTCTAGAATCTTCTTCTATAGTCTTAACACTAGTCACTACTTCATCATACATATTCTTAATGACCTCCATATAATTATCGCGAACTCTCTTCTTTTCTAATATTCGTCAAAGCACCTTTTTAGGTACTCTATTATAAGTGTTTTCTAGGTCAATAAAAACCATATGTAAGTCCTTCTTCTTTTTCCTAAACTTTTCAATTAAAATTCTCAAAGTATAAATAGCTTCTATTGTTGATCTCCTAGGCATAAAACTAAATTGATTTTTTAGAATTTTCGTTTCCAATATTATTTTATGTTCAATTATCTTTTCTCATAATTTTATCATATGACTCATAATCTTAATTCTACGATAGCTATTACAGTTTTAAATATCGCTTTGTTTTTATACAAAGATACTAATGTACTTTTCTTCCATTCCTCTAACATTTTCTTGTTTTATATATATATATATATATATATATATATATATATATATATAATATTATTGAATATATTAGCTAACCAAATAATCCCTTTATCTCCTAAGCATTTCCATACTTAAGTTGGTATTTTATCTAATCCTATAGATTTATCACTTTTCATCTTTTTTAATGTCATTATAACTTCAAAGACTCTAATTTTGTGAATCAATATCATATTTTTAATCTTGTTTTAATTTGTCACTTTCAAGTGCAATATTTTATTTTGATTTTCATTAAACAACTTATCAAAGTATCTCCACCACCTCTCTTTTATGTCTTGTTCTCTAATTAAGATATTATCATTATTGCCTTTTATACATTTTACATGACCTAAATCTTTGTATTTTTGTCCTCTAACCCTAACGAGTCTATATATATATTTTTTCTCCTTTTGTATCTGGTTTACTATATAAAGTGTCATAAGCTCTATATATAGCTTCATTGATAGTCTTTTTGGTATTTTTTTCTCGATTCTTTATATTTTTCAAGATTTTCTATATTTTATAATTTAGCAAAATTTTATACTAATTTATTTTTGTCCTAACGACTTTTTAGACCTCTTAGTCCAACCACCAACTTTCTTTACTACCTATGTATCTTCTTTTGGATTTACCTAAAATCTCTTTTGCTATCTTTATGATAAAATTTGTCATTTTATTCCAAATAATATTTGCATCAACCTTATCATCTAGTCCAATCACATTGTTTGTTCATTTTATCTTTGAATCTTACTATATTATCTCCTTTCAAGTTCTACCATCTAGTCCTCTTTTGTTGATTTATGCTACCTTTTTTTTTTTTTTCATTTTTAAATATGTATATCAAGTACTAAGACCCTATGTTGTGTAGCAAACTTTTACTTGGAATAACTTTATAATTCTTAGAAGATAGATGGTCCTGTTCTTAGTTAAGAAGGAATCTCTTTGACTTTTATTGTATCCACTCTTGAAAGTTATTAAGTGCTCTTCTTTTTTATAAAGCAAATATTCAATATAACCAAATCGTAAGACATGAAAAAAATATAAGATTGCATTGCCAGCCTCATTTTTATCTTTATATCCATGGTCTCCATGTATACTCTTATATTTTATATTATCCTTACTAATATGATCATTCAAATAAGCTTCTATGAATATCTTTTCAGGCATTGGTGTCACTTGTTTACTATTCATATCTTCCTAAAATTGTCTTTTTAGATTTTCTGCTAAACTTTTGTGCGAAGCATACGCATGAATGACTCTAGGCCTAAAACTATCCTAATTTTAATAAATTATTTTTAACATCTACTGCATTATCTTTTAGGTCTCTATCTATAATAACACCCTTCCCGTTTTGTGTTTCTCTTTACTAGTGCACCAAAGTTTAAATCCTGATTTTTCAATTTTTCTAACTTTCTCTCCTATCCATTTCGTCTCTTGAAGGTATATTAAGTTAACTTTCCTTCTAAGCATTATTTCCACCATTTCCATAAATTTTTTTTTTTGTAAGAGTTCCTATATTCCAAGTTGTTAAAATTAGTGTATTCCCAAGAGAAAGGGGGTGAATTGGGTATTAAAAAATTTCTCCTAGGTTTGGTCCAAATCTCAATTCAGTATTTCACAACCTAGGGTTCGTCTAAGCAATTGCAAAACCCAACACAATTTAACTGAGCAAATATTTAAAGCAGATATAGCAGGCTCAATATTTCCCAATCATTCACAGTATTTAATTCATGCACACATTCAAAATAATTTTAAATATAAACATACACGTGCAGGAATTTAAGTGCGGAAAATAAATTGCAGAAAATAAAGAGTATAAGGAAGAGAGAACACAATACGATATTTGTTATCAAGATTCAGCCAATACTGCCCCTGCCCCCGTCTCAAACTAACAAACAAGAGGATTCACCACTAATGCCCACTTATGGGGGGAGTGGCACCGATTACAATCACCTCTCCTTACTGGGCGAGGGAATACCCCAGGTCACATTCACAAGGCTGACCCCAAGCTTTACAACTACACCTTATGGTGCTATAGGTCTTCCTAACCTGGTTTGAACTATCTGGTACACGTTACAGGTTAGTGCAATCCTCTTCCGACGATCAAACATTGAGAATACAATAGATATTCAAATAATTTTGTACAAAGAGATGCTTCTATAATAAGCAAATGTGTACATAATAATGCACTAAGAATGCACCCATGAATGATATGCAATTAAAGCTCAATGTGAGTATGTGGTATATCTCTCAAAGGTATATATATTAAATAATATGAGAGATAGTGAAGATAATGATCTTTGATAAAAATGTTTTATGAAAATATATGCTCTTTCAAAGATCTTGAAATCCCAATAGCTTTCCTCTAACAATGATATTCAAAAGTATTGCCTAAGAAAGCTAGGGTATGCTCAAAAGAATTTTGCAAATAAGAATATGAGCTTTTTTGGAATCTTGCAATAAGTATGCTAAGATCTTCAAATTATGATCAGTTCACCCCAAAAATATTTATCAAGTAAAATATATGGGGGAACCTCTAGTTAATACTCTCAAAAAGATTTTCAACAAATGAAGATGAGTGAGAGTATTATACCTAACAAAGAATGAATGCCCAAAAGATATATGCTCTCCATAAGAAAATTTTCAAATAAAAGTGTAAGAGAGTATTAAAAATGAATAAGGATCAAAAATATTTTTGGAGGATTTTCTCTCTAATCTCGTGCTTGAAAAAAATGAGTAATGAGGGGATATATATATAGACCTTGGGAAGATTTTGAAAGTTAGGGACATATTAGGAATATTTGAAAATATTTCATTAAAATTTAACCCTATTTTAACCGCTATAAATTATTTGAACCCGAGAGGTTCGGTCGATCGTGGGATAGGGCCGGTCAGCCGAATACACATAAAATTTTGAATTTAATTTTGGGGTTCAATTGGCCGTGAGAGGTGACTGGTAACCGAGCCAAGGCGATTTACGAACCTTCATAGGTTCAATCGACCGGGGCTAAGGCCGGTCTGCGGATTCTTCATGGTCGGTCGGCTGAAGGCTTTTTGAACTAAGGAGGCCGGTCGGACGATGGAGGTGGAAAGGATAGGTCTAGGGTTTGGTCGACCGTGGAACTATGTTAAAAAACGGTCAATCGATTGAGCTAAGTCAAACTTTGACTTCTGGCCTTTGTTCGATCGACTGAGCTATTTGACAGCATGAAGGATCTGTTAGCTTAGACCTTTTAATTAAGTCTCAAAATCTAACGTCGGTCAATCGAATCTTTGTAAAATTAATTTTCGCCCTCCTTTTGACCCTAGATTCATTTTAAAAACCTTATATGATATTAGCTTTATATGAAAATATTTTTCATGAAAAGTGTTGCTCCTCTATGGCTAGTCTGTGGTCATGTTTGACTCCCTACGGTCAGTTTATGGTCATTACTGAGCTTATCATTCATATCATGCATTACATGCATTATTACAGACCAAAAACTAAAATGCATTACAACAATAAAAAATATGTCTTCTTTTCCTATGCTCTTTATGGAATGCGCCAAAATTACATAATCTTTAAGTCGATTCGGGCTTCCATTTCCCTCTTCCATGTGTGTGTTCTGAATAATTAATCTGTTCAAGTACTAGAAACACACATTAGATCCAAGTGTTTTGTCAGCATCAAAACATGGATCGGACTCAAAATGTCAACACAAGTTGTTAATCTTATTTTAGTTTCTTGTGCTAACTTATTAATCCTTTTTTCTTTAATGTCGACCCGCTCTATTCCATTGATCTAGGTGAGAAAAAAAAGGAAAAGAAGGAAAAGAAAGGAAGTTTAGAGAGGGCATCTATTTGGTTGGTGAGAAAACAAAACCAAAAAGAGAGAACATAATAAAGGAAAATGAAAGAAAAGAAAAAGAAAAGAAAACTTAGAAGTAGAAGTAAAAGAAAGAAAAAAAAAAAGAAAGGAAAATTTGAGTCAAAGTAGATGAAAGAGAAGAAGAGTGTTAGGAAAAAGGAAACTTTTTCCTATATAATGCAAATATAATGCAATAAATTTTAATATTTATTTTACTATACAATTCAAGCAGATAAAAATAATGAAAACAAAAGAACCTATAAGTAGGGGTGTACAAAAATTACTGAAAAACAAAAAATCAGACTGAAACCGAATTGTTTTACATTTTGTACAATTTTTTGATTTCGGTGTTCAGTTTCAATTTTTCAATTTTAAAATATCGATTTTCGATTTCGGTTTCAATTATATAGGAAAATCGAATTGATAAAACCAAAAAAACCAAATTATATGTTTATCTAAAATTTTTGCCCAATTTATCACTCTTAAAAATGATTGATTTTACAATCCTCAATTATTCATTAAGTTATAATTTATGATAACATACACACATATTTAACTAAGGAGATGGGAGGAATTTATACATGAGGGTGAGAGCTTTTGTCCCCTGTATAATGTGGGACAGGACAAGCATCTCCTTCATCTTATTATTTTCCTTCTTAATATTTAGTGAAATGCGAATTAATTTTTTTTTTAAATACCTATTATATTTATCTTAATATTTTTTTTAAAATGAATTAATATTACTCAAATAAATAAATGCAACACTGATCCTGAAACTGTCCATGCATTATAATTTTTATATTTTAATCACCGTAAATATTTTAAAAAATCAAATTTGAATATTAACCCCACCTAATTTATTTGGATTGAGTTCAAATTAAGTAATAACTATGAACAGCTGACTTTTTTAAAATAAAAAAATAAATAAATCTAAACCCATTTTAAAAAGACAAATAATGGAAATGTGGACCCATTTCACCACTATTATTATATGACTTATTCAAAAGGATTTTACTTTTTTAAGGAAACAAATTAATTAAAATAATGAACAGAAAAATTAAACCAATGATTAACAATTATGGCATGTGAATAGAGATGGATCGATAATTTGACTGCAAATCTAAAAGAGAAAGTGACTAACGAATTTGCTAATGATACAAATATGCACACATGTATACATATACACAACATATATAAGTATATATATAGAGTATTACTTTAATAGGAAGAACGTGATACCATTATAACACTTTAGTAGTGTTTGGAAGCATAGATTTTGGAATTTAAATTTAAATTTGTGTGAATTTAGATAAAATATAATACAAAATTATAATGAATATATTCTAAATTCACAGAATTTGAAATATAATTTTCAAAATCTATGCGATTAGTGTTTTTCCAGTGCTTCTTTGGTTTCAAAATTTCAATTATCAATTTGAAGGGAAAATACTTGATGACAAAGGCCAGTGTTATAACGGGCCATAGGCTCAAATCACCATCTTGACTCGATTTTAAAAAGTGTGGGACCCATGTTAGGTAGGTCCTATCACATGGATCGTGATAACACGGGCCCATGTCATGTAGGATTACTATCCATTCAAGAGGTCTTTCTGTAAAGACGATAAAGGGAAAATAAATTTTACAATAAAATTATAATATTTGACTCTCTTCCTTAATTGTCTTCGAAGCTATGCGAAAATTATCACTTCTATCAACGCTTGTTTTCATTGCCATCAAAGTCAGATCATTCTGTAGTTATCTAATAAAATTTTTGAAAATAAAGAATATATAAAATGCGATACCTCCGAAATTGTGGTTGATTGTTCAGTAAAAAAATTGTGAAATTGATAAATCATATTTGGAGGAGAATGACGTGACATAAATAAAAGTTGTGATGCATAAAAAAGGAGAAAAATAACAAAAAATAATTTTGTTATGTGAAGTTATTATTAAATGAAAATTAAAGGGTTGAATTTTTATTTTTATTTTTTGAAATTATGCATTACAGATATACTCTTGATCGGAATGTTTTAATTTTTATATTGTGTATTTGCATGAAGGAAGGGTTTTTTGGCAAATAAATACCAAAATATATGTTAAAAAAATTATTTTGAGTTCTTTTAACTAGTAATATAGCTTTTAATTTTTAAATAATGCTATCTATATCTATATACACGTGCACTTTACTTATCAATGTAGTTAAATGAATAATTTTAATAAATATATAAATAAAAATTCACATATTTAAAAAACGAGAAGAAAAATAGCTACACAACATAAATATTGAGAAATCAATAAAGAGATCGAGAGAATAGAGAAAGAAGTTTCTAAATAATAAATTATCTTTAAAGGTGAATCAAGAGAGTATTTATTTGTACCTGATGAAAAAGAACTCAAAATTTAGTCATAAGTTTTTTTTTTATTACATAAGAACTCCAGCCACCAACAAGCCCTTCGGACCTCCTGTGCGGCACCAAACCTACGGATCAGCGTCCTTTACCCTCAGGTCTCGCTAATTAGGGTAAAGTTCGGATGCAGACACGACTTCTGTGCATTAGTTGGAAGTTCGGCCAACCCGATTATTGGGACACATTTCTATTACCATCCACAATTTTCGCTACCTCATAGAGAACTCTCACCATCCACAGTTCTCGTTGGCTTACAAAGTGAACTCTCACAATCCATGGTTTCCACTAACTCACAGAGTAAACTCTCACCATCCACAGGTACTGTTGGTTCCGTGAGTGTATTTACCTGAAATTGAACTCCTAATACTCCTTCTTACATGCTGATGCCTGATCATACCCAAAGTGTTGGTGATATTATGAATTAAAAATGGTATAACTGAATTCATATTTTAAAGGCATTAAGCGTGTGTTAATATATATAAGTCAAAGCATTAAAATTACGTTTTTAATAAACTAAATGGCTTGTTTGTTTCTACTGATGAATAATTTTAGGTTAACCATAAAGTATGAAACATAAAAGGATTAGACTTGAGAATGGCTCAAAATCAAAGCAGGTCTCCATTCCACGTGATCTGCACGTGGTCGACCTATTTAGTGAAAATATACTCTTCACATGATCTACAAATGGCTAACCTACTCGGAGTATGCTCTCCTTGAGACCTGCATCTGACCAACCTACCTTAAGCAGGTCTACCTTCTTACGCCTCATTAAGGTTAAATTTAATTAATTAACTAAAATTTTCAATTAACACAAATCACTAATCAAATGGACCGAATTAGTTATTGTAACCAAACCGTACCCGATTGAACCAACTTTTCGGATAATTCGATTAATCGAATTTAACTGAATAAATTTAAAATTAATTATAAAAACAAAATATGATTGTAAATTTTGTTTCTAATTTATCAATTCTAGCCTAATTAATAAAAGGGTTTATCGATAAAAGGAATATTTTAAGATTAAACATTTAAGATTTAGCATATATCATATATTAATATTACTAATTTATATTTAATTATTAATTAATTATTGTTGCGTTTTTGTGACTCATATACTTGATGGATTGCATAAATAAGGAAGAAGACATAGTTGAAAAACACATGTGTTGAGGAGTAGTAGCAAACGTCAACGACGACAAACTTGCGATGGCGAACGATGCTGCGATGGTGACGGCGACGTGAACCGCTAGGAAGATTCTGAGATGGTGACGATGCGACGAAAGTTGCCACTGTCAAGGTTTACAATTGGCGGCGGTGACGAAAGCAACGACGACAATGGCGAACCTGCGATGGTGATGGCGACGACGACATATCCAACAGCGACGTGAACCACCGGGAAGATTCTGAGATGGGGACGATGCGATGAAAGACTGTCAAGGGTAGGGAAAGGATCAGCAACTTCATTCTTGGAGAGTTTCTTATATGGTCGTGCGAACCCTAGTTTACACTTGGCAACGACAATGAAATCCAACGACGACTTCGTTATGGTGAACCGCTGGGAAGCTTCTACGATGGTGACAAAGACGACGAAGCTGCGATGGCGAACCAGTGACGGAGACATACGGTGACAGCGACGACGTGGCCTGTCCAACGGCATTATCGTTATTGTGAATTGCAGGGAAGGAACACAGCACACCAAGGAGTTTGCAGGCGCAGGCAGGTTCCTTTTTACTCTCTCCACAAAAGGTTGGTTTTTTATTTTTTGGTGTTCAATATGGAAAATAGATAGCCTCTAGCCATGGCTGTGCCGTCTACGGTAGCTGTTATCGGAGGGTTGAGGGGAGGTGTCGATAGTGGTTTACGGGTTGCTGGGAGTGGTTTGGGGGATGATACGGTTGGAAAGGGGGAGGGTTTCAATGAGGGAAAATCGTTTGCAGAAGCATTGAAGAGGCCAATTCTATCTTCGAAATTCAAAATCCCTTTGAGGAAGCCGGAACTGATTAATGGGGAATTAGGTTTTGTGTTCTCATATATGGAGATGGAAAAGGCTGCCGAGGATCTGAAGTTTGCATTGGTGCTCAAATTGCTTTCTACAAGGCCATCTATCGATGTCCTTCGGAGGCATATTATCCAATCTTGGGGTCTTTCTGAAATTCCAATGATGAGTTTTATGAACAACTATCATGTTTTGTTGCATTTGGTGAATGAAAAGGACTACATTCATGCATGGGCACGAGAAGGAAGATGGGTGGCAGGGTGCCAACTTTGGCTATTTAACTATTCCGTGAATTTTGATGTTAACAAGGAGCCATCGATTGCACCACAGTGGATTTTCTTATCAGGTTTTCCTTTACATTTATATAGAATGGACTGTTTATAGAGTTGGGCCACTAGATTTGGTAGATTCTTGGGTACGGATAATGCTACATTATATAGAACATGAGCCACTGGTGCAAGATTGTGTGTTGAAGTGGATTTGTAGAAGGATCTTGTGGAGGGTCCGTTAGTGGTAGGACAAAAGCAGAGTTGGCAAAGAGTAAATATGAGAAGAGGGGTTTTTATTGTAATAAATGTTGTAGGCAAGGTCACACTGATGTGGTATGCCGATTTGGAGTAAATACTAAGGATAAAAGGAAGGTAGGTATGAGGAAGGAGGGAGATGGGACGGTTTGGAAAGAAGTGGGTAGAAAAGAAAATGTTATAGTTGAAGAGGAAGGTCTTGTTTTGCATATTTAGAATCAGAGAGTGGAGGATAAAAGAATGAAGATGTAAGTGGTCATTCGAATGTGAATGAGAAAAATAAAGAAGTTGTGAATGAGGTTAGTAATGTGAGTACACATAAAGTTGAAGAGGAAGGTCCTGTTTTACAGATTCAGAATCAAAGGGTGGAGAAGAAGAAGAATGGAGATGTAAGTGGTCCTTCGAATGTAAATGAGAAAAATAAAGAAGTTGTGAATGAGGTTAGTAATGCGGGTATACATAAAGTGGATGAAGTGAACTTGGTAGAGAAGAATAATGGAGAGAAAGCCAAATGTTTTCAAGATCATAAGTCAGGGGTGTAGGTAGAACTGGGTGGTTGTTCTAGGAAATCAGAGTTTGTGATAAAAGAGGGGGGGGGGGGGGAGAGAAGTTGAAAAAGATAAGGATGAGGAGGTGTTTCTGGTGGAGGAGGTGGATGAGAGAGGCGGGGATGAGGAGGGTGTGGTGTGTAGGGATAATTATGAGGTGTTATCTGAGGGAGATATGAAAGTTTGCATTGATACTCAAAAAGAATATTGCTTTGACCCAGGTAATGTGACAGTGGGTGAATCGGAAGGAAGAAATAAAGATGATGGGCAAGTGAGAAAGTCTAAGAGGGTTAAGGCAGTGCCTCAAAATTGAACTTATGATAGGCAAAGTTATGTTTTGGAATATAAGAGAGTTGGGCATATCAAAAAGAAGATTGAAACAAATTGTGAAAGATCAGAAAGTTTCGATTTTGGCTGTTTTTGAGCCTTTTCAAGATGTGGAGAAGATATGAAGGTGAGTGGCGTATTTGCAATTTAATAATTTTTGTTTTAATGTAGAGGAATGTGGAAAAATTTGGCTGTTCTGGAAAGATGATGTTCATGTTGATTGAGTGGGTGCTTCAAATTAATGTTTGACAGTTTTGTTAACAGAGGATAGAGACTCTCTGTTTTTTTACCTTTGTATATGCTAAATGTTATCATATTGAGAGAAGATAATTATAGGAACAACTTCAAGGGATGTCGAGTTTTGATATGACTTGGGTTGTTATGAGAGATTTTAATGTAATTCGGTCAGATGAGGAAAGGGTGGGAGGTCGACCTCGCTTGGGTTCGTCTATGGTTGAATTCAATGGTTGTATTAATAGATGTGGATTATTGGACCTCAGATTCAAAGGAAGTCAATACTCCTGGTGTAATGGCTATCAAGGATTGATGAGAAGTTGGGCGAAACTTGACAGGGTGTTGATTAATAATGTTTTTTTTGTAAAATACGGTGAAACTAAGACTTCATTGTTGAAAAGAAATACTTCATATCATTCTCCTATCATATTATAGCAGGGTGCGAGTATGGAGAGGTATAGTCCAGCACCTTTTAGATTTCAGAATATGTGGACGTCGAATGGGATCAGAGGGTTCACAGATGCTACCATCAATGAACCCAACTTGTTCTTGATCCGCAAGACCCTCTTCATAGATCTAGCCCAAGAATACTTGTTGAACAACATTGAAAGGACCCCATATATCACAATGAATCAAATCAAACTTTTTATTTGAACAAGTTTGAGATATAGGAAATGAAAGCTTTCTTTGTTTTGCTAAATGACATACATCACAAACATTTGTAGATTTGAAAGATATGGATGAGTCCAACTGTTTAAGAAAGGGTAATCTTGAATTAGAAACATGGCCAAGTCTGTAATGCCAAGTATCTAACTGAGTTTGAGTAATGGCTGAAGCCAAGGAGGAAGAATGAAACATGGTTTGGTTGTGAGAAGCAGCCTTTGAAGTAGCTTGAGATAAGTGGTACAGTCCATGTTTTTCAAATGCAATCTCAATCATCTTCTTTGTCGATTGGTCCTGTAAAAGACAATAGGAGTCAAAGAAGGAAGCACAAATATTAGATTACTTTGTTAGTTTAGAAACAGACAGTAAATTGAATGAAAAACTGGGAACACATAAAACATCATGTAAAGAAAGTGCGTTTGAAAGACAAATTTTGCCAATGTGTGAAGCTGGAATAGGATTCCCATTTGGCAAGTTTATGGAAACATTGATTTGTTTAAGGGGAGAAGAATATAATAGTGGTGAACATGTCATGTGGTCTGTTGCACCTGTATCCAGAATCCATGAGGATACATTCTGCAAAGATGAAGAGGTAGAGTAACAAAAATTTGAGGGATTACTAAAAAATTGAGAAGTAGCAATGTTGACAACAGGTGAAGGTGTTTGGGTGAATGTTGAAGATGAAGTAGAATTTGCAAGTGCCAACAATTTATTGAATTCTTCAGAAGTAAAAGAAAACTTTTGATCTTCGTTACTATATTGAGTAGAGATCTCAGATGTTGTTACAGTAGCATGAGCAGTGGGTGGTTTCCTCATTCCTTTTGGTCCAGTCCAATCAGGAGGGTAACCATGAAGCTGAAAACATTTTTCTATTGTATGGCCATTATATCCACAATGAGTGCAGTATAAAGAAGATCTTTTCTGTTTGTCCTTAGAAAATTTCGAAGGAACATATGGCTGAGTATTTTGTTTGGCAATCAAAGCATGAGTATTATTATTGACAACATTGTGTAGTTGTCTTTGACTTTCTTCTTGAAGTAGTAAAGAAAATACTTTTGCCATACTCGGTAATGGTGAAACCATAAGTAATTGACTTCGAATTGGAGCATAGGAATCATTCAGCCCAATCAAAAACTTTAACACATAATTAGATTGCTGTCTAATCAGCAAAAAATCAAATAGGTTGCAGGTACAAGTTGCCATTTTGCCACAGCTACATGTAGGAAATGGTCTGTAGTTAACATACTCATCCCATAATGATTTGAAAGAATTAAAATACTCAGTGATTGATAAAGAGCCCTGAGTAATGGAACTTAGCGATTTTGCAAGGTGGAATACTCTCGGACCATCGCTTTGTAAGTATCTTGTTTTCAGCTCATTCCAAAGATCAACAGCAGATGTAATATAGAGAAGACTATTCCTTATTTCCTTGGAAATGGAATTCATTAACCATGAGAGAACTAGATTATTTGCACGCAGTCATGCAGTATGGAGAGAACACTGATTTATAAGAGGAGCAAGAATCGAACCATCAATGAATGCTGCCTTATTTTTTACTGTTAAAGCAATGGTGATTGATTTACTCCATGCGATATAATTATCACCATTAAAGATTTCAGAAACAAGTAATGTACCAGGATTATCACTTGGATGCAAGTAATATGGACTGGATGAATCATCCGAAAGGTTGATCACGCGATGAGAAATATGAGAGCTGGTAGAATTTTTAGCAGAAGTCATTTATGAAATTCTACCAAGAAATGTAAAGTAATATAAAATTTGCAGAACAAAAATCTTTCCTTGTAAAAACAGAGACACTGCCAATTCAATATTCACTGTTCAACTTCTTTGATATAAGAATAATACCAAGAAATGTCTTTCATCAGCTTCTGTATTCAGTTGCAGACCTTTGTGAATATTCGTACTGAGCAGAATTTGGAGATAAATGCAAAGGCTATGGAAAGATTGTTAAAGAAAAGAAAACAGAGCTCCTGTGGTTTTCTTGAAAAATTGCGGAAGAGAAGTATTAGCTCTGATACCATGTTAGGCTTTGTATTTGCTGAAAAATACTCTTTTTTATTCAATGCAAAATACAGAATACATGGCTGTATTTATACAACACAAGAAACAAGAAAAAGAAAATAGCAACTTGACTATCTAAAATAATATTAACTAACTCAGCTGCTCCTCTTCTAACTTAGCCTTAGATTTTAGCTCCAGCTATTCAATCCTTGAAGCAATATTCCAACACTAGTTGCTGGAGTCCAAGGTATGAGTGACAAGCATGGCACCTGAACCAACAATGTTGCCAATGTAATAAGGACTGGTAGGCTGCTTTGGGTCGTGAGGAACAGCTCCTTACCAATTGGGATTGGTGTTTGATTGCGCAGGAATGGTGTTTGATGGTGGGTTTGGACGAGTGGTTTGACTGATATTTGATGGATTCTTCCATCACTGACTTTGATACCATATAAGATTTTGCTTTTGCTTCACTATAAACGTGAAATGTTGGACTGAGAGAAAATGGAATACAGGGGAGAGATGGAAAAAAATTTCTGTATTACTTTTCTTCGATGAAATTTTGTATATGCAAAATACTGTACAGGAATGGTATAAATAGAATACAAAAGAAGGAATCAAAGTATCAAAATAGTTTATGACAACAAGAACAATATACAGTTATTCCTAACCATTTTTTGTAACAGATAATAAAAGCTGAGCTATTGTGGGCTGCTACTTACAACCATCTTTATTCCCTTTGGTTTGTTAACACACATATATTATATACGTATACACAAAATTAATGTAAAAATTAGATCAATTATTGGTAATATTAATTAATTAAATATAATTAATTAAATTATCAAAAATAACAATAGTGTACTATGCAGTACAAGTACTCATACTAGGCAACACAAGTTCTCTACTCATTTTAAATTCAATTAATAATAATTCGAACATGAAAAAGGGTGAACTTAACTTATTCAATTAATCAGCCAAAAATATGTTAAATCTTTACAAACTTAATTTTGAATTCTATTTTGCTTAATATTAACTTTTATTTTATTTATTTTATTTTATAATGATACTTATGCGTATAATTATTTTGCCACTACCTAGCTTGAAGGTAAAATTGCCTCATATAAAATCAACAAAAAAAAAAAAACATTTTATGATATTTTTTCTTTGAGAAATTAGAGAACAAGATAAACATCACAATTTAATAGTATTTATTTTTTTCTTCCAATCTCGTGCAAAATAAATGCACCCTCAAATCACCATTATTGTCATTATTCTTAATTAGCAAAATATCCAAAAGAATTTAATAACACAATATTTTAAAACTAAAATTAAAATTATAATGCAGAGCTTCCTCCGGGATTGGGGAATTTTGGATTTTGAGAAAGTTAGTTGTTGATGGATTCAACACATCCTCGCGGTAATCCCTCCCGCCTAAATCAAATCTCAAGATCTCCTCTCTCCCAATCATGATCTCCTCGAATCCAATGTTTCCAATTTCAGCAGCTCTGTTATCTTCCAATCTTCGAATTTCCAATGCAAATCCTTCATAAATTCAAATTTTGAATTTTGCAACTGCAATTTCTCCCGTTACCCAAGCACCCGAACATGGCTGGAATATGTTGAGCTGCAGTTTCTCGATCCGGCAGCCATGATTTTTCTTCCTACTTCCACCGTCAGATGCTTCAGGCCCAAGTTCAGAATCAGTTCTTCAGAGAATGACGATCCTCCTCCACAACCACAATCACCGTACGAATCGAAGAAGAAGAAGAAGAAGCAGCAGGATTCCCGAGAAAAAATTTCGGGATCCGCCAACGTAAGCAAGCCGTTTCCTCCCGCATCGATTCAAAATGTAGTATCGGAGCTCGTCGAAGGAGAACAATCCGTCGGCGTGATAGAGAACATCTTCCGATTGGGATGGACCGATCCGTCGCGATTCGCGATCGAGAAGATACTGAAGGTGAATCACAGCGCAGAAGTTCTCGATCGGTTTGAAGCGCACAGGGAGACGATCAAATCCAGGGACGCAGAAACAGGGGAAAGGAAGAGGACAGAGAGGTTGGCTGTTGATGGGAACGAACTCCTGCGGTTCCATGGAGGCATCGTGGCCTGTTCTTTAGGGTTCGACGGGGGATTTAGCATCTGCGAGAAGAAATCCTGTGGGATTTGCAGAATTCTTGGTTTTAGATCTTGGGGCGAGGCGGGTTATGTGTCACTCCTTGAGAATAGTCGGAAGGCACACGAGAAGGCGACTGGTGATAGCATCTCAAATGGGGTTTGTGGGAGAAAAGCCATTATAATGTGCAGAGTGATTGCAGGTAGAGTTGCAGAGTGCAGGGAGAATGGGACTGTGGATGGAGAGAAGGGTGGTTTTGATTCCATGGTTGCTTCTTCAAGTGGGAATGAAATTGAAGAACTCATTGTTTGGAATCTGAGGGCAGTTCTTCCCTGCTTTGTGGTTATATACAATGCAGTCTAGCTGCCATGATCAGAAAAGACAAGACAGATTCAGAACAACCATCTTGCTAACTCAGATCAAAACCAAGTGATATGTTTGATTTTATTTCGTTCCATTCTATTTCATTTCCATGTATTTCTACTATGTAAATATTTTTATGGTAATTTATTTGCAAACTCGTTCATAATTCTTCAACTTTTGTTTTTGTTGAACATTATTAGGAGATTCAAGTTTTTTTTTGATATGGTACTACTGCACATTGTCATGGTAGAAAATGGTTGTAAAGGGTGTTGGGATGAGATAGTAGTAGGGGTAAGCATAATTCGGTTAAAATCAAATTAATTGAATTAATTGAGTAAATTCGGTCGGTTTAGTTCGGTTAAAAAATTATTCGATTATGTTTGGTTTTCATTTTTATTGAATTTCGATTTTCAGTTTTTGGTTCGATTTTTGAGTTAGGTTAATTTGGTTAATTGAATAGTATAAATTAATAATAAATAATTATATATTATATAACATTTTAATAATTATTATGATTTAAATAGAAAATTTATTTTTTAGTGACAATTTAAAACTTGGGTTGGTTACTTTTGTACTATTTTTTTAGAATTAGAATTTAGATTATGGATAATTTTTATGTTCAATTTATGGGTGAATGTTTTTAAATTTATATAGGGTGTTAATTTAAAATTTGTGCATTTAAGACTTCTTATTAATGATTGAATTGTAATATTTAAATTTTAAGATTTACAAGTTGATTATAATGGAAAAAAAATGTTCATTTTTAGTGTCTTTAAAATTTTAATTTAAATCTAACAGTTCAATTTAGATAATCATGGGATAAAAATTTAAAAATTAATTAATCAAATTTTAATTTATATGCACTTAATTTGAATTCAATGCAAAATTTGTCCAAATCTAAATTTAAATTCAAAATTTGAAATCTATGGGCTAAGCGAAGAATGAATTGAATTAGTAAACACACCATTATTCTGAATTTAAATTAATTCAAAATTAACTGAATTAATTGCGTAAATTCAATCTGCTCGGTTAAGTTAAAAAATTATTCGGTTATGTTTGGTTTTCATTTTCGTTGAATTTGGATTTTCAGTTTTTGGTTCAATTTTTGAGTTCGGTTAATTTGGTTAACTGAATTAATTGAATAGTATAAATTAATAATAAATAATTATATATATATTATATATATACTAAAATTTTATATATATTATAAATATTAAAATTATATATATATATATATATATATTAAAACATTAAATCGGTTAAAATCAATTAACTGATTCAATCGAAATTCGGTTTGGTTGGTTTTGAGTTTGGTTAGTATGGAATTTCAGTTCGGTTCAGTTTATGAGATTTTTTAATCAAAATTTTCAATTAATTCATTTAATTAACTGAATTAACTAAATCGACCAAATGCTCACCCTCTAATTGTAGCCTCTAGGGTAGACTTGTGAGAAGGAGATAAGTTTTTGTCAGGATGTTGAATTTTTTATGAATTTTTTTTTCTAACGATAACAATAAAAAAAGAAAAGACTTCTAAAACATTTTTCCTCAAAGATGGGAATGTATCTTAGTCAAATTAATTTTTAGGGATAAATGTTGTCACTAAACTTTTTGAACGGTTCACTTATTTAATAAATCGATTTAAACATAATTCAAATGTCCTCCTAATCCTAATTCATTAATTCAAATCTTAATTAAAATTTTAGCTCTTCACCCTCTAAAACTTTATATCCTAACAAATTCTTCCGTGGTTATCATAAAAAATAATAATACATTATACGCAGGATGATGCTCTAAAGCTAGATCACAAAACAACTTTACAAAAATATGTTGATATATAAAAAAAAATTTGCCATATCAATGTTTGATGCATCTTTCCTTGGCTTGAGATATTCTGTGATAAAATAATATGAAAATTAAAAAAAAAGAAAAAAAAAAAAGGGAAATGTAAATATTAGACAAAACACAATTAATTGATTTTCAATTTAAATAATGAAAGCTTCCTCGCGAGGCATCATCTATAACCACCATGCGCAAACATATCCTCACATGTCTAATCTACACATCGGAATAGTGAGTTAATTCCTTTATCTTTCTCCACTTAAATATCAACAATTTAAATAATGAAAGCTTCCTCGTGAGGGATCCTCTATAACCACCATGTGCAAACACATCCTCGCACGGCTAATTTACCAATTGGACTAGTGAGTTAATTTCTTTATCTTTGTTCACTTAAATATTAAGATATTATCTCAACAATAACAACAACAACAACAGAATCAAACCTTAAGTCCCATTAGGTGAGGTCGACTATATGAATCCTTTTCTGTTAATTTATGCGATCATGAACCATTTTTTTTAATAAATTCAGGACTATTAATTTTTTACTCACTATTTCATTCCAAGCTATTTTAGATTTATCTCTACCCCTTCTACTACTTCTCACAGTAACTAACTCACTCTTCTTCGCTGGTGCACCATGTGGTCTGCGTTGCAAGTGCCAAAACCATCTTAGTTGTCCCCCCCTTTTCTTGTCTTCTATAAGAGCTACACCCAACTTACCATGAATATATTCATTTCTTAATTTATCTTTCGTATTATACCACTCATTCATTTAAGTATTCTCATCTTGATAACTTTTACTTTTTAGATATATTTTTTTCTTCTTCATCCAACATTCTAATCCATATAGCATAACTGATCTTATAGCCGTCTTATAAGACTTCACTTTTAATTTTAAGGGTATTATACAATCACAAAACACACTTGAAGCACTTCTCCATTTTACTCAACCTGCTTTCGATCTATACATTACATTATTTTCAATTTCTCTTTTAGTTTACATAATAGATCCAATGTATCGAAATCTACAAGTGATATTCATTTCTTCATCATCAACTTTAACTTTATTTTCAATATTCCTACTACTATTATTGAAATTACATTTCATTTATTTTATCTTATTTTACTTATCTTAAAGCCTCTAAATTCGAAAACTTCCCTCCATAATTCTAACTCAACTTCTACTCTGCCCATAGTTTCATACACCAATACAATATCTGCAAACAACATGTACCATGGAACTTCATTTTGGATACTCTTAGTCAGTTAATCCATCTTAAAGTAAAAAAAGATAAGGGCTCAAGGTAGATCATTGATGTACACCTATGGTGATTGGAAACTCTCTAATATCCCCATCTATAGTCCTTACACTAGTCATTATTTAATCGTATGTATTCTTAATGACATCAGAATATTTACTACATACACCATTTAAAAAAAAAAACCCACCATAGAACTTCCTTAAGTATTCTATCATATGTTTTTTCTACGTATATAAATGCCATATGCAAGTCCATTTTTTTTCCTAAATTTTTCCATTAATTTTCTTAGCAGATATTTAGCTTCTATAATATATCTCCTAAGCATAAAATCAAATTGATTTTTAAAGATTTTCGTTTCTAACCTTAATCTTTGTTCAACTACCCTTTTCCACTGTTACATTGTATGAGTCAAGTTTAATTCCACAATAGTTATTATAATTTTGAAAATCTCATTTATTTTTATATACAAGTATTAAACTATTTTTCCTCCATTCATCTGATATTTTCTTAATTTTTATAATTATTTTAATTAAATTAGTTAATCATATAATTCCGTTATCACTTCAAAATTTGCAAACCCCACTTGGAATGTCATCTAGCCATATAACTTTTTTGTTTTCATCTTTTTTAGTGTAAACTCAACTTCATTAACTCTAATTTTGCATATAAATTTCATATTTTTAGTCTTTTTCTCAATTGTCAATTATGAATTTAAATCTTCTATTTGGTTTTCATGAAACAACTAACTAAAATAACTTTATCATCTTTCTTTTATATCTTCTTCCTTAACCAAGACAATTTCATCCTCATTTTTTTATACATTTACATTATCTAAATCCTCACTCTTTCTTTCTCTAACTCTAATAAGTTTAAATGCATTTCTTTCCCATTTTTTATATCTAATCTATCAAATAAATTATTAAATAATCTATGTTTAACTTCACTAATAGCCCTCTTTGTATCTTTTCTTGGGAAGACATGCATGCATGTAGAAATGAGAAAAGATAAAGAATTCATAGGGAGAAAATAAGGGAGAAGGGAAAATTCCGCAATCATTCAATTCAATTCAATTCAATTCTTACATCGTGGAGAAATATAAATAATGTATGAAAAACAAATAAATAAAAATTAGGGAGCTAAATACCATAAAGATACTTTCTTCTAAATACACGCATGTGCATTTTTCACGTGACAATTTTTTTATTCACTTATCCAATGTTTGCAAAAGGTCTCAAATTTGCATTTATGCATCTTAAACTGAATTCAATACAAAGTTCATCCAAATCTAAATTTAAATTCAAAATTTGAAATCTATCCTGAAGAACATTAATTTATTTTTTAAAAGAAGGTAGATCTAAAGCAATGAGCCATATACCTAAATAAGATTTGATTTTTCAATTTTATTGCATATTCAGCCATTCAACACTAAACTATTTTGACCAGTTTCTTCATAATTAGTGGTTCAACATGGATTTAAATATAGTTCATCAATTAGATGCAAATATGAGGATTTATCACTTAATTTTACCAAGAGACGAGCCTAAAACTTTATACCCAATCAACAAATTTATCCTTGGTTAACATAAAATATGATTACATTGTTGTCACCTAAGAGATGCTCATAAACTGAAATTCTGAAACAAAATATTAAAAAGAAAAGCTAGATTACAAGGCAATTTTTTAGAACACAAGGATATCAAAACTAAAGGAAACCAAATTAAAAACATTATTATATCCCTAAAAATTGAAAACTACAAATAAAGACTCAAACAAAATAAAAAATCGAGCCAATCAAAAATCGTGCCAACGCCTGCGGCGAAAACAAAAATCCCGCAGAATGTGATTTCTCTGGAGGGAAAAGATGGATGCATCATTCCAAGATATTTGGATCAATAATCACCATGTGTGTATGCTATTCCCATAGTCTAAAATATTCCCAACAATATTCAACAATGACCATGCAGTCGAGTTGATTGAATCGTCACTCCACAAAGAGATGAGAAAATGTTAGGCACGCCAGTGTATATACCAGGATTAATTTATTTCACCTTGAGTCTGTATTTTAACTAAAATTATTTTTTTGTACATAGGGTGAAATTATATTGGTTTAGGTGTATATACTCAACATTTCCTTGAAGGAGACCTGCCTGCATACACAAAAGCAAAGGGAGACTAATTAAATCAAAGAAATAAAACACGGGACAAAAAGGACGGAAAATCTCCTCAATTATTCAATATAATGCTTAACTTGCATAAGAAACAGACAAATAAAAATTAGGAAATCTATATACAGCAAGAATACTTTTTTCTCTTATATATAGAAGAACCCTAAAATCTACTAGTTTATTAACCCAATAAAACACTACTATAAAAATGCATAAAAAATATACAAATCTTCAAAAAATAAAGAGTAACAAGATTGCCAAAAAAAATCTTTAAAAACTCCAAGTGTGTCAAATTTGAGACGGAAGCTTCCAAGCTTACACTGTATCATTGTACCTTGTTGGTAAAAACTCTAACCTTGAGTTGAAGTGAAAAACGACCAAAACAGAGGCTTCTTAGGATGCCGGAGGCTGAAATGTAGTCACTTGTCTTTTTATAAACTCCATATTGAAAGACTCAAATTGTGAAGATTGAGTTGAATTGAAGTACTTATCTAGAACAATATACTCAATACATGAGACATTGAATTCAAATCGAATGCTTGCAGCTTCACACATCTCTATTGGGTCTTGATGGGCATTTACCATCTTTTTGCTCATTGAACTCTACAAAAATGCCTTATGTCACGGCCCCATATCAGATGTGTACTAGGGAGATCTTCGACTTATAAGGATGGTTTGGAGTCCAACTATGTGAAGTGTCTTTAATAGAGCAAATCCACAAAGCCAATGGGCCAAAGCGGACAATACCTCACTGGAGTTGGATCCAGTGCCATTACATTTGGTATCAGAGCTACCTTGAGGGTGCTATCATGTGGGTAGATCCTACAAAAAGGTGTAAGCCACTCTAACGAGGGCATCAAAGATAGGACAGGAGAGCCTGTCGCGGTCCCACATCATATGTGTACTAGGGAGACCTTAGACTTATAAGGATGGTTTGGAGTCTAACTATGCGGGTTTATAGGACAAATCTGTGAGGACAATGGACCAAAGCAGACAATACCTCACTGGAGTTGGGTCAGGACCGTTACACCTTGCCGAGATATAGTTGCAGTTTAGGAGAACATGCATTAAGAACCTAATTGTTAAGCAATATGAAGAATCCTTTCATTGTTTTTAGCTTCACAAGAATAGTACATACAATATCTATTATGGAATATTTGAAGTTGTGAATCTTGTAACTTCACTGAAAATACTAATTGAGTTCCCTCTCCTGTAGGCACTGATCTCTCTCTCTGAGCTAGATTAAATAGAACGAGCACAGATTCGGGCTTTAAATGGGATAAACTGATGGAGTAAATATGCAAACTAAGCCCAGATTTAAGGCAATGGGTTTAAAAATTGAATTAATGTGTCAGGTTGGATTGGTAGGCTGTTCAGTCAGGTTGGTTTAGAAGGGTTTGAGGGTTCTAGGACTGGGATAGGGTAGCTTTTCTCCTAAAAACTAAGTAAAGAAAAAAAAAATTAAGAAATAATATCTAATCCCTAAAGTTTGAAAATAGAAGAGAATCCCTCAAACAAAATCCTAAATTATGCCTACGCTTGAGATAAAACACAAAAACCCTGCAAACTGAGATTTCCATCAGTTCCTTTGGGAGCGCATTCCCCACGATTCAACTTGAACTCAACCTCATTTAGTCCCATGCAAAAAAATAAATAAAATCTGGCATTCCTGTGGAAATGCTTAAACACACCTACATATTTACGAATCTCGCCAAGAAAAAATCCTGAGTCATAATGTCTACCATCTCCTTTTCCACTGTTGATAGAAATGTATTGGATAAGTAAACATATTTAACACAACCACCATTTGAACCAAGTAATGTGTCACCCTATGCAATAAAATATTTAAAAGAACCACACTTGGGACTTGGAGCTGCAATAACATCTACAATTTTCAGAAGAAATTTGAAGTGGGCATCCCAAATCAGGTGTATGTAGAAATAAGAAACATTTCCCAACCCACAATTTTCAGGTTGTTATTCTATATTGGCATATACTACAAGGTATATGCAATCACAATCCACTCCACTCTGGATGTTTTTGTTCTTCAACAAGGGAAATCCCCAGTTCACAACCTCATTGCATTTAACAAGGCACTAGATTTCCAATTGATTTTGCCAATAACCGTTGCTGAAGAGGCTTAAAATTATCAAACAAGGTGGGCCATTTTAATAAATAAATATTTGGACCACTTGGAATTAGGTACTTGAAGTTAAGATGACATTAAAAAAATTGAAAAGTGAGAAATTTATAGGACCAGATAAAATACGAATTGAAGTTAAAAATGTTAAGGGAATAAAGGAATTAATACCAAAAAAATGCCAAAAGAATGTAGGAAACGTACATTAGTACTTTTGTACAAAAACGGAGGCGATAAAAACTGTAATAAGTATCGTGGAATTAAGATTATAAGTTATGCAAAGAAATTATGAGAAAAGGTAATTGAACATAGAATAAGATTAGAAACAACGATTTCAGAAAATCAATTTGGTTTTATGCCTGAGAGATCAACAAAAGAAACTATTTATCTTTTAAGAAGTTTAGTGGAAAAGTTTAGGGAAAAGAAGAGAAACTTGCATATAGTTTTTATTGATCTAGATAAAGCTTATGAAAGAGTACTAGGGAAGTTCTTAGGTGGGTCCTAGAAAAGAGGATTTTGTAGTAGATATTTGGAGGTTATTAAGGATATGTATAATAGAGTTGTGACTAGCGTTGGGACTGTAGGAGGTGAATCTAGAAGTTTTCCAATCACAATAGGTGTACATCAAGGTTCTACTTTGAGACCTTATCTTCTTAGTTTAGTAATTGATGAACCAACTAAGAATATCCACAATGAGATCCCTTGGTATATGTTGTTTGCGGATGATATCGTGTTAATTGATGATAGTAGGAGCGGAGTGGAATCCAAATCAGAACTTTGGAGAACCACATTAGAGTCTAAAGGGTTCAGGATAAGTAGAATAAGATAGAATATATGAAATGTAATTCCAATAATGCAAGGAGTAGCAATAGAGAGAAGGTTAAACTTGATAATCAAGAGACTAATAGAATTGATAGATTTAGATATCTTGGATCTATTATGCATGCTAATGGGGAAATTGCAAAAGATGTAATATATAGAATTAAAATAGGCTGGGTAAAATGGAGGAGTGCGTTAGGTGTGTTGTATGATCGTAGAATACCCTCAAAATCAAAAAGAAAGTTTTATAAGACGATTATAAAGCCAGCATAGTTGGCTTTAAAAATCGGAATGTTGGACAACTAAGAAACATTTATAAAAAATAAAAATTGCTAAGATGCGAATGTTAAGGTGGATGAGTAGTTTAACATTAAAAGATAAAGTAAGAAATGAACATATAACATAATAATTTAGGCATGACATTGGGTGAAAGATAAGTAAGAGACGGCTTAGATGGTTTGGGGATTTGAAATGTATGCCTAGTAGAGCACCTATAAAAAAAAAGTAAGATAGTTATTGTGTCTGGCATGAAAAGGGGTAGCGATAGGCTTAAATAACTTGGAATGAGGTAGTGAGGAAAGATTTAATAACCCTTAAATCTAATAGAGGAAAACGTTCTTGATCCGCCCGTGATGCACTTAATGTCCTAATTTTTACGCACATAGCTGGTCCCAAACTCGAGTAAAGGAGGAGGGTTGCGTTAGGTAGCTAACAGTCAGCGTAAAATTTGTCAGATCACAATGATATGAATCCTTACCGAATATTTGCTAGGGCGTCCCCTACGAGCGACGTGTTGCACTTGTACCACCCGGGTGTAGCAAAAAGTGGGCGAGGGTGGGCTAGGTCATCGCCTCGAAGCAACACGCCATGTCGGCACCCGAGCACAGTGTCAAATATGCGAGGGTTCCTGCATCATTCCAGACGTGGGCAGGTAAAGACGTTAGTTCAAGAAACTAGGATTAGATTAGCAACTTGGAATATAGGGACACTTACGGGTAAAAACATGGAAATTGTGGACACAATAATCAGAAGAAGAATTAATATAATTTACCTTCAAGAAACTAAGTGGGTGGGGGAGAAAGTTAGAAATTGATAGATCAGGATTTAAACTTTGGTACACTAGAAAAAAAAAACATTAGAACAGTAGGAATTATTATAGACAAAAACTTAAAAGATAGCGTTGTTAAGTAAATAGAGTAGGGGATAGAATTAAAAAAATCAAGAAGGTATTAGGACAAGAGATAATAAATATCATTAGTGCTTATGCTTCTCAAGTCAGCTTAGCAAAAAATCTTAAGAGACAATTTTGATAAGATATGGATAGTATTATATAAGGCACACCAGGGATTGAGAAAATATTTATAGGAGGATATCTAAAAAGACACGTTGGAAGGGATAATAAAAATTATGAGAGGCCACATAAAGGATATGGATATGGAGATAAAAATAAATCTGGGGAGATGATCTTAGACTTTGCTATGTCATATGATTTTAGTATAATGAATACTTATTTTAAGAAGATAGAAGAACACTTAATAATCTTTAAAAGTGGACAAAATAGTAGACAAATAGATTTTTTTTTTTTTTTTTTTTTTAACTAGGATGGTAGAACGTTTATCATGCAAGGATTGTAAAGTTATTCTAGGTGAAAGCCTAACCACACAATATAGAGTCTTAGTGTTAGATATATGTACTAAAAAATGGAAAAAAAGAGATAAAATAAACCAGTGTAAGAGAACTAAGTGGTGGAACCTAAAAGAAGAAAATATAATAAAATTTAAAGATAAAATGATCAAAGAAGTGGATTGGACTATAGAGGATAGGATAAATACAAATACTCTTTGGAGTAGAAGCTAGCGCTATTGAAAAGATATCAAAAGAGATTTTAGGTGAATCAAGGGGAAGATTCTCGAATAGCAAGGAAAGTTGGAGGTGGGATAAAGATGTACAAAAAGCCATAAGGACAAAAATAATTTGGTATAAAACGTAGCAAAAATGTAGATTTAGGATGACTTTGAAAAATATGAGGCATGAAAAGATGCAAAAAAGGCCATTAGTGAACCTAAATACAAATCATTTAATAGTTCGTATGATAGATTAGATACAAAAGAAGGGAAAAAGATATATTTAAAATTGCTAAAGCTAGAGAAAGGAAGAGTAAGGACTTAGAAAATGTAAAATATATAAAAAGTGAGGATGATATTGTCTTGGTTAAGGACGAAGACATTAAATAAAGATGACGAAGTTACTTTAGTAAGTTGTTTAAGAAAAACCAAACAGAAGGCTTAAACTTAAAATTGTCAAATGAGGAAAAGACTAAAAATGCGAAATTTATTCGGAAAATTAGAGTTAACGAAGTTAAGTTTGCACTAAGAAAGATGAAAAATGGGAAAGCTATGGGACCAGATAACATCCCAATTGAAATTTGGAAATGCTTAGGTGATAACGAAATTATATGGTTAACTAATTTATTTAATACAATTATAAAAACTAAGAAAATGTCAGATGAATGGAGAAAAAATACTTTAATACCTACATACAAAAATAAAGGTGATATTCAAAATTGTAATAACTATCGTTGAATTAAACTCATGAATCATACGATGAAACTATGGGAAAGGGTAGTTGAACAAAGATTAAGGTTAGAAACGAAGGTCTCAGAAAATCAATTTGGTTATATGCCTGAGAGATCTACTACAGAAGCTATATATCTTTTAAGAAAATTAATGGAAAAATTTACGGAAAATAAGAGGGACTTGCATATGATATTTATTGACCTTGAGAAAGCAAATGATAGGATACCTAGAGAAGTTCTATGGTGGGTTTTAGAAAAAAAAAGGTGTATGTAGTAGGTATACTGATGTCATTAAGGGTATGTATGATGGAGTAGTGACTAGTGTAAGGACTATAGATAGAGAAACTAGAGAATATCCAATCACCATAGGTGTACATCAAGGATCTGCTTTGAGTCCTTATCTTTTTGCTTTAGTGATGGACCAATTCACTAAGAGCATTCAGAAGGAGGTTCCATGGTGTATGTTATTTGCAAATGATATTGTATTAATTGATGAAACTAGGGACAAAGTAGAGGCTGCGTTAGAAGTATGGAGAGAAGCTTTGGAATTTAGAGGCTTTAAGATAAGTAGAAATAAGACAGAATATATGAAATATAATTTTAGTAATGATAGGAGGAATATTGGTGACAAAGTTAAACTTGATAAAGAAGAAATAAATAGCACTTGTAGGCCTTGGATCTATTATGCAAGCTGAAGGAGAAATTGAAGATGATGTAATGCATAGAATTAAAGTAGGTTGGGTAAAATGGAGAAGTGCTTCAAGTGTGCTCTGTGATCGTAGAATACCCTTAAAATTGAAAGGGAAGTTTTATAAGGCAATTATAAGACTAGCTATGCTATATGGATCGGAATGTTGGGCAACGAAGAAACTTAATATCCAAAAAGTAAAACTTACCGAGATGAGAATGCTTAGATGGATGAGTGGTATAACATTAAAAGAAAAATTAAAGAATGAACATATTCGCGGTAAATTAGGTGTAGCTCCTATAGAAGATAAGATCAGGGAAGGATGACTCAGATGGTATGGACACTTGCAACGGAGGCCACATAGTGCACCAGTGAGGAAGAGTGAGTCAGTTACTCTGAGGGGCAGTAAAAGGGGTAGGGGTAAACCTAAAATAACTTGGGATGAGATAATGAGTAAGAATTTAATATCTCTGAATTTGTCAAAAGAAATGGTTCATGATCGCATAAATTGGCGGAAAATGATTCATATAGCCGACCCCACTTAGTGGGACTTAAGGCTTGATTTTTTTGTTGTTGTAATACTATCCTTGTATGGATATTTATCATAAATTTCTTCACATTAAGGGAGCTCTTAAATTCTTCCTCTAGACCTATGCTATGAGTTTCCCTCAACTGCAACACCCAACGCAAGGGTCTGATGTCACGAGGCATGGTGCTTGTAATCTTATCCCCACACCGGAGAGAGATTGTTTCAATTAGTTAAACTAACAACTTTCATATTTGAGTATATAACCCTTGCCATGTGGTCTAGGCTTGCCCTCATGTAACATTACAGGTGCGCGCACACACACGAAAACACAGCCCACAAGCAGGGAAGGAGAAAGTATGTATGAATCAATTTCATCAATAAATTATGTGGCATGTATTCATTCCTGGACATCTTAATGGAAAGAAAATGATAAAATGGTATAAACGGGGCTATCGGACTATGTTATATGCATGACAATATCATAAATCCCAAAGTAAATTCAAGATTACCTGAGGCGCAGTGATCAATATTATGAGGAGCGCAAAGTTCTCGAAGTGAGTTTGTCTCCATTCAATGTAATTTTCCAGCAATCAACTTGGAATATAAAGACTGAAACTTTCTTGGGCACAACTATAAAGGAAAACGGTTTGGATCATCAGAAATTCTGCCGCTAGATGGACTCAAAATTCACGTACCAAATATGTTAAAAAAAACTTCCATAGCCCTATGAGGCTTTTCATAGCTCAAACCCCAGGGCTCAGATAGTGGCAACTGGAAAATAGTTTGAACTTCAACCGATGAACTTAACCACCTTTATTTATGCTTGATATTTGTTGAGTTTCATGAAGCGTGCCTTAAACCTCATCTTCGATGTGAAGTTCATATATTTGTGATTATAGAAAGTGAGACCCTCTGGTCTCCTGGTCTCATTCTCACTCAAGAAAAAATATTCATTAAGAGTCCATACCATCAACAGAAGGCATTTAGAATGAAGAGATGAAGCTGCAAATAAAAATAATTTAAAGATTTTCAAATTCTTTAGAATCCAAAAATGAGAGCACATCTCTCTCATTTAAGGAGTTTCAAATTCTTTAGAATCCAAAAATGAGAGCACGTCTCTCCCACAACACCCCCAATTCTCTTCCCCACTCCCATGTCTGCAACTATGACATCCTAATAACCACTTACTCTTCTTAAACTTCCTCTACCCACTCTAATATGTTCAATTTTTCTTCTAAAAAGTTTTAAAAACAGATCTTTTATGTTAGAAACTTAGATTAAAGAACCCACTGGACCACGAACCAAAATTTTAGAAAGCATATTTTATAAAACATATTTAGAGTTCCAAACTTTAATGTTGTCCAGAAATTAATTTTTCAAAAAATTCACATATCTAGAGCTTCACACTCTGACTTCATAGAAAAGATTGTCCTATGAAAGAAAATTGCCACTAGCATACAATGAACTATCAAATGTATTCAGTCCAGTTTTTTTGCAATTGAGGGGCAACATCGAGGCAATGTCTTGTCCTCCATTCTCTGTAACTTTTCTCTTAATTAATAGATTCATTTTTTGTTATCAAAAAAAATTTTGAGGTAATATGTTTTATGGAAAAGCTACAAGACTGCATGCGCAGCCCCTTTAAAATTTTATTAAGCAAAAAGGCTAACATTGAGAGTAGGCTGATCTTGAAAAGCAGCACGGTCATGAATTTACATTACAGCCCTTTCTACAAACTGGAACATAGACAAGCTGAATTACATATTATATGCACCGCACTTAAAAAGGGGTGCATGTTGTTAGGAGTTTTGTGATCCCAAACTTGATATGAACCCCAGGTGTGTGCACGCACGTGTGTTCATTACAAGGGTATGGAGTGCAGTATATCAGCATGTGTGCATGTTTATACACACACACACACACACACACTCACACTCACAGAGATATATATATATATATATATATATAAAATTAGACAGTGTCAGCATTGAATATTAACAAAGGTGTAACCTAAAAATCAGGCTCTTCATGAATCACCTCATCATTGAGTACCTATTTTTGTTACCTAGCAGCAGGAGCGAATCAATTCAGAATAGATAAGAAAAATACATTTGATACCCTTGTCTTTGCTCAATTATGCACCAGAGTTCATTATGGGCACCTGGAAGCTGAAGCCCAAAACACACTTACATTAGAGAAACTGTGCATTTACACATCCACAAAGGGTAGTCATGTTCAAAAAATAGGTGCCCATGTTAGCAAAAACATTTTTGTTCGATTTTCACTTAGGCAAACAAATGTTACCTTCAAAATAAAACAATGACCACCAACTTTAATTAAGATAAAAGAAATATGCTGCTTGTGACTAGAAGTCTGAAATTTGTGCTCATTGAGCTATGTCCAATGGTTGAGTTAGAAAATAGCATGGTAAGCATCTAAGTATGGAGTTAGAACATATCCGCATGCACACACATACAAACAAAGAGCGATTTTGTTTTAAAGCGTGTAATGAGTTGCTGTTGATGAATTACCTCGAAATTTATTGTCTTGTGAAATTATCCCAAAAGTTTCTGCAGTTTCACGAATCATAATACCCCTTGCTCCAGTGAAGGCAGATATTTTACACTCAACAACTGGCAGAAAATATATAAAAAGAACACATTAAGTAACCAAAAATTATTAGGAATAAGTAAAGCACAAGATTTTATTAAGCATGCCAAAGGAGGTTGGGATTTTAAAGTTTACTCCGTGTAGTTGTGATTGATGCTTTTAGCAAGTGACTAACAATCAGATCTCGGTATATGTCAATCCAAATTGAGAAAATTCTATCAATATGGGTCCCTTGTCAAGGCCATGACCAAAAGATAATGCCCTTTTCAATAGGTCATGAACAAATAGACCATATAAAGAAATTATCTTGGTCACTTCAGTATAAGTGAAAAATGGGCATCATATCCATAAAGTTAGAATATCTTTAATTTTTCCCAATCGGGTGACTTAGACATTTTGGTATCAAATAAATTAACATCAACAGTCAAGGTCCTACATGATTGCTTATGGGGCCTTTAATTTGAACTGACTGTAATAGTTGAAAGTTCTACTATTACCTTTTTCTGCTGCAAAACAAGTTATACTATTCCATGTGTTACAACTAAAAGCAGACTACATACATAGGTTGCTAGAAATGACCAGACGAATATTTGTGCAAGAAGGCTATTGCCCACAAAAGACGCACGCTTCATAGCATGGTATAAACTTTAAAGAGACCTGTATGCTGTGCTAAGGCAGGACAAAAATGATTGTGCATCAAGTGCTTTAGCATCACCAAAAAATAAAATAATAAACTGTTAAGTTTTCCTTTTCTTTTTGGTGCACTAAGGCACATTCAATACTGAAGAAAAGACAACCTAGAATTATAGCACCATGTAGGTCTGCATTGAGAAGACATTGAGCCAACTGATTTTTCCTGCAAGATTGAGCAGAAGGATGTTCAGTGACAAAATAATGAGAAAAAAGAAACATCGTGATTGGATAATCAGCAAGGCAGGAAAAGAATAACATCTCACCCAGTATTTCTAAGAAGTTGCATCATGTAATCTTTCCACATCTCATGCATTGGTTTGAAAAAATCAAATCTGTGGCACAATCCCAAACTAATGATTTTGAGAATGAATTAATGAAAATCTAAACCTCTTGATCTCATAATTTATTTAAAATCCTAATGTCAGGAGGAGGTCCATTATCATAACCCTAAATTACTCACTATATTTCAGGACAGCCTCATATAAAGACATGCATATTAAACAACCCGAGTAGACAACTGTAGCCAGCATATGCACCAACTGGAAGATATCGGTGTGATATCAGGTTGGTTTCTAACACAGCGAAAAAAAAAAAAAAGGTGGGAAAAAAAGAAAAAAACAAAATGAAAAATTGAGAAATCATATGAGAAATCAGCCCTATAATGTTCAAAAAATTCAAAACCCAGAATTCTGAACTTTAAACAACCACCATCAGAAGAGCCCTGCTCAGACAAGACTTCCAATTTCCAAATTAGACGGTATAGCCTCATTTTCACCTAAAAGGTTGGCTAACCTAATTTCAAGAGGTCAACCAGGCAGTTTAGTTTAGCTGTTGAAAGATTGCTCACTAGTTAAGGCCTGTGTCATGGTCAACTAGTTTGGTCATCCCTCTAGTGCAGGTAAGTTTGCAACCACTTGGATCCCCAGTTTCAGGCCAACTGCAAGCAGAGGAGACTAAACACTCTACTAAGATCCATCTTAATGCCTGAAAGTATTTGTTGGAGACTCTTTATTTTGTGTGCTTTTTAGTGACTAGCAGAATGAAAAATAAGTATGATTCCCAGATCCACATCACAACCCACAAGAATGCGGTATCCACTCATTTCATTCCATTGGAGTTCTTATTTTTAGTGGAAGAATGTTGATATATTTTCTTCTATATGACAGTAAATGGAAAACGGAACCAGATAAAGAACAACTATTCAAAGAAAACATGTGAAATAATTAATTGAAGTTGCAACTGCATGCTTATTAAAGAATAATAATCATAAAACTCACTTATGGAGCTCCTGAGGCAAATCAAATGATCCAAGCTTTTTATGTTGGCTTATGGACAAGTGTTTTTTTGAACGCTTTGATTGGTTTTGCAAAACCTTGGTGCAAGCCGCATAAGATGCACCACGTCCTTGTATAAAATTATCAAGAAGGATCCAATTATCAATTTTCAAACTTTTAGATCCCTGCATGTATTTCTGAGCTGAATCACCTTTCTGTAGCATCTCATGCAAAATGTTATTAACTGTGCTCCCTGTTCTGCTAGACATCTGCAAATCGGACAAGTGTTTAGCCAAGAAGTAAACTATATATTATCTACAAAGTGTAAATTCACTTTTAAAAGTGGCTTTAAAAGCCTTCAAGGTAAAACCTTAAAACAAAGCAGACAAGCATAAGAAGAAGAGCAAGAAAAACAACTGATTCTTGTAGTTGTTCTCGTCATACTTGCATGAGACAACAATCAAATACCTTAACATTTTCTGTCAACAGATTCTCATGTACAGGGTGAGAGAGCTGACTATACGCCGGACCAGTTGCTTCTGCATCTGTATATAAGAATCAACAACTGTATTTTTTTTTAAATAAATATAAAATACAAAGATCACAATAAAAGGCCAAACAATACTGGTACCTTGTAATGTTGTATAGCCCGAAAAGGAAAAATTCCCTGCACACAAACCAAGATGGAACTATAAATTTGGAGAAAACCAGCAAATATTGAACTACAAGATTTACTTCTGAAAACAGGGGAAATTTTTATTTTGGGACCTTGCAGGCTATGAGAACAATAACAAGTATGTCGTAGAACAACATTCTGCAATACTTCTCTTCAAAAGAAAAAAAAAGCACCAAACTTTTTTTAAAAAATTAATGTATAATAAATTTTAAATGCTGAAAATCACAGAAACACAACAAAAGCAACCGAATCAAAATTTTAAAATTTTAAAAATAATAATAATAATAACACCTTTCTTAGATGAGGCAGTTGGGCTGGGTGAGATTGATGCATCAGTTAGATGTAATGAAGGACCAGTGGATGAGGAACCGATGCTATGAATGTCTCTCTGATCTTCACGAAATTGCCGCTTGTTCTTATGCTGTTGTTGAGTAAGCTCAGCTTTGGCAACAGCAAACCTGCGTTCTAATGCCTCCAAAGTGTGTTTTCTTTGATCTTGAACAACTGGTTCAGCTGCCATGGCAGCGAGAATGGCTCAACCACTGATCCAGGCAAAAAGTGAAATGATATAATCAGTCCTCACAACCAAAGAGTGCAAAGGATTGATAAGCTAATATAGGGCATTGTTTGTAAACAATTTTTTAAAAAATTAATCATTTTAGAAAGTAAGAAATCAACATTGATTTTAGCTCTTCAAAGAGCTACCAAAATTCTAAAAGTACCTAAATATTTTCACTTTTTTCTTACTTATTTCTAGAGTAACATGGCATATAAATAAAAGATTTCAATTTTTTTCTCCTTTTTTTTTTTCGATAATAACCGCTGTTCCATTTTCTCCAGTTCTAAATAAGGAATTATGTGGTATTGCTATAAAAAATTATGAAAACGAAAACAAGAACCCGAGTCAAAAATTAAAAATCAAAAACCAACAATCTGTTTGGCACTTTGGATAATATTTATAAAAATAAAATAAATTAAAAACTCAATTGAACAAATGCTTATTTTTGTCCTCAAATCATATAACCAAATATATATACATATACATAATTAAAATAATATAAATAATAAATAATAAAAATGTAAAAATATATTATAATAGAAGTTGAATTATTATAATTATTTTATGCAATTATTATATTTCAGAACTCGTTGGTAGTGTTACATGAATAATAATGCACATGACAATAAAAAATAGTAAAAATATTATTCACGTGACTTGCATTATTATTTCAAATTTTCAAAAATTTTATTGATATTTATATTTTAATTATACTTTAAATTCACATGGTCATTTTGCACAAAAATAAAAGATTTAGTCCATGATATTTAATTGTGGATATTAAGTATTTTGGAAACAAGTTGCCAAAATAATTGAAAAACCATAAAATCTTATTATAGTTTTTCTTCAAAAACAAACTAAAAACAAAAATATAATAGTAGAAACGTAAACAAACACATCATAACAATCTATTTCTTCACTGTACAAAAACGAAAATGCAAAATACAATTAGAAATAATACCGAATAGATCCCAACAAAACCACAATTATACTACTGATTGTAAAGCACAATTATATATTATTATGTTCTAAATAAAATAAAACAATATAAACCACAAAAACATCAAGAGGAAAATTCTTGTACAAACATAAACTACAATTTTCACATTAAAAAAAAAAAAAAAGGCAAAAGATACTTACCCCCCCCCCCCCCCCCCCCCGGGGGGGGGATTTTAAAATTGCACATACCTCCCCAATGGTTTGACAAAAAAAAAAAGTGAATCTTCTCTCTTAGATTTCACAAGCTCCCTTGACATTTGATTTTTGGGACACTTATGCTTTTTTGTCAAATATAAGAGGTCTGTCTCTTTTTTAAAATGAGATATGTGAGATTTTTGACAAGTTAGGGGAAGCCTACATCTTTTTGTCCAATCTCAGGAGTGGTCTATGAAATTTTTAAAACCTAGGGGGAGGTCCACATCTTTTCTCCAAAACCTTGGGGGAGGTTAGCGTCTTTTACCCTTCTAAAATTTTTGGACTTCCACGTAACTTACCATGATTTTAGTGAAACATATCAACACCCCAGTACCCTCACCACCACCTTCATTTCTTTCAATCAACAAAATAAATTTTGTTATAGGACATCAAGGAGATGCCACCCATGTACAAGTAAACAAAAGAAAATCACTCTCCGAACTGTCAAAGAAGTAAAGATTTATAGGAATGTCAATATAAAACAATCCACTATGCCAATCAGTGACAATAACATTCCATCAATTTTCAATAACACGAAAGGACATACTTGATCTATCTTTTTTTCTTTTCCTTCACACAAAATCAAAAATGACAAAGAAAATGGGGCAAAAACCTTTAGTCCTTCCTTGCCCAAGCATATACCTTTCCAAGCTCATAACTTTCCTTCCACTATTCTGGCTATAACCCAAGAAAGAGTGGGCCAAGTTCCAAAATTACTGGTCCATAAGTAGTGCAAGACGTTGTGACCAATAGATTCAGCATTTTCAACACAGACACATTTATTTTGTAGGCAACCCATTTTGTCCGGGTCAAATATAACAAATGCAGTTATTATTATTATTATTATTATTATTATTACACTGGGTATACAACAAAGACCACAAAAAAAAAGAAAATGCATAAAAAAAAACAAAAAAAAGAAATACATAAAAAATACAGAAAAGGGAGATGAATACAAATATATATATATATATATATATATATATGTAAGAACACTACACGCTTGGAATTTTTTAATGGGGTGTGAGTTGGCATGTCAAATTTTTATTAATGCCCACATGGATGAATTTTGAATATGGGAAATTTTGTTTTCATGAGTGATTGGAAAAGGAAATCGACAAGGCTCGTCGAGATGTCTAAGCACTGCTTGTCGGCAGGAACTATGCCCCCATCATGCTCCGTCTGGCATGGCATGATGCAGACCTATACCAGCTTGCAGGTGTTGTTGCAGTTGAGATCACTGGAGGCCCCACAATTGACTTGGTTCCTGGAAGGAAGGATTCAAAGATTTCTCCCAAGGAAGGAAGACTTCCAGATGCTAAACAATGAATGCTTACCGTGATTGAAGGAGAAATTCTTGCCGCACCACATGGGAATTGGAAATTTAATTGAGGCAGACAGAAGCCACAGCAGGAAGCTAGAAGCTGAGCAGAGCAGGAAGACACAGCCAGGGGAAGAAGAAGAAGAGGAGCAGCTCCATTGCCAATCAGTGGCCAATACTAATTTTTTTCCTCATTTCTTCTATTTTTTCTTCAATTTCAGGGATTACACTCTCTCTTCTTCCCCCATTCCTCCAATTTCTCAATTGGATTTCACGGCCAGCAGCAGCAGCAGCAGCTATAGAGACGCCGTAATAACAGCAGCAACACAGCACCGCCGGAGTTTGTGCAGCTGACTTAATGAACACAATTGGACGGTGATTTCTAATCCGATCGAATTGAAATTTTACTAGGTTGTTCCTGACTCGCTAATTTTAATTTTCACCGGTTGGAATTTTATTCAGAGCTTTGAAGCTTCGTTTTTTTGGCCTTGAACAGTGGTCTCGCCGCTGCAGCAATGGAGTCGTCGGCGCCTATGCAGTCAACTTGATAAAGCCAATCGAACGACTATTCTTTATCCGATCGAGCTAAAATTTTACTAGGTCGTTTATGACCCTTTTTTATTAATTTTCACCATTCGGATTTTTTTTTTTTTTTTGAGCTTTACAACTCTACTTTTATTTCTTGGACGGCCGCCTCGCCGCAGCAGCAATGGGCTTGCCGGCGCCTGCGCAGTCTGCATGATATGGATGATCGGACGGTGATTACTCGTCCGATGAAGCTAATATTTATGCAGGTTCTTCACGACACATTCATCTTAATTATGACCGGTTGGATTATCATTAGGAGTCTTGAAAAGCCGGTTATCATTTTATTTCATTGTTCCTTTTTTGTTCTTATTTCCAAGTTGAGTTGTTTGAAATGACTGGTTGTCTGTTAATATCTTTTGTATAATGTCCTTTACATCCTATATATTTGAAAGTCAAACTCGTTCTATTCCTCTGCGAACCGTTTGACTCACCGATCTTGTATTTTCTTATTTATTTTCTCATTATTTTATTTATTTAATAATTCTAAAAAATATAGAAAGGCCATAAAAAATCAGGAAAAATCAAAAAAAAATTTGAAAAATATTTTTTCAAGTTAGAAAAATGTTTTTATACACTTTTCATTCATAAAAATAGAAAATGGTTCCCAAAAATCTTCCAGAAAAATTTGGAAAATATTGTTTAATATTTAGGAAAATTCTATAAAATTTTTGAAATAAATCTAGGAGTTATTTTCATAAAGTATTTTCTCGATTTTTATCCCTATGATTTCAAAAAAGGATTCGGGCTTTTTAAGCCTTACGTGCCTTAGTTCTGAGGGATCACTTATATTATATATGTTACGTGAATTTTTGTATAGCCTATTTATTTGCATTTAGTTTTTGTTGTAATTTTTCAAAAGTAAAATAGAAGGTTACTAAATTTAAATTGGGAATAATTTTTAATTAATTAGGTACTGTTAGTAAAACGGGTGTGTAGGGAGTGTCCTTCCCCTCACATAACCGAACTCCCAAATCCTACTTTGGTACACGCAGACTGATTCTACCCTTAATTGGGTGGTAATCATGTGTTCTAACCACACTCCAAAAGATTAGTAGTGACTCCAACTTCATTTTCCCGAAAATCATCAAATCATTTTTTCATTCGCCCTCCTCGTGGCACCCTTGCTCCCGAGACGTCGCAATAGCTTGGCAACTCCATTGGGGACATTTAGAGAGTCGAGCCAGTTTTAATTAGGAATTATCTCAAATTCGAATTTGATAAATCTTTTAATTACTCCGTCTTATTTTGTGAATATTGTTTATATACTTGTGAATATTTGATTGTAATGTTTGAATATTTACTTGTGAATATCATGGTGAATGTTTACATATATGTTTGAATATATTTGATTAATTGTGAATGTTTGTTTCTACATCTGTTTGAAATAACATGTGAATATTGTATGTGGGATAGTGGGAATAAGCCAATGTTATGAATTGACACACAATTTTCACGAGCCTTCTACCTGGGCTTCAACCTTTAGGAATAGAAATGAGCACAGTACCGTTAGCCCACATGAAATGAGGTCTTTGGGGGCGCGCAAACCACTCCGCTCAGCTTGAACTTCGTCCAAGCCCAATGGTTGGGGATCGGGCATATGCTAGGAACCTATTGTCAATAGGGATTAGAGCTTAACCACACATACTTATCCACAGGATTCCCTCCCTAGTATGGAGCCTTGAAAAAACCCTGTAAATGATAGACCTACCTAGGGTTGGGACAGAAGCTTCATCCTTCTACACATGATTTAGTCCAGTCTTTTGTATATATTTTTGAGTTCCTTTGTATTTCCTGCATTCTGCATCCATTTTAGACATGCATACTACTTAGTCAAAATTCTGGAAATCCCAAATCACCTTATGGACAACCCCGTAGTGATATTCAGTGAAGAAGAAATTGAGGTTCAGCTATATTTCAGAGTCCAACAAGATCATCATGAAAATAGTTGGATTAAAAGAATTGAGGTGATTGAGAAAGGAATTGAGGGGCAATCTAGTCAAGTTGTTGCCAAGTTGTGCCTTTAAGAAATCCCCACTCAAATTTGTTTCCAAATCATGCCTCCACAATGGTTTGCTAAAGAAAGATCTGTCAAGAGTTAAATGCTCAACAAGTGGGGCAATTTTTAGAAGTAAGTAGAAGAAAGAAATTTATCTACAAGTTGGGGAAGATGAACCTGAATTTTAAATGGAGAATTGCATGTCAAGAGCCAAGTTGATTTCGGAATTTTCATTAGTTGATGAGGTTTTTTCAAGAATTCTGGTAAAGTAGTTTTTTTTTGGGTTGCATCGCATTCATGCATGGTTATGCATGCACAGTCCTTGCCTATGGGTCCTTGCTAATGTTCCAGTTGCTGACAAAGCAGTGTGCCAAGGTGATACGATCCAATTGCCCACAAAGTAGTGCCAAGGTGATACGAGCTAAATGCTCGATGCAATTATTTTGCTGGGGGAAATAAGCCACTCAATTAAAAAATGTTGACCTTTTAAGCATAAGGTACAAGCTTTAAAGAATGCAAGGTGGTTGGATTTTGACCTAACCATGGCAGATCACAGTGAAGGAAAAGCAGCAAAAATATGAAGATTAACTGATTGTCAACTTTGGGAAGGATGAAATCAAGGAAAGGACAACATCTCACAAAATCTTTTTGTTCAAATTATTTTGAGCTTCAATGAATAAAATCCATTTTAGTCTCATCTCATCCCATCATCCTATTACCTTTCACAGAATTTGTCTATTTTTGCTTGCATTTCATGCAGCGATATAGGAAATGATTTTACAAGTATAGAAGACCTAGAACTGATGGTTGGCTTTGGGAGTCTATTTTTTTTTATTTTTTTTAAATGATGAAAAAAGGAAAAAAAAAAATCCTGATTGGTGGAGCCTGAATGATCTTATGTCGTAAAACAAAAGCCTTTGTCAGTAGGAGTTTTGCTACGAGCTGATATTGGTGTGAATGATCTATTACACTCGATTAATTTTGATGCTGAATAAAAGAGATGTTGTGTACTACCAACCTCCCAAGTAGATTAATAAAGTTTATTCATCTTTTATTTTGAAATTATGGATGGTGTCTTATATCATATTCTGATCAAATGAAGGGTGGCCATTTTTTGTCAACCAGTATACCCGGAAAAAACCCGATAATCAATTACCACTTGTTAACCCATTTGAGCTTGAACTTAAACCAACTTTTTCTTAAAAGTTAGTTTACCAAAAATTTAACCTAGGTCTAGGTCTCCTGGTGTTTGGCAATTCATTTGAGATAATAGTTACTACCAAAAGGATGACAGGTCATTTTTATGCTACCTAAAAGAAAATCAAATAAAAAAATCCCTTGCAAGCCCTTTCGAGCTTGAAAAATTCATTTCTTGAATAAACTATCAAAGGATCACACCCCACACAGGGGCAATTTCAAAAGAAAGAATATAAAATCCCATATGAGTCCTAGATAAAAGCGAAAAATTCCTTCACAAAGGAAAAACAAATGCGTGGTAAAAAAGGAAAAATGGAAAAAAATAAAGAAGAAAGGAAATGAAGAGGAAAAGAAGGGGTACAATTTTTAGTGATCATTGACCAATGTTACCCTTGATAAAATTGATAATTTTGAGCCTCTTTAAGTTTTTTTCTTCTTTGCCCAATACCCTTAGCCTACATTACGGTACAATTTTTAGTGATCATTGACCAATGTTACCCTTGATAAAATTGATAATTTTGAGCCTCTTTAAGTTTTTTTCTTCTTTGCCCAATACCCTTAGCCTACATTACGGTCCAAATGAAAGTCTTGACCTAATTGGGTATATACTGTTGTCTCAAATGAATTGTTAGACTCAATGTTGAGTTTGAACTACGTAATGACCATCACCTAAAAAGGTATGTAGGTAGATTGTTCAAGTAACAAATTCAGTTAATACTTTGCAAACACTTCGCCACAAACTAGGGCAAAAAATGTTATTATGGGATGGGATTTTTGAGCCTTAGTTTCCCTTTTCTTCTGAAAAACCTTATCCTTAGCCTACATTTCGTCCTGTGTCCTAAAGTCCACCTTGAGATCAGAATACTAATACCCAATAAGACATTTACCATAATTCACGATAAAAGGACTGAAATTGGAAGCAAGGTTTGAATCGAGAAAGCATCATTATAGCAGCATCAAAGGAAAATTTGGAGGTGGTTGCCTATTTATTGGTTCTCTAAGACGACATGGAAGTGGTGCTACAACAAAGTACTGGTGAATCCATTTCTTGTTTGAACTAGCATAGAAACCAAGTAAATTAACAGATTTGTACATTTCACTTTCATACTTAAATGAGGTGGTATTATCTGATTGCATGATTATTTATTGAAATTCAAGATGGTTTCGAACACTACGAACCTAGCCCTAAAAGAAATACTGTGGTCTGAAAAATTCGATGAAACCTGTCTTCAAAATTCTCAAACCGATCTAGAGACAAAGGATGTGCCAAGTGCTAAAAGGGCAAAAGCCTGGGGGCATTCCCGTCAATAAATATGGTTGAGTACTCTATACGATCAGCATTGCTTAAATTGGGACATCAACACCAAAGAGTTTTCGAGATACAACAAGGGCTACATAAACATACATGTTTTCATTCCTTCTCAAATTCAAAAAATATCCATAACTATCATCATGTCATTCATTCAATGCATACATGTTTCCTTGCAGAAGCATTGCATATCTATCCAGTCAAATCTACAGAATTTCTTCCTCCAAAAAAGATTGTCACGCACGACATAGATAGATCTGCAACAACACCTGCAAGCTGGTATAGGTCTGCATCATGCCACGCCAAACAAAGCATGATGGGGGCTTAGTTCCTACTGGCAATCAGTGCTCAGACATCTTGACGAGCCTTGTCGATTTCCTCCTCCAATCACTCATGAAAACAAAATTTCCCAGATTCAAAATTCATCCATGCGTGGCATCAATAAAAATTTGACATGCCGACTCACACCCCATTAAAAAATTCCAAGCATGTAGTGTTCTTACATGTATGTACATATAAATATATATATATTTGTATTCATCTCCCTTTTTGTATTTTTTATGTATTTCTATTTTGCCTTGGTGCAATGGCGAGTGCCTCCGCCTTGGTACAGATGGTCTCGAGTTCGAGACTTGGGAGTGGCCTCTCCAAAAATGGGGGTAAGGCTTGCCGACATCCACCTCTCCCAGACCCCACTCAAAGTGGGAGCCTTGTGCACTGGGTACGGCCTTTATGTATTTCTATTTTTTGTATTTTTTTTATGCATTTTCCCTTTTTGTGCCCAAATAATGATAATAATAATAACTGCATTTGTTATATTTGGCCCGGACAAAATGGGGTGTCTACATATTTATTTTCTCAAAATAAATATAAATTAAAGAAAAAATAAATTTAGCAGTTAGCGCTGAATGTTGAATGCAATTTTGAATCTATGAACCAAGTTCTAAATATAATTTGAACCATCCTTTGAATCAGAATGCTAAATTATTTCAGTTGTTTGGTAACTAACTCTGAATATTTGAACTTTTCCAGTTTTTAACCGTGAACTATTAAGAGCAGAATTGTTTTCTAAAAAAGAGACATTCAATAAATCAAATAGTTTTTTATTACAGAAAAAATAATAAAATGAACATAAAAAATTATTCCCATGACTGCTTATTAAACATTAGAGTCATTTCCTTCATAAAAAAAAATAATAATACTAATTCATTGTTTCATGCATTCCTAGTTTCCTCTCATACCACCAACAAAGGCATGGACTTATGCTAGCCCTAAGATATCAACTCCTAGTAAAGCTTGCTCAAAATCTATAAATTGAAATCTCACACTATTATGACCTACCGTTTTATACACACACACACACACACACATATAATATAGACACACACTGATACACATACATGTAAATTTGTAGCATAAATAATTAAGGCCCCTAGTCCTTTGTTGGTTTTGTTCCCATCTTCAGATGTAGAGTTTATCCTTATTTACATTTAAATTCTCCACTAAATGTTATTTGTATTTTGTATAATTGTTCATGTGATGCAAGAGCATCCAAATCCAAAAATGAAGGCCAACCAGGACAGATTTATTGCCCAGTTACTGCAGCAGTTACTAGTCCCCATGCTTTCAAATTTCAAGTTCAATATTTAATTTTACAATCAAAATAAGATTAATAACTCATAGAACAAATCTTGACTTAGAAAATCATAGAAGCAATCAAATTTGAGAAAATTTCAAGCTCATGATTTTTAACTAGACTCGAATAAATCCCTACTCATCTCATTCAAGCTCACTTGTTATTAGCCCAGCTTGAGGCAGGAATTTGAGGGCATACAGTGCATACCTAGTATATATCCAACTCATAATTTTAATATTTTGGAAAATGTATTTGATAAGGCAGATACTATATTGTACCCTTAGTTATAATCTCCACATAGAATCATTATATTCATTTTCTTGCATAATTATGTAGAAATCATACCAAGAATGGAATGTCAAACTCCCCAACAACTTCTTTTGTTGCAGAAAATAATGGTTCAAACATTTGTTAATGTCTACATTTTACTAGAACTCCAGGAATTTCCAGTTAAGCCACAGGTATATACTCTTAAAAGCAACTTTTTCAATGCCCTACTTCAGAAAATGCCCCAAACAGGCAAGAATATCTCAAACTCACAAATGCCCTAAATTCAGCCAATGAAAGCAACAAAATCCATCAATTAGTCTGTGCATCAAAAACTGAAATCAATCTCAACAAGAAGAAGAAGAGATGATGCATTGTTTCCTGGCTTGCCAATACGAGCCAAAGGTAATTAAAGATAAAAAGAAAAAAGAAAAGAAAAGAAAAGAAAAGAAACAACTAGAAAGAAGAAAGCTTGCCTGGTCTGGGAGAGAGAGCACAGCCAAACCAGCAACTGAGAGGCACGATAGTTATCAGAGATTGAGCAGATGGTGTAGCGACCGGAAGCAGGTACTAAGCCTCCAATAGAATGTCTTAAAAAATAAGTAATTTTTCAGAGTACTTATTTAAAATTTAAGTAGTTGTATATTAAAATAAAAACTACTTATTTAAGTGAAAATAGTTATGAGTATGTCTTTTTAAGTGTTTCCAAACAGGCCCTCAGTCTATGACTTCTATTGAAAATTTTGAAATTTCCTTGGTCTGCTAATTTCTATGATGTTCGATATTGGCTGATGTTGGGGCTCATACAATTATACGGTCATACACTTTATTTTCACTTGATTTCTTTGAGGATGACATTAAGAATGAGGTATGTAGTCTTATACAGTTGTTGGGTCTTATATTGTTCACATTAATTATTACTGAATACAGAATATTTATTTCTGCCCTACCAATTTATGTTGGATGCAATATACTTCTTATGCCACCACACAATGACTATAGTACAAATGAAAGCATAGTATGTTGTTACAACCTTCTGTCTCTTGGCTCTCCTTTCATTCTCTTCACCGTATGTCTACATTCTCAACTGCAGTTAAATCCATTCTTCTATAAAAGAAAAAAAATGAAAAAGTAACTTCAAATTACTAAATAGTAATCCCAAATTGTGTACAATCATGCATTAGAAGATCCACTACTAAACATCTTTTCAATCCACAAATAACTAATCTAGTATTACATAAATACTTGGCCAATGATTGCTGCTAGGAATGTGTTGACACTACATTTTTGTCCATTTTTGTTTAACTCTCCTAGACCATTTTTGACCCTCCTCTTAGCAAACTCCAACATAATATCTTCCACCACCACCCCAACCCCAACCCCAACCCCAGTTGAGAGAGAGAACAAATCCCAGTCACAACCATAAAACTGATCTTTTTTATTAGTTATCTCAAAAGTAATCAAATTAGATTAAAACTATTAGAAACAATTAATTATCAAGAATTTTGAATATATTGTTTTAAGTTTTATTTTTCAAAAAAAGGAAGCTAAAAGGAAACAATGTAAGAATATATTGTTATAGATTAAAACTATTAGCAACCATACGTAAGAATATGGCATTGTTACCTATAATAGTAAACTTTTTTAAAATACAATTAAAGTCATAACACCAAGACATCTATATTATTGTGCAGTAGCATTGCAATTTGACAGTGTGTATGAGTATGAAGCATTCCCACCGTAGTGGCACTTTCTTAATAGTGTGCGAGTATCAAGCAAAATATTATGGTGGCCCTTTCTTAACAGTGTGTCCGAGTATGAAGCTAAAAAAAGTGATGTGTATGGACCACTGTGGTATCCATGTGTAGGGGTGTGCAATCGGTCAGTTCGGCCAATTAACCGAATTATTTCGGTTAACTCCATCCCATAACCGAACCGACCGTCAATTTAACCAAACCGTACCTGACGGAACTGAATTGTCTGGAATAAAAATAAGATTAATTATGAGAAAAAATTTCATCTGGGTTATTGGTAAGAGCAGGGAAGAACCGAAGAAGAAGAAGAAGAAGAGAACAGGGCACTGGACTTTGGGCACAACAAAATTAAAAAAACACAAATATTAAAAAATAAAAAAGGAACAAAACTCAAATTCAATGAACATTCAAACAAATATAAACAAAGAACACAAAGAAACCCATTTTAAATAGGGAGACTAATAAACATAAATATAATAATTTGGAGAAAATATTCTCTCATACATTTAATCAAACACATTGTGCTCATCTTAGGGTATTGTAAAATTTCAATAAACATCAAAATGCAAAGACTTATGAGTTTTGAACACAATGGAAAAACGAAAAACCGGAAGGATGGAAGGTCCGAATGAGTACTGCGAGTCTGCGAGAGTGCGAGCTGCGAAGTTGGGAAGGTGGAAGCCGAAGTCCGAAGGGGAAGACTGGATCTGCCGATCTGGAACAGGAGATTTGAACTCGCCGTCGCCGACTGTGTGAGAACTGCGAAGTGGGAAGGGAACTGGGAAGGGAAGGTGAAGCTGAAGGGAACTGAACTGCCCCGAACTGTTAATGGGAGTCAGGGAGCGACAGCTGCCGGCGAAGTTGTAACTTGCGAACTGCGAACTTGGGAAGGGAAGAGGGAAGAGGGAAGAGGGAAATAGGAAATTGGGAGTTATGGATGGCCAAATCCCGAAAGAACCTAGCGCCCAACCTAGCCAAAAATTTAAAATCATAAATAATATAATTTAATAATTTATATTTAATTATTAATTAATTAAAATTTTGAATAATTTGATTAATCGAAATGCAAATTACTCATAACTGAACTAAAATCCGAATATCCGAAATTACCCCACTCTAAAACCAAATCAAACTGAACTATAAATTATCCGAACTAAATCAACCGGACTCGATCAATTGGTTAAAATTAAATTATGCTCATTCTACTCATGTGTTCTAATAAGATTGACGTGAAAGATTACAAAAATCGGATGAGTCTTGCATAAAGTAATGTATGCTTTGAATTTGTCATCATTAATATTGGTACAACTATCTTTATCTCTTTTCTTTCTTATCATTGCAATTTGTCTTTCTAACTAATGTATGTAGTCATAGTGGCATTAAGTAAATCTAACAATTGGACCACCATTGAAACGGGCTACAAAGACAAACTATTATTTGTAACGTACACAACAATGGCTGCTTCTGCCAATGACCTAAAATCAATTTCAAAAATAATTTAAACATATATGGATAGATGGAATTTTGTTGATTAATCATATATGGGAAGGTATTGTGGATTGTATATTATAAATATCATATAAAAGTGCAAATAGTATAAATCATTTAGTAGAAAAAAATGATGTCATCTTTTAAAAGTTTGACAAATTATTTCTAAAAATTAAATTCAATAAAATTAGACAAATTTTTATACTCAAAATTTTGTATTTGCATAAGTTAAAATTTGAACCTAAAATATACATTTAATTAAAAATAAAATAAATATAATATTGTTACAAGTGCTAAAGGTGCGTCCCAAAATAAAATTGGTAATTTTTTCTAAAATTTTCTAAAATTACTGTGAAATTTCTAACATTATTTATATAAATAATAATATATTTTTTATAAAAAAAACTAGAATTAAAATTATCGACCGGGAAGTATCCCAAAATAAAAGTTAAATATTATTTGAATTTAAAAAAAAATCTTTAATTGATCATGAGGTAAACAAAATGTAAATCAAATTTATAAATGTTCTAGGTAGAAAATCACAATTTAAAAGTTATAATAACTTTATTAATATTTTCATTGGAAGGAGTCATATATATTGAGATTTTTTACAAAATAAAGAAGATGAAAAATATGAATATATATATATATATATATATATATATATATATATATATATATACACACACACACACACTAATGTTATATAAATATTAAAACGTAACATTTTATTTAGTTTTATTTAGAGTGTTCTTGTTATATCATATCCTATACCATAAAGATTTGTATATACCCTTATATCTATTTGGTTTCGTAAAATATCTTCTCTATGTTTACATTTCATAATTTTAATTATATATATTTTTTTATAAATAAATTTGAGTATTAGTATTTTAATATTTATAAATTGAATTATGATAATAAATTATTAATTTGTCTAAATAAATTTTATTAAGAATTGTTAAAATATTTATACAATATTATTCACATAATGACATGTGACACAAATAACATAATTACTAGTGTGTGTATATGCATTACCTTTTCAACAATTACTAGCTATATTAATATTTTAATTATTTTGAATTAGCATCTTCTTATTTTCACTCGCTATTATTTTTATTACCTATTTTTTTAATTTATAAGTATTATAGACACCTCATTTTGTCCGAAACTTATATAACAATTTGAAATTTGAGATTTAATTTTAGTACTCATCTGGATCTTTTCCTAGTCTAATTTCTAATTTGTACATGTTTATGTAAATATTTATTAATACAGTAAAATGGGAAAATATATAAAAATAATTAAAAAATGAATACATGGAAACTTATAAAAAATTGAATACATGAAAAAAATAGAAAAATAAACAAATCAAGTCCAATGGGCCAACTTCTCCATGCTTGCACCTATACACACACATGAGAGTTTTAGTTAGAATAAAAAAAACTAATTAGTTTTAAATTTGATTGAACGATTAAAAATTGATTAATTAATTAAATTTAATTAATAAATTAATTTTAAGTTTGATTGATCAATTTAAAAATGATTAATCAATCAAATTTAAATGGGGCTTCTTTTGTTAGCCTATAAATTGAGTTATTCAGAGAGCTATAGGAAGGAGAATGGGAATAAAGCTAGTTATTGGGGAAAAAAATGTGGAAGAAAATATTTAAGAGAAAATTGGGTATTGAAAAGTGAAAAAATTGAGAACTCAAGGTTCGAAGAAGAGATTTTGATTTGCAAAATTGGAGAAGTATTGAAGATTGAAGAGCTCATATTGCATAGAGTGGAAAAAGCTTGGCAGTGGAGACTTCGAAGAGTTCAGGGTGAGGAAAGAGTAGACTTGCGAATTGGAGAATTCAAAAATAGAGGTTGATTCTTAATTTTGTATTAATCAATTTAAATTTGTTTAAATTTCTACCATGTTTGACCCGTTAGACCTTAAGCCCATTGATAGTTGACCTTAAAACCCATCTAAGCCTACAACCCAAAGCCTAATTGGGCTCAAACTAGTATAGAGCCCAAGTACCATTTAACCTGTTTAAATTAGCCAACTAGCTAAGCTCAATTTCAAACCCAAATGTTGAACCATGCCCAACTGTTGTGAAAAACAAATTGCATAGCGAAATAAATTGATCTTACAACGCAGCACTCAATTGTGAAAAATATAGAAGATGATAATGAAAGTAATAACAAATAACACAAGGAATTACATGGTTTGGCAATGCCTATATTCACGGGAGCAATCGATAATGTTTTTCACTATCTTGTGCCAAAAGACACTAACCACATAACAAATACAATATATACAACGCATATGTAAAGTTCCCTGAGGCTCTCCCTCCAAAACCCCAACCAACTTAACGTCCCAATTCAAAATTTAAAAATATGTCCTGAGTTCCTGAGCCAAACTGCCAACGATTTGCAAACATACCATCCATGATTTAATCCCGAGAGCAAAAAACTCTCTGAAACTTAACCAAACTGTCGACGGATACAAGGCAACTAATAGCTTTACCAAGGCTTAAGTCCTTAACTATCAAAGATAAAATTTATGGATACATGACTACCCCCAAGTTCGGTAGAACAGTGAGTAAGCCGAGTGTCAATCCTCAAGGACTCAATGTAGTGGTGTACCCAAATTAACCTAATTTACTATGCTAAAAACAATAAGAAAAGATTGAATGGTGGATTTTCCATTTAAAACTACAAAAGCAAATTAATGAAGGTTGAAGGTCTTATTAAATAGTAATTCCCCGATTATGAATCCACTCTATGCCATTAATTCGCTATAACTAAGGTTCGGTCAATTGTGCATAATGGGGTTTCAATGGTTCATCCTAATACAAGCGCATAAGATAAACCCTAAACAAAGACAAGTAATTCACTAGAGTAGTATAGTGTATCCGGGTTCGCACCTATCGTTTGGTGCACAATCGGGAGAACCGGGTACACCCTATCTAGCGAACACAGATTCCTTTCGATTAATCCCATTCTTTTCGACTTAGGGTTTACACGCGCTCAAATTCAAATCAGGAAACAATCCACAACAATCTCATGAAACAGATTTCTAGAGTCAACCGAAGTTGACCTGGTCGCACTGCCAAGGTCTCCTGGTCACACCCTAGTCGATACATTTTGGAAAATCTTCAATTATTTATGTGTTTAGTCACTGGCATAGTCAAACAGATCGCACTTCCAAGGTCTCCTGGTTGCACCTTGGTCAAGGGTCTCTATGAAACTGCTATTAACTAGCACTCTGAACTCTTCTAACTCAATTTGGTTACCCATTGTGACTTCTTGGTCGCACCACATGGTTGATTAAGGAAATTCTATTATATTTGAATCAAGGCCATGGAGACCTAGTCGAGCACTTGGTCAAGCCTTGTGCTCCCAAATTGCTACATTAACTCCTTGTACCTTGTAACTCTTCGATTTAAGCTCCAATTTCCTGAATCATCAAATATTCCACATGTAACTCCAAACAATAATAAAAAGTGGTAATTACAAAGTAAATAGAAACATCGCATAGGTAAATGGGGGACTAAATAAGTGTATTTAGGAACACATCACAACCCTCAACTTACACTTTGCTAGTCCTCGAGCAAAGAAAATTAAGAAAAATCTACAAAATAGAAACAAATTCCTAACTACTTCCTCTTTCGCTAGAAACACGATTGCATTTTTCTTATGCAATATGGCTTTAAACTCTTAGGTGGCCCTAGTGGACGAGTTGTAGACTCATGAGGGTTTTTAGGGCGATTCCCACAAACACCTATCCTAGTGAATAACAATCAAGCCCAAACAAGTAACACAAACATACCACTTCACATACAAACATATAGCGCCATCACAAACATGCCCTCTGCCAATACCTCCATTATAAAGACAACTCAAAGAAAATCACTCATACATGCCTCAATAAGATATAGTCGTTTAGATATCATAAACCTCAGAGAATCAAACAACAATTCATATCCATAGTTAATATCATCGTATAAATATTAGCATAAGTAAACATAATTACAAAGCAAGTGTAAAGTGAATGACTCATTTCACTCAGATACTCTTCATACACCTATAGAACGGTTGTCTTGGCTCAACCTCGCTGATATACTTTCAAAAACACTCATGAAAATGGGGTTACTCCCGTATGTGAGGAAAAACATACATGGTCAAACATCTCATATACATCAAAGAAACGACAAAGAAAATGGAGTGAACTAGTCTCAAGAGAACGGAATTCAGCCTAATATCAAGGTGTCAGGTCCTTCATCCTAGCGCCTTCTCACCTACTCGCCACATCCTACCAAGATCACCCTAGATCGATAATTCACAAACCATGCATAAATCCATTCATATGCATCGAAACACATGAAGACACTTGATACTTGCCAGAGTGTTGTGTATCTAGCTTGGCCATTCTCTTTTGATCAACTTTCCATTATTCATTTTATTTTTGGAGTAGGCATCTATATATATTCATCATTTTCTTCTTTTCTTTCTTTTCTACTCATCGGTTTTCTTTTCTTTGTCTGTTTTTTTTTTTTTCATGGCTAGTAGGGACAAATAATATTGTTGGCCTAGTTAGGCTTACAAACTCTTGGTTTTGATGATAATAAAGTAAAGTTATTTAATGAATTTTCAAGTGATATTATGTCAGGCAAAGATGAATTTGCTCAAACTTCACATACCCTGATATGAAAGTTTACAAGGATCAAGGAACAAGAAAAGTCACATATGAATACCAGAGATCTGAAATGAAAGCTCATGGATGTCTAGAGTAGCAACAAAGAGAACTCAAAGCGACGAAAAGCCAAATGAGTCTTTAGGACAAGTTTTTGTAAGTACTTCAAGTTGATTCAAATATGTTTTTCATTTTGAAGCTCATTAGGCAAAGACAGACTTAGAGACCATAGCATAAGTCTTGGAACATGTTTTCCAAAGTTAAACAAATTTATATTCCAAGAATATCTAAGAAAAAATGAGAGAGAAATAAAAAATGACTTAAAAATAGAAACAATCAATTGACAGACGATTGTCTGTAAATAGACAGACGACTGACATGTTTTCAAAGGTTTTTAAACGCAAGTCAGAAGCCTAACAGACAATTGTCAAGCAATTGATAGACAACTGCTTGTGGCAAGTGGGTCATCTGTGTGTGTTCTGCTAGACGACTGCCACCCTTCTGAGTTTATTTTAAAGCTAAATTGTTCTGGTGACAGACTACTGTCAAGCTGAGGACAGATGACTGCCACCCTACTGAGTTGTTTTAAAAAATGAATTATTCAAGTGATCAATGACTCCCAACATAAGGACAACCTACTGCCACCTTTCTATTTGATGAAAATATGAACGTTATACATGGACAGACGACTACCAACGACTTCACAGTCGTCTGGCTCGTGGCATTTTTCAAAATTTTCAATGGGCATATTTTTGAAATTCAAAATATTTGAAGCTTAAATAAATTTAAAACTTGGACTCTACTCCAAGTAAACTTGGGGAACAAGCAAGAAGTCTTTTTACCTTTATAAATACCCTCAAGGATCATTGTTTTAGATACCAAGAAATCAATTCAGCTCTCATACTCTCTCAAAGCTTACTGAAATTCTGAAAGTTCTCTATTGCTCGCATCACTCACGAAAATCTCTGAAGTATTGCTGAGTTTCTCACTGAGTTGGTGCATCAATTGTTGATTTTTTCATTCATTGAAAGATACTTACGGTGATAAATTTCTAGAGCTTCATTCTGAAATTCATATTCTGAATTTACTGAAGTGTATAGTTATTTTTTTAATTTGTACTAATCAGCTTTTTGAGGAACAAGTTCTTGTACGCCTTGTTTCATATCTTTGTAACAGATTGATTGACGGTTCGAGTGCTAAATCATTAGACCAAACAAGAGGATATTGTTTGGAGAAGGCGGGCTCTAGCCTTACTCAAGGAGTATTGTAATTGGTATTGTTCCGCCTAGTAAAGGAACGGTGATAATGAATCCTTTGGTGGTCTTGCCAAGGGCGAGGATGTAGGCTGTGTTGAAGCCGAACCTCGTAAAAAACCCTGTGTTCTTCTTTCTCTTCCCTACTCTTTATTTTTTTTAGCAAATGATATAATATAGTGATTCGAAAAATAATACTATTTAAATAATAAGAGGGAGAGAAATAGAAATAGAAACAAAAGAGACCGACGACATTACATTTTGGGGGGTAATAATAATTTCAAGGAAAATGCCTGGATTCGTCGACGAATATAGGGGTTCGTCGACGAGTGCATAAGAAAATTCGTCGACGAATACAAGGATTCATCGACGAGAAAATACCGGGCGAGGAATGGGCCGCTCTGAATTTTGTTGACGAATTTAATGAAGGACTCATTGACGAGGTGACGCGTTTCGTCGACGAATCTAGCCCTATAAATAGCTAAAAATATGATTTTTATTCTCTCTCCGCGCTCCTCTCTCTCTCTCCTACGTCTCTCTCTCCCTTCTCTCTTCGATTTTGGCCCCGTTGGTCGCCGGATCAATGATCTGAAACCATCACGACGCTCCTGGCGAAATTCTCTTCAAGTTTGTTAGGGTGGATCATCGGTGGGATTGAGTGAGATTTCATCCCAAATTCAGGGTAAGACCTTTTAGCCTATTTTTGGACTTATGATAGTTATAAGAAATAATGTAGGCAGAGAAATACTGATATTCTATTCTGGCAAATATTATTTTCAGGGTGTTTTGTAGGAGGCCCTGCGGGTGTAGGCTAGTATCCCACAGGGGCTTTCCAGTAGTCAGGTAAGGGAAATATGCTATGCTAGGTATTTTTAAAACATTATACAGTATATTAAATGATGAAAATTATGTATTAAAGTATGGCGTGGCTTGTGAATATGTATATAGTATAGAGATATGTTTTACGATATTTCAGTATCCTGATTTTATGATATTTCAATACCATGATTTTATGAATCTCAGTACCATGATTATACGAATATCAGTATTATGATTATGCAGTTTCAGTGTTATGATTATTCAGTTCTCAGTATTACGACATATGAATTACAGTATAAATTATGCAGCATCATGGTTATTATGATTATTTCAGAATCATGGTAAATCAGATAGTTGTATATAGAAATACATTATATAGTATTAGACCCTGTTAGACCATACAGTAGAGCACGGTACTGTTGCTACATATATTATGTTACTTTATGAGTGCAACCACCTATTTAGGTAATACGTGGTAAGGTCGATCACCTAGGCCCTTGAAGAGGACAGACTCCCCATCCAGATATGGGTTGAGGTGGGCAGATCGACCGATGGAGTATAGTGATTTATTCCTGATTGGCCAGTCAGGGTAAATCCAGCCTACGGGCCGCACAACCCTGTCATGAGGGGGGTAAGTCATGACATACAGATATCCACAGGGAACATTTTCAGTTATTATCACGTATGTATAGATTTGCAGAAACAGGGAACATACTTACTTATACTAGAAGTATTTTGAATAATAAACTCCAATACTGTCATGTTAAACAATAGGGACAGGGGTGGTGGATTTTATCACTTATACTTTATTAATATATTCAGTTATACATGTTTATTTGAAAACAGCTCTTCATGATATAGTAGCTCATTTGCCACACATTAATAATAGCATATTTCGTCTTACTGAGTATTGACTCATCCCAGTGTTGAATCATTTTTCAGGTGATGATCAGGCTCGCAGATAGAGGGGCTTCAGTGATGCCCTGTCAGAGAGCGAGTATGTTTTGGGAAAATTTTTGTATACCCTAGCTAGTTGAGGGTATTTTGGGAAAACAGTGATATGTGTATATTTTGGGAAACATGTAGTACTCTGGTATTGAGTGGTATTGGTTTTTGTATTATGTATATATTTTCATATGGTTATGTCTATGTGATTTATGCTTCTCACTGCTTAGGTTTATGGTTGGGTTTATCCTAATATGGTATCAGAGCATGTAGATTATCATAGCATAAAAAAAAAATTAGTTAATTAAGCAGGTCATTACATATAATCTGTGTGGTTGCTTTAAAATTCAATTCTGATTATTCTGTTGTTAAATAGACCGAAAGGTAATTTGTTTTGGATTAATCAGCATTGATTGCGGAAACCGAAAGGACTACGTTGGTTGATTATCCTTGACTTATTAATCTAAAAGTTTATTTAAAAGTTGAACAATAGGAAGAAGAATTATTGTGATACATGGCTTATAACAAGTTCAACAAATTTTCATATTGTTACAAGAATTGAGTGTTTGATTATATTGTTTTGATTGTGATTACTCTAGATAGATTTTGTGATTGTGTTTAAGTTTTGGTTATTGTTATAACTCAAAAGAACTAAGACAAAAGGGAATAAAATTTTTAAATCCCAAATCACCCCCCCTCTTGGGAAGCTATTCCAATTTCAAATACAACTTTATATTTTCTTTGTGATACCAATAGAGAAATAAACTCGGAAAGAAAGTTTATGAATTATTTTCATCTATAGGGTTGACTTAATATTCACATCTTGAGTAGACTATAAGACCTAGATTTATATCTCCCCACTGGACATTACCTTTAGGCTAGCAAGTGCAAATACATGGACTAGCATTAAAAGAGTATCATGAGAAGAATGATTGAGTTTCGTGAACTCAGAGTTCATATAAATAACTCTCACAAAAAATGAAAGGCTCAACAAAATCCTCACAAAGGTGTCATAGTCGTCACAGTTGTTCTCTCAGTGCTCAGAAGGAAATCTAAGTGAAACGAATCATGTGTAAGTGTGACTAAGCCTTGTAATATACCATGTAAATACCAAAACTTATATAATGACATTAAAACTAATGAACTCACAATTAATTCTCATCGAGTTTCATAAAATGAATACTAGCTACACCTCATGAAAGTATACATGAACAATTCACTTCATCGTTAGTGATCATAATAAAGTCATTAACAGATACAATATGAATTTGTAACAAGAATGCTATATACAATTATGTAAAGGAATAGGTTGTGTCAACATGAGTTACCTCATATAGTATTCATTGGAATTTCAAAGATATGTCATGTGTGTGTCCTATATTGAATGTGTACGGCCTTCCTAACCTAATAACCCCTAACTTAAGACTTCAGTGTGCCCACTAAAGTAAGGAAAGAAAACACCTGGAAGGTAGGGGAGGGAAGCTAAAAAGTAAGGTGTACTCCCAAGAGGGGGGTGAATTGGGATTAAAAAAAAAATTCTTTGGAAACTATTTTTATTATATCTTTCTCAACTATTTAAGATTCAGCAATTACACAAGTATGATTGATTTTGCAATTACAAGCACAACTGAGAACAAATTTAAGATCTACCCTTTATGAATGTAAATATTAGCTCGAATAAAATATCAAAGATGTAATGCAACTTGATTAATATTCCTTTCAGCAACTTAAATCAGAACTCAGTTTAGCTTTTTAATATGTCAACCCAATCAACAAGGTTCAATATGCAACCAAAATAGAAAATTCAAACAAGCTTCCAAACTCAAATATTGATATCGAATATGTAACCAATCAATATATTAATGAGCCTTGGGTATTGATCAATCAACGTACTCTCTTATGATTTCCGCAATATAATATTGATCAACCAATGTACTCCCTTACAGTTTCCGCAATTTCCAATAGCAACTTAATTTTCCAGCAATGAATTAACCAACCATGTAGTTTATATATGTGCAGAAAATTAAAGAGAGGGGGGGGGGTGATAACCAACCATGCAATTTAATTCAAAGTGACAGTGAACCCTTTAAATTCTAAGACACCCAATGAAATCAGATTCTTCTTTAGGCTTGGAACATACCTAACATCAGTCATGCTCTTAATAGTTCCATCTTGACATTTCAACTGTATTGATTGTTAGCTTTGGTGAAATCCCAAGAGGGGGGGGGGTGAATTGGTATTTAAAAAATTTATCCCCTAGGTCGATCCACTAATCAACAGTATTACACAAGACTAAAGTCAATCTAGTGCATGAAAAATAAATCAATGCAAATATACGATGGAATTTAAACTGTAATAGAAATTTAATCAAACATGCACAATAAAGCAGTAAAGGAGACGACACCCAGAAATGTTATCAAGATTCGGCCAAATTGCCTACGTCCCCACCTTGGCTAACAAGCACAAGAATTACCACTATAGGCTCACTTAACCGGTGGAGCAGAACCTAAACAATCAGGTCAATTAGCACAGGGCTGACCTCAACCTTTACAACTAGGTCAATTAACATAGGGCTGACCTTAACCTACACAATCCTTACCGGATTGGATTACCGCCCTCTCAAACCATGCCTAGAAACACTCATATTTTACAATGAAAGAATATTGGTACAGTGACTACGCTTTCGTGTAAAGCAGATATGTACCCAAATACGATCAGTCACAAACACCACAAATGATTTAATATGTAAGCTCAGTGTGGTTTAATATTTCAACTCTCAAATATATTTGCTATCTGTGTAATAAGTGCGTGAAAGTGCAAACTAGTCTGTTCTTTGTTTCACAAGATATTCAATCAATGTGCTCAAACAAAGATATCAATCAAGTTTCAAATAAACCAATCAACAGGATGTCTCAATCATGTAAATAGTGTATTTTGCATTTAACAAATGATATGTAAGTGAATAAATATTGCAACAAAGATCAATATCACAAACACAAATATCTTTTCAAGAATATGTCGATATAAATCACATAAGATATTTGAGTATGTTTTTGAAAATGGTTTTGCAACCCAAAAACAAATACAAACTTCTTAAGATATTGCAATGAATATATAATACTCAGAAGTTTAATACAAGTCTTCTTAGGAGAGAGTTATTGATAAAGTCCCCTAAGAACACTTAGGTTTGGCTCTTAAGAAAATCGTTTCAATCAAACAAACAAGGAGAGCAAACCTTTAAGAACAATCACTCAATCAATTTATAGAGAGCATGAGCAATAGGAGAAGGTAAGTATGAGTGAAAGGAGTGTAAAAATGAATAGTAGGAATTTAGAGCTTGAGAGAGAATTTTTCAATTTGGTTCACTAATCTTTTTCTCCTTAATTTTCCCAAATGAAGGGGTATATATAGAAATCCCATGAATTATGACCATTGGGGACAAGACTGGTATTATTAGAAAAGATTAATGATGTTTTAGCAATTTTAACCTTCTTAAAAAATAGTTAACCACGGTAAAAAAACAAGTCCACCCGAAAGCACTGGTCGACTAGAAGACTTTCGGTCGACCAAAGTTCTTTTGGTTCGTTCAACCGGGCAAAAAATGAACTGTAAGTTCGATCAACCAGACGGGTATGTTTGAGGCGATTTTTCAAAATCAGCGCGGTTCGATTGACCGGGAAGATTTGAACTGGATAGTTCGGTCGACCATAGCGTTGGAACATCTCCCAAGGACCCTCAGTCGACCAGAGCGTTGGAGTACATTTTGGGCTCGATCGACCAGGTAGTCAAAAAATTGACTCATATGAGGTTCAATCGACCGGGTGTATTTGAACTAAATGAATTCAGTCGATCGGGCTGTGGTCAACTGGTTGACCCAGATCGGGTTCGGTAGACCGAGGCAAAATGAACTGCGAAGGTCGGTCGATCGAAAGTGCACAAAATGTGCATTTCAGTCCTGATTCAATACACTTTCACCTTATTCAAGTTCCTAATACATGCAACTACAATGGTGAGTGTCTTAGGATCATTTTTAGGTCTTTTTGAAGACACCGAAAAAATCTGGTCTCGATCGACCGAAGGGTAATCCTTAAAGTCTTTCTAAGGTCATTTTCATTTTGAGCTTACATATTAGACCATGCATGTGATGTGTGTGTGATTATTACAAACCATAGACCCTAATTACCATTACAGACCCTTTTCATAAATGAAATACAATACAATGGAAATTGGGTCTTCAATCTTCACTTTCTTCCCTGTGCATTAAGATCTTTCAATTTAAGTTCCTGCACATAACATCAAACATTCATTAGATATAACGAGTATTTGTCATGATCAAAACTGAGCGTGACCTATAAGGTCAACATTGATCATATTCCAATTGTTTTACAAGTATTATCATTTTCCATAAAAACAATCCCACCATCTAATTCTTCAAAATTTAAAAACTATTCCCTATTGGGACATATGTGATAGGAACAACCAAAATCCAAAATCCACTCACCAAAATAATGTGATGAAGATGTTCCAACAAGAGAAAAATTTGACTCACTTCCATCATCATTGGCTATATTGGCATTAGAATGTGCTTTGCCCTTATTCTTTTGCTGTAATTTAGGGCAATCTTTCTTCCAATGCCCTTTCTCATGACAAAAAGCGCATTTATCTTTATCAGGTCTCCCATGATATTTACTCCTCCCATGAGATTTACTTTTCCTTCTACGCATATGACTCTAAGAACGTCCTCTTATTGTTAGTGCTTTTGCTGTTTCCTTATGGACCCTCTGATCTTTCTTTCTGCATTCAATACTAATCAATGCAGTACAAATGGCATCATAAGTAACTTTATCTTTCCCATATAATAAAGTGGTGGTCAAATGTTCATACTCATCAAGGAGAGAATTCAGTAACAATATGGCTTTATCCTCATCTTTCACCTTTTCATCCATATTTAACAAATTGACCAAAATTTTTTTAAAAGCATCTATGTGGTTATTAATCGAAATATCTGATTGATACTAGAAACGAAATAATTTCTTTTTCAAATAGAGCTGATTTTCCAAACTCTTGATCATAAATGTATCTTCCAATGTCTTCCACAATTTCTTTGCAAATGTCTCCCTTATAACACAATATTTATGATTTTTAGCGAGACACGGACGAATCATACTACATGCATGACGATTGATCTTTTCCCAATCTCTATCACCCATATCTACTGGTTTATCATCCAAAGCAATATCTAGTTCTTGTTGATACAAGATGTCCATCACCTCACATTACCACATACCAAAATTATTGGTACCATCAAATTTCTCCACCTCAAACCGAGCATTAGCTATTGTCTTCGATGATGATGTCGAAGCCGAAGAGGTTGGAGTTCGTGTGGACAGAGTTTCTTCTACTGTTGCACTAGTTTTTTTCATCTTCTATATATTCAATAGCAACCAACAAAGTAAAAGGCGTAGGATGAATAGTACGTACCAATTGTGTCTAGTCTGTTTTATCCTATGAAATTCCACTTTGATCAGGCCGACCTCCAGGGAGCGACTAAGTCATTATGGTCTCTAAGCACTTACTTAGACAAGGTATTTCGTAGGCATCAAATGTGATACCCTATGGATGAAAGACTTAAAAAGATTAGATATTACTACCCATATCAACAAGGTGCACCTTTCTTTTCGGGAGCTTTCCCATAAGAATTTCATAATTAAGCGTGTTTGGCTTAGAGTAATCTTGGGATGGGTGACCACCTGAGAAGTTTTCTCAGGAAGTGTGTGAGTGAGGACAAAGCACACTGAAAAGGACATATGTTGGTTTGTGAGGCCAGTCATTAGTCTAATAAGTCCCGCCCCCTGTTGTCTAGTCCAAGTGGACGAGGAGAGACGCAATGCTCCCTGGTAGACCCAGGTTGGGGCGTTACAAATGGTATCAGAGCCAACACCCAGTCGGAGGTGTGATGAGATTCACATCTTCTGGGTTTGGAAATGTGGGTTCACAACGAGAATGTTGCGTTCTATAAGTGGGGGAGAATGTGATATCCCATGGATGAAAGACTTAAAAAGATTAGATGTTACTACTCATATCAACAAGGTGCACCTTTCTTTTTGAGAGTTTTCCCATAAGAACTCCATAGTTAAGCGTGCTTGGCTTGGAGTAATCTTGGAATTTATGACCACCTGAGAAGTTTTCTCAGGAAGTGTGTGAGTGAGGACAAAACACACTGAAAAGGACACGTGTTGGTTTGTGGGGCCAGTCATTAGTTTAATAAGGCCCGCCCCTGTTGTCTGGTCCAAGTGGAGGAGGAGAGACGCAGTACTCCCTGACAGACCCAGGTTGGGGCGTTACATCAAATGTGAAATCAAGGATCCTAACAGAGGAACACCTTTGTATCGACACTATTCAATCTAGCTCTAATACCAATTATTGTGTCGGGCACCCCACTTGTGCCAAACACCAATACTACAACTATTGCTATTGAATATATAAGAAATTAAAGCAATGCAAAAACTAATAATAAAACAGTAAAAAGAACAAGACAAGAAATTAACGAGGTCCGGTCTAGAATTACCTACGTCCTCGGGCGCTAACGATCAATCCACTACTTCTTGACAAAGTACAACTTTGAGGTGCGTTTTACAAATGAAGAGTTGAACTCTTTATATAGCTTCAACCTCAAGTCCAAAAAACACTTCTCTCTAATGTGGGACAAATAATACAAAAAATTCAAAACAACTTTTTATACTAATGTAGAACTATTCTACCAATGTGGGACAAAAAAACAACAGGTGACCCTCTACCTCCAAATAATATACATGAAGTCACTCTTTATCAACATAACCCTGCCGACCTTGTTGGTACTATGATACACATACATATTCAACATCAAAATTTAATAGAATATTTGAAAATTTTATTCTATTAGAGAAATATTTACACCTTCCATTTATAAATTATTGTATAGTTATTATAGAGTAAATATTTAGGAGCAAATATACACGGGATTTCTACATAAAAACTCGATTAACAACATATAATATTGATTGTATAAGTTTATTGCAATTCCTAATTCTTAGTTATAATCATTAATCATTGTAATTCTATTAATTTTGCTCAGTTAAATGAACCTGAACGGTCAAAGAGTCTATTAATTTTGCTCTAAAAGTGGTTGGTGATCTGAGGGGCCTCCCACACTATATAAAAATTACATTATAATAATTGATCGGAACTAAATGGTCTATGCAATATGCATGGTGCATGCGCTTACTGTTTCTTCATAATTTTGTTTTTTTTATTGTATTTTTTTTTGGTATAAAATATTATTAAAAATTTAAAATTGTTATGATATGATTAAAAATTAAGAAAACTTAAATGTTAATAATACGTAAAATTGAAAATTTATGCGTTAAATTGTTATATATTTTATTTTTATTTTTTTATAAAAAATAAAATATGAAAGAATAATATTTTTTAAAACTATTTTGTGTATTTTTCTAATATTTTTCAAATTAGAAATGGGGTATAAAGAATTAGAGTTTCTTTGAAAAATAATATTATTTTAGAAAAACATATTTTAAAATTGTATAATTTAAAGTTTATTTTTTAAAACGAATATGTAATCCTAATTAATTTAACATGAATATTAAATTAGACAAATCGCAACTGAAGAATTGAATTTAGGGCGCTTGGATCAATGACTAAAACTCAACTTCGCCCTTTCCATTTCAACAAACCCAATTATTATTATTATTATTATTATTATTATGCACTTCAACTTTCAACAAACCATTTGAACCCATATGGTGACATTAACATGCAAGCATGTAATTTAACAAATGTGAGTATGTAATTCTAATTACATGGAAATTTGAACTAACGTGCAAATATGCAATTTTAGTCTAAATCCATGAATGGATGTGTAGTCCCAAATTAACGTGCAAATGTACGTATGAACCTATAACTTGCATGGACATAACTAATAGCATCTAAATGCATAAATAATGTCTAGCTAAAATAAAAACATGCATGCATGCATTACTATGTAATTATATGTAGCATGTTAAGGTGCGAGCACATTGCAGGATCTTCTTCTCAAAATGTTCTTAGGTAAACACTTTACCACTTGTTCAATTTTTACCTTTTTATTTTTGTTTTTGAATAAATGCAAGCTTCGAATTCAAAGTGATTTTGTGCCTGGTTGAATTTTTTGGCTTACAAAATTGGGGATTACATCAGTAATTTTATCGTAAAATGAGTCAAAACGTCACAAATTCTCTACTTACATACAATGAGTTATAGACATCGAGAATCGGGACCAAGTTCCAAAATCATGGTGTTAAAATCATGATTAGACCAATAAATCAATTTGATAGACAAAGTGATGAATAAAAGCAATATTACAAAAAAATTGATTAACTAAAATAAGAAAATAATGACTAGCAATAATTTAAGTAAAATTTATAAATTCATTTTATAAAATAACTTAATTAACAACATATAGTTATGATTGCATTGGTTTATTGCAATTCCTAATTCTCAATTATTATCAATAATTATCGGATATAGGATGCACAGCGGAATAAGTAAAACACAACAAATGTCGCTAGCGTTTCCCTCGGCCATTTGGCTTCCTCTCTGATCGTGAAGAATTGAAGATGCCGTCACACAAGACCTTCAGGATCAAGAAGAAGCTGGCCAAGAAGATGAGGCATAACAGGCCTATCCCTCACTGGATCCGTATGAGGACTGACAACACCATTAGGTACAATGTGAAACGCAGGCACTGGAGGTGTACGAAGCTAGGGTTTTAAGGTCGAAGCATCTGCTTGTTCATGTTCTAATCAAGTGTTTTTTGTTTACTTGTGAGACTCTGTTTGTTGTTTAATCAAATGGGAACTCAACCGAGTCCTTTAGCAGAGATTTTGACGAGACTGGTGTTTATCTTATGGTTTATATCATATTTTAAGTGATGGTTTGATCTTAAGTTGTTGCACAATTTGATCTCGTTGGTTTAAAAAAAAAAATGAAACACAACTAGAAAAATAAGAAACAACACGAATCGACATGGGAATTAATATGGTTCGACAAAGCCTACTTCTACGGAAGCAATCGACACAGGAATTTTACTAAGAAATTAGTAAGTACACAATACACTTCACAATGATCTCTCTCTCTTGTCTCAAAATATGCCCAGAACAACATATTTATAGATCCCTGGGAGGTTTCCCTCCAAACACCCAACCACCCAAACGTTCCTTTTCAAAATTCAAATTCTTTCTCGTAGGATAAGCACGCTTATCGATGAGAACAACACACTTGTCGATGAGACAGAGAAGGCCACTCGTCGATGAGCCTTCGTATTTCTGATTTCTATGCTCTTGGTATCTCAGAACCTCTGAACTTTTGGGCCTCTTGGTATCTACTCATCGATGAGTCCCTGCTGTGTAGCACCCTTGTATCCATATGCTTTTCTTCTTCCTTTGTTCATGAGCCCTAAGTGTAAGAGTCACACATACAAATACAACAATCTTCACCTAGGCGATTATACGCCCCTTAGGAGAACCCGAAAAACATAACTGACTGCTCCACCTTAGACTTGGAAAGTTCGGTTGGGTTTGTCTCCCTTCTATCACTTGAAGACATGGAGTCAGTTCAAGCAATGCTTGAACTTTTCACTAGTGACCAGTTTTGTCAAAATATCCGCTGCGTTATTAGACGTGTGAACCTTTTCCATCACAAGCTCACCCGAAGTAATCAACTCCCGAACCTTGTGGAACCTCACATCAATATGCTTGGTTCTAGCATGGTACACTTGATTCTTCGCTAAATAAATAGCACTCTGATAGTCACAACGCAGCACAACCCCGTCTTACTATAAGCCCAGCTCTTTGACTCAACCGGTAAGCCATAAGGCTTCCTTCGCAGCTTCAGCAACTGTCATATACTCTGTCTCAGTTATGGACAATGCTATCAGAGATTGAATCATGGATCTCCAATATATAGGTCCTCCTACAAGGGTAAAAACATAACCCGTTGTAGACCTTATGTCATCCATATCACCTACATAATCAGCATCTACAAACCCCATAACTGAAGGACTACCCTGTTGCTTGCCGTAAATGATGTCATATACCGATGTACCTCGTAAGTATCCAAAGATCCACTTGACGACTTCCTAATGCTATCTTCCTGAATTAAAGAGAAAATTACTCACTATACTCACAACATGTGCCAAATCTGGCCTCATGCACACCATGACATACATTAAACTCCCCACGATGCTAGCATAGGGAACTTTTGACATGTCTTGGATATCTTCATCCATACTTGGGCAATCTGTAGTAGACAACTTAAAATGACTCGCTAGAGGTGTACACATCGATTTTTGATCAGCCATGCCAAACCTCTCTAACACTTTCTCCACATAACCACCTTAAGATAACCATAACCTCTCTGTAGTTCTGTCTGTGAATCTTCATTCAAAGTATCTTCTTGGCTGAACCAAGATCTTTCATGTCAAATTCTTTATGTAACAGTTCCTTTAACTGATTTACCTTAGTTAAATCTTTTGTAGCTATCAACTTGTCATCGACGTACAATAATAAGAAAATAAGAAAATAAGAGAACCATCATCAAGCTTGTTCATAGATATGCAACAGTCATACTCACACTTTTTGTAGTCAATCTTGATCATATAGGAATCAAATATTTTATACCATTGCCTTGGAGACTGTTTCAATCCGTAAAGATATTTCTTCAACTTGCAAACTAAGTTTTCTTTCCCTGATTCACAAAATCCCTCCGATTGTACAATATAAATATGTTCCTCCAAGTCACCGTGAAGAAACACCATCTTCACATCCATTTATTCCAAATGAAGATCATAATGGGCTACCAAACCAACCACAATCCTAATAGAAGTGTTTCAAATCATAGGTGAAAAGATCTCATCATAGTCTATTCCCTTCTTCTGTGAGTATCCTTTTGTCACTAACTGTGGCTTGAATTTTTCTCCTTCCTTTTTTGAAATTGCTTCCTTATTCTTATATACCTATTTGCAACCCATCGGTTTCTTCCCATCTAGAAGCTCCACCAAATCCCAAGTTTTATTTTTATGTAGTGATTCCATCTCCTTAATCATTGCACCCATCAACCTACCTTTCTCCTGGCCGTACACTGCCTCTTTGTTGACTTTTTTAGTCCATCTCCTGTTTTGATTATGAAAAACCACAGTATCTCATCTATGTGCTAAGTTTATGAACAGCTTTATTTTTCTAAGCATGGTTGACATATGAGAAATGGAGGCCGAAAAGCACTTGACCAAGCACATTTTTTGGTGTAATAAATGGAATTACCAAAAAGCAGAGCATGAAGCCTTTGTGTATTTTAAGTTGTATTTTTATATTTTATTTTATTTATTTGGGTTCATAATATTAATTCAAGGTCTGTAATAATTAATGCATGTCATGCATAATAGGATTGTAAGCTCAACCAAAGAAAAAAATCTAAGGCCACAAACAGACTTTAGGGCGTTGACCGATGCCAAGTTTTTAGGTTAAATTAAAAAAGGCCTAGACCATAGATAGACCCTAGGTCCCTACATGAAAATAATGCTCAAAATCAGGACCAAAAATTGAAAATTGTAAGGGCTTCGAGATACCAAACCTGTGCGTTGAAAACACCTTAGTCGACCAAACGTGTGAAAAGTCAAAATGTTGACTAAGGGTTGGGCAACCAGATTAAAATGAATTGAACGTTCTCAGTCGACCGAACATTTATTGACTGACTTTTTCACCTACTTCGGGTGCCTGAACTTCACGTTCATTTTCACCTTGGGCAACCGAATTGGCAAGTTCGGCAAATCGAACTATATGTCAGGCGACCGAACCTCGAGTAGGGAAAATCGCCTCGACCAGCCACCTGAACCTGCTACCGGGTACTTGGACTTCAAAAATGCACTTTTCTTCATGTGTCTATTCGGGCGACTGAACCTAAGGTTCAGGCGACCAAAACTCTCGGGTTAGCCTATTTTTATCGCGGGTTATTAAGGTTAAAATGGGGTTATTAGGGTTAAACATGTTTTAAAATAATTTAAAAAATGTCCTATTTGTCCCAACAGTCAAAATTTTAAGGGTGTCTATATATATGAGTTCCTTTGTAAAAATTAAGCTAAGATTAGGAATTTGAATTAAGAAAAATCCTCTGAATTTTTGAGAGCATTTTCTTCACATTCTAAGTCAAATACTCTTCCATTGATCATTCTATTGTAAAATTCTTTTGAGTGAGAGTATTCTAGATGATCATACACTCCCTACCATTGTTTAAACTCTCATTGTTTTGATTGCTTGATTGATTTTTGATTAAGAGTTTAGCCAAAAGTTTTCCCCCCAATTTAATTAATAAATCCATTGTGTGGGGAAATTTTTTAGCTTGTGAGTCTTAGCATTCGTATTGCAAGACTCCTAAACTTTTATTGTGATTTGTGAAGTAAAAATCTTTTTGACAAGCTAGTGTTACAAAATATCTCATGCTTAATATTTTCAAAAATCATTTTTTTGAGATATTTGATCATACTATTGAAAATCTTTGAAACCCTAGTTGTGATTGATTGATATATATATTGTTTCAAAGATAGTTTGATAATACACTTTTGCACTTGATTGTTTATTACATTACATTGAGTGTTATGTCACATAGTTGCATTGAGCTTATAGTTCTCATCCATTTGAAGTGCATTAGTTATTGTTTGTGTGTATCGGTACAAATCTGCTTGTATTAGAAGCAACTCTATTTGTACACAAAATTTGAGTTGATCGATTGTATTCCAAGGCGTGGGCCTAAAGAGGGTATACTTTGCCCTGTTAAGGAGTGTGTTGTAAAGGTTGGGGTCAGCTGTGTGAATTTGACCTAGGGCCTCCTTCACTCCACAAGGAGAGTGTGTAAAGGTTAAGGTCAGCTCTACTTTAATTTGACATGGTTGTAAACGGTGCTGCTCCACCCATTAAGTGAGTCGTAGTGGAATTCTTGGGCTTGCAAGCCAAGGCGAGGACGTAGGCACAGTTGGTCAAACCGCGATAACATTTCTTGTGCCTACTTTTAATTTCTGCATTTTAAATTCCAGCGCTTGAATGTTTATGTTTTACTATTGTGAATTATTGGGTTTATGATTATCTAGAAAGACCTTAGGTTTGTGTAATACTGCTATTGATCTGGATAGTCGAACCTAGGAAGAAATTTTTAAATACCCAATTCACTCCCCTCTTTGGAATACACCAATTCCAACAATTGGTATCAGAGTCTTGTGGCATTGACTTATACGTTTTTGCTAAAATCGAGAAGACTCACATTGATGTATCCCCATTCGGAGAGGGACAGTCACCTTCTAGGCCTCTTATATTTTGTGGTGTCAATTACATCACCTGAAAAATTAGAGTGAGTGTATTTATAAAATCAATGGATTGGATGGCCTGACGGGTGATTGTTAATGGAATTCGTATGCCTCTAGATGAAATTGATATTAGGTTAATGCATGTGAATTCATATGCCATGGATTTATTATACTGTGCTCTAGAGACTAATATTTTTTTATGAGATTATGGCATGTAAAAGTGCAAAGGATATCTGGGTTGGACTGGAAAAAAGATATGGAGAAACCTTCTCCATTGAAATCATGAAGCCAAACCAACTCTAGGTTCAACCATCTCAACAACCCCTTAATAAGCCTTACCTCATCAAGGCCCTGGACATTCCACAGAAGAATTTTGCAGTACTTCTTTAGTAATCATGATTTAATCTACATTTTTTTTTCTGTGTTTCAACATTGGGAACCCTTCCATTAGGCTTCTAGGTGGCTGATTGGTGCTATTAAGTGTCTGCAGTTGCTTCTGTATACTCTAGTTCATGCTGATTTAATTTCCAGGTGATTGTATTGCTAGTTTCTACATATGTTATCTATTTCAATCGTTTCATTTCTTCATCAAGTTGATTAAGGACCATTATAATCTTACCAGATATTTCAACTAAGGAACACAAAAATACAGAATGCCAATTGCCAAAATCCAAATCAGAAATTAATAAATACACCACCTAAACGCCAATTAGTATGCAATGAACGAGAAAAAAAAATCAAATCAAAGCACGAGAGAATAACACGGAAATTCAAAACTAAACACAAATTTATCTGTTACACTAACGAACTTTCAATCTGACGAAGAAGGTCAGATCCTCGAAGCTCCATCTTTTACGAATCTCAGATTCACACCTTAGGTCCTTCGCATTTATAGAGAGAGAGAGAGAGAGAGAGAGAGAAGAGAAGAGAAGAGAAGAGAAGAGAATAGAGAGTGTGTGTGAGAAGATGGCGTTTGAAATAACAGAAGAATAGATTAAAATTTTCCAAAAGCAGAAAAAGAGCAAGGGAAGAAATGTACCGAACTCGTTCCAAGGCTCAATAGTGAGGCGACTCTGGGAGCTGCGAGTTTTAGAGAGAGAAAATCTGGTTTTACGAAGAGAGAGAGAGAGAAGGCGAGAGAGAGATCTGAGTCTGACCAGATTTGCGACGAGAACTTGTTTTCCTGCTGGTGACATGTTTGATTCTCGCGCATGGATGGATGAGTTGAAGCTCCACCGTGAAGCTCTGGCAGCGGTGTTTTAGTTTCTAAAAAGCCCTTTTCTGCTTTTGTTTTTGTAGCCGCAGGGAAGGCTGTAGAGGACGTAGGCCGAAAGAAGGAATGAGGGAGGAGGAAAGAAGAGAGGAGGTAAAGGAAGGGTATCGAGATGGAGAGGGAAAGGAGGGAAAAAGGGAGATATTGTGCGTGCGGAGATGAATTTTGTTAAAACTTATATACGAGCACTTAAGCCTTTAAGTAGAGTGGTAATCCATGGTATCAGTGTAAGTACCGGAACCCGAGTGAGTTCCTGCATATAAATTTTTCAGCGGACGCAAATAAATCTAAATTATTTTTTATTATTAGAGCACTAATTAGTTTTATTACAAATATATGTCTTAATTATTGAAATGCAAATTCCTAAAATTCTAAAATATACAAACATATTCTAAATTGTATTTTGCTAATTTTTTTATTCCACTTTGCTCTTTCTATTCCCGCCCATGCACTTGCTATGCTAGATTTCTGGTACATTCTTCAAAATGATCTGAAATATAAAATAATAATTGAGGTAAGACGACGCTCAGTAAGTAAATAAGATTATTATTAGTATGTGGCTAAAATGAGCTTTCAAAATATTTTAATTTCGTAAAATAATATTTAATACTATAACTTTAAAATTGTTTTAAAAATAAATGTAAATTTAAAAATTTTTGTATAAAACTTTTACTATCATCTATAGCAGTAAAATTTTATAATCATATACTATAGCTGTTAAATTGAACTTTTTAACTTTTAAAACTAGAACTATAATATTCAATCATGTATATATATAAATAAACTTTTTCTTACTAAATCATTATCAAGGCACAAAAATGTCCCTATTCACATAAACATATACTTTTCCTTCAATTCATCAATAGCTCTGTAAACGTAATTAAATATGTATATACACGAACTTTAAAAAATCACTCTTAGGCCTATTAATCGTAAGTCATGTTTACCCCTATGACTGGGTTGTGCAGTATGAAGACTGGACTTAGTTGGCTGGCCAGTTAAACTAAATCAATGTACATCATCATTAAGTGAGATTTTCCCTATTAAACCCTGGTTTGACCCAGGTGTGCACTCAGGAGAAATACACTACCATGTAAAACCAATCTGTAAACAGTGTGGGTGCATTCTGATCCGTTTAAACTTTAAACTGCGATACCGAACATTCGTAATTTTCTGTATTGTCCGTGTCATAAGGGATTTGGAAAATATCTTATTATAGAATTTATTAAATTACAATAATATAATGAAAATCTCATTTTTATTCTTATTTTCGTGAAATACGCAATGTAAAAAAATTAACTCATGTCATTTTTACTCATATTTTCGTGAAATATGCGATGTAAAAATAAACTCATGCCACACAATTTTCATGTTAAAAATATTTTATTGAATAAAATTTAATGCTGTAAAATACTCGAGGGGTTTAGAACATTTCTTAACTCAAAAATAAATGCAAGTATATTAAAGATAAAACTAATATAATTAAATATGCGTAAAAAAAAACTCAAGAAAATTTTATAAAACTAACTAACATAATTGAAATTTATTTACAAATAAACTCGGGTATGAATTTTAAATAAAAATCTAACATAATTATATTTACTTACCTTTTACTTAATGTTGTGCTACGATCACAACGAATATCTTTTAAAAAAATGAGATCAGAAAGAGTGGGTGAGTGAGAATTTTAATTATAGTAAAAATTCTCTCTCCACCACTAATTCTTTTACTCACTAATCCTTTTCTTACTTTGAAAATTTTTTATGAAAAATGAATGTTGAGAGTTTCCTATTTATAGAAAAATTTTGAGAAAAAAAAATTGAATTTATAAAAGTGTGGGAAGAGGAGTGAAATTATAATTTTTTAAAATTAAGGAATGGACATGAGATGGGTTAGGTATGAGATATGGATGAAGGTCATGTGGGAGTGTTTGCCACCACTCCCATTTAATTAATTTTTAATTAATTACTTAATTAATTAATTAATTAATTTTTTAAAATTATTATTATTATTATTATCATTGTTATTATTTTTAAGTTATGTTTTAGTATTTTTTTTTTCTTAAAAAAGAATTAAATTCAAAATTTGAAAACTCATGTGGACCCCACATGGTCTTGTAGGCCGCACACAACTTCGAGACCCAAGTGGGTCCTACATAACTCCGATAGCTCTCACACGATTTTATGAGCCCTACATAGTTTCAGGACTCATGTGGACCCCACATGGCTTCGAAACTCATGTGGGTCTCACACAGTATTGTGGGCCCTACATAGGATACCTATATTATTATTATTATTATTATTATTATTATTATTATTATTATGTTTGTTAAAACACTATTTTATGTATATGTACTTATTTACGTGTACAAATAATGTTTATTCTATTTATCCTATGAAATTCCATTTTGACTAGGCCGACCTCGAGGGAGCGACTGAGCCGCAATGGTCTCTAAACACTCGCTAAGATAAGGTCTTTCTTAAACATCAAACATGGAATCAAGAATCCTACAGAAAAACACTTTTGTATTGATATTAACTTAATGACCATTTTTATTATTTTATTATTATGAATATATTTTAATCGTATATATATTTTTGGGTCATCACATTCTCCCATTCTTATAAAAATTTCGTCCTCAAAATTTGCTAATTTAAAATGAGTACAGTATGATTGGTTGCGTTAGATTTTGCTAAGTCTTAGAATAGATTGAGGGTCAATTTGGCAAAATATTTTATTTTGGGAACTAAAGTGTGAATCATCGGTCTAATAGGGGTTGAAATGGAAAAGAAATTCAGAAGATGTGGAACAGGATAATTATATATATATATATATATATATATATATATATAACAAAATGAAACAAAATCTGGTCTTTAGAGCCTTAACTCAACGTCAACATCTATCGAAATGCTAGCGGTGTCACTGCTAACTGCCTGAGTTCTTTCTTGGCGGAGTTGACCTCTTGTAATGTCGCTGGCTTGGGTCGAAAAAAGGAAGAGAACATTCGTTTGTTTGACAAGGAAGGAAGAGCTACCCTCTTCCCCTTGTGGCCTTCGGTAGGGATGCTCGTAACGAGCCATCAGTGGCCCGTACATGGGTCTCAATGCATGTTGGATCTCTTGGCAATGGTAGTAGGCTAGCATTATCCGAAACCCTTAATGTGGTGACTGCAGTGCTGCCATTGTAAGAGGTATGTCTTATTGGCGTGATATTAGTTGTAAGCTTCATAGACGGAATATTGTCGATAAGGATGAGGGTACAAGTGGTTGAGAAAATGGTAGGGGTATTGCTCGAGGTGGTAGTGGCAAAGGAGGTAAGACGGATAATTGGTGGGGTAGTAGTTGAAATAGTGGCTTCTTCAATGGATCCCCACTTATGCCTACGGTTCTCAAACCAAAGGCGTACATTTCTCGGCTTGATTGGACCATAACGTCGGAGTCGTGCTGCAAGCAAGATTGCCTGCTCCATAGAAGGGAGTTTCCTTTGACTGCTGCAGAAGACCTCCTCTAAAATCTCCAGTTGTGCCTTGCTGGGTTTCCATCTTTGGATTGACAATCTAATGCTGTTCTCAACAACTTAGGGAGTTGGGTGATTTAGCAACATTTTCGAGTAATGAGACAACCAAGAGAAAAGTTGGGAAAAGTTAATCTCTGCAAACCGAAATGTGGTTGTTTACGATGGTAGAAAGCTGTGATGCTTAGAGTTCAAGGAGGGCAGACCCTTTTTATAGGAGAATGGCTGCGTGTTGTGGAAATCGAAAAAGAGCGACGTGTGCCGCGAGAATCAAGAGAGAGCGACGCGCGTCATGGATATCGAGTGACGCATTTTGAAAAAATCGAGGGAGAGCAATGTGTGCCGCGAGAATCGAGAGAGAGCGATGTATGTCACAGATATCGAGCAATGCGTTTAGCAAAAATCGAGGGAGAGCGATGTGTGCTGCGAAAATCAAGAGAGAGTGACGCGTGTCATAGATATCGAGCAAAGCATTTTGCAAAAATTGAGGGAAAGCCATGTGTGCCGTGAGAATCGAGAGAGCGATGCGTGTCACAGATATCGAGCGACGCGTTTTGCCAAAATCAAGGGAGAGCGACGTGTGCCATGAGAATCGAGAGAGAGCGACACGTGTCATGGATATCGAGCAACACGTTTTGCAAAAATCGAGGGAGAGAGGCGTGTGCCACGAGAATCAAGAGAAAGCGACGCATGTCACCGATATCGAGTGACGTGTTTTGAAAAAATCGAGGAAAATAATGTGCATCACGAAAATGGAGAGAGAGCGACACGTGCTGCGGAAATCGAGCGAGTGACAAGTATTGCAAAATTTGCAAACTCAAGGTTCTGTTCATGTTTCTACATTTTTATTAATGTTTTAACTATAATTAATTTTATACTCAAGTCACCACTTGGGTGGGTGACCTAATGGTAAGGAACCGGCCGTGCATCCATGTGATCGCGAGTTCGAGTCCTCACTATGCCCAAGTGGTCTCATGCCCTGATCTTGTTTCCGGGTTAAGTGAGTTATAATCGATGATTTCCACCCATGAGGCTATTATTATTATTATTATTATTATTATTATTATTATTATTATTATTATTATTATTTACTATATAAATATATATATATATATAATATAGTAAAATTTAAGTTGCATTAAATTTTATAAATTTATATAAAATAAAAATTAAAGATTTCGTCAAAATTTGTACTCCTAAATCAAATTTGGATACTTAATGAAACAATATTTTTTTTTTCATATTTAACTTGCACATGCTAAGGAATTTTTTTTTGAATTTAAATATAATACAATAACATTTAAATTATATTTAATTTCTTATAAACTAATACAAAATTAAAATTAAAGATTTTATCAAAATATATATTCCTAAATTATGCTTGAATGTATTGATAAGAACTGAATATGCAATGTAAAAATACATATTCATATTCAACTTATTCATACAAAGGAATTTTGAGTAAATCCAGATTTCAGAATAGATCGTTTGTTCATATCTATTTATATGTGTAACACCTCTAAACCTAATAGGGTCTAATGTGCTATTTCTTTTTTAATAAAAATAATAAAAATAAAAATAAATAAATCTCATATATTATTATATATATATATATAAATTTTAAATTATTAATGCATCTGATAATTAATTATGAATCATCAATATGGGTACGTATTTTTACAAACATAAATAACATATTTAAATTAATTAACGTGTCGTCAATAATACTACCATTTTTCTTAGAGAATTTAGGATTGTTACCTGTCATTGGGAGTCTTCACGTTAATCTCATTTCCTTTAATGCTACTATCTTTAGGATCAATTCTTAAATAATGATCAAATGTTATTTTAAAATTATAAATCTATTATTAACGTAAAATAATATAATGAACAAAAAGAAATATCTTAAACTATCTAATTCTACCAAAATCATGTTTTATGCCTAAACTCTAGTAAAATCTATATGTTAGAATATGCAAAACTTATATCATATTTTCTGATACAAATTGTAAGCACCTGAACCTGAGTGGGTTCCCGCATATAAATTTTTCAACGGATGCAAATAAATTTAAATTATTTTTATTATCAGAGCACTAATTAGTTTTATTAAAAATATATGTCTCAATTATTAAAATACAAATTTCTAAAATTATAAAATACATAAACATATTCTAAATTGTATTTTGCTAATTTTTTTAATTAACTCTACTCTTTCTATTTCCGCCCATGCACTTGCTATATTAGATTTCTGATACACTTTTCAAAATGATCTGAAATGTAAAATAATGATTGAAATGAGATGACACTTAGTAAGTAAATAAGATTATTATTAGTGTGTGGTCAAAATGAGCTTTCAAAATATTTTAATTTCGTAAAATGATATTTAATACTATAACTTTAAAATTGCTTTAAAAATAAATGTAAATTTAAAAATTTCTGTATAAAACTTTTATGTCATCTATAGCAGTAAAATTGTATAATCATATACTATAACTGTTAAACTGAATTTTTTAACTTTTAAAACTATAACTATAATACTCAATCATGTATATATATAAATACATTTTTTCTTACTAAATCATTATTTAGGCACAAAAATGCCCCTGTTCACATAATATATACTTTTCCTTCAATTCATCAATAATTCTGTATACGTAATTAAATATGTATATACACGTACTGTAAAAAATCACCCTTAAGTCTGTTAATCGTAAGTCATGTTTACCCTCATGACTGGATTGTGCGGTTCGAAGATTGGACTTAGTTGACTGGCCGGCTAAATTAAATCAACATACATCATCATTAAATGAGATTTTCCTTATTAAACTCTGGTCCAACCCGGGTGTGCACTCAGGAGAAATACACTACTATATAAAACCACTCTATAAACAGTGCGGGTATACTCTGATCCGTTTAAATTTTAAGTTGCGATACCGAATATTCGTAATTTTCTATATCGTCTGTGCCATAAGGGGTTTTGAAAATATCTTATTATAGAATTTATTAAATTATAATAATATAATGAAAATATCATTTTTACTCATATTTTTGTGAAATACGCAACGTAAAAAAATTAATTCATGTCATTTTTACTAATATTTTTAAGAAATATGTAACGTAAAAATAAACTCATGTCACATAATTTTCGTGTTAAAAATATTTTCTTGAATAAAAATTAATGTTGTAAAATACCTGAGGGGTTTATAACATTTCTTAATTCAAAAATAAATGCAAGTATATTAAAGATAAAACTAGTATAATTAAATTTGCGTAAAAATAAACTTAAGAAAATTTTATGAAACTAACTAACATAATTGAAATTTACTTACAAATAAATTCGGGTATGAATTTTAAATAAAAATCTAACATAATTAAATTTACTTACCTCTTACTTAATGTTGTGCTACGATTACAACGAATATCTTTTAAAAAATGAGATCAGAAAGAGTGGGTGAGTGAGAATTTTAATTATAGTAAAAATTCTCCCTCCACCACTAATTCTTTCACTCACTAATCCTTCTCTTCCTTTAAAATTTTTTTGTGAAAAATGAATGTTGAGAACTTTCTATTTATAGGAAAATTTTGGGGAAGAAAATTGAATTTATAAAAGTGTAGGGAGAGGGATGAAATTATAATTTTTTAAAATTAAGGAATGAGCATGAGATGGGTTAGGCATGAGTTAGGTATGAAATAGGGATGGAGGTCATGTGAGAGTGTTTGTCACTACTCTCATTTAATTAATTACTTAATTAATTAATTTTTTTAAATAATAATTATTATTATCATTGTTATTATTTTTAAGTTATGTTTTAGTATTTTTTAAAAGAGAATTAAATTCAAAATTTGAAAACTCATGTGGGTCCATATGGTCTTGTAGGCCCCATATAATTTCGAGACCCAAGTGGGTCTTACGTAACTCCAATAGACCTCACACGATTTTATGAGTTCTACATAGTTTCAGGACTCATGTGGATCTCACACGATTTCGGAACTCATGTGGGCCCCACATAGGATACCTATATTATTATTATTATTATTATTATTATACCATATATTTTTATAAATTATGTCTGTCAAAATACTATTTTATGTATATGTACTTATTTACGTGCACAAATAGTGTTTATTTTGTTTATCTTATGAAATTCCATTTTGATCCGAGCGACTTCTAGGGAGCAACTGAGTCGCAATGGTCTTTGAGCACTCGCTAAGACAAGATCTTTCTTAGATATCAAACATATAATCAAATATCTTATAGAAAAACACTTCTACATTGATATTAATTTAATGACCTTTTTTATTATTTTATTATTATGAATATGCTTTAATCGTATATATATTTTTGGGTCATCACAATGAGAGGTGGTCCTGATTCTAGTATTATTGTAAGAAAAATTATTATATTTTTTATTATAAGTGCTATGTATTATTGTTATCCGCGTACTACAGGTACGAAGGAGTGTTAAAGCTTGATATATATTATTGGTCACAACCTAACAATTTAAGTTTTTACGTAAAGTGATAATCTAATAAATTTAACTTATATTAAAACTACCACAAATACTATAACCTGTACATTTACATTACTTTTTATATATTAATTAATAATTAGTTGATAGGGTGAGATGGATTTGATGTGTATATAAAAGCTGAAGGTTGTTGCAAGCTAGCTTGCCAATTAAGCTGCCTGCACTTGCGTTCAATTCAACTCTATGATCATTATCAGATGCTTGCACTTTCAGTATATATAATATCTCAGAGAGAGAGAGAGAGAGAGAGAGAGAGAGAGAGAGAGAGAGAGGGGCAGTATATATGTTCATGGGTTGAATGCTCTTCCTTTCTTGAACAATATTTTTTTTTTGTTGCGTGCTTTTTGGGTTTGCATGAACATATATATATATAACAGAGATGTATAAGTGTGATGGGCAGAAGGAATGTTATTTTTTCACAAGAAGAAAAATGATGAAGTATCAAAATGGAGACCGGCCGAGTCGATCGACGGGGGATGGGTACTGGAAGTCCAGTGGAGCAGACAAACCAATTAGGGATGGTGATGCAATGGTGGGTTTTAGGAAAGCTTAGAACCAAAACTGATTGGATAATGCAAGAGTATGGGGTTAATAATGCCATACCCGGTGTTGACATGAAGGTATTTGTCTTTTTTTTTTTTTTCACTAAGTAAAGCTGAAGTTATATATATTTCAATAATTTCTTTATACTTTGGTATGTAGCTGGACAGCTGGGTGTTATGCAAGATAAGAAGAAGCAAAAAGAAGATAATGTAGCACAGGTAGATCAGTACTCCTGCCATCTAGAATAGATTACAATGGATGATTGTGCTAATGATTTTTTAAATATTTTTTTTAGGGTATCCATGAATGTTTCCCTTAGTGATGAAAAAATTATAGTTTTTTTTTCAAATATTTCATTTAATCGTGAATAAATTTTTTAAAATTTTTGTTTTCATACATACAAGATTGTTTTAATAAGAAGTTGATATTTTTTTATTAGAAAAAAAAATTATTTATTTTTTTTGCCCCTGCATCGTTGGGAAAGAGCAATAGATTTTTTCTAAACTCTACATTTGATCATCTTGCATTGATTAAAAAAAAAAAAAAATTAAAATTTTGATTGGTAATTATGTTTAAATTTTAAATTATTTTGGATAAGTATTAATCTTGCTAATTAACCTTATTCAAACATGAAAAGTAAGATGTAGTCCCAAGAAGGGGTGAATTGGATTTAAAAACTTGCTTTTAATTCCTTTTGAGAATTCTTAAACTTCTTTTATTTCTTTTAACCAATTCTTAACTTGTTTGTTTAACTCTTTAATCACAAAAGAACTTAAATTCTTTTATCCAATCAATAATATTATTGCTTTGCCAAACAAGTAATCAATCATTCAACCAAACCAATCAAGTACAATGTTTAAACCAAACAACCAAATGATTTGTCAAAGTATAAGTTAACTGTAGCACTATTTGATTAATGGAAGATTCAACACTCTTTGGAATATAAACACAAACCACTCAATATCAAACTTTAAACCATTCAATCATAATATAGCTTATGTTATAACCCTTGGATATAAAATTGAATTAAGCGATGTATATATGAAATGTTATGCTTGCTGATATAAAGCCCTGTATGAATGGATTTGCCTCTTTAATATGATGTGTAATATAGAATCAAACACTCTTCCCAATATTCAAAATCCAAATAAACTCTTAGTTAATTTATCTTTGAGATGTTTAACCAAGAAACGTACTCTCGTATGATTTCCACAAAATATGGTTTAACCAATGTACTCCCTTTCGGTTTCCGCAACCCAAATCAAAATCAGACTTCAAGTTTACTTGATTTCCAAATATACGTAGTATATATGATTTTCAATTTAAACCATCCACACAATTTAAATATGTACTGAAAATAAAGAGTAGGGAAAGAGAAAGTGAGACAGAGATTTTTACGAGGCTCGGCTTATACCCTGCTTACATCCTCGCCTTTGGCAAACCACCAAAGGTATCACTAAACCCGTTCCTTTGATGGGTGGAACAATACCTTTATAACACTCCTTGGTTAAGGTTAGAGCCCGCCTTCTCCAAACGATATCCCCTCGTTCGGTCACTCCTTAACTAGGCTAGAGTCCGCTTCTCTAAGCAATATTCTGTTACTTAGCCAACGATCCAAACAACTCTTGGAATCGTCAATCTATAAGATACAAATCAAATATTTGTGTACAAAGACTTTGCTCCAAAAAGAGCTGATTAGTACAACAATTTAGAACTATAATATAATTCAAAGTAAATAACAATATGGAATTTAACTTGAAGCTCAATGAAGTATATCACCGATTAATTCTTTCAATGATTGAAAGATTTAGAATTTGTAGCACAATTCCGGTGGAAGAAGATTAGCAAAACTCAGTTGAATTCGTGCACAATATGTGAAGTTGAGAGCAAGAGAGAGCCTTGGGAATTTGAGAGCAATTTGAGAGAGATTTTGAATTTTTGTTGAATTGAATTCTTTGTTCCATTGATTCAATGATCTTTGAGACTTATTTGTAGACTTTAAAAAAGTATGTAACTTGATCCCCAAGTGTTTTGGATTATTCCCCAAGTTTTTACAAATTTTGAGCTCCAAGCAACCTCATTTAAAAATTTGACCGTTATGAAAAAATTCAAAACAGCCGCGTGACAGATGACTGTCCATTTTTGGTAGTCATCTATCCAGTTAAAATAAAGGAACAAAAAGGTGGCAGTCGGCTATCCAAGCCCACAAAGATGCCTCAAAGTGCACTGGTAGTCGACTGTCCCGTTCTTGGCAGTCGACTGTCCCATTCTTGACAGTCGTCTGTCAAACTGTCAGCTTCGAGTACCATTCAGTCTTTTAATCATAACATTTTATGTGTAACTCCAAATTTAATGTTCTTTGTTTCAAATGAAAGTTAAGAGAAAATCCTACAACTTTCATGTTTAATACATTTTAAAATAAGGATTTTTTGATAGAGAAAAATGCACATCAATGAAGATGTAAAAAAATTGACAGCATTTGAAAAATTCTCTTTTGGTGCTTTTCATTCCAAAAATGATTCTATCATTTTTGAAACAATTTTTAGCCTTATAAAAATATTTCCCAAGTATGTTGAAAAGGTATCTAGGTCCAATAAATTTATCTAAGAGTTTTTGTAACGACTTGCATAATTTCCATGTGTTTTTTTTATTTTTATTTTATACAATAACATTCTACATGCTCTGATACCATGCTGGGGATAAACCCAATCATTAACCTAAGCAGCGAGAAGCATAAATCACATAAACATAACCATATGAAAATATATACAAAATACAAAACCAATACCAGAGTACTACATGTTTCCCAAAATATACACATATATCTGTTTCCCCAAGATTCCCTCAACTATGTTGGGATATACAAAAACACTCCCTAAATGTACCCACTCTCTACTGGCAGGGCAGTATCGCGACCCCTTTATCTACGAGCCTGGTCTGCTCGCCTACCTGGATCACCTGAAAAATGTTTCAATACTGGGATGAGCCAACGCTCAGTAAGATGAAATATGCTATTACTAGTGTGTGGCAACTGAGCTACTATATCATGAAAATATCTTTTCAAATAAACATGTATAACTGAATATATAAATAAAGTACAAGTGATAAAATCCACCACCCTTGTCTTTATTACTTAACATAACAGTATTAAAGATTATTATTCAAAATACTTCTAGTATAAGTAAATATGTTCCCCGTTTCTGCAAATCTATACATATGTAGTAGTAACTGAAAACTTTCCCTGTGGATAATTGTGTGTCATGATTTAACCCCTCATGATAGGGTTGTGTGGTCCGTAGGCGGGATTTACCTTGGCTGGCCAACCAGGAATAAATCACTATACTCCATTGGTCTGATCTGCCCACCTCAACCCATATCTGATGGGAAGCTCGTCCACATCAAGGGCCTAGGCGATCGACCTACTACCACGTATTATCTAAATAGGTGGTTGCATTCGTAACATAACATAATATCTATAGCAACGGTACCGTACTCTGTAACTGCATAGTCCAACGAAGTTTGATACTATATAATGTATTTCTATATACAACTATCTGATTTACCATGATTATGAAATAACTGTAATAACCATGATATTGCATAACTGTACTGTAATTCATACATCATAATATTGAGAACTGTATAATCATAATACTGAAACTACATAATTATAATACTAAGATTCGTATAATCATGATATTGAAATTCGTAAAATCATGGTAAAACATATTCATAAAATCATGATACTGAAATTTGTAAAATATATCGCTGTACTATGCTCATAATCTTAAGCCACACGATACTTTAATACATAATTTTCATAATTTAATAAACTGTATAATATTTCAAAAATACCTAGCATAGCATATTTCCCTTACCTGACTACTAGAAAGCCCTTATGGTATACTAGCCTAACACCCACAGGGCCTCCTACATAACACTCTGAAAAGAACATTTTTCAGAACTAAATATCAGTACTTTTTCGCCTTCATCATTTTTTATAACTGTCATAAGGCCAAAAATATACTAAAATGTCTTACCCTGAATTTATGATGAAATCCAACTTCGTTTTCCCAACTATCCGCTCAGGCAGACTTGTAGAGAACTTCGCCAGGAGTGTCGTGGTAGCCTCAAATCTTTGATCTGGCGAGAAACAAGCCCGAAAACGAAGGGAGAAGTGAGAGAGAGGCGTAGAGAGAGAAGAGAGAGTGAGAGAGAAGCGTTGAAATGTGATAAAAATAGGATTTTTAGCTATTTATAAGGTTAGATTCGTCAACGAGACATGTCACCTCGTCGACGAGTCCTTTAGTAAATTCGTCGACAAATCTTACCCTTCGTCGACGAAATTCAGAGCAGCCAAAAACCCCGCTCGGTATTTTCTCGTCGACGAATCCCTGTATTCGTCGACGAATTTTCTTATGCACTTGTCGACGAACTTATGCATTCGTCGACGAACCCCTGTATTCGTTGACGAAGTTTACAGCCTCCTTCTGTTCATGTTTCTATTTTTTTCCTCTTATTATTTAAATGCTATTATTCTTCGAGTGACTATAGTTTTATGCATCCATATTGAAATTCTTTGAAGTACTTACATGAAATTTCCTATAGACTTTTTCAAATTTTCAATTCTTGAATTTCTTGAGGTCTTTATGCTTGTTTCATTTTTCTTTGAACTTTCATCAAGTTCTCTTTAATTCTCATACTCTCATGATCTTCAAGCTTTTATCTTTGAATCCATTTTCATCCATGCTTTTAACTTCATATTGAATTCCTTCTTTGAAGTACAAGCTTTCATGAATTCTTTAATGCTCTATCCTTGACTCCTGAAAATACATCACTTAACACAGCATGTTAAGTTTTACTTATTTGTTAGCATCAAAATAGGATATTAAGCCTTGTAAGGCCAACAAAACAAACAAACAAGAGAGAGAGAGAGAGAGAGAGAGAGAGAGAGAGAGAGATAGAGAGAGAGAGAGAGAGAGAGAGAGAGAGAGAGAGAGAGAGAGAGAGAGAGAGAGAAATCTTGATTGGTTGTTATGCTTAAATTTGATTGGAACTTGGATAAGTACTAACCTTGCTAGCATAAATAAAATAATGAATAGAAGTATAGTCCCTATAATTAAATAAAACAAATCTAATTAGAATGTTAAATTACTAGTTACATATTTGGGTGTGCCTTTGGTGTCTGGAAAATTGTCTTCTAGGACATTGGAGCCTTTTGTGGAGAAGATTAGAAAGAAAATTGCAGGGTGGAAATCTAAGTTGCTCTCGTAAGGTAGAAAATTGATTTTATTAAGACATGTATTGTCTAGCATGCCTATTCATTTTATGTCTGTTATTAAGGTTTCGTAGGTCACATATTCTCATTAACTCTCTTCTTTCTAATTTTTTATAGGAAGAGGTGAAAGATAGAAGGAAGATTTATTGGCGCTCTTGGGAGGAAATTTGTAAACCTACCTCGGAAGGGGGTTTGGGTCTGAGAGATCTTAATGAAGTTCAGAAATCTCTTCTCATGAAATATGTCTTCAGATTGCCCACCTCTAACAATTTGTGGGCAGGTTTTTTCACAGCTATATATTGCAGAAATGATCATTTATTAATAAGGAAGGGGAGACTAAATGACTCTTGGTTCTGGGAATCAATTATGGCCACGATTCTAGAAGTTATGGATAATGTTAAAATTTTGGTGAGAGGTGGGAACTCTTCTCTTTGGTTCGACAGGTGGTTGTCATCAGACCCATTATCTATAAGCACCGAGGATATTTTGAACAAGAAGTTGTGTATTAACGATTGCTGGCTAAATGATAATTGGAACTCCAATTTAGTACTAGAATTGGTTGGTGCTGATAAAACAAGGAAAATTTTGCACCAGGTGCCGGCGGGTAAAAGTTGGAAGGATATTTTTGTCTGGAAGCCTGCCCTTGACGGTAATTTCTCTACAAAAACGGCTTGAGAGGCAGTGAGGTGCAGAAGTGATAATTTTGTGTGGAATGACTGGTTTTGGCATTCTTTATTGTCTAGAAGAATTTCAATGTGTTTATGGAGAGTCTGGTTTAAATGATTGGCTGTAGATGATAGAATTTAGACCAAAAGAATATCAATGGCTTCGGCTTGTGATTGCTGCGTTCAAAGAAGTCAAGAAAACATTGATTATATTTTTTCTTCAGGTGAGGTGGATTCAGAGATTTGGTGTCGGGCTAGTGTGGCATTGCGGATTTCTTTCCAACGATCTCTTCCTTGGAAAAGCAAAATGGCAAATTGGTTCCACTATACTAAAAAATCATCTATTAAAGGTATTTTAATCGGGCTGATTCCATGTTTGATTACATGGTGCCTCTAAAATTGAAGATATAAAGCGAGAATGGAAGGAATTTATCAAAGCGTAGATCAGAAGTGGAGAAATGTTCGATTTTGGGTAAATTTTATTACTGAGAGTAACAATTTTTTTTCAAAAATTGAAGAAGTCGAACATTAAGATTTTGAATGAGTTTCAAATTAAGTATTAGGGAGTTTGCGACAGACTTGGAAAAATTATTTCGTGGGTTAAACCTCTAGTAGGGTGGATAAAACTTAATTGTGATGAAAATTGTAGGGGCAATTCAGGTACTTTAGGAGGTGGATTATTCGGGATTGCCATGGCATGGTAAAAATGGTTTTTTCAAGTTATTTTGGTAATGATACGAATAATAGTGTGGGATTAAAAGCAATCAGGGAAAGAATTCGTTTGTGCAAACGTTTGCATTATTTTAATGTGATTATTGAAAGTGACTCGCAAATTGTAGTTGATTGACTTTGAAAAGGTAGATGTACTTTGTGGTATCTTTAGGAATTTTGAGAGGAGCTTGTGGTGGAGTTAGAAGGAGTGAACGTCATGGTGATGCATCAATATAGGGAAGGCAGTAGTGCGACTAATTTTCTTGTTAAAGAAGGAGAAATGAGAAATTATGTAATCTACGAAGAACAACACCTTCTACCACGTTATCTGAAAGGTATTATTCGGATGGATATGTGGGGTCTCGTTTCCGTTCGTCGTTAGTTCAACTTTAGAGTTTTGTTTGCTGTATTTTGTTTTGCTTTTGGTTGTGTTTATATATTTATTTTCTTTATTCGTTATGTTTAGATTTGTTGTCCTATTTGGTTGATTGCTGGTGTTGGTATTTTTTAGGAGGATTTTTTTGTACTCTCCCTTTTGTTTTATCTTGTAACCACGGTATTCCTCTGCCAAAACTGAGGGTATATTAATAAATAAATGGAGGTGCCGCCCTCTTTTATTAAAAAAAAATTTATTATATTTTTTTATTATAGGTGCTATTTATTATTGTTGTCCACGGACTGCACGTGCGGGGGAATGTTAAAGCTTGATATATATTATTGGTCACAACCTAACAGTTTAAGTTTTTAGATAAAATGGTAATCTAATAAATATAACTTATATTAAAACTACCACAAATACTATAACCTATACATTTACATTACTTTTTATATATTAATTAATAATTAGTTGTTAGGATGAGATGGATTTGATGTGCATATAAAAGCTGAAGGTTGTTGCAAGCTAGCTTGCCAATTAAGCTGCCTGCACTTTCATACAGTTCAACTCTATGATCATTATCAGATGCTTGCACTTTCAGTATATATAATCTCAGAGAGAGAGAGAGAGAGAGAGAGAGAGAGAGAGAGAGAGAGAGAGAGAGATGGGCAATATATGATAGTGAATTTGCTTTAAAAATGGAGTTCATGGGGGGTTTGTGAAAAAGGAAACAAAGATAAGCCCTCTCCATGCACGCAGGAAATCCTTCGAGTATAAGGATTTAAAAATGAGTTGGCTGATGATGGCCTCCGCCCAACGTTCTGTTTGCGTCAAGTAAGCTACATTACTTTAAAATTAAAGTAAATAACAAAGTAAAATTTAGTTTTGCTTTAAGAGTACTTGGATAATTAATAAATGCACAATTATAGGAACAATAATGTTTCTAATGAGTAGATGCAATTAAAATATTTTAAATTCCAAATTACATGCACATAATAAGTTGGAATATTCATTAAAAGTAACTGTGGAAAGCATCCAAAATTGAATGCTCACAGTTCATTCATGTGTGATGTTCATCACTAAATGTACATGCATATGATTCTGGCATACCACATTTACATGCATGTTTTTTATTCATTTATGTTTTAGACATTGCTTGTATCTAACTCTAACTATTAAGGGAGAGGTCTCATTCGTATGGATAAGTTGAGTATTCTAAACATTCATTTTTAATTGACATCATTTGATTTTCTTCTAATTTTTCTCCGATTTTTGTTTATGTTTGATTATTTCTCCTACCTTTTATCCTTTACCTATCATCTAAGATTAATCGATTAAACCATCTAGTTATAATTATTTATCTAAAACAATTGAAGGATAGAAGATTAAATATTTGAAATTCTTGATTATAATGGTAAAGAAACAGTGTTGTGGCAGAAAGAAGAAGAGCAACAACCTAATTAACTCTTGACTACATGGAGTTTGAACCATATTCGTCACTAATAACTGACTATTAGTGACGAATTTTCAAAACCGTCACTAATAGTGTTAAATATGTCACGCCCCGAACTCGAAAATAGGACCTAGGGGTGATAATGTAATCTAACCTGTCCTTGTATCATACAAAATACCATCGATACAATACAATGAGGGAGGGTCTGACCCCATGGGATTCCCAGACACCCTATACACATCCATACACAACGGAAAATATGAAGTGGAAAAAGGTCATTCTATGCATACATGATACCATACCAGAGTCTATACAACAGCAGTCCAAGCTCCCTAACATAGAACATTCACCTGGTTATCAACCGTACCCCAAGATAACAACCTGAGAACAAAAGTCCTAACACTTACCCAAGCGCTATTCGCGGTACACCAACCACTACGCTCCTACACCAAGAAGCTAGCTCCGGTTACTCAAAGGACCTGAAAATATGTACGTACAGCAGGGGTGAGACATCTCTCAGTAAGGAAGAATACATGTTATATCGGTATGTGACATTCGAGTGTTATCATGATACACAACACATAATAGTATACAGTTCTAGTACTAGTTTCACAACAGTGCATACAAGCACACACACACATGATCAAGCAACCCGATGTCGTCACACCCTTCGGCCCAAAACCGGCCCACTGTACCCGGCATCAGCTCGTAGGTGACCCACAGTACACGGCGTCCCCGATACATGGCTAGTCCCAGACTCCCATGGCATCGACCAGCACAAACTAGTGGATCCGCACCCTTCGATGATCAGCCGGTAAGGCTCACGCCCTCGGATATAGAGCCGAACGCTCTTGCCAAACTTGGCCTAGCGATTTCATACACCCACGAATATAGAGCCGGACACTCTCAATAGCTGGAACAACTCAAAAACCAGTTCCAATTGCATTGCACAAAACACAACTATGCATACTCATATAACCAAACATACCACACCCATTTGGCAATCTAAAATTATGGTTTTCCAAACATATACAGTTTAAATAAAGTCAAGGTACGACCATCCATATTACACAGTATAAATCATCATATATATACGGTTTCCACAAAATCAGGGATGCAACCCAATACCTCCTTTTTCCCAAAACTGTAATCATGAAAAACCCATAGTTTTCCCTGTTAGATCCCCCCTAAATGAGTAACCAAAACGCATACAAGACCGTGGACCACAGTTCCACCGAGTCCGATTTCGAAAATAACCGACATAAACTGAATCCCCTTACCTTTCCCTAAATGGAAAATCCTGAACTCTAAGGCCCCTAAATAGAGAATCGAGTTCCAAAACCTACAACGTACAGTACAGAAAATACTCACAACATTGTTCTTTACAAAACTACTCAGAATTGAAAACTGAGCCTTACCTCGATTTTGAGCCAAAACCCAAAAATGCCTGAACCGAAAATCCGATCCATAGAACTTGCAGAGAATCCTTCCACGATCCTCATGGTAACTTCAGATAATGATTCTAATAACAAACGGCGAAGAAATCTAGAGAGATGGAGAGTAGGAAGAGTTTCTTGAGAGATGGGGGAGAAAAATTGATTTTTCTTAATTGAGAAGTAATGAAAATATCCATTTATAGCCCTTTGACCCAACCACTTCTCATTGACGAGGCCATATAGAGTGCTCGTCGACGAAGCGGTGACCTCGTCGACGAGCCTGAGATTCCCGGTTTCCCGAAATCTCTCGGCTTCTCCTCTTTGACGAACACCTAAAATTCTTCGCATTCACAAACCTCTCGACTTCTCCTTGTCGACGAACCCTTGTACCTCGTCGACGAGAAATATAGGGCCTTCGTTGACAAACTCTGGTTTCATCGACGAAGCCTGCTTAATTACTATTTTGCCCCTCTCTTAATTAATTAAATTCATATATTACGGTTCGGGTTCTTACAAAATAAATTATTTTCATATTTTTTAAATAAAAAAAACTATTAGTGACGGTTTAAAAAATCGTCACTAATAACTGATTATTAGTGGCAAATTTTCTAAACCGTCACTAATAGTGTTAAATAAATTATTTTTATATTTTTTAAATAAAAACTATTAGTGATGGTTTAAAAAACCGTTACTAATAACTGACTATTAGTGACTAATTTTCAAAACCGTCACTAATAGTGCTAAATAATTTAAATACAAAACTATTAGTGACAATTTTAAAAACCATCACTAATAACAGACTATTAGCGACGAATTTTCTAAACCATTACTAATAGTGTTAAATAAGTTATTTTAATTTATTAATACAATACTAGTAGTGACAGTTACTTAATCGTCACTAGTAAGTAACTTTTAGTGACCGATTGAATTCATCACTAATACCCAAAAAATGTCGCTAATATTTTTTGTGGAATAATTTCTGGGTAAAAAATGGTTTCCCATGATAGTTTGAGTGGGAAAATCAGTTTTTAGTGACAAAAATATTAGTGACAGTTTTAAAACCATTACTAATAGTGCCATATTAGTGACGATTACTAAAATCGTCACTAATGCTTACACTATTAGTGACGGTTCTTAAAAACGGTCACTAATACCAACTTCTAGTGACAAAATATAAACAGTCACTAAAAACCAGTTTTTTTTTAAAGTATCCTCTTATTTATCTCTAGTTTTTGTTTATGTTTGATTATTTCTCCAACCTTTTATCTTGTACCTATCATCTAAATTAATCAATTAAACCATCTAGTTATAATTACTTATCTGAAACAATCTAGTTATAATTACTTATCTAAAACAATTGAAGGATAGAAGATTAAATATTTGAAATTCTTGATTATAATGATAAAGAAACAGTGTCGCGACAGAAATAAATCCTACGTACATGGAGGGAGTTCTACTGAAATAAATTCTGCGTACATTGTCGGAGAGAGTTCCACTGAAACTCCAACTCTGTTTTCTGCGTTTAAATATCATTGCAATTGATTATATTATTCATACAATTGCATACTACCAAGTAATGGAAAAGCTTAACATCACCACCAACTCTCAACAAGCTTCATTTCCTCCGGTCTACCGCTTCATCCCTGATGATAATGAAGTGATTATGCATTATCTCCTCAAGAAAGTCACTCTTTGCCTCCCAACAATATCATCGAAGTCACTCTTTATCAGCACCATCCTGCCTACCTCACTGGTATGTATTGTATGTTCTTCCTTTCTTGAACAATATTTTTTTTTCTTGTTGTATGCTTTTTGGGTTTGCATGAACATATCTATATATATATTCATATATGATGGGTGGAGAGGAACGCTCAGTCACTGGTTGTGACTAAAACTCAGTGAAAATAAATACAACAACAACGTATTTCAATCTGAAAAATAAATACAGGGAAATTTCAAAGACAGCTCTCACTCTCTCTCACTGGTTTTTCACTCTCAACACTCCACATTACACTGTGCACACACACAACTATTTATAGTAGATATAAAAAAAAAAAAAATCAAAAATTGTGGGGGTAAATTTTCAATGGAGGTGGGCTGGTAGGTGGAGTAGGTTGCCTATCGATTCCAGAAAAACAACAGCGGTGGACTGCCAGCCATCTCCAGTCAAGTTTACTATTTCAACATCCCCCCTTAAACTTGACTCTTTGTCATTCCGAGCATTGTCTTCAATCTTACAAAAATATCATGCCTGAGTGGCTTCATGAAAATATCAGTCATCGGATCATACGTTCTGCAAGATATTAACTCCACTTCTTTATTCTTCACATGTTCGCTAATAAAATGATACCGAGTATCAATATGTTTGCTTCTTTCATAGTAAACTGGATTTTTCGCAAGTGCAATCACTAATTGGTTGTCGATGTAGACTTCTGTGGGGTTATCTTAAAGAAATCCCAGATACTTCAGTACATTCCTAATTCATATACCATGACAAACAGCTGAACTGACAGCAACATACTCAGCTTCACATGATGATAATGTTACGATAGGTTGCTTCTTCAAAGACCATGTAAACGCTGTATCTCCCATGAAAAATGTGAATCCCGTCGTGTTTTTTCTTTCATCAAGATCTCTTCTCCAATCACTATCTGAATAGCCAATAAATTTGCAATCACCTCTTGATGAATAGAATATACCATCGGTGATGGTACCCTTGACATATCGGAGTATCCTTTTCGCTGCATTTAGGTGGGACTGGTCAGGAGTCTCTATGTACCTGCTGACAAGTCCAACTCCATAGAATATATCTAGTTTGGTGCATGTCAAATACCTCATGCTTCCAACCAAACTCTTGAAATATGTGGGGTCAACGTCTCCTTCCTCATTCTTTCTCAATTCCAATCCAGTTTCAACCGCAGTTGTCACAGGATTGCATTTGTCCATCCCAAAATTCTTTAGTACTTCTTTTGCATAGTGGCTTTGGGAGATGAAGATTTCCTTCTTGCTTTACACGACTTCTATGCCAAAGAAGTGAGCCATCTAGCCAATATCCGTTATTTCGAATTTGTTGATTATGCTCCTCTCTAAAGCGGCAAACATCTCTAGATTGTTGCTGGTGAAGATCAGATCATCAACATATAGGCAGGCTATCAGCATGCTTCCATCTGTCTCCATCTTTATGTATAATGCTTGCTCATAGGGACACTTCTCAAATCCATTCTTCTAGAGGTAGTCATCAATCCTTATGTTCCACGCACGAGGTGCCTGCTTCACGCCATAAAGTGCTTTCTTCAACTTGTACACTTTATCTTCTTTGCCCTTCTTTACATATCCAGGTGGTTGATAGATATAAATCTCTTCTTCTAGAAAACCGTTCAGAAATGCTGATTTCACGTCTAGTTGGTAAATCTTCAATCCATTTTGTGCTGATAATGAAATTAGTAATCTAATGGTTTCAAGTTTGGAAACCAGGGCAAAGATTTCTCCATAATCAATCCCTTCTTTTTGCTTGTAGCCTTTGGCGACAAGTCTTGCTTTGTATCTTTGAACTTCTCCTTGAGCATTCTTCTTGGTCTTGTAGACCCATTTCACACCAATAGTTTTGCAGCCCTTCAGGAGATTTGTCAACTCCCAAGTCTTGTTCTTCTCGATGGATTGAATCTCCTCATCCATCGCTTTTCTCCATTTTTCTTCTTCATTAGCTTCCTCAAAACTAACTGGGTCATTGGTCAACAACAGATAGTATAGGATAACATACTCTTCTATTGGTTCTATAGTTTCATACAGGTCAGCTAGATTTCGAGCTCCTCTAGGTCTCATGTCTGAGATTTCACGCTCTATTGGTGATAGAGCTTCATTCCTCTATGATGAACCATGTGGAGGTGTCTGTAGCTCGGGAACTTGTGGCTCGATAGCCATTTCTCTTGTCTGTGTAGGTTCTTCTACTTCAAGTGTCAATTCTGCATCTTTGGAACATTCAGCCTGGTCCCATTTCCAAGATTCATTTTCTTCAAAAATGACATCCCGACTATGAAAGACTTTCTTGTTGATGGGATTGTAGAGTCGATATCCCATGGTACTATCGCCGTATCCAATAAGGATACACTTCTCTCCTTTATCATCTAGTTTTGTCCTTCTTGCTTTTGGGATCTTGGCATAGGCTATGAAGCCAAATACCCTAAGATGACTTATACTGGGCTTGTGAGTACTCCAGACTTCATGTGGTGTCTTTGTATCAAGACTCTTCATAGGACACCGATTGAGTAGATAGACTGCACATAACACTACTTCAGCCCAAAAACTCTTGGGCACATTCTTATCCTTTAACATGCTTCTAGCCATGTTAAGGATTGTGTGGTTCTTCCTTTTAGCTACACCATTCAACTGGGAAGTGTAGGTCAGTATGAACTGTGTTTGAATCCCTTGTTGCCTAAGGAATTCCAGGAAAGCTTCTTCTTTGTACTCTCCTCCTTGGTCTGACCGAAGTGACTTGATGCGGCAGCCACTCTGTTTCTCCACAAGAGCTTTGAACTCTTTGAACTTATCGAACACCTCTGACTTCCTTTTTAGGAAGTAGACCTAGGTCTTCCTACTGTAGTTGTCGATGAAGGTAAGGAAGTATCGATTTTGTCCATTTGAAAATGGTCTTAGTGTACTACACAAGTCTATGTGTATTAGCTGGAGCGACATGGTAAATCTCTAGTCGGCTTGTTTTCCAAAGTTGTTTCTATGTTGCTTGCTCAAAATATAGCTTTCACATATTACATTTGGATTGTGGATATTGGGTAAGCCTTTCACCATCTTTTTGCTTCCCAATTGTTTCAAACTTTTAAAATTCAGATGTCTATACCTTAGATGCCATAGCTAGTCATTGTCTCTAATGATAGCGCTTAAACACCTTAGCGTATCATGTTGGATAGCGAGCGAAAACATTCAATTCTTTGCCATTTGAACTCGAGTAACAAACTTTCCTCGAGCATCTATAATCACCATCTGTTTATCATTAAGGCTAATTCGGTAGCCTCTCTCCATGAGCTGTCCGAGACTAAGTATGTTAGTCTTCATGTCTAGTGCGTAATAGACGTTGGAGATGTAAGCATGATCTCCAAACTTCTATTTGATCAAAACATCTCTCTAGCTCAGACTGGGATTTTAGAATTATCGCCAAAAGAGATCTCCCCCTGAACTTTCTCATTAAGTTCAAAAAATAAGTTCTTTCTGCTAGCTATGTGGTTGCTGGCTCCAAAATCAAGGTACCAAACACTTTGGTCCTGGGGAGTTGAATTGTGTGCCATCAGCATTAACAACTCTCCATCTACATGTTCAGTTTCGACAAGGTTAGCCTCCTCGCTAACCTTTTCTTGTTGTCGCCCCCAACACTCATTGCTATAATGTCCGTACTTATGACAATTGTAGCATTGAATGTTTCTTTTGTCTACATTCGAGCGGTTATTGTATCCTCCTTTTCTTCCTTGTCCTCTGCCTCATGAGACATAGTTCTGTTGATTTCGTCCTCCTCTAGTGGGACCTCTTTCGCTTCTGCCACCTCCTCTGGAGTCAAAGTTTCTAGAATTTCTTCCATGAGATCCTCGGCCTCATCCTCTTCCTTGCTGTGACGTCCCCCCTTTGTCGTATCATCTGCAATGAGGGACAAATTTGTTTGGAGGGCTTACTCCAATGCTTTATCATCACTCATTCTGTTGACTTTCTGCTCATGGGCTTGGAGTGAGCCCACAAGTTCTTCTACGGACTTTGTTTCCAAATCTTTTGTTTCTTCTAGGGTCACAACTATATAATCATATTTTGGATCTAGAGATTGCAAAATTTTTTCATAAATTCTCTCATCATTGGGAGTCTCTCCATTTCTTCTTAATTGATTTGATAGTACCATAACTCGTGTATAGTAGTCAGCAATAGATTTAGTAGATTTCATTTTTAAAGATTCGAACTCACCTCGCAATGTTTGAAGATGAATCTTATTCACTTTGTCTGCACCTTTGTGTGTTCAATGGAAAGAGTCCCAAACTTCTTTGGATGTCTTGGCGGAGACGATGATTTCAAACGTGGCCTCATCAAGGCCTTGGTAGATTATGGATTTCGCCTTACAATCCTTCTTTCGATCAGCTCGAAGGTTCGTTCTTTGAGCATCGGACATAGTTGCTTCGGCTTCTTTTGATGGGATTTCTCTGTACCCATCTTCGACAATGTCTATGACATCCTGAGCATCTAGTAGGGCTCTCATTTGAATAGACAAGTTGTCATAATTCTCCCGGGTCAATTTTGGAATGACCGCTTGGGTAGCACCGTTCGCCATTGAGTTTAATATATAAAGACAAAGAGATGGGGGTTGATTTTGGCAAATCTAAAGCAACCAATATGTTTAGAAGGTCAAAAAACCTTGTGGAACGGTTTTGGGTTCAAAGAACTGGTCAAAAAATCACTAAACCAGCTACAGGAAATTCTGGTGGATTTTAAACTACCTAGTTTAACTTAACGATTGTTTAACAGTGTTAGGGCTTACCGTTAGTCCACGTGGTAGCGTTTGAGCGTGCCACGTGTTGGTGGTTGGGACGTAGGTCAGAAGCAGGCCGGGTCTCGGGTACAGATCTAGGTTGCGGGTTGCAGAGCCGGGTCGCGGGTTGCTAGCTGGGTCGGATCTCGCCAAGCAGGCGAGGAAGACGTGTGCTGAGCGCATGGGGCGCATGTCATCGGCACCAGAGTTTTCGTCAGTGCGTGTGGTGTGTGGGAAAAACATTGAAATCGTTAGAGGCGCGTGTGAGCGCATACGGCGTTTCCCGGAGTCTGTTTGAGACGTAGTTTTCACCGTTGGAATCATCTCGAGTCGAATTTCACAATGGCAGGCTCAATTTTGGATTTTGAGCAACTTCAAATCTAGGAGAAAATTGAATTTTTTTCTCCGTTTGCCTCTGTTTGGCGAATTTCGGCATACCTGAATGCTCTGATACCACTAATGGGTGGAGAGGAATGCTTAGTCACTAGTTATGACTGAAACTCAGTGAAAATAAATACAACAACAATGTATTTCAATCTTAAAAATAAATACAAATAATTTCAAAGACAGCTCCCACTCTCTCATTGGTTTTTCTCCCTCAACACACCACATTACATTGCACGCACACACAACTATTTATAACATATACAAAAAACAAATAATCAACAATTGTGGGAGTAAATTTTCAATGGAGATGGGCTGGTAGGTAGAGTAGGTTGCCTACCGATTCCAGAAAAACAACAGCGGTGGGCTGCCGGCCATCTCCAGTCAAGTTTACTATTTCAACACTAAACCAGGCTATCCATAAACACATTGAGATTCTTCTGGACAATAAAGAATGCCAAAACCAGTCATTCCACAAAAAATTATCACTTCTGCTCCTCATTGCCTTCCAAGCCATTTTTGTAGAGAAATTACCGTCAGGGGCAGGCTTACAGAAAAAAATATCCTTCTCACTTTTACCCGCCGGCGTTTGGTGCAAAATTTCCCTTATTTTATCGGCATCAACCAATTCCAGTACTAAATCAGAGTTCCAATTATTATTTAGCCAGAAATCGTTAATACACAGTTTCTTGTTCAAAATATCCTCAGTGCTTACAGATAACGGGCCTGATGACAGTCATCTGTTGAACCAAAGAGAAGAGTTAACACCTCTCACCAAAATTTTAACATTATCCATAACTTCTAGAATGGTGGCCTTAATTGATTTCGAGAACCGATAGTCATTTGGTCTCCCCTTCCTTATTATTAAATGATCATTTCTGCAATATTTAGCCCTGAAAAAATCTGCCCACAAATTGTTAGAGGTGAGCAATCTGAAGGCAAATTTCATGAGAAGAGATTTCTAGACTTCTTTAAGATCTCTCAAGCCCAGACCCCCTTCCAAGGTAGGTTTACAAATTTTCCCCCAAGAGCGCCAATGAATCTTCCTTTTATGTTTCACCTCTCCCCATAAAAAATTAGAAAGAAGAGAGTTAATGCAAGAATATGTGACCTGCGAAACTTTAATAACAGACATCAAATGAATAGGTATGCTAGACAACACATGTCTTAATAAAATCAATCTTCCATCTTATGAGAGCAACTTGGATTTCCACCCTACAATTTTCTTTCTAATCTTCTCCACAAGAGGCTCAAATGTCCTAGAAGAAAATTTTTTAGACACCAAAGGCACACCCAAATATGTTACTGGGAATTTAACATTCTAGTTAGATTTTTTTTTTATTTAATTATAGGGAGTATACCTTTATTCATTATTTTATTTATGCTAGCAAGGTTAGTACTTATCCAAGTTCCAATCAAAATTTAAACATAACAACCAATCAAGATTTTATCTCTCTCTCTCTCTCTCTTGTTTGTTTGTTTGAATAAGGTTAATTAGCAAGATTAATACTTATCCAAAATAATTTAAAATTTAAACATAATTACCAATCAAAATTTAAATTTTTATTTTTTTTAATCAATGCAAGATGATCAAATGTAGAGTTTAGAAAAAATCTATAAACTTTTTGCCACTGATGTAGGGGCAATAAAAATAAATAAATTTTTTTCTAATTAAAAAAGTATCAACTTCTTATTAAAACAATCTTGTATGTATATTTGGAAAACAAAAATTTTAAACATTTTATTCACGATGAAATGAAATATTTGAAAAAAAAAAAACAATAATTTTTTGGTCACTAAAAGAAACATTCATGGATACCTTAAAAAAATATTTTAAAAATCATTAGCACAATCATCGATTGTAATCTGAAGTGGTCTACCTGTGCTACATTATCTTCTTTGTAAGAACCCGAACCGTGATAAGTGAGTTTAACATTATCTTCTTTGCAAGAACCCGAATCGTGATAAGTGAGTTTAAATAATAAGAGAGAGGTAAAATTGGTATTTGAACACGTTTCGTCGACGAAGTCAGAGTTCGTCGACGAAGTCTTTGTTATTCTCGTTGACGAAATTCAGAGACTTGTCGACAAGGAGAAGCGGAGGAGTCTCGGAAAAATCAGAGATCCCAAACTCATCGATGAGGCCACCGATTCGTCAACGAAGGCAATGGAAGATTCGTCGACGAGTGCGCCATTTCATTGACGAAGGCGCCCGGGTCAAAGGGCTATAAATATCAAATTTCATTACTTCTTCATTAAGAAACTCAAATTCTATCTCTCTCTCTAGAACTCTCCCTACTCTTTATCTCTCTAGATTTCTTCGCCGATCGTTGTTGGAATCAAAAATCTAAAGTTACCACGAGAATTGTGGAAGGATTCTCTACAAGTTCTATGGATTGGAATCTCATTTTGGAGATTTTCGGATTTCGGCGTAAAATCAAGGTAAGGCTTGGTTTTCAATTCTGATCTAGTAGTTTTGTAGGAAACAATCTTGTGAGTATATTTTGTACTGTGATTTGTAGGTTTTGGAACTCAGTTCGCTGTTTAGGAGCCTTGGAGTTTGGGATTTGCTATTCGAGGAAAAGGTAAGGGGAATTGTGTTTATATTGGTTATTTTTGAAATCGGACTCGGTGGAACTGAGGTTCACGGTCCTGTGTGTGTTTTGGCTACTCATTTGGGGGGATCTAACGGGGAAAACTATGAGTTGTTCATTATTATAGTTTCGGGAAAAAGGGGGCAATGGGCTGCATCACTGGTTTTGTTCAAAGTCGAGAATATATGTTGATTTATACTAGATTATTGGGATGACCGTGCCTTGACTTGTGTTTAAACTGTATTTGTTTGGAAAACCATGATTTAGATTACCAAATGGGTGTGGTTTGTTTGGTTATATGAGCATGTATATGTGTGTGATATGTTGAAATGCTAGTAGGAATGTGGTTCCGAAATTGTTCCAGGTACTGAGAGTGTCTGGCTTTATATCCGAGGGCGTGTGTTTATCTCCTGCCACATAGGTAAGAGTGTCCGACTCTATATCCAAGGGTGTGAGCCTATTCCGGCAGATCAAGCCGAAGGGTGTGGATCCACCAGTTAGCGCCGGTACGATGCCATGGGAGTCGGGGACTAGCCATGTGCCGGTGGCGTCGTGTTCGCGGGTTGGCTACGGGCCAACGCCGTATGTCACGGGCCGACTTCTGTCCGAGGGGTGTGACGATACCAGGATTTCTGATCATGTGTATGTGTATGTGTGCGTGTATGCACTATGTAAACTAGTACTGGAATGCATTTAACTGCGTGTATGTTGCATCATGATAACACTCAAATGCCACACATTGATATAATCTGTGTTCTTCCTTACTGAGAGGTTTCTCACCCCAATTGTACATACATTTTTACAGGTCCTTCGAGTAAACAGAACTAGCGTCCTGGTGTAGGGAGCGTAGTGGCCGGTGTACTGCGGTTAGTGCTTGGGTAAGTGCTAGGACTGTATTTTGGTGGGTTGCCATTTTGAGATGTAATTGGGCACCCGTTTGTATGTTTTTGATAGAGTTGTGTTCTACTTTTGTATAGACTCTAGTATGGTACTGTATATGTTTATATAGAATGACATTTTTTCGCTGCGTATATGATTGTGTTTGGATGTGTTTAGGGTGCCTGGGAACCCCACAGGGTCGAACCCTCATCCATTGTACTATATCTTTGGATGTATTATTGGATACAAGGATAGGTTAGATTACATTTGCACCCTTGGGTCCCATTTTGGGGTTCGAAGCGTGACAACTTGGTATCAGAGCTAACCAGGTTACTAGATCTTGTAGACTTGATTAGGCTTAGTTGTGAGTACATACCAGAGTATAGGATGTGGATATGGGAAGAGTTGGTTGAGGGTTGTTCGGTTGCTAGACCGAGTTTTGTTGACGGTATTTCATGTTTTTCCTAGGATGACGATTCCAGTAAAAGCAGGGCAGATCATTGATGACTTTCGTGTTGATGTGATAGGACAGACCTAGACCTGATAGGGAGTAGTTAACACGATTAGTGTAGATCATTGTGTTTATTGTATCTGTTGTAGGGATACTGATAGATTCTTATTGTGTTGCAGAATGGAGCCCAAGGATAATAACCCGGGAAGTGGCTCCAAGGAGACTGCGAGTGATGATTATCCTTCTGTGCTTTGAGGTTTGACAAGGCACATGTTATGGGAGACTAGGTGGAGTGTGAGGAGATGCGAACGCTCTCTTACTGCTTCAGGGTGCACCATTGAGAGGTTCACACGCATGCATCCTATGATGTTCTCTGGAGGACCTGACTCGACGATGGCCAAGGACTGAGTGGAGAAGAATGAGAGAATCTTGGTGGTCCTGCACTGCACAGATAGGCAGCGAGTTCTCTATGCTACTTTCTAGCTGTCTGGGGAGGCGGGTAGATGGTGGAATGCGGTGAGTTTGCTGAAGAAGCAGAGAGGTGGTCCTGAGGAGATGTCATTGAGCTGTTTCAAGGAGGTATTCTTTGACAGATACTTTCTGGCTTCTATACGTGATGCGAAGGCAGATGAGTTTTCTGCGCTGACTTAGGGGAGTTTGACGGTGCAGGGGTATGTGGCTTGATAGGTAGAGCTGTCTTGTTTTGCACCATGTTTGATCTCGAGCGAGTATGAAAAGACTCGAAGGCTCAAGAAGGGTCTGAGGAAGGATATCCACAGACTAGTGGGTATGCTTAAGATCCATGAATTCTCGGTGTTTGTGGATAAAGCCACGGTGATTGAGACTGGTATCTGAGAGGACGAGGTGGATCAGGAATCAAGGAAGAGGAAAGTACCTTCTGGTTCTCAGGTAGGATCTCGTCAGGGATCATGGAAGAAGAGGAACAAGGGCTTGGGTTACCGTCAGAATACCAAGCGCTAGGATTCTCAGATGAGCCATACTCGTGGACGTTGTGTCAGATGTCATAGGCGGCACAAGGGCGAGTGCCGGTCATTTGAGGGTAACTATTACAACTGTGGCCAGCCAGGCCACATGTCTCATGAATGTCATGCACTGAGACAAGATGTGCCTGCATTTAGTGTGAACCGAGGAAGCAATCAGATACCTCGGGGAACCGTTTAGACATACAACTCCAACCAGAGTATACTCTCTTACTCCAGAGGATGCTGAGCATACAGGGAACGTGGTGACAGGTACCTTATTATTGCTTTCAAATAAGGCTTCTGTTTTTTTTTATTCAAGTGCAACCCATTTTTTTGTGTCTGTGAATTTTGTGGGGCGGTGTGGGGTTGAGACCCGAGACATGAATGAGGTGTTATCTATTACTACACTATTTGGGAGTGTATCTTTCTATAGGAAGATGTTGGTAGACTGCCCAGTGGAAATTCAGGAGAAGTTGCTACCGGTAAATCTTGTGGTATACGACATGTCGGGGTTCGATATCCTTCTGGGGATGGATTAGTTGTTCTCCAGTTATGCTGTGATCAACTATCATAGGAAGGTGGTGGTTTTCAGACCTCTTGAGGAGTAGGAGTACGAATTCGTGGGATTATGTGTGCATCCAACGCCACAGATTCTGTCGGTACTACAGGTGAGGAGGCTACTCTTGGACGGATGTCAGGGGTACCTAGCTTGTATGAAGGAACCGCCGCGGGATGAGTTGAGACTCGAGGACATTTGAGTAGTCAGCGAATTCCCAGATGTGTTTCCAAATGATTTACTTGGTTTACCTCCAAATCGTGAGGTGGAGTTTGCGATAGATCAGCTGCTCGATAAGACATCGATCTCTAAAGCTCCATACTGGATGGCTCAAATAAAACTTTAGGAGTTAAAGGAGTAGTTGCAAGAATTACTGGACAGGGGTTTCATTCGACCTAGTGTTTCGCCATGGGGAGCTCCAGTGCTGTTTGTAAACAAGAAGGACGGGTCGATGCGGATGTGCATTGATTACCGTGAGATTAACAAGGTGACTGTGAAGAATTGCTATCCTTTACCTCGTATAGATGATCTTTTTGACCAGTTGTAGGGAATGCGAGTCTTTTCAAAGATCGACTTGCGGTTAGGATATCATCAGTTGAGGGTTAGAGTGGAGGATGTAGCGAAGACAACTTTCCAAACCAGATATGGTCACTACGAGTTCTTTGTCATGCCATTTGGGTTGACGAATGCTCTGGAGGTGTTCATGGATCTGATAAACATGGTTTTCCATGAGTACCTAGATCGATTCGTAGTGGTCTTCATCGACGAAATTCTATTTTACTCGAGGAGTACAGAAGAGCATGTGGAACATTTGAGGTTAGTATTACAGATTCTGCGGGAGAAGAAGCTGTATGCTAATTTGAAGAAATGTGAATTCTAGTTGAGTCAGATTGCGTTCTTAGGCCATGTGGTTACTGGGGATGGTATATTAGTTGATCCTAGCAAGATTGAAGCTGTGGTCGACTGCGTAAGACCGAAGAATGTGCAGGAGGTTCGGAGTTTTCTCGGATTGGAGGGTTATTATCGTCGGTTCGTAGAGGGTTTCTTTAAACTATCTGGACCTCTGAAATGATTGACTAGGAAAGGAGTGCTGTTTGAGTGAACCAGTGATTGGGAGCAGTGCTTTCAGGAGTTGAAGTACCGACTGGTTACTGCTCCAGTGTTGACCGTTCCTTCGGGGATGGTGGGTTTGTGATTTATAACGACACGTCTCTAAAAGGCATGGAATGTGTGCTCATGCAGCAGGGTAAGGTAGTGGCATATGCTTCTTGGAAATTGAAAGATTATGAGAAGAATTACCCTACACATGATCTGGAATTGGCTGTTGTTGTATATACACTGAAGATCTGGCGACACTATCTTTACGGGGTGTAGTGTGAGATCTTCACTGACCATAAGAGTCTCAGGTATTTCTTCACGCAGAAGGAGTTGAACATGAGGCAGAGGCGGTGGCTTGAATTGATTAAGGATTACGATTGCACGATCAGTTATCACATGGGGAAGGCTAATGTGGTAACTGATGCGTTGAGTCGGAAGTCAGGGCCTATGACCGTATATGTAGTTGTAACTCAGTGTCACATCAGATGGGATTTGGAAAGCTCACGTATAGAGTTGTTGGTTGGTGATCATCAGGCTTATTTTACTGGTTTGGTGATCCAACCGACCTTATTTGAGCATATAAAAGCCGTGCAGGCTACTGATGCAGGGTTGTTAGAGGTTATGGAAAAGGTACAGCAGGGATTGGCTACAAAGTTTAACATCTCTAAAGGGAGTGTATTGAGGTTTGGGGCCAGATTGTGTGTTCCGAACGATGATGAGATAAGAAGGACGATTCTAGATGAGGTGCATCGTTCTTTGTATACTGTATATCCTGGAAGTACAAAATGTATTGGGACTTGCGCGAGACCTTCTGGTGGTCTGGTATGAAGAGGCAGATTGCTTAGTTCGTGGAGTAGTGTCTGACGTGTTAGCAGGTGAAAGCTGAACATCAGAGGCCAGCAGGGCTGTTGCAGCCTTTGCCCATTTCAGTGTGGAAATGGGAGCATATTTCCATGGATTTTGTGATCGGTTTGGCACCAGCGCTTCACAGGCAGAATGCTATTTGGGTGATCGTGGATAGATTGACGAAATCTGCTCATTTCATACCGACGAAAGTTGACTATCCTTTGAGTAGGCTAATAGATTTGTATGTGCATGAGATTTTGAGAATGCATGGAGTACCGGTGTAGTGTAACGACCTGCTTAATAAACTGGGATTTATATATATATATATATATATATATATATATATATATATCGTAACAATTAACATACTATGATACCACATCATTAACCTAAGCAGCGAGAAGCAAAAATCATATAAACATATCCACATACATTTATGTACAATACCAGAGTGCTAATATGTAATCTCAAAATATACATATATCACTGTTCCCAAAATAACCTCACTAGTGAGGGCTATACAAAAAACTCCTAAAAATGTACTCACTCTCTGACAGGGTACTACTGAAGCCCCTCTATCTGCGAGTCTGGTATGCTCGCCTACCTGGATCACCTGAAAAATGTTTCAACACTGGGATGAGCCAACGCTCAGTAAGAAGAAATATGCTATTACTAGTGTGTGGCAAATGAGCTACTATATATATCATGAAATTTGTTTTCATATAAACATTATTAACTGAGTACAAAAGTACAGTACAAATAATAAAATACACCACCCCTTTTTCCCTATTGCTTAACATAACAGTATTATGGTTACAATTCAAAGTACTTCTAGTGTACATAAGTATGGTCCCTGTTTCTGTAAATTCGTACGTATGTAATAGTAACTGAAACTGTTCCTTGTGGCTATCTATGTGTCATGACTTGCCCCCACATGACAAGGTTGTGCGGCCCGTAGGCTGGATTTACCCTGGCTGGCCAACCAGGAATAAATCATTGAACTCCGTCAGTCGATCTGCCTATTTTAACCCATATCTGCATGGGGAGCCTAACCTCTTCAAGGGCCTAGGTGATCGACCTTACCACGTATTATCTGAATAGGTGGTTGCACTCATAAAGTAACATAATATCTGTAGCAATGGTACTGTGCTTTGTAGCTGCAAGTCCAACAGGGTCTGATATCATATAATATATTTCTATATATATATATATATATATATGTCTATATGATTTACCATGATTCTAAAATAATCGTAATAACCATGATGCTGCATAAATTGTACTGTAATTCATATGTCGTAATACTGAGAACTGAATATTCATAACATTGAAACTACATAATCATAATACTGATATTCGTGTAATCATGGTACCAAGATCCGTATAATTATGGTACTAAATTCCATAAAATCATGGTCCTAAAATTCTCATAATCGTAATACTGAAATTCGTAAAATCATGAAACTAAATTCGTAAAACATATCCCCGTACCATATACATATCCACAAGTCACACCATACTAAATACATAATTTTCGTAATTAAATAAACTGTATCATATTTTAAGAAATGCCTAGCATAACATATTTCCCTTACCTGACTATTGGAAAGCCCCTAGGGAATACTAGCATAACACCCACAGGGCCTCCTACAAAACACCCTGAAAACAATATATGCCAGAACTTAATATTAGTATTTCTCCCCCTACATCAGTTTCTATAACTATCATAAGGCCAAAAAAGGACTAAAAGACCTTACCCTGAATTTGGGATGAAATCCAACTCTGTTATCCCGACGATCCGCTCCGGCAGATTTGCAGAGAACCTCGCCAGGAGTGTCGTGGTAGCTTCAGATTGTCGATCCAGCGACTGGTGGGGCCGGAATTGAAGAGAGAAGGGAGAGGGAGACGTAGAGAGAGAGAGAGAGAGAGAGAGAGAGAGAGAGAGAGAGAGAGAGAGAGAGAGAGAGAGAGAGGCGCAGTGAAAATGATAAAAAATCCCGGGTTTCCACTATTTATAGGGCTAGGTTCGTCGACGAGACACGTCACCTCGTTGATGAGTCTTTTATAAAATTCTTCGACGAAACATTATATTCGTCGACGAAATTCAGAGTAGCCCGAACCTTCTCTCGGTATTTTCTCGTCGACGAAGTCTACGGCCTCCTTCTATTTCTGTATCTATTTTCTCTCCCTTTTATTATTATTATTAAAATGCTATTATTCTATGTGTCACTACATGTAGTGACCCAAAGAATAATAGTATTTTAATAATAATGAGGGAGAGAAATGGAAATAGAAGCATAAGAAGAAAAATTTCAAGAATTTCTAGGGATTCGTTGACGAAGGTCTTTAGGATCTCATCGACGAGGTCCCGTCTCATCAATGAAAAAATACCAAGCGAAGGATTTGGGCTATTCTGAATTTTTTCGACGAAGGGTAAGGTTTGTTGATGAATTTACTAAAGGACTCGTCGACGAGATAACGTGTCTCGTCGATAAATCTGGCCTTATAAATAGTGAAAACTTGGATTTTTATCACATTTCAGTGCTCTCTCTCTTTCTCTCTCTCTCCTATGGTACCTCTTCCTTCTCTCTTCGATTTTGGCCCCACCAATCACCGGATTGACAATCCGAAGCCACCACGATGCTCCTAGCGAAGTTCTCTGCAAGTCTGCCAGAGTGGATCGTTGGTGAAACGAAGTTGGATTTCATCCTAAATTCAGGGTAAGACCTTTTTGTCCATTTTTGGCATTCTGACAGTTATAGGAAATGATATAGGCAAAGAAATATTGATATTCTGTTCTGGGAAATGTTGTTTTCAGGGTGTTATGTAGGAGGCCCTGCGGGTGTTAGGCCAGTAAACCATAGGGCCTTTCCAATAGTCAAGTAAGGGAGATATGCCATGTTAGGTAATTTTAAAATATTATACAGTTTATTAACTTATGAATATTATGTATTAAAGTATGGTGTGACTTGAGAATATGAATATAGTACGGAGACATGTTTTATGAATTTCAGTACCATGATTATACGAATTTTAGTACCATGATTATACGAATCTCAATACTATGATTATACGAATTTCAATACTATGATTATGTAGTTTTCAGTGTTATGATTATACTGTTCTTAGTACCATGATTTATGGATTACAGTTATAATTTATTTAGTATCATGGTTATTACAGTTATTTCAGAATCATGGTAAATCAGATAGTTGTATATAGAGATGTATTATATAGTATCAGACCCTATTGGATTATACAGTTATAGAGCACGATACCGTTGCTACAGATATTTTAGTTATGAGTGCAACCACCTATTTAGATAATATGTGGTAGTAGGTCGATCATATAGGCCCTTGACATGGACAGACTCCCCATCAGATATGAGTTGAGGTGGGCAGATTAGACCGAGGGAGTATAGTGATTTACTCTGGTCGGTCAGCCAGTGTAGATCCTGCCTACGGGCCGCACAACCCTATTATGATTGGTTAAATCATGACACACAGTTATAAAGAGGAAAAATTTTTAGTTACTATTACGTATATACAGATTTACAGAAAAAAGGAACATACTTATGTACACTAGAAGTATTTTGAATAGTAACCTATAATACTGTTATGTTAAACAACATGGAAAGGGTGGTGGATTTTATCACTTGTACTGTATTTACATATTCAGTTATACATGATTATATGAAAACATATTTTCATAATATTGTAACTCATTTGCCACACACTAGTAATAACATATTTCGTCTTATTGAGCTTTGGATCATCCTAGGGTTGAATCATTTTTCAGGTGATCTAGGTAGGCGAGCAGACCAGACTCATAGATACAGGGGCCACAGTACTGCCCTGTCAGTTGAGAGTGAGTATATTTTTGGGAGTGTTTTTGTATAGCCCTCACCAGTTGAGGATATTTTGGGAACAGTGATATATGTAAATTTGAGGATACATTCTAGCACTCTGGTATTGTATATAATTATATATGGATATGTTTATTTGATTTTTTCTTCTCGCTGCTTAGGCTAATGATTGGGTTTACCCCAGTATAGTATCATAGCATGTAGAATGTCATAATATAAAAAGAAAAAAAAGCATAGAAATTAAGCAGGTCGTTACAACCGCTGTCCATAGTATCGGATCGGGATCCGGGGTTTACTTCTCGATTCTGGATGAGCTTACAGGAGGCATTGGGGACGAAACTTACTTTTAGTACAACGTTCCACCCCAAGACTGATGGACAGTTGGAGAGAACGATACAAAAATTAGAAGATATGTTGCGAGCTTGTGTGTTAGACTTCGGTGGTAGCTGGATACAATTTATGCCACTTGTAGAGTTCGCTTATAATAATAGCTTCCAATTTAGTATCGAGATGACACCGTTCGAGGCTTTGTATGGTCAGAGGTGTCGATCTCCCTTGTGTTGGGATGAGGTTGGTGAACGTCAGGTGTTAGGACCTGAACTCGTGTAGCAGACGTCTGAGAAGGTGGGTTTGATCTGGGAAAGGATTAGATCAGCTCAGAGTCGGCAGAAGAGTTGCGTAGATGTTCGTCGCCATGAGTTAGAGTTCAAAGTGGGAGGTAAGGTATTTCTGCGTATTGCTCCGATGAAAGGGGTGATGAGATTTGGGAGGGAGGGCAAGCTGAGCCCGAGGTTTATCAGACCATTCGAGGTACTTGAGCGAGTGTGTCCTGTAGCCTACAGGATTGCATTATATCCAGCACTTTCGAGGGTCCACGATGTGTTTCACGTATCAATGTTGAGGAGGTTCGTGTTAGATCCTTCACATGTTATTAGCTATGATGAGTTAGAAATTGGGGATACTTTAGCGTATGAGGAGATACCTATTCAGGTTCTGGACTGTAAAGTTCAGAAGCTTCGTACCAAAGAGATACCGTTAGTGAAGGTATTGTGGTGAAACCATGAGGTTGAGGAAGCTTCTTGGGAACTAGAAATAGAAATATGCCGGAAGTATCCTCAGTTGTTTTGAGCACTTGTACATGATCCTACTATGGGTAGGGATAGGTGGTTAGTCGTCGGGAGTGCGTATGTATTGTGAACTCCTGAGACAGTTGTATATGTAACTACGGTATTCCTTCGCCATAAGTGAGGGTATGTATGTGTATGTGTATAATGGGGCTATGCTATAGTGGTCGCCGATTTTTCTCTAGAGTGGTATATATGTGTTTGATTGTATGTATGAGTCCGTGAATGAGAGATGGCAAATTTTGAGGACGAAATTTTTGTAAGGAGGGGAGATTGTAAGAACCCGAACCATGATAAGTGGGTTTAAATAATAAGAGAGGGGTAAAATTGGTATTTGAACAGGTTTCTTCGAAGAAGTCAGAGTTCGTCGATGAAGTCTTTGTTCTTCTCATCAATGAAATTCAGAGACTCTTCGACAAGGAGAAGCCGAGGAGTCTTGGAAAAACTAGAGATCCTAGAATCATCGATGAGGCCACCGATTCGTCAACGAAGGCAATGGAAGATTCATCGACGAGTGCACCATTTCGTCGATGAAGGCGCCCGGGTCAAAGGGCTAAAAATATCAAATTTCATTACTTCTTCATTAAGAAACTCAAATTCTCTCTCTCTCTCTCTCTCTCTCTCTCTCTCTCTCTCTCTCTCTAGAACTCTCCTTACTCTCTATGTCTCTAGATTTCTTTGCTGATCGTTGTTGGAATCGCGAATCTGAAGTTACCACGAGGATCGTGGAGGGATTCTCTACAAGTTCTATGGATCGGAATCTCGTTTTGGAGATTTTCGGGTTTCGGCGTAAAATCAAGGTAAGACTCGGTTTTCAATTCTGATATGGTAGTTTTGTAGGAAACAGTCTTGTGTGTATATTCTGTACTGTGATTCATAGGTTTTGGAACTCGATTCACTATTTAGGGGCCTCAGAGTGTGGGATTTGCTATTCGAGGAAAAGGTAAGGGGAACTGTGTTTATATCAGTTATTTTTGAAATTGGACTCGGTGGAACTGAGGTTCACGGTCCTGTGTGTGTTTTGGCTACTCATTTGGGGGGATCTAACGGGGAAAACTATGGGTTTTTCATTATTACAGTTTTGGGAAAAAGGGGGTGACGGGCTGCATCCCTGATCTTCCTCGCCTGCTTGGCGAGATTTGACTTAGCCAGCAACCTGCGACTTGCCTTCCCGACCCATAACCCAGATCCGTGCACGAGAGCCAACTCGCATCCCAGCCACCGACACGCAGCATGCGCAGACGCTGCCACGTGGACTAGTGGTAAGCCCTAACACCATTAAACAACCGTTAAGTTAAACCAGCTAGTTTAAAATCCAATAGAATTTCTTGTAGCCTGTTCAGTGATATTTTGACCAGTTCTTTGCAACCCAAAATTAGTCCCTCAGGTTTCTCGACCTTCTGAAGACATTGGTGGCATTAGATTTGCCAAAATCAACCCCCATCTCTTTGTTTTTATATATTAAACTCAATGGCGAATGGTGCTACCCAAGCGGTCATTCCAAAATTGACTCGGGAGAATTTTGACAACCGGTTTATTCAAATGAGAGCCCTACTATGTGCTCAGGATGTCATGGATATTGTTGAAGAATGGTACAGAGAAAGCCCATCAAAAGAAGTCGAAGCAGCTATGTTCGATGCTCAAAGAATGACCCTGCAAGCAAATCAAAAGAAGGATTGTAAGGCAAAATCCATAATCTACCAAGACCTTGATGAGGCCACATTTGAAATCATCGCCTCCTCCAAGACATCCAAAGAAGTTTGAGACTCTCTCCATCAAACACACAAAGCTGCAAACAAAGTGAAGAAGATTTGTCTTCAAACATTACGAGGTGAGTTCGAATCTTTAAAAAAGAAATCTACTGAATCTATTGCTGACTACTATACACGAGTTATGGTAGTATGAAATCAATTGAGAAGAAATGGAGAGACTCCCAATGACTAGAGAATTTGTGAGAAAATTTTGCGATCTCTAAATCCAAAATATGATTATATAGCTATGACCCTAGAAGAAACAAAAGATTTGGAAACAATGTCCGTAGAAGAACTTATAGGCTCACTCCAAGCCCATGAGTAGAAAGTCAATAGAAGGAGTGATGATAAAGCACTGGAGCAAGCCCTTCAAATGAAGTTGTCCCTCACTGCAAATAGATACGACAAAAGGGGGTGATTACACGCTAAAACTGCGTAATTAGGCATCTTAATCCGGGTATTATGACTTCTATTTTTAATTAAATGTCTAATTACATCCAATATTTTAATGAAGTGCCTTATTTATCATTTTTGAGTTTTATTGAGCAATTTATGAATTTTTGATAATTTTTTATCGCAGAAAAATTCCCAAGAACTAAAACCAGTACCTATTCGTAATTTGCGTATAACTTTTTTGTTCATACTCCGATTGAGATGATTCAAATTTATAGAAAAATAAAAAAAGATTATCTACAACTTCCATGTTTTGAGTTTCACAAGAAACGGGCTCTAGAAAGGTCGAACTTGGCTATGAACGCAGAGAATAAAAATGAAGAAAAATCAAAAGAGAAAATATATACATATATATATATATATATGTATATATATATATATATGTGTGTGTGTGTGTGTGTGTGTGTGTGTGTGTGTGTAGTTTGGAAATATGCAATTGGAAAAGTCAAAGACAGTGGCTTTGAAATATATATATGAAATTGGAAAAGTCAAAAATTGGTGGCTTGGAAACATAATTTTGAAAAGTCCAAATTTGTGGGTTGTGGGTGTGTGAGTCGTGAAGCAAAGAAATCAAAGGGACAGCTGGGCCGTGCATGTGGATTAATACAATAGAGGTGCGCTGGGAGTATTTTTTTTTTTCTTAGTTGAGTGGAACATAAGGGTTTTGAAGACACATAGAGGAGAAGGGGAGCAAGGGGGAGCAAGGTTTTCTCATTGGAGAAGGCTGTACCATACACGAAGGGGATGTCTTCTTTGCGGAGGGTCTCTTGGGTTCCGCGCCGCAGCAAAGAAGAACACAGCAACTACTACTGCTGTGTTGGAGGAACTCCTCATGGCCATCTTCCTTCCCCTCTCTCTCTCTCTCTCTCTCTCTCTCTCTCTCTATTTTGCATTTTAATACTTGTTTAATTGTTACTTTCAGCTCTCTCTCTCTCTCTCTCTCTCTCTCTCTCTCTATTTTGCATTTTAATACTTGTTTAATTGTTACTTTCAGCTGTATTTTTTTTAAAAGTTTCTATTGGAATTTTAAATTTTTGTTGGGTTAGGATTATTAAATTCAACTTTTCTTCTCTTTTTATTTATTGTCATTGTTGGAATAGATTTAGGTGGGGATTATTCTTATTATCATACTCAGTTTTGTTTTCTTTAAATTCTCTCTTTTCAATTTAAAATATGTTGAGTTATATTTATTTTTTATCTCAGTTTATTTGAAGCTCTTAATTATTATTGTGTTTTAGTATGTTGCTTTCCATTCAAGTAGTTAAAACATTGAGTTTATTTTTGTTCGAATTTATTGTTGGGTTGATTTTAATTTCTGTTCACATTATCGATTGGATTAGTGTCTTCATGTGAGGTTGGTGTTGGGATAATTAGTATGTTTGTTTGGTTTAAGATAATTGGTGATGCTGGGATAATTCTTGTTTACATTTTTTGGGTTTAAGATAATTAGTGTGTTTGTTTATTTCACCGTACTTCTTCACTTTAAAGTTACTTTAATGATTGTTTAAGTTTAGTAATCTTTCTTGAGTTATTTCTATTGAGAGTTTAGTCATTTTCATTTAAAGTTAGTGTTGAAACTGAATGATTGGTCTGTTATTAGAGTGTTAATTAGTGTGTTGAAGTTAAATATTTGTTTAAGTTAATTGAAGTTTTTGCTTTGATTTATTATTTGAATGTTTAATTGGTGAGTTGTTTGGTCGGTTTATGCATGTTAGATTCACATTTTAGGTTTCGCGTCATTTAATTTCATCCCAAAATCTCAAAAAACTTCAAGATTTCAAATCTAGACCATGTTCAGTGAAATTGTTTTCTTATTTTTTTTTTTCTATTTTGCTCTAGTTTAGAACTAATCTTCATTCCCCGTGGAGATGATCTGGTCTATTTGGGCTAATTATTACACGACGTAACTCCTATACTTGGGATAACCCTAGTGTTACTCATTTTTAGAAGTGAGTCAAGGGACGTCACAACAAGGAAGAGGACGAGGCCGAGGATCTCATGTAAAGACCCGAAAAATTTAAAATGATTAAAATAATTAGAAAAATAAATAAATAAAATAATAGATAAATAAATAAAAAGAATGACGTGGAAAAAAGAAGAAAAAAAAAATTAAAATTAAAGAAATTAAATAAAATTAAGATGAATTAAATAATTAGGGTATATATATAAAGTAAATGAACAAAGAAGAAGAAGAAAGAAGAAGAAGAAGGAGTCAGAATAGAAGGCACACCCCCCCCCTCTGCAAATTTCTTGTGTGCCCGCGCCTCTCCGTCTCCGTCTCTCTCATTCTCTTAATTTCTCGACGAGTTTATAGCGTATCGGAAAACAAAAGGTGCCGTTGGATTTCTAATTCCGCCACCGACATTTCTACTGGAGCAGATTTGTCATGAGAACGACTTAAGCCCTACTCCTGGGGAAAGATAACTTTTCCCTATTTTCTTAATTTCGCTTTAAATATGTGGTTAAATCGATGATCGGGTACCACCACGTGGTCCTAATCACGGTTGTAGTTATTTTGGTGTAGGTAAACTTCCAATTGAGGTTTTCTAGGCCCTACTCTAAAGCGAGAGTGAGATTTGAGAAATTTAGCTAAATTTAAAGGGATAATTATTTATTGGGTGTTTTAGGGCTTAGGAAGTATTAAATAAATATTTTATTTAAGATTAATTTAATGGAATTAAGATTTTTGATTTAGGGTCCGGGTGAGCGCCGCAGGTATTTTTCGGAGTCCTTGTTGGCGTAGTTCAAGAAATTAGGTAAGGGGAAAAATATATATTAAACCAAAATTTTTATGAATTTAATGAAAAAATAAATTGTGTTATATATACGTGTATATGTTTCGGTATGGGTAAAATGCCAACTGTTTAAATTATATTTTTTTTTTCGAGTTTTAGGCTGTTTATTAGATATGTATATGTGAAAATTAACTAATTAAAGTGAAAAAATATATTTAGAGTATTTATGTAAGAAATAAAAGGTATTTTTAGTATATAAACATTAAATGTTGGTTGACTTATTTTATAAGCAGTGTATGAATTTTATTCCTAAATTGTATGACATGAGTAAATAGAATGCTGTATGGAAATATATGTTAAATTTATGAGATGTAGGTTAAGTAAGTAATGCATTGTGAATAAAATATGACATGAACTATGTTGCTTGTGTGAGTTAATGCAACTATGTAAACAATTGAAATATGTTAGGTAAACAGCTGAAATGTGTTGGGTAAAACAGTTAAAAGTCGCTAGGTAAATGTGTAACAGCTGAAAGTGGTTGGGTAAAATAGCTAAAAGTGGCTGGGTAAATGTATAACAGCTGAAAGTGGTTGGGTAAATGTGCAACAGCTGAAATATGCTAGGTAAAACAGCTGAAAGTGGCTAGGTAAATGTATGACAGTTGAAAAATGTTGGGTAAAACAGCTGAAAGATGCTGGGTATGAAATGAAATGAAATGAAAAGGAAAATGAATGAAATGGAAATGAAATGTGAAATGTGAACAATGTAAAATTGGAAAGAGTCACTTAAAGTGAAATGCAATGCAATGTTAAGCCATGAATATGAACAAATGTGTATAATTGAATAATGATATAAAGAATGATGTATTATGATATTAGAAGTATGTATGTATGTAGAACATGTTACGATTGGGCGAGGCGTACCTTTCGCCTGAGGGCTTGCTGAGTAAAGCGAGTGTACTAGTAGCTATAGATGTGACTGTAGCCGCATAACGTACTAGGGCAGAGGGAACCTACTTGTATGGGCGGGTAGATTTCCTTATCCTTAGGGCCTTCGCCGGTAAACTTTTGTATGAACTGTGTGAGTACGAGATCAATTATTAACTTGAAGGCTTACTGAGTAAGGTGAGTGTCCTAGTATGCTTTAGTTGCGACCTTTGGGTTGCCTAAATATCAGAGCAGAGGAGTGCTACTTGTATGGGCGGGTAATCACCCTTATCCTCGAGTAATTTCGTGGGTTAAACATTTGCATGTGTTTGAATAGGATCAGATAATGATTTCAAAAATTGTGTTAACGATTTTTAAATGTTAAATATTATGTTGATTATAAACTCATGTTGGCCACACAATATTTTAATATATTATTTCTTCCCTTACTGAGATGTGTCTCACCCGAATATGAATTTATCTTTTTTCAGGATTTCCTCGAGATCGAGCTTTGAGAGCTCGAGGTTTTTATAGCATTATTGGGAAATAGAAAAAGAAAATGGTATATTTCTATGTTAATTTTGGGGAATGTAAATATTTATGTTTTATGTTTTAAGGCTATTGAGTAAGGAATGATTGTGAAAATACTGAATTGTTTTGGGAGTTATGTAGATTTATGGAAATGCAGGTGATAGATGATTTAGTATGGATTATAGTTAGAAGAAGTAAACTTTGGTGTTATGTTATATGAAGATTATGATTATGTTTTTCGTTGCGTATGTTATGGATTGTGATTTATCAGGATATGATTAGGTATAACGCACCAGACCCGGATTTAAGGGTTCAGGGTGTTACAGACGGTATTACAGCCAAGTTTAGCCGGAAGTGTGATTAATTTCACATCGCCTGGATATGGAAATGTTAGAGTATTAGGTTAGAAATGATTTATACCAGAGTATAGGAAACAATTAGGATGATGATGCTAAATGGACGGGTTAGGTTAGGTGTTGAGAAGTAGGTATGGTGTAGGGAAGTATATAATTTTGTCTTATAACTTGGAGGCGGAAATCCCTTGGCGGACTTCTGTGATTTTTTGATTCATTCAAAAGTTTCTGAAAATCAAGGTAAATCCATCGACGGTGATGTTTCTTAGCCGTGAGATTGGTCTTTATATGGAGAACTTTGATGTGTATTGGATTTAAAGTATATAATTGTGTTGTTGATATTATGGTGTGAGATATGGTAAATTGTAAAATTATGGGAATGAAAGATCAGGTAACAAATTTTGAGGATGAAATTTCTTAAGGAGGGGAGAATGTAAAGATTCGAAAAATTAAAATGATTAAAATAATTAGAAAAAATAAAAAATAAAATAACAGATAAATAAATAAAAGGAATGGCATGGGAAAAAGAAGAAAAAAATTAAAATTAAAGAAATTAAATTAAATTAAGATGAATTAATAAATAAATAATTAGTTATTAAATTAAACATTTTTACATTGGATTTAAAAAAAAAAAAACTAATTAGAATGATATATATAAGTAAGTTATAATAATATATATATATATATATATATATATATGATAAGTATAAGTTAAAGTTAGATATATACATATATATATATATAAAGTAAATGAAGAAAGAGGAAGAAGAAGGAGTAAGAACAGAAGGCACGTCCCCCCTCCCTCTGCAAATTTCTTGCGTGCCTGCGCCTCTCTGTCTTCATCTCTCTTTTTCTCTCAATTTCTCGACGAGTTACGGCGGATCGAAAAACGGAAGGTGCCATTGGATTCCTAACTCCGCCACTAACATTTCTATTAGAGCAGATTTGTCGTGGGAACGACTTAGGCCCTATTCCTGGGGAAAGGTAACTTTTTCCCATTTTCTTAATTTCGCTTTAAATATGCGGTTAAATCGATGATCGGGTACCACCACGTGTTCCTAATCATGGTTGTCGTTATGTTGGTGTACATAAACTTCCAATTGAGGTTTTCTAGGTCCTACTCCAAAGCGAGAGTGAGATTTGAGAAATTTGACTAAATTTAAAGGGATAATTATTTATTAGGTATTTAAGGGCCTAGGAAGTATTAAATAAATATTTTATTTAAGATTAATTTAATGAAATTAAGATTTTTGATTCAGGGTCTGGGTGAGCGTCGCAGGTATTTTTCGAAGTCCTTGTTGGCGTAGTTCAATAAATTAGGTAAGGAGAAAAATATATATTAAACCAAAATTTTTACGAATTTAATGGAAAAATAAATTGTGTTATATATACGTGTATATGTTTCGGTATGGGTAAAATGCCAACTGTTTAAATTATATTTTTTTTTCGAGTTTTGGGCTGTTTATTAGATATATATAAATAAATATATATATATATATATATATAAATATATATGTGAAAATGAACTGATTAAAGTGAAAAAATATATTTAGAGTATTTATGTAAGAAATGAAAGGTATTTTTAGTATATAAACATTAAATGTTGGTTGACTTATTTTACAGGCAGTGTATGAATTTTATTCCTAAATTATATGGCATGAGTAAATAGAATGCTGTGTGGAAATATATGTTAAATGTATGAGATGGAAGTTTAGTAAGTAATGCATTGTGAATAAAACATGACATGGACTATGCTGCTTGTGTGTGTTAATGCAACCATGTAAACAATTGAAATATGCTGGGTAAATTGCTGAAATACGTTGGGTAAAACAGCTAAAAGTGGCTGGGTAAATGTGTAACAGTTGAAATATGCTGGGTAAAACAACTAAAAGTGGCTGAGTAAATGTATAACAGCTGAAAGTGGCTGGGTAAAGGTGTAACAATTGAAATATGCTGGGTAAAACAATTGAGAGTGGTTAAGTAAATGTATGACAGCTGAAAAATGCTGGGTAAGACAGTTGAAAGATGTTGGGTATGAAATGAAATGAAATGAAATGAAAAGGGAAATGAATGAAATGGAAATGAAATGTGAACAATGTAAAATGGAAAAGAGTCACTTAAAGTGAAATGCAATGCAATGTTAAGCCATGAATATGAATAAATGTGTATGATTGAATAATGATAGAAAGAATAATGTATTACGATATTAGAAGTATGTATGTACGTAGAACATGTTACGATTGGATGAGACGTACCTTTCGCTTAAGGGCTTGTTGAAAAAGACGAGTGCACTAGTAGGTACAGATGTGATAGTAGCCGCATAACGTACTAGGGCAGAGGGAACCTACTTATATGGACGGATAGATTTTCCTATCCTTAAGGCCTTCGCCGGTAAACTTTTGTATGAACTGCGTAAGTACGAGATCAATTTATCATTTGAGGGCTTATTGAGTAAGGTGAGTGCCCTGGTATGCTTTAGCTGCGACCTTTGGGTTGCCTAAATATTAGAGCAAATGGGTACTACTTGTATGGAAGGGTAACCACCCCTATCCTCAGGTAATCTCGTGGGTTAAACATTTGCAAGTGTTTGAATAGGATCAGAGAATGATTTTAAAAAATTGTGTTAACGATTTTTAAATGTTAAATATTATGTTGATTATAAACTCATGTTGGCCACACACTGTTTTCATATATTTTTTCTTCCTTTACTGAGATGTGTCTCACCCGAATATGAATTTATCTTTTTTCAGGATTTCCTCGAGATCGAGCTTTGAGAGCTCGAGGTTTTTATAGCATTATTGGGAAATAGAAAAAGAAAATGGTATATTTCTATGTTAATTTTGGGGAATGTAAATATTTATGTTTTATGTTTTAAGGCTATTGAGTAAGGAATGATTGTGAAAATACTGAATTATTTTGGGAGTTATGTAAATTTATGGAAATGCAGGTGATCGATGATTTAGTATGGATTATAGTTAGAGTTAGTAAACTCTAGCGTTATGTTATATGAAGATTATGATTATGTTTTCCGCTGTGTATGTTATGGATTATGATTTATCAGGATATGATCAGGTATAACAAACTGGACACGGATTTAAGGGTTCGGGGTGTTACATCTCATGGAAGAAATTCTGGAAACTTTGACTCCAGAGGAGGTGGTAGAAGCGGAAGAGGTCCCACTAGAGGAGAACGAAATCAACAAAACAATGTCCCATGAGGCAGAGGACAAGGAAGAAAATTAGGATATAATAACCGCTCGAATGTAGACAAAAGAAACATTCAATGCCATAACTATCATAAGTACGGACATTATAGCAATGAGTGTTGGGCCGCACAAGAAGGTACGAGGAGGTACCTTCCGGAAAACTGAACTCAATGAAGTCGTGGCGCTGATGGCACACAAATTCAACACCGAGGACCAAAGTGTTTGGTAGCCTTTATTATGCGCCACAACCGCTTACTTGAAGAAAGAACCTTATTTTTGAACTTGATTTAGAAAGTTTAAGGGGGAGATATCTTTGGCATAATTTAAAATCTCAATCCGAGGGGGAGATTTTTTTGTCAAATAGATCCAAAGAATCATGCTTACATCGCCCACTCTATTACGTGCTAGACGATGACGACTAACCTACTTGTCTCGGACAGCTTTGGGGAGGGCTACTGAATTAGCCTGAGTGATAACATATGTGATTACGACGCCGGGAAAACTGTGTACTCAGTTCAAATGTCAAAGAATTGAAATGTTTCCACTCTCCATCCAACATGATCGCCAAGGTTGTTGGCGCTATATTAGAGACCAAGACTGGATTATTTGGCATCTAAGGTATGGACAGCGGAATTTTGAAAATTGAAACAATGGTAATCAAAAGATGGTGAAAGCTGACCCATATCCACCATCCAAATGTACTTTTGAAAGTTGTAGTTTGAGCAAGCAACCAGAACACCTTGGAAACAGCCGACTGGAGAGAAGCTAACCATGTCCTCCCTAATACACACAACGTGGGGGTACCTAAGAACCATTTTCAGCATGAACAAAGTCGATACGTCCGTCCCTTCATCGTTGACCTACAACAGTAAGACCTTGGTCTCTTCCTAAAAGTAGTTAGAGTGTTTGATAAGTTCAAAGAGTTCAATTCTCTTTGTGTGATAACAAGTGACTCGGCACTATCAAGTCTACTGCTTCCGGTCGACCAAGGCGGAAGTTAACACAAACGAGCGTTGGGGGGGTGTCCCTTGGATTCCTTAGGCGAACGCAAGGATGACAGGGGACACGTGGGGGCACCCCGACCTTACCTCCCCAGTTAATGGTGTAGGTGAAGGAAACTGCCCAGTCGAACTGGGCCAGAGCAGGGGTAATAGGATACATGGGTGCCCAATATTTTTAGGCAAAATAGTGGTTTGGGCAGTCTATCGGCTCATCGTTGGCCTATATAAGTCGGGATACACGAACACCACATGAACCTAAAGTACCCACAACCCGGGTGAGTCATCTTAGGGGGGGTTTCTGGCTTCATAGCCATTCCCAAGATCCGCATAAGCAAAAGGAAAACTAGATGATGCGAGGGAGAGAAAGTTGTACCTGTTGTTTCGATATGGTGATAGCACCATGGTGAGGATCGCCTCTATAATCCCATCGAGAAATCTACACAGTCGAGTGATGTCATGGTGGGGAAGGGATGAATCCTCGAATGGACCAGGTTGGATGGCCAAGTAGGCGAAGTGGTGGATACTTAAGTAGAAGAACCTACACAGATAGGAGATGGCTTCTAGCCATTCCCGAATCCTTCAACACATCCACACTGTTCATCAGCAGAGATGAATGAAGCGCCATCACACCAATAGAGGGGGAAATCTCAGACCTGAGACCTAAGGAGCCGAAATTCTAGCTGACCTATATATGAAACTATAAAACTATACAGATTGTTACTCTATACTGTCTGTTGTTACCAGCGCCCAATTAGGCTTTGAGGAGCTAACGAAAAACAATGAGGAAGGTGGATGAGGAATTCGATCCATTGAGAATACACAAGACTTTGGGAGTTGACAAATGCTCGAAGGGCCGCCAAAACTAATTGGTGTGAAATGGTCTACCAAGGACCAAGAAGAAATGCTCAAGGAAGAGTCAAGATAACAAAGCAGACTTGTCGCCAGGCTCAGCCGAAAAAAGAAGCAGGATGGGAGGGAGAATAGTTGCCTCGTTGCCAAACTGAACCATTAGATGACTAATTTCATATCAACACAAAATGATGGAAGATTTAATTAGGTGGACATGAAATCAGCATTCGAACGGTGTTGCGGAAGAAAAGATTAATAAGATCAACTACCTGGAGTTAAAGAAGGCTAAGAAGATAAAGTAGCAGGGGAGCACTCTATTGCTTGAACAGCACCCGCTTGTGTTGAACACTGGGATTGATGACGCTTTCCGCATAATGATTTGAGAATTGTCCTAAGCATCTGCGTTAACATAAAGCTGGAGACAATTGGTACATGCTGGGATTCCTTGCCTAGAAGCTGTTGGTCACGATCATGGAGTCTTCAACCAAAAATCCGAGATCTTAACCTGCTTTCAAGAGGAGTAGGGTAGGGAATTAGAAACTTGATGGTTTTGAAACGTGGATACAAATATTGGAAGTGGGAGTTAGTGAAGATGGTGGGGGAACTTAAAATATAATAGGGACGATCGACAGAGTAACTATAGAGAAGTTGGGTATAGACAAATGCAATCTTGTACGACTTAGGCTGAAACTTGGATTGTTGAAACAAAAAAGAGGAGTAAGGAGGTGTAAACCAAATATTTCGAGATTATAGTGGAAGCTTGTGTAATTTGACTGCAAGAACATATATACTATTGATTGGAATTGTTCCAGGTAGGTACATAGAGACTTCTGACCAGTCCTGTATTTGACCTGCAGATAATAGTATTTCAAATAATAAGAGGGAAAAAAAAATGAAATCGTATAGAAGGAGCATTCCTAACTTAATGGCCGCACATTGCATCTTTGTGAGGTAAAATTTCCAAGAAAATTTTTCGGCCACATCGCGAACACAGTTTATCTACGAGGGTACTTTAGGATCTCGTCACGGGTCCCCTTATTCGTCGAGGAAGATACCGATAAGGATTTTTGAGAGTCTGAAGTTGTCGTGAAGGTGCAAGGTTCGTCGACGAACTTCCTAGGACTTGTTGAGGAGGTACAGGCGCGTTCGACGAATCCCCGTATTGAACTTAGTCGCTAACCCAATTGTTCATAGAATTTTAGCGCATCCGTTCTAATCGTCTCTTCCTATGGTCTCTCCCTCTGCCCTCTTCAGCTCCATCTTTCCACTCCGTTGTTCATATGATTGACGATCTTAGCCACTATGGACGCTCCTGGCGAGTGCTCTTCAGTTTCTGGACTGGCACATCCAGTTCGCGTGGGATTGAGGCGATTTCTTCCAAAATCAGGGTAATGCCTTAGTTATTTTTGGCCGCTTTCAGTTGGTAGGAATGATGTAGCAAAGAAATATTGATATTTTGTTCTAGCAAATGTTATTTTCTAGGTGTTTTGAGTGGTAGAACTATGGGTTCTAGTGAATCCCCGCTCACGTGGATTTTATAATTAGGTAAATGGAACTCCTGCTTTGCACTAGGTTATTCGAGTCACGCAAGATTTATCATCTTTTATCTCAATATGATTATAGTTTTTACCTTATACCCCGTGCGCTTCAGAATAAGATATAGTATAAAACAGGGGGGCCGTACATATGTTCAATGTGTCGTGTCACAAGGACTCATCAGTACACGTGATGTTTTTTATACAGGCAATTTACCACTAATACCATATTATAATGTTATGTACCATGACATACATATTTACAGTATAATTATAGAAACATTGTTTATAATAGATCAAGTTTTCGGTAGCATCATGGTTTACAGTTTATTACAGAATCAAGGTAAAAACAATAGTTGTATATCGAGATCTATTATTAGTACCAATCCCTGTTGGAAACCATACGCTTACAAGAGCACGTACCCCATAACTACAGACAGTATATAGCGTGTACCCACCTGTCAAGAATATACGTGGTTATAAAGTCGAATTTGCAAGAGCCCAAGTGGATAGTTCCCATCAAATATGATGAGGAGGGCAGATTGACTATGGAGTCACTACAAACAAACTAGGTTTTTAGTGACAGTTTGTCAACCATCAACTATAGTGGTGTATTATCACGGTTCTTCAAACCAGTCCACTATACTTTCGTCCACTAAAACTTGCTGGTAAACAAGTTTGTGCAATATTTTTTTTTGAAAAAATAGTTGGCGACGATTTATGGTATTAGTGACACTTAAATTCGTCACTAAATCACTTATTAGTGACGATTACCAACCTTCACTACTAATGTATGAATTATAGAAAAAAATTAAGTTTGAGGGTTAAGTGTCAAGAAGTATGACAAATAAAAATTTCGGTCATAGGGGCGTATTATTTGGACAAAGTTGGACATTGTTACGAACTACTACCTTCATTTTTTTTAAAAAAAGATAAAAAAATTTGAGTTCAGAGTATTAGTGACGGATTTAAGAATCGTCACTAATACTTCTTGTTTTTTTAAAAAGTAAAAATTTTAAGTTCAGAGTATTAGTGGCGAATTCATGAATTCGTCACTGTTGGTCCCTTATTAGTGATGACGAATTTGAAAACGTCACTAATAATGCACTTTTTAAAAAGAAATAAAAAAAATTTCAGTTTGGAGTATTAGTGACGATGATGTAGCGTCACTAATAAAGTACCAATAGTGACAAATTTGTAGATTCGCCACTAATATTTAAAAAAAAAAAAATAAAAAAAAAAATTATGTTCATAGTATTAGTGACGAATTTACAAATTCATCACCATTGGTCCCTTATTAGTGACGAATTATGGACCGTTAATAATGTTATGTAATTTGAAAAAAAATATTAGACGGAGAGTAGTAGTGACGATTTTGAAACTGTCACTAATGCCCAAAACTCTTATCCCATCGCGCGGGATATTTTCCCACACTTTCCTCTGCTCCTCTCTTTTCCCTCATACTTTAGCTGGCCCCTACTCCCGTGAACCTCTCTTCCAATCTCCCACTGCTCTCGGCCTGGTACGTGCTGTTCGCCAAATGTCTCAAGCTTGGTCGGAGCCCTAGCGGACTTGCGACCCCCGTCGAACCCCTTTCCTAGTCTTCCGCTATTCCCAGCTGACTGACGGACTTCTCGCCAGACATCTTGGGTTTGGTCGGAGCCCTAGCCAACTCGCGACCCTTGTCGAGCACATCCCATTGAACAAGTAAGTTATTAATTTTCATTTGGTTATTGTGTTTACATCTGAGTATTCTCCATTTGGTACTATCATTCTACTACATTTGGAGGATGCCGCCCTAGATCATGGCAAATGGCAGAGAAGGATTCATATAGTTGATCCCTGTAGTGGGAGTTTGATCTTGGCTTTTATGTTTGTTTTATGCACCATGTGTATGTTTACACTTACACACCCTTTTCCGTGTTGATGCACTTACATCACAAGATGTGTGTTTAAGCCTTCCATGTTTCTATCTGCTATATTTAATTCCATATTCAATTTTAGCATAATTTCTTTTGTATGTGTGCTGGGGTGTGGGCAGGTATTGGGTCCCATGAATGTGATATTTCTTTTTATATTAGGATTTGAAATCCTGAGCATGTAAAGCAAACAATCAAGTAAGTTTCCTCACCCTAGTGATAATTAGGATTATGATTGTTTTAGCTCTTCTGTAGTAACATAGTGAATGAGTTATTAAATCTTTCTTTCTAATAGCTAGATATGAAGGCTGTTAGTACTCTGCATTTCAATATGCTATCAAGTTGGAGTTTTTGCTGGAAAGAGAAGTTGGAGGCTTGTGAAATTTCCTGCTTGACCTAGCCCCTGTTTTATGAGCCATGGTTTAAATCTGCTCTCGTTATTTATCTCTTAAAGGGAGAAGTCTTGGTAGTTATTATCTTCATGTCCTTTGCAAATCATATTTATATAGTTAAGATTAGAAGAAAAGTAAGGTAAAGTTAGTATGTCAAAATTTTATATGTTTGGAGTTAGGAGTCGGTTTTGGAAAAAAATTAATATGTATATGCTTTTAACATTTTTTTTATTATAGATATTTTTGGCAAATCGTGCCACAATACTACTTGGGAACCTGAAATTAATGGGAATAGACTGTGCAACTGGAATTATGTGAAGATTTGGGGATGAGTGGGAGAATGGATTGAAAGAATTTGTTCAAGTAGCGTACCTCTGTTGTATTTCTTTGTTGTTTTTGTGTGTGGGTGCATGTGGGGGTGTGGGTGGGCATGGGAACATAGGCATTTGCATTGTTGTGCTTTTTTCTTTGAAGCCTTTTTGGCAGTGCAAAACCAAATAAATTTGTCCATTCTTGTTTGAGTTGGTATAGACCTGGAACTTGAATCAGATAATCTTGCGTAGAGTTCTTCAGTTTTTTGACATATTAATAAGTTTTACAGCTCTTGTTCTTGAGAATTTTTTGTCTGAATTTTAATTATTATGGACTCTGTGAATCATCTGATACTTAAAGAAAACATTTGCTGACGATGCCGTTATGCCAACTATTTGGGTTCAATGCTATATAACATCTGAGACATTGAAGGCATGCAGTGTCTGCTATAGAATTGGTTGATTGACAACTTGATGCAAAGCGTTGATGCCTTGTTCTACCATGATCCATATGAATTGAGCTGAAATTTTTTTTCACGATTAAGTGGCGATCATCCCATTAAATTGATCACATTTTTATAGAAGTTAGGACTTAAATTAACAATTCAGTATCTGCAAGATGATTTTTCATTGAAAGAGCTCCTTGAAGCAAATTCTTTTGTTGCATGTTAACTGTAATTACAGAAAATTGATTGCAGCTTTGCTAGAAGATACTCAACTGGAGAACTTTTCTGCTCATTCATTCAACAGAATTATTTTGATCTGATTGCAAATATAGTAGATGAAAGGTGGTTGGTGTATGTATATTCTAAAGTAATGGGAACTCATTTGAAAATTTTCAAGTATAACTCAAAGCTTCTTTAATTAGGCTATCCCTTTTATAGCAAATATTACTAGTTGAGCCCTTTAGGATTCTTGACTTTGTGTTCTCTATCTTTCTTGTTTGTTTACAAAGTTTGCCTTAAGTTGTTGGTCCAAACCCTCTTGCTAGGGATGCTACTGTTTATTCAACAAATTTTTTATTGATCCCACTATAGATCTTTCGGTATGCCATTTCCCCTACTCCCTAAGCTTTAAAATGTGAAGTGCAATCATGGAACTTAAATACTTGCATTCTCAATCGTAATTTATATCATGAATTCATTATGGTAGTGGAAAATCCTGTTTTTCTTCATTTGGTAAATACAATATTTTGAGTGTTTTTAGGTTAAAGGGTTGGGAGTTGGAACTTCCATGTTGGTCTCAGGTTTGAATTATTGAAAGAGTGGGAATTTTTAACCCTGCTATAATGGTAGAATAGAAAGTCTTAGGGTCTGTTTAGTTGTGAGAGACAATTTTTATTTTTATTTTTATTTTTAGTTTTTTTTTTCAAATAATTTAAAAAAATCCAGATTATGAATTTTTATTTTCTAACAGTTATATATAAAATTTGAAAAACAATAAGTTTTGGCACTATTCCCTCATGGAGAATACTTTTACTTTTCCTTTTTAAAAATTTTAAATAATTACAAAAATATCATATTGTTTTTCAATTTTCTAAATTTGCGTAATAAAGTTGGAAAATATCTTTTTCTTATTTTCTTGGATTCTGATTTTTTTTATATATGATTTTTGGAAATTTTTTAAAAATTATAATTTTCTACATTCTAATTATTTGGAAACCTAGAAATAAAAGAGTTAGCATTTTTTTAATTCTTTTAAGAAACTAAAAATGAAAAATAAAAACTATTGAATGGTTTTCAAGCATACTGAAGGCGATATAATCTTTTAAAGACTTAAGTTGCGAATTTAAGTTAGAAGGTATGCATTAATAGGTTATGCCTCACATAGTAAAACAAATAGGTTCATAGACCTTGAAAACAACCTCGCGAGGTTTAAAAATTGCTTAAGAGGATATTTCTTGAATTCAGGTTCAATGCTCGCAATTGAACGATGAACTTCCAAATTTATATAAATTTTAAATTATCAAACTCAATGCACATTATGAATAATTTTGATGATTTGTTGCCCAAAATAGTGTAGCTTGTGAACAATCTTCAGATAGGGCACATCTACGTGCACAAAGTTAGGCAGAATTACTAAGTGCTGATCCAAACAAATAACAATTTGAATAGTAGACCTAGTTTAGTTACATCAGCTGGCTAGGTCAGTTGGGGAGACTGAAATTGTTGGATTTTGTAATTTTAAGGTTTTTCAACATTGTGAATTGCATGCTGGTAGTGGAATTAGGTTCTCGCATGCTCAAACTCACTGGTATCTGCATAGTGCATATTATTGTGATTTGTTTGCTTGAATCTATCAAGTTTTAGTGCAGGAATTTTTTGGGAAATGTCCAATTTACAGACGGCATGCTACCGAAATTTCGTTAAATGGAATATGAAGTAAAATTCCAAATTAATTACCGCCATTTCATGTATTCATTGAAACTTAGACCCGTCCAAGAACAGTTACTATACATTCATTCCTAATCGTACATGTGAGACAAATCAATTGTTATATTTCAATTGATTATTAGTCATACTATGTTGACTAATAATCACTTGAACATGTTAATTATTTGTTTCACTTATGATTGGTAATGTTTGTATTTCAACCATTCTTGGATTGTCCAATGTGGATAGTTTAGGAAGTTGTATTTACATTGTTGTCATCGTTCACGCTTTGTCAATTGTCATTATATATTTCGAGCGCGTCACTACTTATGTTCTCTGGGTGCATAGTGGGGTGTCGTGACAATTTTTTAGTGATGGAAAACTAGCAAAATTTTTACTTCCCCCATCTCATGTACTTGGAGAGCCATGGGGAGATGCTACCGAAATTTATAACGACTACGACAAAGGAATTTGAGCGATTGATCGCAATGTAAATGCAACATTCCTGAATAGGATAAGATCTATACCCTTTAGAGTATGATGGTTGATTATATGATTCACGATGTATGCATGTTAAACATTATGAGAATATAATGAACACCATTTACTTGAACATATTATAGGTTAATTAATGAACATGGATAAGAGTTGGATGAACGCTCGGGGTAGGTTTTTGCTAGAATACGTGAAAGAGGTACATGATTTCATAGAGTTCGTGCATCCTCGTGCAGACAATGCCAGTAGAATAAGGTGTCCTTGCAAGAAATTCCAAAACATAACATTCAAACACATTGATCTGGTCCATTCACATTTGTTAGAATTTGGAATGAAGAAAAGGTACACAAGATGGGTGTTCCATGGTGAAGATTATGCAGTTCAAAGCGATAATGATAACGATGAAGATGAGGGGGCAAATATAGTAGGTGGTGATACACATTCGGAAGGATTAATTGAAATGTTAGGTGAATTGCAAAGGGAGATTGCTTGGACACGGGTGATGTCAATGTGTAGTGTACTGGTGATGAAACTACTTCAACGGGCACCATACTTTGCGATCCTAATATGTTGAATCGACTCGATAAACCATTTGCTAATCTCATGAGGGACGCACAGGTGCCCCTATATCCAAACTGTAAAAAGTTCTCAAAATTAAAGTTTCTGATAAAGTTGCTTCATGCAAGGACAATGCATGGGTTATCTCAGAGTGCATTCAACATGCATTTAAGCCTCATTAAGGCAGTACTGCCTGATGGTGAAACACTTCCCAAGTCTTTTTATGAGGCGAAGACATACATGCGTGAATTGGGTCTCAATTACACTCTAATACACCCGTGTAGGTATGGTTGTGCACTCTTTTATGGTGAACATAAAAATGCGAACGAGTGCTCAGAATGTGGTGAACCGAGGTATACAACTAATCAGAAGAAGGGTAAAAAGATCCCCAAAAAAGTTTTGTGATATTATCCATTAATCCCGCGGCTGCAACGATTGTATATGTGCAAAAAGACTACTACAGATATGAGATGGCATCAAGAGAAACGTCTTCAAGATAGAAACACCCTTAGCCATCCAGTGGACTCTGAAGCTTTGGCCGAATTTGATAAAATGCATCCGTGGTTTGCTAGTGATCCTCGCAACATCAGAATTGGCCTTGCTTCAGATGGGTTCAATCCTTTTGGTAACATGACCAACGCATATAGCATGTGGCCAGTTATGATGATGCCATACAATATGCTGTCATGGCGATGTATGAAAGAACCTTTCATTTATATGTCTCTGTTGATTCCCAGATCGAGAGCACCTGGTAATGATATTGATGTTTACCTGCGTTTGTTAATTGATGAGTTGAAAGAATTATGGGAAAAAGGTGTGGAGACATTCGATGTGGAAACCAGGACAACATTTTGGATGCATGCTACAGTCTTGTGGACAATTAATGATTTCCCCGCATACAACAACCTGTCAGTTTGGAGCATAAAAGGTAACTTAGCATGCCCAGTATGTAATAAGGATGTTGGGTCCTTATCCTTGAAGCATGGCCGCAAGTTATTCTTTATGTGTCATCGCTGTTTTCTACGAACTGGACATCCTTGGAGGACTCGTGGCGTTAGAAGTTTCAATGGAAAACCTGAACGAAGGTTGTCGCTAAAGTGGCTAAATGGGGAAGAGATATCAAACCAGTTAAGGTTGAAAGGAGATGTGAAATTTGGGAAACCACCGATCATTAGAAAAAGAAAACGCGCTGAGTGGGAGTTGAATTTGACAAAGAGAAGCATCTTCTTCAAGTTGCCATACTGGAAAGATCTTCTACTACGCCACAACTTGGATGTCTTGCACATCAAAAAGAATATTTGTGAGAATGTCATTGGTACATTGCTTGATATAAATGGGAAGACAAAAGACATCGCAAATACTCACCGAGATATGGAAGACATGGGAATACGACCTGAGCTGCACCTGTTTCGTGATGGGGACAAAATTCTCATGCCATCAGTTTGTTACACATTTTCGAAGGATGAGAAGAATAAATTCTTGAATGGTTGAAATTAGTGAAACTCCCCGATGGATATGCATCGAACATAGCTCGATGTATAAACACGAAGGAAGTGAAGATGCTAGGAATGAAAAGTCATGACTATCACGTCCTTCTACAACGGGTTCTACCCTTTTCCTTCATGGACACTTGGCTGAAGATGTTCGCTCGGTGCTAATTGAGCTGGGATTCTTTTTTTGGCAGTTGTGCTAAAAAAATTGAGTGTAAACGTACTTGAACGGTTAGAGGATGATATCCTGTTCATACTATGCAAGCTGGAGAAAATTTTTCTGCCAGCATTCTTTGATGTGATGGTCCACCTAGCTGTCTATTTACCAAGGGAGGCCATAATTGGAGGACCGGTTCAATATCGTTGGATGTATCCTATTGAGAGGTAGAGTATAAAGTCCTTTTATAATGGTCACGTGATTTCCCTGTTTTTATTTTTTTTCTTTATTATGTCTACAATTCTATAATGTTATGTAAAATGCACAGGTTCTTGTCCACTTTGAAGGGGTAAATGCACAATAAGGCATGGGCAGAAGGTTCAATCATTGAGGCGTACACTGATAGTGAATGTCTTGCATTTTACTCAATGAATCTACATGATATTGACACAATGCTTACTCGTGATGAGCGAAATGCAGACGTTCAAGCTATTAATGCTGAAGATGAAGAACCCAAGAGCTCTATATTTCGAGAAAATGTTCGGCCTCTCGGTGCACGAGTTAACAATTTCATTGATATGGACGACCTAGAAAAGGCTCATTTTTGCATCCTCAACAATTGTGATGAAACTGTTCCATATATTGAGTACGTGGTTCCAAACTCCTTACTTTGCATTGTATTTACATATGCATAATTATATACTTACTTGACATTAACATGTACTACTGTTGCATATAGCGAACATAAAGTTGAACTCCTGACCCAAAATAAACGGAATGTTGACGAAAAACATAAGAAGGAATTTATCAACTGGTTTGGGAGTTGTGTAAGTAACAAAAATTGCTTGAGTGAGAAGCAATGTATGTTTTCACTATTGATGGTATTCTTCTAAACTCATGTTTATTTAATAGATGAAAGTCATGTTTTACAATAAGGAACCAACGGAAAGTAAAGATTTGTATGCGTTGGCATGTGGCCCCGATCAATGAGTTAAACGCTACAGTGGTTGCATTATTAACGGGTTACGATTTTATACAAAGTCCCTTGAATTACATAGAAGAACCCAAAATTATGGGGTTGCGGTGCTAGGCATAAAAGGAGATGAAGAAATTGACTACTTTGGTGTGTTGGATAACATTATAGAGCTTAGCTATGGAGCAAACAGAGTCATCCACCTGTTCAAGTGTACCTGGTGGGACATCGGCAATAAAAAAACTGGGATAAACACCGATACCTACGTCACCAGTGTCAATTTTAGCAAGACCTGGTATCAAAATGACCCTTTGATGCTTGCAACGCAGGCAGAACAAGTGCTTTACCTTAAAGACACCAAATTGAAGGGTGAATGACAAGTGGCCCAAAAGATTCCTCCCAGAAGTTTGTACACTATTTCAAAAGTTGCAGATAGTGAGATGAGTGCTAGTGAGACTGCATTCCAAGAAGATGAGCCATCTGTCCACGCAGCAACGCAATCTGCTAAAGATGTTGTTGAAGAAGGCGCTGATCCTATACCATTGCATAGGGATGGTGCTAGGGCAGAACACATAAGGACTGCTGACATTACAATTGAACCTTCTGTAGATGTTTACTTCATCAACAATGAGGAAGCTTATGGGGAAGATGAAATAGGGTTTGAGTACTATAGTGAAGAGGAAGACACTTTAGAAAGTGAGGATAATACCGATATTGAGGACGTATAGGGGGGTAAGCATGTTATTTTTGTCACTACGTATCTGACATGTGTAAATAACTTAAAAATAAATGTATGCTGCATCCATCTAATATTCGTACTTCTTATTTACTTGTCTATTAATTTGCAGATATGGCACCAGGAGGCCAACGTTGGAGAAATCCTTTCAGGCACACGAGTACATCGCATGAGGATGATCCGACATCCTCCTTTAGACCGGAGGACCCCATCGGTCCTGATGCGGCGGTACCATTGTTTGAGCCATCGGAAACTCGGCCAGACATGGATACCACTTATGTGACTGACACGCAAGGTGAGTTGCTGACCGTAATGAGTAGTGTTGGTATGGATATGGTTAATTTATTTACATGTCAACTATTGATGATAGTTATTCATGTGTATGATTATAATGTTGTTCTTAAATTAACTCTACTTTTAGCATCTACGTCCATGGTCAGGTCAGGTCGTGGTGCAGTAAAGGACATGTCGCCGAAGAAGCATCTGGATAGGACTAAACATTGGATTCGGATCGACATTCCTCCAGGATACACCGCCTAGCTAAACAATTGGTACACCGCGTGGACGAAGGAGCTCGGCATTATATGCCGACAGTATGCTCCAGTCACCACATTCAGCTGGCCCCAGGTGACTCAGGAGTAGCGCATGGTTCTTTACATGCGCATTTTGGTAAGTTCCCAAACCCTATAAAGTTGTTTTTAATTTAAATGGTTTTTTACTTTTAATATACTAGCCAATTAACAACTGTCTAACATTGTAATTGTATTACCTATATATGCAAGAGGAGTTTGCTATGGACATCCTCAAGGATGACCATGTGAGGAGGGCGGTCGACGTCCGATTGTGTAATAAATTTAAGAGCTATCGCTAAAAAATGCGCTCTCATTTCGAGCGATGGGAGATGAAGCAGAAGCGCGGCCATACGATAAGATATCCTAAGAAGATTGGGACGTGGTGTGTCGCCATTTTCGCGACCTGCACTATTAGGTGATGTGTTTGTATTATAATCACTAATTTTTCACAATGATGTCACTAATATGTCGTCATTACATCTTCCTTGAAGGCCATATATGAAATAAATGCTGCGAACCGCAGCAAACTCCCCACGACGCATTGTGGTGGATCAAGGCTATTCGTAAATCATCGCCAGGTAATTACTATATATAAAATTATCTAACCATTACATGACATAATACTAATGATGTCTTATATGATAATGTAGCGTGATCCCGAGACTGGTGCAGAGGAGCCGCAGCCGGATTTGTATCAGAGAACACACCAACGGCGATCGGGGGAGTGGTGCGAGGGTGCGCATGACTGACATGTAAGTGAAGAAAAAGATTTAGTTTATTACTTTATTCAAAACATCAAAGTTGTAGTCTTACTTATTTCTTTTTATCATTTTCATGATTGAAATTAGGCACAGATGGTCGAGCTGAGGGATGCACTTGTTTCAGAGGGGAGTCAGCACATGAAAGATTTCGAGATCACTTCCCAAGTGCTTGGGCAACGAGCAGAGGGTTGGGTGAAAGGTCTTGGAAGTGGTTACATCGCCCCAACAACATCATCATCCATGGATGCGGTGGCTTGTGCAGAGATGGAATGACAGCATCAAGAGATCGAGTATGATAAGCAGAAGATGGCTTGACAGATGCAAATGATCACTATGGAGAACGTGGAATTGAGATTGGAAGTCTCCAGCTTTCGAGCCCAGATGCAAGCCACGATGGATAAGCAAGTGCGGTTAGAGGAAAGGATGGGCCAATCTGGACCAGATGATGTGGGTGGCTCCTTTGATTAATTATAAGGTATTATGATCACAAATTGAGTTTCATGTTAAATCATGCTAGTCTAGAATGCCTCCTGCATGGCAAATGCAGTTGATGTGTATTGCATGCTGGTAGTGGATATAGGTTCTCGTGTGCCTTCATCTTCTTATAAATGATCTATTTGAACCTATTAGGTGCAGGTTTTGTGGAAAAACGTCCAATTTACAGATGGTTTGCAAATGTGCTTTTAATGATAATTGAATTATTTTGATATGATTTGGGCACCTTTTATCTGTTGGCTTTTTGCACCAAACCGTCTGTTTTTGTCAACTCAAGAAAGATTTTTATCTTGATTTATGTTTGATAATGATTCAGAGATGGAATAGTTGTCTAACACATCCAACTTATTTCCAAACTTTTCCCATGTAAAAACTATTTCAAACATGATATGCTATGTTCATTTGGTAGCCACTCAAGTGGGACAATTCATGAAGTTTGAAGAAGCATCTGAAACATCTTCGAGCCATGGTGGGATGACAACTGCAGGGGCAGTTCCTGTCCCTCAGTTGCCAAAATTACAAGAAAATGTGTGCAATTCCATGTTCTTCTATTGAATGGCTTGGATAAACTTTTTTTTTTTTAGGGGGGGGGGGGGGTTTAAAATGACTGAGGACAACATGCATGGCTTCTGTATAGTTTCTGGATTTTGTTCCGTGTGTTGGACAACTTGAATCTTTAGAAGTAATAGTAGAGGTAGTAGTGGTGATAAGTAGTAAAAAATCTTTATGCTTTCGTGTTTTGGAAAAACTAAACATAATTAATATTTTCACAATTTTTTAAGACAAAATAAACACCAGAATAATTCAGACCCACAAGAACTACATATGAAAAGGGATCCCCCTATCAAAATTAAAAACTTAAATTGTACTCTTTAAAAATTCATCATATTTGAGCCCTCGAGTATAACTCAGTTCAACAACTTTGCATAAAAAATTTTTACTGCTTATCACCACTACTACCTCTACTATTACTTCGAAAAATTCAAGTTGTCCAACACACGGAACAAAATCCAGAAATTATACAGAAGCCATGCATGCTGTGCTCTGTTATTTTAACCCCCCCCCCCAAAAAAAAGAAGTTTATCCAAACCATTCAACAGAAGAACATGGAGTTGCACACATTTTCTTGTAATTTTGGCAACTGAGGGACAGGAACTGCCTTTGCAGTTGTCATCCCACCATGGCTCAAAGATGTTTCGGATGCTTCTTCAAACTTCATGAATTGTCCCACCTGAGTGTTTGCCAAATGAGCATAGCATATCATGAGTTGACAAAAATAGACGTTTTTATCAGAGCTGAGTTCAAACATTTCACATTTTCAGACATACCCATTAACCCACAAGTCCAATTCCACTTCATTCTCTCCTTCGCCATTGATTACACTGCCTTATCTTCTCCTCGTCCAACAAATGGAAACTTAAGCATCTTCTCTGCTATTTATATTCTGAATTTAAGATATGGTTACATGTATTACTATCGTGAATATGCTACATGATTGCATGCTAGTTTAGAATGCCTTCTGCATGGCGGATGATGTTGATGTGTATTGTATGCTAGTAGTGGATATAGGTTCTCATGTGCCTTCAACTTCTTATAAATGATCTATTTGAACCTATCAAGTGCAGGTTTTGTGGAAAAACATCCAATTTATAGATGGCATGCTGCCGAAATTGCGTTAAATTTTTCCCAAACAAAAGGAAAAGATAGGCTTAGTTTAATGTTAAAATATTTTTGAAAGGATGAGTGAAACTTATGAATCATAATAAATGAGGCAATGTAGACTTAGTTAATTTAGAACGAACATTCATTTATATGTTTTTTGGTCTGGTAAGCTTAAAACATTTATTGTCGTGCCAAAATCATTGAAAATATTATATACACTTGGCCGAGGATTTGAAAATTTGAAAAAAAGCATACGTTGAATATATACATAACTCACAGGGAGCATCAGTTTCATAATTATTTAAATTAAATGCTCTCATCATTTCATAACATTCATGTCCAAATGGCTGGATGAATAACAATACTACATTGAACCGAATACTATCCATTGTTCTCTGCTATTTATATTCTGAATTTAAGATATGGTCACATGTATTACTATCTTGAATATGCTACATGATTGCATGCTAGTCTAGAATGCCTCCTGTATGGCGGATGCAGTTGATGTGTATTGCATGCTGGTAGTGGATATAGGTTCTCGTGTACCTTCAACTTCTTATAAATGATCTATTTGAATCTATCAGGTACTGGTTTTATGGGAAAACGTTCAATTTACAGACGGTATGCTGCCGAAATTGCGTTAAAATTTTCCCAAACAAAAAAAAAAGAAGATAGGCTTAGTTTAATTTTAAAATATTTTTGAAATGATGAGTAAAAACATTTGCCATGTCTGAGCAAAAAAAAAAAAAAAAAAAATGCCATGATCTAGTGGCTTTTCAGTTGTTGAGTGAACACTATAAATCCCTTGGACTATCTTTAGTTTGCAGAATGCTTATTCCTAGGAATAGAGATAGTTGTAATAGAAGAACTTGATAATTTGTATTAAAAATGTATTATAATGCACAAGTGAAAATTTATAATTTCTTATCAATCATAGTAAAGAGTAGACAAGGAATGACTATAATTTCATCATAGATATACCTTCCATATTCCATGTTGAGTGGAAGAACGATGAATAAATATGAAATGAATTATCTCTATTCCTAGATATCTTCTTGTATTCCGTCCTATTCGTAGGAATAGCTATTTAGTGAACCAACAAAACCTCAATGTATTTGGTGAAATTTTATGAGGTATCCCACTCATCATCTGATGTCAGTTGTTCTCATATGATGAGGTGCCCTATTTTTGTTAGTTGTTTGTGGTTAGCTTGTGAAAGTAGCTTGGGCTTGTTTAGTTGTCAAAAACAAATTTTCATTTTTCATTTCTAGATTTAAAATGACCAAAATATAACCTTGTTTCGAATTAATATAGATGTCTTCAAAACAAGGAAATGTGTTGACATTTTTTATTTCATTATATTTTGAAAATAGAAAACAAAAATTATTTTCCAATACTAAACTAGCTGTTACATTTTCTGATACTCAACGATGAGGGGGGTATATTTTGCATGGAAAATTTGTCAAGCATCAATTTATAATACTGAATATTGTTGTATTTGTTTTGATTTTTCTTTTATGTTGGGCGTCTCGGCTAAATGCATTGGTTAAATGGTTTTGCAGATATATTTTGGAGGGCAGAGAGTTGGAATTCTGCATGAAGAAGATCTAGAGGAATAAGGGAAAGAAGGGAAAGGGAGCAGGTGCTACCTAAAGTTTTGTTGCCTAGTGATCGTTTTCATTTTTCTCAATCCCATATCTCATTTCAAGCATTGTCTTTTATAGTTTTAATTGTTATTTGAACAAATGGAGTTTTTGTATTTTAATTTGAATTTGTACTAATATTTGTATTTGAATTTTGAATATTTTTAAATAATTTTTGTTATCTGAAAATATGTTATTTCTTAATTTTAATTGAATTTGTATGAAATTTTGAATGGTTTCAGTTTACGTATTTGAAAATGTAATTATGGATTTTTATATAAGAATTCATAATTAAAAAAATTAGTATTAAAAGGTTTTTTTTTAAATTTTTCTAATTATTAGTGAAGGATTCAAATTCGTCACTAACACCCTACTATTAGCAATGAATTTGAATCCTTCACAAATAACTTACTTTTAGTAACGAATTTTGAATTCATCAATAATACAATGCTAGTAGTGTTGAATTAAAAATTCGACACTAATACCGTAGCAATTAGTGACGAATTTTTAATTTAACACTAATACCATACTAGTAGTGACGAATTTCTAAGTCGTCACTAATGCTCTACTAGTAGTGACGAATTTCTAATTCATCACTAATACTCTTCTAGTAGTGACGAATTTCTATTTCGTCACTAATACCCCTACTATTAGTGACGAATTTGAGTTGAGCCGTTCTATACTATATAGTGACGGTGTTAGGGTTTTAGTGACGGATTATATTTGTGACTAATATTCCATTATTAGTGACGAAAGTTATATTCGTCACTAAAAGTTAGTAGTAACGACACATATAACAACTCTTTGAAAACAGTCACTAATAATCATAAATTCGTCACTAATAGTATTAGTGACGAATTTATGATTATTAGTGACGGATTGGATTCGTCACTAATACCCTGATTTTTTGTAGTGAGTATAGTGATTTATTCCTAGTTGGCCAGCCATTGTAGATTCCACCTACGGGCCGCACAATCTTGTCATGAGGGGTTAAATCATGACACACAATTATCCACAGGGAAGATTTCAGTTATTACTATGTTTATACAGATTTACAGAGACAGAATATATATATATATATATTAGAAGTATTTTGAGTAGAAGCCTAAAGTATAGAGATGTTGAGCAATAGATAAAAAATGATGATTTATATTATTGGTACTGTACTTTACATATTCAGTGATACATGATTATATAGTAATAGATTTTCACAGTATTGTAACTCATTTGCACACACTAGTAATAGCATATCTTTTCTTACTGAGCTTTGACTCATCTTAATTACTCGTAGATAGAGGGGCCTCAGTATTGCCTTGATATTAGAGTGAGTATTTTTGGGAGTATTTTTGTATAGCCCGAGCCATTTGAGGATATTTCTGGGGAACAGTCATATATGTATATTTTGGGAAACAATTTAACACTTTGGTATTGTATATAATTACATATGGTTATGTTTATTTGATTTCTGCTTCTTGCTTTTTAGGTTGATGATTAGGTTTAATCCAATGTGGTATCAGAGTATTTTAAATGTTATAGTATAAAAATGAAAAAAAAAATCCAGTTAAATAGCAGGTCGTTACAAGTCCCACCTGAATGCAGCAAAAATGATACTCCAATATGTCAAGGGTACCATCACCGATGGTATGTTCTATTCATTAAGAGGTGATTGCAAACTTATTGGCTATTCAGAAAGCGATTGGAGAAGAGATCTTGATGAAAGAAAAAGCATGACGGGATTCACATTTTTCATGGGAGATACAACGTTTACATGGTCTTCAAAGAAGCAACCCATCGTAACATTATCATCATGTGAAGCTGAGTATGTTGCTGCCAATTCAGCTGTTTGTCATGGTATATTGATTAAGAATGTACTGAAGTATCTGAGATTTCTTCAAGATAACCCCACAGAAGTCTACATCGACAACCGATTAGCGATTGCAGTTGTAAAAAATTCAATTTACCATGAAAGAAGCAAACATATTGGTACTCGGTATCATTTTATCAGGAAGCATGTGAAGAATAAAGAAGTGGAGTTGATATCTTGCAGAACATATGATCAGATGGCTGATATTTTCATGAAGCCACTCGGGCATGATATTTTGGTAAGACTGAAGACAATGCTCGGAATGACAAAGAGTCAAGTTTAAGGGGGGGTGTTGAAATAGTAAACTTGACTGGAAATGGCCGGCAGCCCACCGCTGTTGTTTTTCTAGAATCGGTAGGCAACCTAGTCCACCTACCAGCCCACCTCCATTGAAAATTTACTCCCACAATTGTTGATTATTTATAATCAATAATTTCAAATATTTATTCTTCTATCCTTCAATTGTTTAGATAAGTAATTATAACTAGATGGTTTAATTGATTAATTTAGATGATAGGTACAAGATAAAAGGTTGGAGAAATAATCAAACATAAACAAAAATCAACGAAAAATCAGAAGAAAATCAAATGATGTCAATTAAAGAAAAATGTTTGGAATACTCAACTTATCCATACGAATGAGACCTCTCCTTTAGTAGTTAGAGTTAGATACAAACAATGTCTAAAACATAGATGAATAAAAAACATGCATGTAAATGTGGTATGCGAGAATCATATGCATGTACACTAGTCATGAACATCACACGTGAATGAATGGTGAGCATTCAATTTTGGATGTTTTCCATAGTTATTTTTAATGAATATTCCAACTTATTATATGCATGTAATTTGGAATTTAAAATATTTTAATTGCATCTACTCATTAGAAACATTATTGTTCCTATAATTGTGCATTTTTTAATTTTACATTTGCTCTGGTCTTATTTTCTGACTCCTTCTTCTAGGATTGACATTGATTTTTGTAGTGGCCAATCTTACCACAATTCTAACACTTGATCTGCTTTAAAAGTACTTGGATAATTAAATAAAAAAGTAAAATTTAGTTTTACATTAAGAGTACTTGGATAATTAAAAAATGCACAATTATAGGAATAATAATGTTTCTAATGAGTAGATGCAATTAAAATATTTTAAATTCCAAATTACATGCATATAATAAGTTGGAATATTCATTAAAAATAACTATGGAAAACATCCAAAATTGAATGCTCACCATTCATTCACGTGTGATGTTCATGACTAAATGTACATGCATATGATTCTCGCATACCACATTTACATGCATGTTTTTTATTCATCTATGTTTTAAACAGTGTTTCTATCTAACTCTAACTACTAAAGGAGAGGTCTCATATGTATGGATAAGTTGAGTATTCCAAACATTCATCTTTAATTGACATCATTTGATTTTCTTATGATTTTTCTCTGATTTTTGTTTATGTTTGATTATTTCTCCAACCTTTTATCTTGTACCTATCATCAAAATTAATCAATTAAACCATCTAGTTATAATTACTTATCTAAAAAAATTGAAGGATAGAAGATTAAATATTTGAAATTATTGATTATAAATAATCAACATTTGTGGGAGTAAATTTTCAATGGAGGTGGGCTGGTAGGTGGAGTAAGTTACCTACCAATTCCAGAAAAACAACAGCGGTGGGCTGCCTGCCATCTCCATTCAAGTTTACAACTTCAACATCCCCCCTTAAACTTGACTCTTTGTCATTCCTAGCATTGTCTTCAGTCTTGCCAAAATATCATGCCTGAGTGGCTTCGTGAAAATATCAGCCATCTGATCATATGTTCTGCAAGATATCAACTTCACTTCTTTATTCTTCACATGCTCCTTGATACAGTGATTCCAAGTATCAATATGTTTGCTTCTTTCATGGTAAATTGGATTTTTCGCAAGTGCAATCGCTAATCAGTTGTCGATGTAGACTTCTGTGAGGTTATCTTGAAGAAATCCTAAATACTTCAGTACATTCCTAATCCATATACCATGACAAACAGCTGAGTTGGCAGCAACATACTCAGCTTCACATGATGATAATGTTACGATGGGTTGTTTCTTCAAAGACCACGTAAACGTTGTATCTCCCATGAAAAATGTGAATCCCATTGTGCTTTTTCTTTCATCAAGATCTCTTCCCCAATCGCTTTTTGAATAACCGATAAGTTTGCAATCACCTCTTGATGAATAGAACATACCATCAGTGATGGTACCCTTGACATATCGGAGTATCCTTTTCGCTGCATTCAGGTGGGACTTGTAACAACCTGCTATTTAACTGGATTTTTTTTATACTATAACATTTAAAATGCTCTGATACCACATTGGATTAAACTCAATCATCAACCTAAGCAGCGAGAAGCAGAAATCAAATAAATATAACCATATGTAATTATATACAATACTAGAGTGTTAAATTGTTTCCCAAAATATACATATATGATTGTTCCCCAGAAATATCCTCAAATAGCTAGGGCTATACAAAAGTACTCCAAAAAATACTCACTCTAATATCAGGGCAATACTAAGGCCCCTCTATTTGCAAGCTTGATCTGCTCGCCTACTTAGATCACCTAAAAAATGTTAAAGTAATTGGAAAGAGCCAACGCTCAGTAAACCGAAATATGCTATTGCTAGTGTGGCAAATGAGTTACAATACTGTGAAAATCTATTACTATATAATCATGTATCACTGAATATGTAAAGTACAATACCAGTAATATAAATCATCATCTTTTATCTATTGCTCAACATTTCTATACATTAGACTTCTACTCAAAATACTTCTAATATATATATATATATATATATATATATATATATATATATATATATTGTCTTTGTAAATCTGTATAAACATAGTAATAACTGAAATCTTTCCTGTGCATAACTGTGTGTCATGATTTAACCCCTCATGACAGGGTTGTGCGGCCCGTAGGCGGGATCTACCTTGGCTTGCCAACCAGGAATAGATCACTATACTCTTTAGGTCTGATTAGCCCTCCTCTACCCATATCTGATGGGGAGTCTGTCCACTCGTGGGCTCTATGCGATCGACCTTTATACTATGTATTATTTGAATAGGTGGTTACATTCTATATACTGTATGTAGCTACGGTACTGTGCTCTGTAACTGTATGGTCCAACAAAGTCTAATACTATATAATACATCTCTATATACAACTATCTGTTTTACAATGATTCTGTAATAACTATATAAACCATGACGCTGTAGAAAACTATATCTATATCAACCGTGTTTCTGTAATTTACTGTAAATCTGTATGTCATGGTACTATAAAGCTGTATAATCATGGTATTTTTGTAATTTCTGTAAAATACATTCACTGTTTGTATATTCTGTAAAACACATCTCTGAAAAATACTGTAAAACATGTTTCTATACTATATCTATATTCTCAAGCCACACAATAATTTTAAAACATATTAATCATACTTGATAAACTATATAAATCTCTGCTATGAATAATACTTTGGTAGAATATATAAAAATTTATACCGAAATCATACTCGAATAACCTAGCATAGCATATTTTCCTTACCTAATTTGTGCTAAAATCCCCCTACTGTAGCGGGTCCTACACCCGTAGGGTTCTCCACTCAACACCCTGAAAACAATATTCGCTAGAACAGAATATCAATATTTTTTTGCCTACATCATTTCCTACAACTGACAGAAGGCCAAAATTTGACTAAAAGGCCTTACCCTAATTTTGGGAAGAAATTTGACTCGATCCCACCTACGATCCGTCCCAGCAAACTTGAAGAGAACTACGCTAGGAGCGTCGTGGTGCCTCCAATTGTCGATCTGGCGATGGGGCCAGAATCGAAAAGAGAAGAGCGAGAGGCCGTAGGAGAGAAGAGAGAGAGAGAGAGTCTGTGCTGAAATTCTACGTAAAAACTGAGTTTAAGCACTATTTATACTGTGGGATTTGTCGACGAGCCACGTCACCTCGTTGATGAGTCTTGTAGGAAGTTCGTAGACAAACCTGCACATTCGTCGACAAATTTCAGACTTCTAAAAAATCCTTCTCGGTATCTTCTCGTTGACAAAATGGGACCTCATCGACGAGATCTTGAAGTACCCTCGTCGACAAAATCCTTGTGTTCGTCAACGAAGTCGGCTGCCTCCTTCTATTACTATTTCCATTTCTCTCCCTCTTTATTATTTAAATACTATTATTCTTCGGGTCACTATAATAAACACCCATTGCATAACCTAATCATGCATTCCATGCTCATTTTCATTACCACGCATGCATAGTCATCTCTAATGAGTAGATAATCCTATTCCAATTTTCTGCAAAACCAGTGTGCCAAGGTGGTGAAATCAAGATCTAGTATTCCAAAAGCAGGCGGAACAGAACGGTCTCTGAACATCCTTTTAAATTCCTGACGAAGGGTTAGACTCATTGGGAAGGATCTAGAAGGTCAGATGAGATCTCCTGCACCAAATCATGAAGTTGTCCATCAAGATGTTCGAAAGATTAAGGATCGGATGGAGGTGGTAGCCCCCTCGTGGAGCAAAACTACACAACCTCCAGTACAGGTAGTCAAAAACAAGCTTTTGTTCCAACCACGATCAATGGAGTCGTTAGCTGGTCTAGGCCTAAGCCTACACGCATTTATCCTATCGACTCAGGACCTGAGACCCCAACCAGAGAGAGATGTCCAAGTTCTGCCCTTTATCAATCCTGATATTCAAGAAGAGAGAATAGCTGAAGAAATGGGCAAAGAGCAGATACCTAGTGAAGAAATGAATCATAAGAATGAAGTCTAGGAAGAACAGCTGCAAGCTATGCAAAAAGCAAACATATCTGGTTCGTCATATGTTTTCAATCCTTGTTTGATGCCGAATTTAATCTTACCTTCTGTGATGCCTTGAAACCCACCAAGTGGGGCCTGAGTGCCACGTGTTCCAATCACCTATATTTGATATCATAATTAATATGCACGTAGCGGAACATAAATAAATAACCTCAAATAAATACCAGAGTTCTATATAACAACCCAAAAACGAACATTACAACATCCAAATATCCATCTCCACAACCAGTATTTAAAACTTAATCTCGTACAAATATATCTATACATATATCAGTATCTCACAATACCCCAAAGAGAAACCAACAAAAACAGTCCCAGCCTAGGCCTTCAAACCTGATCTCCAGAAGAACCTGAAAAATTGTTAATCCACTAGGGTGAGACACTTATCAGTAAGGGTGGAATAAATTATAACAGTGTGTAACAAATGAGTTTTAATATTTACATATCAAAATAAACTGCTTCTCACATAATATCAATAACAATTGAGAAAATGTACCATTAATAACATTCCCGACATCTAATGTTATACACACATCCAATATGCAGATGTACACAATTTTTATGCAGGCGAAAGTCCCCAAGGATAGGGAAGATTACCAGCCTATATAAGTAGCTTCCCTCTGCTCTGGTACTAAAAACTACCTACTAGAGCACTCACCTTACTCAGTAAGCCCTCAGGTGAAGTATTACCTCGCCGCTAGTCCACACATATTTATTATTTTAAAGGTGAAGGTTTCCGAAGATTGGGATGTCTACCCGCTTATACAAGTAGCATCCTTTTGCACTGATACCAAGAAACTACCTAGTAGAGCACTCACCTTTCTCAGCAAGCCCCCAGTGGTATGTTTATCTCGCCGCATGCACACACATGCGTTCATAATATGCTATACCATTACTTTTATACTATAATTAAATTCATATACACGCAACACATCCACACAGGAATCATGCATTTCATACGTAATCTTCCAATGTCCTCACTACGTGGCCCACATAGAGCATTTGCGTACATGTCAGTACGTGGCCCACACAGGCACCTATGTACTTTTTATCTACACGTGGCCTACATAGGCACCACTACCCACATATGGTACATAACATGGCCCACACAGGCGCCATTATCCACACAGGATATAACATGACCCACACAGGTACCACTACCCACATAGGGTACATAACATGGCCCACACAGGCGCCATTATCCACACAGGATATAACGTGACCCACACAGGCATCACTATTCACCAGTATCCAATCCCCGTGACCTACCCATCATACATCAGTAGAACAAGCTCCTCGACCTGCCAATGTCCTACCCCATATAAATGACAATATGACAAGCTCCTCGACCTGCCAACGTCATATCATGATTTATATCTAGGCAATATAACAACCTTCTCATGCCAACATTATATTGAGATGCATACGAATAATCACACTAGTTAGTTCACATAGACGCATCAATGCTTTTCCACATAGGAATCCAACAGATCAATACATTTCCTACACAGTATCCCAACAGATCAATACATTTCCACACAGGAGTCAAACATAACAACTCATTCATCATGCCATAATCATTTCAAAAACTCCCATATGCAAACCCAAATGCCACAAAAATTTATATTCAATTTATTAGAAAGAAATTATTCTCATGCCACACGGTTTTAATATCATAAGCAATTATCCCCAAATATAACCTTAAACCAAAATCATTATTTTCCCAGTAATCAGGCTATTTTGAAAAATCATATAGATAAATAATAAATTTTGTATGCTCGTAAATAACTGGTTCACTTTAATAAAATACTAATATAAATTTATTCCCCTTTACCTGATTCCACGAATCACGCCTATAGGGCTTCCAAACTTATACCCGCGACGCTCATCCGAACCCTAATCAATCAAATCAACCCTAATAAAATATTATTTTAACCTTTCCTAATTTATAATAATTAAATACCAAATAATTTTCCTAGATTCTCGTGGTAGTGTCCGATCGCCAATTTGACTTAAAATTTAGGAAAATTTGAGACAAAAATAAGAATTTGGCTTACCCTAAGAACTATGCCCACGTTGCTCCTATGTGAAATCCACTTCAGTAGATATGTTGGTGGTAGATAATGGAGTTCAGTGGTATTTTCGGATTTTCAATTGGGCGAGAATCCACCGTGAAATCGTAGAAAGAAGAAGAGTGAAGAGCGTGAGAGAATATATATATATTCTCTTTTCTTTCCTTCCAGCGCGTGAGAAGAAGGGTTTTTTTTTTTCTTCTTTCCTTCTTTCCTCTTCTGCTCCAGGAAACTTAACCATTAAGTTTTCCTTTTTTTTTCTTTCCTTTATCCTACTTTACTTTATCATATACTTATATATATATATATATATATATATATATACATATATATATATATATATATATATACACACATATATATATATATATCCAAAATCCTCACATTTCTTATTTTAATTAATTTTATTAATAATAATTAATTAATTAATAATAATAATTTTTTAATTAATAATTATTTATTTATTTATTTATTTTTTGGGTCATTACACCTTCAAAGCTCAAAGTCCTGAATTTTGAGAAGTTTAGTGGGTCTGAATGTCCACTAGCTCACTTGAGAGTGTATTTACAAAAAATGGCTGCACATTGTAGCGATGATAATCTGCTTATCCAATATTTCCAAGATAACTTGACTGGGGAAGCCCTAAGATGGTATAATTGAGTAAAGATCCGCACATGGGAGGATTTAACTCGCACCTTTATCACTCAGTACAACAATGATATAGCTTCAGACAAGCGGACTTTATGAAATATGGAGAAGAAGGTAAGCAAGTACTCTTATGATCAAGAAGAAATGACAACACATAGTTATCCTCGGTTGGAAAAAGGAAAAACTGTTTGTTCATTTGATGAATTTTTCAAAGATCCAGGTGTTGACCACCAAGTTAGAGGTATTTATCAGAATTTTGCTGACTTGAGAATCACTGAAAAGTAGGTTAAGGAAGTGGTCAAAATAAAAAGAGTGCAATATACAAGGCCAGGACAAAGTTCTTCGAAAGGGGTTGAAAAAAGGAAAGAAAGGTGGACAAGTAACGTAGCACCCAGGGGTGCACAAAAACACATAGATTCCTTCAGTCCTTAACTAACTTTGGGGCAATGTAACTTACAGATGTCAGGAATGCCTCCAAAGGAAAATAAAAGAAAGGAAATTCAGCCTATCGTGATGACCTATGCATAATTATTCCCACAGTTGGTCGAAAGGCCTTCAGTTGCATCTACACCGGGAATGTTGATACAACCCCTTTACCCAAGGTGGTACAACTCAAATGTTCGATGTAAATATCACGTTAGGACAATAGGTCATTCAATTGAAAAATGCTGAACCTTTAAGTATAAAGTGCAATCATTGAGAGATGTTGGATGGTTAGCCTTCGAGGATAAGCAGCCAGGGATCCAAAGTGATCCTCTGCCCAATCATGGGGAAAGAAATAGTTAATATGTTATAAGAAGATCTAGGAGCAGAGGTCAGGCAAAAGAATATGTTAGTTATGGATCCTAGAATTATCGTAAGAAGTCTGAATGGATAGATTTACTCTTTGATCATAGGAGCAAAACACACAAGGGGCAAGTTTTGATTATCTAGTTTATTTCATGTAATGATGTTATTTTAATTCTCTTTCTTCTGGTAGTTTGTCGACACTGTTGTCTCGGACAATTTCCCTTTCATCAATGAAGTGAATTATGCATTTTCTCACATCACTTGTGTCATGAGTTCAGTTGCCAAAATTTGTTTGCTGATGTTTCGTGCAAGGATAAGGAAAATGATAATACAAATATTCATAAGCTAGAAAGTGATGTTAATTTTGAAAACCAAACGCGAGAGGTGGAAGTAGAAGAAGATGAAATAATTTCCCTCACCCTATGAACTCAGATGTTGCGAAGAAATAAAGAATCGTGAAGTAACTCAGTAAAATATTCGTGATGTGCCAAGAATTTCAAATCAATTCGCTATTCATGTTTTGATTGAATGATAGATGACCATCTTTGGCCGACTGGTATCCCTAAAAGAACTAAATATTGATTTACCATTTATTAACCCATTTGAGCTTAATTATTAAACCCATTTTTCTTAAAAGTCAGTTAACCACAAATTTAGCCTGAGTTGGGTCTCCTAGCGTTTGGCAAGTCATATGAGACAACAATAGGCTATCGAAATAAGGGCAGACCATTTTTCTGCTACCCAAAAAAGGGTCAAAAAAGAAATCCATTATAAGCATTTTTGAGCTTAGAAAATACAATTCTTGATTAACCGGTCGAAGGATCACACCCCACACTGGGGAAATTTTTTAAAAAATTAGCCCCAAATGGAGTCCACATCGAAATGGAGTTAAGATTCCTTCATGAAAGGAAAAGAAAAAGGAGCAGTAAAAGCAGAAGATATAGAAAAAAAATAAAAATAAAAAAAATAAAGAAAGAAATAAGGGACATACTTCATATGTGACATTTGGCCAATTTACCCTTGATAATATCAATAATTTTGAGCCTTATTTAACCTTTTTCTTCTTTAAACTATAACCCCCAGCCTACATTTACGGTCTAAATGAAAGTCCTGACCAGATTGGTATACATTATTGTCTCTAATGATTTGTAAGACTCAATGTTGAGTTTGTACTACGTAATAACCTGATCCTGAAAAGGTTCGTAGGCAGCTTATTCAAATAACAAGTTCGATCAATATTTTGCAAAATGCCTCAGCTCAAACTGGAGCAGAAAATATTATTATGAGGTGGGATTTTTGAGCCTTAATTTCTTTTTTATTCTGAAAACCTATATCCCTAAGCTTATGTTTCGTCCCGAGTCTTAAAAACCATCTTGAGATCAAAACATGGACTGAACTTGACTAAACTAAGGGCAACAATTAAACATGAGAAATGTCTAGTGGTTTCACAACAGAATGAGACAAAAAGAGGAGAAGTGGCCCTTGATAAAGCAGGGGCAGTAGAAGAGAAGATCATTCATTCAGTCTGGTAAATTAACAACAATGACATATGACTTTTGAATACTGGTATGAATTTTTTTTGTAATAGCATTGGACATGGTAAAACATTTATTTTGTGCAGGTCACCTTTTGATTTAACAAGTTGATGTCATAATTGTATAATCATTCCTCCTTGCTAAAAAAAAAAAAAAAAAAAAAACCTTTTCTAACTCTCGAGAATAGGGAAATCAAAAGGGTTCACCAGTATGCTTCTTGTTGAAAAAAGTACAAGCACGATCCACAAATATAACTAAGGCAGATCCCATGCTCAGGTGCCTTCATGAAGATTGGAAATGTGGACAAGGTCAACAATAGATAAATGGGGAAGAATCCATGTCAAGTTCCTGTGGAGTTGAATTAGATGCCTTCATATTAGAAGTAAAAATTAAGAGCATTTACCGACACATTTTAACTGGGGCAGATGTCATGTCAAGCCAAGTCAGATGCCTTCAAATCCAATTGGAATATGAAAACAGGGCCAAGATCAGTTAAATCCGTTCAACTGGAGCAGGATTTATGATTGAATTTCATTCGAGCCAAGTTAACCACCCCCATTAAGGAAATCGGGCCAAGATCAGTTGTAGATCCATTCATCTTGGGCAGGTTTTGGATTGAGTTTCAAAGGAACCAATTCAGGGACAACATGGCCAAAACCAAAGTTGGGGTTGTTGATTACAAATAAGTGATAATAAAAGGAGCTCACATGTCATAGCATGCAACATGCATACATATCCCCATGTTTAGGCCTCACATCAAACAACATGCATGTACCCTTGCATTCCACAGCATCACCGATAGCCACATTCATGCATCATATAAAATCATTCAGTCATACTTGTCTTGTCGTACATCTCTTCTCAACATTGTCCAAGCAACATTTGTCTCATTAATCTTTGACTCATTATTGTGTGCTTCGACATTTAGGTTCCTACACCCGAGGCACATCATCCTCATACTTCAGTGCTCGGGTTCCTACACCTGATGCACGTCATTCTTATATTTCAGTGCTCAAGTTCCTACACCCGACACAAGTCATTCTCATATTTTGGTGCTCGGGTTCCTACACTCGATGCACGTCATTCTCATACTTTGGTGCTCAAGTTCCTACACCCGATGCACATCATTCTCATACTTTGATGCTTGGGTTCGAACACCCAGTGTGAGTCACCCTTCGTGAACTATAGCTCGGGTTTCTACACCCGGTGCAAGTCACCCTCCGTGAACTATAGCTTATGTTCCTACACCCGATGCCAGTCCCCCTCTATGAACTATAGCTCGGGTTTCTACACCTAGTGCAAGTCACCCTCCGTGAATGCTCGGGTTCCTACACCTAGTGCATGTCACCCTCCAAGAATGCTCGGGTTCCTACACCCGGTGCAAGTCACCCTCCGTAAACTATAGCTCGGGTTCCTACACCTTGTACGAGTCACCCTCCGTGAACTATAGCTCAGACTCCTACACCCAGTGCAAGTCGCCCTCCGTGAACTATTGCTTGGGTTCCTACACTCGGTGCGAGTCACCCTCCGTGAACTATAGCTCGGGTTCCTACACCCGGTACAAGTCACCCTCCGTGAACTATAACTCAGGTTCCTACACCTAGTGCAAGTCCCCCTCCGTGAACTATAGCTCAAGTTCCTACACCCGGTGCAAGTCACCCTCTGTGAACTATAGCTCAGGTTTTTACACTTGGTGCAAGTCACCCTCCGTGAATGTTCAGGTTCCTACACCCAGTGCAAGTCGCCCTCCGTGAACTGTAGCTCGGGTTCCTACACCCGATGCAAGTCACCCTTTGTGAACTATAGCTCGAGTTCCTACTGTAACGGCCCGACCCCCTGAGTGGGCCCGGAGTGCTACTAATCCATTCATTTACCTAATAATTGACATTCTAATATCATTTATGCAGCAGAAAACATAACTAAAATCTTTCAAAAAATATAATACCAGAGTTTTCTACATCCATCGACATTCTAACATAAATCATATATCCACTTGTATTCACATATATTCATATCTCTAAAATATAACCTACACTTCCAGTATTCACAAACACTAGTATGTTTCATAATCATCCATTTCTCAGAAGATTTAAAACATAAAACATAAAATATTTACATCCCAAAATATTATCAAAATTATAAACTTTTTCTTAAAAGTGTTATAACAACTCGAGCTCTCTAAGCTCGATCTCGTGGAGGTCCTGAAAAAGATTAGTTCATATTCGGGTGAGACACGTCTCAGTAAGGGAAGAAACAATATATTAAAACAGTGTGTGACCAACATGAGGTTTGTGTATAACATATTATTCATCATATGCAAATCATTAATATAATTTTTGAAATCATTTTCTGATCCTATTAGAACATATGCAAGATATTTTACTATGAGATTACCAAAGGATAGGGTGATTACCCGCCCATACAAGTAGCACCCCTCTGCTCTGATACATTAAGCAACCCAAAGGTCACAGCTAAAGCATACTAAGGCACTCACCTTACTTAGTAAGCCCTCAAGTGATAAATTAATCTTGTACTCACATAGTTCATACAAAAGTTTACCGATGAAGGCTCCTAAGAATAGGAAAATCTACCCACCCAGACAAGTAGTTTCCCTCTGCCCTAACATGTTATGCAGCTTCCTGCTACACCTGGTACAACCAGGGAACTCGCCTTTCTTAGCAAGCCCTTGGGCAAAGAGTTTGCCTTGCCCAAACATAATATGTTCTACTAGCATAAATACTGCTAATACCATAATACATGATTTTGTTTGCCATTATTCTGCAATTCTCAACTATTCATGTTTCCATCTTTTACTTTTCATTTTATTTCACTTTATATGACTCTTTCTCATTTTACATTGTTCACATTTCATATTTCATATCCATTTCATTCATTTCCATTTTCATTTCATTTCATTTCATACCCAGCATCTTTCAGCTATTTTACTTAACATTTTTCAATTGTCATAAATTTACCCAACATCTTTCAGCTGTTTTACCCAACATCTTTCAGCAGTTTTACCCAACATCTTTCAATTGTTTTACCCAGCATCTTTCAGCTGTCATACATTTACTCAGCATCTTTCGGCTGTTTTATCCAACATATTTTATCTGTTTATATGGTTGCATTAACACACACAAGCAGCATATTTCATATAACATTTTCATACTCAGTTCATTTCTTGAATATCTTGCATCTCATACATATGACATATTTTCACACAACATTCCTATTTACTCATGCCACACTATTTAGCAGTAAAATTCATATGTATTTCCTATAAAATAAGCCAACCCACATTTAACATTCATATATTAGAAAAAATACCTTTAATATCTTACATAATTATTCTGAAAAATATTTTACTTTCATCAGTTCAATTTCACATATATGTATCTAATAACACATCCCAAGGCTCAGAAAGTATAATTTAAAGGATTGACATTTTAAACCTAAGTCGAAACATATACACGTACATATAACACAATTCATCTTTCATTAAATTCATAAAAAATCTTATTTAATATATATTTTTCCCTTACTTGATTTCTTGCACTACGCCAATAGAGATCCCGAAAAGATGCCTGCGGCACTCACTCGGACCCTGAAATTAAAAATTCTAGTTCCATTAAATTAACCCTAAATAAAATATTATTTTAATATTTCATAGGCCCATGAATTCCAAATCATTAATTATACCCTCAAATATAGCCAATTTACTTAATTTTCCAAATCCCACTCTCGCTTTGAAGTGGGACCTAGAAAACCCCAACTGAAAATTTACTCAAGACTAGGACACCGTGGTGGTGCCTGATCATCGATTTAACAATAGATTTAAAGCGAAATTGAGAAATTAGGAAAAAAATGTCTTACCCCAAGAATAGTGCCTAAATCGCTTCCACGGCAAATCTGCTCTAGTAGAAATGGCGGTAGTGGAACCAGGAATCCAACGTCACCTTCCGTTTCCCGATCCATCGCAAATCCGTCGAGAAAATATGAGAGAGAGAGAGAGAGAGAGAGAGAGAGAGAGAGAGAGAGAGAGAGAGAGAGGAGAGAGAGATGGAGACAGAGGTGTTGGCTGGGCGCAGAAATTTTCACAAAGGGGTGGCCACCTTCTCTACTCTGAAGAAATTTAATGGATCCTTTACATATATAATAATAATAATAATAATAATAATAATAATAATAATATATTATATTATATAATTTAATTAATAATAACTTTATTTAATTTAATTTTAAATTTAGATTTTATTTATTTATTTATTTATTTATTTTTTTTTTAATTATTATTATTATTATTATTATTATTATTATTATTATTATTTTGGATCACTACATCTACACCTAGTGCAAGTTACCCTCCGTGAACTATGGCTCGAGTTCCTACACCAGGTACAAGTCACCCTCTGTGAACTATAGCTCGAGTTCCTAGACCCGGTGGAAGTCACCCTCCGTGAACTATAGCTCGGGTTCCTACACTTAGTACAAGTCGCCCTCCGTGAACTATAGCTGAGGTTCCTACAACCGGTGCAAGTCGCCCTCCGTGAACTATATCTCGGGTTCCTACACCCGGTGCAAGTCATCCTTCGTGAATTATAGCTCGGGTTCCTACACTCGGTGCAAGTCACCCTCCTTGAATTATAGCTCAAGTTCCTACACCCGGTGCAAGTCACCCTCCGTGAACGCTCGGGTTCCTACACCCAGCGCATGTCACCCTTTGTGAACGCTTGGGTTCCTACACCCAGTGCACGTCACCCTCTGTGAACACTTGGCTTCCTATACCTGGTGCGAGTCATCCTCAATGAACTATAGCTCGAGTTCCTACACCCGGTGCCAATCGCCCTCTGTGACCTATAGCTCGTGTTCCTACACCCGGTGCAAGTCACCCCCCAGGAACTATATCTCGAGTTCCTACACCCAGTGCAATTCACCCTCCATGAACTATAGCTCGGGTTCCTACACCCGGTGCGAGTTGGCCTTGGTGAACTATAGCTCGAATTCCTACACCTAATGCAAGTCACCCTCCGTGAATGCTCAGGTTCCTACACCCAGTGCAAGTCGCCCTCCGTGAACTATAGTTCAGGTTCCTACACCTAGTACAAGTCACCCTCTGTGAACTATAGCTTAGGTTCCTACACCCGGTGCAAGTCACCTTCCATGAACTATAGCTCGGGTACCTACACTTGGTGCAAGTCACCTTCCGTGAATGCTCGGGTTCCTACACCCAGTGCAAGTCGCCCTTCGTGAACTATAGTTCGGGTTCCTACACCCGGTGCAAGTCACCCTCCGTGAACTATAACTTGAGTTCCTACACCCGGTGCAAGTCACCCTCTGCGAACTATAACTTGGGTTCTTACACCCGGTGCAAGTCACCCTTCGTGAACGCTCGGGTTCCTACACCCAACGCATGTCACCCTTCGTGAACGCTCGGGTTCCTACACCTAGCGCACGTCACCTTCCGTGAACACTCGACTTCCTACGCCCGGTGCAAGACGCTCTATGCAAGTCACCCTCCGTGAATTATAGCTCAGGTTCCTATACCCGGTGCGAGTCACCCTCCATGAACTATAGCTCGGGTTCCTACACCCAGTGCAAGTCGTCCTCCGTGAACTATAGCTTGGGTTCCTACACGCAGTGCAAGTCACCCTCCGTGAACAATAGCTCGTGTTCTTACACTTGGTGCAAGTCACCCTCCGTGAGCTATAACTCGGGTTCTTACACCCGGTGCAAGTCACCCTCCGTGAATTATAGCTCGGGTTCCTACACCTAGTGCAAGTCACCCTCTGTGAATGCTCGGGTTCCTACACCCAGTGCAAGTCGCCCTTTGTGAACTATAGTTCAGGTTCCTACACCAGGTGTAAGTCACCCTCCGTGAACTATAGCTCGGGTTCCTACACCTGGTGCAAGTCACCCTTCATGAACTATAACTCGGGTTCCTACACCCGGTGCAAGTCACCCCCTGTGAGCTATAGCTTAAGTTCCTACACTCGGTGCAAGTCACCCTCCGTGAACGCTCGGGTTCCTACACCCAATGCATGTCACCCTCCGTGAACACTCGGGTTCCTACACCCAGTGTATGTCACCCTTCGCGAATGCTTGAGTTCCTACACCCGATGCAAGTCACCCTCGTTGAACGCTTGGGTTCCTACACCTGGTGCAAGTCAACCTCCGTGAATGCTCGGGTTCCTACACCCGATGCAAGTCACCCTTCGTGAGCGTTCGGTTTCCTACACCTCGTGCAAGTTATCTTCATGAGCTCTCAAACCTAATGCAAGTCATTTTCACGGACCATTTTAGTCTTCTTGTTACATTTGGCCCAGTCCAAAATCTGCGTCGTTTATTTTTGCAAGCCTTTTGCTACAAAAACATAGGAGAATTCCTACCGTTACATTGAAACAACGAAGCCTACAAAGAGGGGCAGCTGTAGACACCCTCTTTTTTTCTGCGCCAAATACAACAAAATTATTATTATTATTATTATTATTATCATCATCATCATCATCATCACTATTTCAAATATTATTTTATTATTAGGGTATTATTATTATTATTATTATTATTTATTATTATTATTATTATATTATTATTATTATTGCTATTATTATTATTTTCATTATTATTATTGTTATTGTAATTATCATATCATCATCATCATCATCATCATCATCATCATCATCATTATTATTATTATTATTATTATTATTATTATTATTATTATTATTATTTTTCTATTATACTATTATTATTTTATCATTATGGTTATAATTATTACTATTATTATCTAGTATTATCTTTGTTCCTATTATTATTATTATTATTATTATTATTATTTAGTATAATAAAGTTTTCTTAAAAAAAAAAAGAGAAAGAAGAAGAAGAGAAGATAAGAAATAAGGGGCAGAAGCCCTAGGGTTCCCTGCTCCCCCTCCCCTCACCTTTTTTTTTTTTTTTATATAAAATCCCCTAAGCTCGCACCAAAAAAACCTAATCGCTCCTAGCCTCTCTTCTATTTCTCCCTTTCGCTACAAAAGCAATGGCGGCCCCTCACTCCCCTCTCTACTTTCTCGCACAGATCACCCACATCCGTCACCCACTCTCTTTCTTCCTCCTCCTGCTCCCAGCCTTCTGGCTCCGACCATCTTCCAGAATCCCACCCACTCGAGCCTCTCTATATCACTGCCCCACGACCAGCACTACCATCACTTGACCAACCCTTGCCTCACTCTTCCCGGCTTCTCTGAATCTCTAGCAAACCTCCATCACAAACCCAATACCAGCACAAGCTCTGGTAACCCACACACGTGGACCGTAAAATAGAAACGTGGATAGCTGGTGCGTAATTAAAAAAAAAAAAAATCCTAATCGCTCCCAGCCTCTCTTCTATTTCTCCCTTTCGCTGCAACAGCAGCAGCGACCCCTCACTCCCCTCTCTTCTTTCTCGCACAGATCACCTACAACCATCACCCACTCTCTCTTTCTTCCTCCTCCTGCTCCCAGCCTTCTGGCTCCGACCATCTTCCAGAATCCCACCCGCTCGAGCCTCTTTATATCATTGCCCCACGACCAGCACTACCATCACTCGAGCAACCCTCGCCTCACTCTTCCTGGCTTCTCTGAGTCTCCAGAAAACCTCCATCACAAACCCAATACCAGCACAAGCTCTGGTAGCCCACACGCGTGGACCGTAAAATGGACACATGGATACCCGGTGCTTAATCCAAAAAAAAACCTAATCGCTCCCAGCCTCTCTTCTATTTCTCCCTTTTGCTGCAACAGTAGCGGCGGCCCCTCACTCCCCTTTCTGCTTTCTCGCACAGATCACCCACAACCGTCACCCACTCTCTCTTTCTTCCTCCTCCTGCTCCCAGCCTTCTGGCTCCGACCATCTTCCAGAATCCCACCCACTCGAGCCTCTCTATATCACTGCCCCATGACCAGCACTACCATCACTTGAGCAACCCTCGCCTCACTCTTCCCGGCTTCTCTGAATCTCCAGTAAACCTCCATCACAAACCCAATACCAGCACAAGCTCTAGTAGCTCACACGCTTCCAACAACCCCACGATCCCTTTTCTTCCTCACCCGTAACCCACGCAGCAACCCAGGTCTGGCGGCGAAGTTCCCAGCTGCTCCTTAACCGGCTCCTGCTCCCGAAGAGATCCCGCAGTGTCCTCACGCTTAATCTGACCAGTGGCAGCAGCAGGTTTCCTCAGTTAGCCTTTTCTTCGGCAAAGCTCGTCCTTGGCCAGCGCCCAGCTCTCCCAGTCGAAGACACCATCTCCATTGTTATCCCAGTACGATGTCGTACCAGACCTGTCGCAGCTTTGTCGGCGCTCACCGTCACTGCCCACCATTGTCGCTCCCTGTCACCAACGCCATTGGTTTAAGCCTATGCAACTCCGACAACAACCCACTCCTTCCGGCCGCCTCTCCTCTCGGCCAACCTTCACAGCATAGCAACCCAGCCATTGACGACCATCCATTGCCACCTAGAACACCAGCAGCTTTCCTCTATAAGCTCCCCTGCACACACACAAACACACGCACACACACACAGTGAACCAACAAACACACACACACACTGCCAGCATACACATGCTTTATTATTATTTTTAGTGTATCAAAATTCAGTTTTTTTTTTTTTTGTTTGCATGTGTTGTATTCATATATATACATATATATATATATATATATATATTACATATATTTTTGTATAATTTGTTTACTTATTTATTTTACATGTGTATTAGTAAATTTATAAAAGGAGTAACCTAAAGACTTTTTAAATTTACTTAGGGATAATTTCGTAATTAACCATTCGTAAGAACGGATGTGTAGAGGGTGCTTGTATTTTCCCCTCGCGTAACCGAACTCCCTACCCCAGTTTTGTAACGTAGACTCATTCTACCCTTAAACAGGTAGTAATTAAGTGTTCTAACCATACTAAAAGGTCAGTGGCGATTTCATTTCTGTTTTGTCCTGAAAAATCTAAAATAATTTTTATTTCGCCACCTCGGGGCACCCGCGCTCCGAGACGTTGCGACAATTACAATGGATGATTGTGCTAATGATTTTTTATATATTTTTTTTAAGGTATCCATGAATGTTTCCCTTAGTGATGAAAAAATTAGTTTTTTTTTTCAAATATTTCATTTAATCGTGAATAAAATGTTTAAAATTTTTGTTTTCCAAATATACATACAAGATTGTTTTAAATAAGAAGTTGATATTTTTTTTATTATAAAAAAATTTATTTATTTTTATTGCCCATACATCGGTGGGAAAGAGTTATAGATTTTTTCTAAACTCAACATTTGATCATCTTGCATTGATTCAAAAAAAAAAAATTAAAATTAAAATTTTGATTGGTAATTTTGTGTAAATTTTAAATTATTTTCAATAAGTATTAATCTTGCTAATTAACCTTATTCAAACAAACAAACAAGAGAGAGAGAGATAAAATCTTGATTGATTGTTATGTTTAAATTTTGATTGGAACTTGGATAAGTACTAACCTTGCTAGCATAAAATATTGAATAAAAGTATACTCCTATAATTAAATAAAAAAAATCTAATTATAATATTAAATTCTCAGTTACATATTTGGGTGCGCCTTTGGTGTCTAGAAAATTGTCTTCTAGGACATTGGAGCCTCTTGTGGAGAAGATTAGAAAGAAAATTGTAGGATAGAAATCTAAGTTTCTCTCGTAAGGTGGAAGATTGATTTTATTAAAACATGTGTTGTCTAGCATGCCTATTCATTTGATATTTGTTACTTAGGTTTTGCTGGTCACATATTCTCGCATTAACTCTCTTCTTTCTAATTTTTTATGGGGAGAGGTAAATGATAAAAGCAAGATTCATTGGTGCTTTTGAGGGAAAATTTGTAAACCTACCTCGGAAGGGGTTTGAGCCTGAAAGATCTTAAGGAAGTTCAGAAATCTCTTCTCATGAAACTTGCCTTCAGATTGATCACCTCTAACAATTTGTGGGCAAGTTTTTTCAGGGCTAAATATTGTAGAAATGATCATTTATTAATAAGGAAGGGGAGACCAAATGACTTTCGGTTCTAGAAATCAATTATGGCCACCATTCAAGAAGTTATGGATAATGTTAAAATTTTGGTGAGAGGTGGGAACTCTTCTTTTTAGTTCGATAGGCGGCTGTCATCAAGCTTATTATCTGTAAGTACTGAGGATATTTTGAATAAGAAATTGTGTATTAAGGATTGCTGGCTAAATAATAATTGGAACTCTAATTTAGTATTAGAATAGGTTGGTGCCGATAAAACAAGGGAAATTTTGCACCAGGTGCTAGCGGGTAAAAGTGGGAAGGATACTTTTGTTTGGAAGCCTGCCCCTAATGGTAATATCTCTACAAAAATGGTTTGGGTGGTAGTGAGGAGCAGAAGTGATAATTTTGTGTGGAATGACTAGTTTTGGCATTCTTTATTGCCTAGAAGAATCTCAATGTGTTTATGGAGAGCCTGATTTAGATGCTTGGCTGTACATGATAGAATTCAGGCTAAAGGAATATCGATGACTTCAGCTTGTGATTGCTTTGTTCAGAGAAGCCAGGTAAACATTGATCATATTCTTTTTTTAGGTGAGGTGGCTTCAGAGGTTTGGCGTCAGTAGTGTGGCTTTGGGGATTCCTTTCCAACGATCTCTTCCCTAGAAAAACAAAATGGCAAATTGGTTCCACTATGCTAAAAAATCGTCTATTAAAAGTATTTTAATTGGACTGATTCCGTGTTTGATTACGCGGTGCCTCTTGAATCGAAGATGTAAAGTAATAATGGAAGGAGTTTATCAAAGCGTAGATTAGATGTGGAGAAATGTTCGATTATGGGTTAGTTTTATTACTGAGAGCAACAATTTTTTCCAAAAATTGAAGAAGTCGGACATTAAGATTTTGAATGAGTTTCAAATTAAGCATCGGGGAGTTTGCGACAGACCTAGAAAAATTATTTCGTGGGTTAAACCTCCAGTAGGGTGGATAAAACTTAATTGTGATGGGAGTTATAGGGGCAATCCAGGTACTTCAGGAGGTGGAGGAATTATTCGGGATTGCCACGACATGGTAAAAGCGGTTTTTTCATGTTATTCTGGCAATGATACAAATAATAGTGCAAAATTAAAAGCAATGAGGGAAGGAATTCATTTGTGCAAACGTTTGCATTATTTTAATGTGATTATTGAAAGTGACTCAAAAATTGTAGTTGATTGGCTTCGGAAAGGTAGATGTACTTTGTGATATCTTTGGAGATTTTGAGAGGAGCTTGTGGTGGATTTAGAAGGAGTGAACGTCATGGCGATGCATCAATATAGGGAAGGCAATAGTGCGGTTGATTTTCTTGCTAAAGAAGAGAAATGAGAAACAATATAATTTATGAAGAACAACACCTTCTACCACGTTATCTAAAAGCTATTATTCAGATGGATACGTGAGGTCTCATTTCCATTCGTCATTAGTTCAACTCTAGAGTTTCGTTTGGTGTATTTTATTTTGATTTTGTGTTTATATTTTTATCTTCTTTGTTAGTTATATTTAGTTTTGTTGTCCTAATTTGATTGGTTGTTGGTGTTGGATTTTTTTGGGAGGGTTTTTCTATACTCTCCCTTTTGTTTTATCTTGTAACCACGACATTCATCCACCAAAAGTGAAGGTATATTAATAAATAAATGAATGTGCAGCCCTTTTTTTAAAAAAAAAAATTATTATATTTTTTATTATAGGTGTTATTTATTATTGTTGTCCATGGACATCACGTGCGAGGGAATGTTAAAGCTTGATATATATTATTGGTCACAACCTAACAGTTTGTAAGGGTGGTAAGGGGATGAATCCAGTAACAAACACAAGCACACTAAACACACAGAACACAAGGAGATTACGTGGTTCGGCCAAACTCAGCCTACATCCACAGGAGAGAGGGAATCACACTATATTATCAAGAAAAATATAGTGGAGGAGGAGAACACACTCACTCACTCAACTCTATCTTAAACCCCTCTGCCACACTCACACAACACTCTCTATTCTTTTCTGCTGTATATTTTATTTGCACACTCACTCACAGCTTTACAATGCATTTCATATATAAATATATAAGAGAGAGGAGCATTGTGATGGAGCAGCATTGAAAACGAAATGCATGCTCAAGGCTGCGCATGCTCCACGAGTTGTGCCTTCCCAAGAAACAATAAATGCACCCACATGGGTGGGTCAACAAATCATCCCCTCCAAATATGTGGGGGCAACCAAATGTCTGCTACTCTATTGCTGCAACACTGTGACCTCGCCCTAGACCCAAGGCATCCGCACCCTCTTAAGAGAGCACCTACACCCCCTTGCAGAGGTGCACATGCAGGGATGAACTTCTAGATTATTTCAGTAGATCTAGGAGACCCACTAAATCTGAGCATAACTCCAATTTCTCTGTAGTCACTGTCTTTGTCAACATATCTGCTAGGTTTTGATAGCCAAGGATTTTCTCAACTGCTAATATCTCATCGAGAAGAGATCTGATGAAGTGATAGCGGAGTCCAATGTACTTGGACTTTGAGTGGAATGCTGAATTCTTCGCCAAGTGTATAGCAACTGTCACTATACAAAACACTCTTCATCAACTTGAAACCCAACTCTATTAACAAATCCTGTAACCAGATCATTTCTTTGCTCGCTTCTGTAATGGCCACATAATCTGCCTCTGTAGTGGATAAAGCAAAAAACTTCTGTATCTATCATACCGAACTAATGGCAGTAGCACCTACAGTGAAAACATATCTAGTAGTACTTCTTCAGTGATCTATCTCGCCAGCAAAGTCTGTATCTACGTTTTCCTGAAAAGTCAAATCACTTTTGCCAAAGTATAAACATTTGTTAATTGTACCTTGGAGATACTGTAAAATCCATTTTACCGTTTCCCAATGAATTTTTCCTAGATTTGACATGAATCTACAGACGGTTCCCACTGCATGACTAAGATTTGGTCTCGTGTAAACCATGGCGTACATTAAGCTTCCTACAGCTGAAGCATATGACATTTTTTTCATTTCCTTTTTCTATTCCTCTGACTTTGGAGTCTAAGTCTTTGACAACTTGTAATGACCGGCTAATGGTGTGCTAACTGCCTTAGCATCACTCATGTTGAACCTTATGAGAGTTCGCATGATGTTCTCTGCCTGAGACAACTGCAAGGTTCCTTTCTTCTTGTCACTAGTGATTTTCATCCCAAGCATCTACTTTGTTGGACCTAAGTCTTTCATTTCAAATTCATTGGACAACTGCCTTTTCAATTTTCTGATCTCGTCCACGTTTGATCCTGCAATTAGCATATCATCAACATAAATCAAAAGAATTATGTAACTTGATTTATATCTCTTGAAATAGTAACAATGATCAGCGTTGCATTTGTGGCAGTCATTCTTTTGCATGAATGACTTACTCGAAAAATGAGCAGTTTGGAAGCTATCCCAAGTATAGGAGTTACGTCGTATAATATTCAGCCCAAAGGCTAGATTGTCTTCTCAGGGAATGCATTTAACTCCAAATTTTGCATTCTTCCAATCAAAAATAAAAAGGTATTGAACTCAGTCTAGATTCGGGATTTTCAAGATTGTGGAGACTTATTTTGACAAATTAATTGAACACGTAAATTAAAACCATAAACCTAACTTGCACTGAACTAAAGAGCAAAAACAAAAACTCTACGTTAACAATTGAACAAGAATTGAAACACACGTAATTCAAACATTCAATAATGAAATTACACAAGCACATGTACGATAAAAATACTAACTTTAATGAAACCGGCCCTAACTAAATCGAACTTCAATAAACAGATTTAAATCTAGAAAAAACAACTAATTTAATTTCTAAAACAAAAATAATTTTTTTATTTTTTTATTTTATTTTATTTTATTTTATTTATTTATTGTTTTTAGAATCAAACTGGACTTACAGATTAAATGACGCGAATTAAATCCACCACTAAAATTACTTGAGAAAATAAATAAACAATCAAACTGCAATAATAATGAAACAATTTAAATAGTAATCCAAATTCAAGTTTTCAATCAACTTCAATACTAAAATAATAATAATAATAATAAAGCTTAACAGTAAAAGAGAAAAAAAAAAAAAAACAAAGAACAGAGTAATAAAGAGAAACCATAACTCAATCTGAAATTAAAATCACACTTCAACTAAAATAATAAAGAGAAACCATGAATATTACTTAAAAGTAAAATAACAGAGAGAGAGAGAGAGAGAGAGAGAAAGAGAGAGAGAGAAGAAGGAGGCCATGGTAGGACTGCCATGGAGTGGCTTCGGGGAAGCCATGCAGGGACTAGCAGGTGGCTGCCGGAGTTGCAGTAGGGGAGGAACTCGGCGGAGCTGCAGACAACAGCTATGGAGGTTGGTGGTTCGGGTGTTGCTCGCGGGCTGGATCTGCTCAGCTGAAGCCTTGGGTTTGTGGGAACTGCTGTAATGGCCAAGGCTATAGTCTTTGCTAGTGATTCACGAAGTGGGGCTGCAATGGCCTGATGGCTCTCGATTGGTCAGTCCAGTTGGACTTGTGGCCGAGAAGCAAGAGAGCTGTGGAGCCTGGTGGGAGTTGCAGAGGAAGGAGGATGCGACAGAGGAGACTCACAAAAAACTGGTGGAGAAAAGATAACACGGGAGGAAGGAGACAATAACAGGAGAAAAGGAAAAGGGAAGGAGAAGTAGGGGAGAAGAAGAAAAGAGGGAGCAAGGGAAGAAGGGAAAGGAGAAGAGAGAGTAGAGGATACGGCTGGGGCAGCGCCCAACTGGGAAAAAAAGAAGAGGAAAAAATATTTAAAGATACAGGGAGATGGCTTGCCCTAGACCCATTTAGAGGACCCCACTCGGCCATGCAGGTCACATAAAAGAAAAGTAATATATATATATATATATATATATATATATATATATATATATATATATATTTTTTTCCTTCATTTTTGTTCTCCACGTTCACAACCAAATTTGACCTTTCTAGACCCCGTTTTGCTCAAAACTCAAAACATGGAAGTTGTAGATAATCTTTTCCTTTTTCTTCAAAAATTTGAATCATCTCGATCAGAGTTTGGACGGAAACGTTATACATGATTTACAAAATGGTGCCGGTTTTGACTCCCGGGAGTTTTCTTGCGATAAAAATTACCAAAAATTCATAAATTGTTCAATAAAACACATAAATCATAAATAAGGCACTTTTTAAAAATATTGGACATAATTAGACATTTAATTAAAAATAGAAGCCATAATGTCCGGATTAAGATGCCTAATTACAGTTTTAGCGCGTAATCACATCCCCAACTAACGTTTGTCTCTAGCAAATAATGTGAATGAATTTCAGGATAGTGAGCACAACTATGAATTCTAGTAAACATGAAATTAATGCACATGCGACACAACCATACCGTTTCACATATAAGAATATAACTGAATTTCACACTAACTCGTTCATATTCAAAACACACAATTTCGAAGCACGTCACTCATGCAAGTTTCATCTTTTATGTGTCATTTAAGAACATTATACTCACATGAAATTAACCGGCGACACAATTCAGAGTTAATACAGTCATATAAGTTCGGGTATAAACAAGTAAACTCTCAAGGAGTGTGTGATGTGTGTGACTTAATACATCTAGGATACTAGTGGACACCTACAAAACGGTCGATTCGACTCAGCCTAACGAGTATACCTTCAAGAACACTCGAAAAAAATGGGTTCGCTCATCATATGTGAGGAGGAGTGTCACGATCAAACATTCTACATATTAAAAGGAACAAACACTAAGTATATGGAGTGGACTAGTCTGGAAAGGTTCTAGCCTATCTATGAAGTGTCAGGTCATTCATCCTAACATCTTCTCACCTACTCGTCATATCCAACCGAGACCACCCTAGATCAACTTATTCAAAAACTTGTCGTGAATACATCTGAGACATTAAACGGTTGAAGAATCTTCATATGTGGAAAATATGTGTTGTGTCCTTGACTTTTTGTGATATTTTTGTGGAGCAGGAATTAGCAATACGTTTCATGCGCATGTTTATTTCTTATTCTTTCTTCTGCTCATTCTTCATTTTCTATCTTAATCAGTTAGGACAACCTTTACACTTCTTTTGTTATCTTCATACCATCAATGGGAATTGAGCTCGAATAGTGGTCCATAACTAAGTCTATCTCTAGGGATGGTTCAGCCTTCACATCTTGAGTAGGTTACAAAACTTAGGTTTTTATCTCCCCACTAGGTGTCACCTCTAGGCTAACAAATCAAAGACAGAGATTAGTGTACAAGTAATCATCTAGAAAAAAAGAGAATTGAGTTCCATGAACTCTAATTTGATGTTAATGCTCAAAAGGATGATAAATAGTTCAAGGATATCTCACAAAGTGTTATAGTCGCCACGAGTGTTCTCTCAATGCTCACAAAAAAATCCTAAGTGTAATAAATCACATGAATGTGTTTATTCAGCCTCGTGAGGTGTCGAATAAATACAAGAAATTATATAGCCAGATTAACACGAGTGTACTACCAATCAATTCTTCATGGAGTGTGTATTCTTAAGTTATAAAGAGAAACTACACAGGATTGACTCAAGTGTGTATTCTTAAGTTATACACAAGCATGTGAAGGGTATACGTCAGTGTTAAGCATGACATAATGCAATGTAATTCCTCAGTGCTCTTTCTTTCTTTCTCTCTCTTTCTTTTTGAATTTTTAAAAAATTTTTTTTTGATAATATAAAACCCAGTATGTACATGTGCACAGTGTCACATGCGAATCCTCACCCCCCAACTAAAGTGGAACATCGTCCTCAATGTGAAAGCATGGGGGAAACAGAAAAACTGTGCACGGGAAAGGTAAGGTGTACCTGAGTAGCAAAATAATGGAAAACACGAACTGAACTATAGGAAAAGGTACCTAAAAATTAATTAAAAATAAAATAAGGTAAAGTAAAATGAAAAAAAGGGAAAGAAAAACATCACAATTGTCTGGCGGAGGTTCAGGACAAATTTCTTCTGATGGGTGCAAGTCTATAAATTGCCTTAGCGGATCTCCAAATTTGAGTCACCACCATAGATCAGTCTTCGTACCTGCACGAAAATCAGCCTCAAATGAATTAATATTTGTCAAAATACCAAACAATATATGTGCAGAACGACCGTCTTGTGTTGATAGGAAAGGGTATTTATTCAACATCGTGTTTAGGAAATTTGCTTCTTTACGAACTAGTGTTTGAGAGAAAGTTATTGGAATAGTTACCTTTAGTTCCTCAGAAGCATTAACATTACAAGTTTTACCTGGTTCCTTGAAAATGAGACTCTCACCAGTCTTCTCACCCTCTTTATTAGGTGTACATATCATCTCACCACTGTAAAGGTCTGCCTCTACATTGGGCTCCTTTACATCTGATTCAGTCGAGAGTGATGGTTCCACGGTTTCTGAGCTCTGAGTATGAGGTACCATAGGTTGGTACTCCTTATTGGTATCAACTTCCTCATTAACTAACTGCTCCGCTTCTGGACCCGTTTTGTCTGATTTTTCTTTAAATTCATCTACTTCAACCATAACTTCAGGTGCTAGGATAACTGGTTGTTTGGCGATGACATCTCAAGATGGAGAACTTCTTTCTCGCTTCTCGGAGTAATGGTGGTCTCTGCTATCTCAAAGAGAACATCGTGCATTTATTGTTGTCGCTACTGGTACTCTTAAGGACTAGGCTGAGGTTTCGCAAGCAATTCTTCTTTTTCTAAGATGTCCAACTACGTGCTTATAGCATTAATGGTATCCCGCAATTCATTATGATGATTGAATTGAGTTTGCATGAACTACTGGAGCATGTTCGCCATCTGAGCCATACTATCGTCAAGAAATTCTGACAGCGTATAGCTCTAAGGGATCTGTTGTAGCTGGTATTGAGGGAGAGGATTATATGAATAGTATGTTAGCTCATATGCCTCTCTACTACTAATTGTGCTGATAGGGTGTACAGTCATAGGTGCTTGATCATATCGTGTATTCCACTGTGGTACATATTCAGCTAGGTGATCAAAGAACGATAGTACCTGATCTAAATCCTTGTTGAAAAGTTCTCCATTGCACATGGTCTGGAAAAAATACTTGCAAGCAGGGGTAAGAGCAGTATACAAACAATCAACTAACCTCCATGAGTCAAACCCGTGATGTGGGCAAGTACTTAGAAGATCCTTAAATCGCTCCTAGTAAACCCGAAATGTCTTGTCACTGTGACGCCCCGACCCGCCAAGTGGGGCCCGAGTGCCAGGTGTTTCAATCACCTGTATCTGATACCATAATTAACATACACGCAGCGGCACATGAATAAATAACCTCAAATAAATACCAGAGTTCTATATAACAACCAAAAATTAACACTATAACATCCAAATATCTGTATCCACAACCAGCATTTAAAACGTAATTCTGTACAAATATATCTATACATATATTAGTATCTCACAATACCCCAAAAAGAAACTATCACAAACAGTCCCAGCCTAGGCATTCAAACCCAGTCTCCAGAAGAACCTGAAAAATTGTTAATCCACTAGGGTGAGACACTTCTCAGTAAGGGTGGAATAAATTATAACAGTGTGTGACAAATGAGTTTTAATATTTATAACTCAAAATAAACTGCTTCTTATATAACATCAATAATAACTGAGAAAATGTACCATTAATAACATTCCCGACATCCAATATCACACACACATTCAATATGCACAAGTATATAATTTTTATGCAAGCGAAAGTCCCCAAGGATAGGGAAGATTACCCGCCCATACAAGTAGCTTCCCTCTACTATGGTACTAAAAACTACTTACCAGAGCACTCACCTTACTCAGTAAGCCCTTAGGTGAAGTATTATCTTGCCGCTAGTCCACAGATAATTATTATTTTAAAGGCGAAGGTTTCCGAGGATCGGGATGTCTACCCGCCCATACAAGTAGCATCCCTTTGCACTGATACCAAAAAACTACCTAACAGAGCACTCGCCTTTCTCAGCAAGCTCCCGGTGGTATGTTTACCTCGCCGCATGCACACACATGCATTCACAATATGCTATACCATTATTTTTATGCTATAATTAAATTCACATGCACACAACACATCCACACAGGAATCATGCATCTTATACTTCATCTTCCAATGTCCTCAGTACGTGGCCCACACAGAGCAACTGCGTACATGTCAGTACGTGGCCCACACAGGCACCTACGTACTTCTTATCTACACATGGCCCACACAGGTACCACTAACCGCACAGGGTACATAACATGGCCCACACAGGCGCCATTATCCACACAGGATATAACGTGGCCCACACAGGCACCACTACCCACACAGGGTATATAACATGGCCCACACAGGCGCCATTATTCACCAGTATCCAATCCCCATGACCTACCCGTCATACATCAGTAGAACAAGCTCCTCGACCTGCCAATGTCCTATCCCATATAAATAACGATATGACGAGCTCCTTGACCTGCCAATGTCACATCATCATTTATATATAGGCAATATAACAACCTCCTCATGCCAACGTTATATTGAGATGCATACGAATAACCACACAGTTAGTTCACACAAACGCATTAAATCATTCCCACACAGGAATCAAACATAACAACTCATTCATCTTACCATAATCATTTCAAACACCCCCACATGCAAACCCAAATACCACAGTAATTCATATCCAATTTATTAGGAAAATTACTCCCATGTCACACGAATTTAATATCATAAACAATTATCCCAAATATAACCGTAAACCAAATAATCATTTTTTTTTCCAGTAATCAAACTATTCTGAAAATCATATAAATAAATAATAAATTTCGTATGCTCGTAAATAATTGGTTCACTTTAATAAAATACTGATATAATTTTATTCCCCCTTACCTGATTCCCTGAATTACGCTTGCAGGGCTCCCAAACTTATACCCGCGACGCTCACCCGAACCCTGATTCAATCAAATCAACCCCAATAAAATATTATTTTAACATTTCCTAATTTATAATAATTAAATGATAATTAATTTCTAAATAACACATTTATCCTAATTTTGGACTATTTCTACAATAACCCCACAAGAATTTCACTCCGCTAGACTTGTAGAGAATCATCCCTAAATTCTCGTGGTGGTGTCCGATCGCCCATTTGGCTTAAAATTTAGGAAAAATTGAGATAAGAATGAGAATTTAGCTTACCCCACGAGATATTCCCACGTTACTCTTACGACAAATCCACTTCGGTAGATATGTCGGTGGCGAAGAATGGAGTTCGGTGATATCTTTGGATTTCCAATTGAGCGAAAATCGACCGTAAAATCATAGAAGAAAGAGGAGTGGAGGGTGAGAGAATATATTTAATTTTTTTTCTTTCTCTTTCTTTCTTTCCTTTCTTATCTGTTCTGTGCGCGTGAATTTTTTTTTTTTCCCCTCTTTCCTTTTGTTTTGTTCCAGCGAAAACTTACACACTAAGTTTTCGTTTTTTTTTCCTTTTCTTTTTTCTTTTTTTTTTTCTTCTTTCCTTTATCCTTTCTTTCTCCTTTTTCCATTATTTAATATATATATATATATATATAAATATATATATATATATATATATATAAAAGTATGTATGTAAGTATATATATATAAAAGTATATATAAGTAAGTATATATAAGTATATATATATATATATATATATCCAAAATCCTTAAATTTATTAATTTAATTAATTTTCTTAATAATAATTAATTAATAATAATAATAATAAATTTTTTTTAATTAATAATTTTTTTATTTTATTTTTTTATTTTTTTATTTTTTGGGTCGTTACAGTCACCCTACTGTACAAAATGAATAATTTGTTCCTGCAAAAATTGAGTTTTCTGTAAGGAACAAAATGTATTCAAAAATTCGTGCTCCATATCAATCATATTAGTGATAGCGTGAGGTCTCAAGGAATGAAACCACATCTATGCCCTATCCTACAAAGAAGTAATAAAGAATTGCAGTCTAGTAGATTCATCAGTTCTAGCATGAGAGAAAAATATGTTGCAGGTTAACTCAAACTCTGCTAAGTGCTGATAGGGGCACTCAGACTCCGTCCCGTAGAACTCGGGTAGCAATGACGTCTTCCTATGCTGCATCATGAAATTAAGCTCTTCATTAGGCAAAACAGTGGAAGAGGATGCAGTGGCATATTCAAGCTGCAAAAAATCTATTATGGTGCGCGGTGCAGGTGTATCCATTTGTATTTATTTTTTTTCCCAACTCAAACTTTTTTTCTTTTTTTTTTTCTTGTTTTTTATTTTTATTTTTTATAAAACTAATTAAAATGATGGGAAAACACTAATTTGAGACTAAGACCGACATTCCCTGGTAACGAGGTCAAAAACTTGACTTACTCAAAAAATGAGCAGCTCAGAAGTTATCCCAAATATATGAGTTACGTCGTGTAATATTCAACTCAAGGGCTAGATTGTCTCCTTAGGGAATGCGTTTAATTCCAAATTTCGCGTTCTTCCAATCGAAAATAAAAAGGTACTGAACTTAGTTTAGATTCAGGATTTTTAAGATTGTGGAGACTTATTTTGACAAATTAATTGAACACGTAAATTAAAACCATAAACCTAACTTGCACTGAATTAAAGAGCGAAAAACGGAAACTCTATGTTAACAATCGAACAAGAATTGAAACACACGTAATTCAAACACTCAATAATGAAATTACACAAGCACAGATACGATAAAAATACTAACTTTAATGAAACCGGCCCTAACTAAATTGAACTTCAATAAACAAATTTAAATCTAGAAAAAAACAACTAATATAATTTCTAAAAAAAAAATTATTTTATTTTATTTTTTTATTTTTTTATTTATTCTTTTTAGAATCAAATCGGACTTACTAATTAAAAGACGCGAATTAAATCCACCACTAAAATTACTTAGAAAATAAATAAATAATCAAAATGCAATAATAATGAAACAATTTAAATAGTAATCCAAATTCAAGTTTTAAATCAACTTCAATACTAAAATAATAATAATAATAATAATAATAATAATAATCAGCTTAATAGTAAAAGAGAAAAAAAAAATAAAGAATACAGTAATAAAGAGAAACCATAACTCAATCTGAAATTAAAATCACACTTCAACTAAAATAATAAAAAGAAACCATGAATATTACTTAAAGTAAAATAACAGAGAGAGAGAGAGAGAGAGAGAGAGAGAGAGAGAGAAGAAGAAGGAGGCCATGGCAGGACTGCCATGGAGTGGCTTCCAAGAGGCCGTGCAGGGACCAGCAAGTGGCTGTCGGAGTTGCAGCAGGGGAGGAACTCGGCAGAGCTACAGACAACAGCTAGCAGGTTGGTGATTCGAGTGTTGCTCACGGGCTAGATCTGCTCGGTTGAAGCATCGGGTTTGTGGGAACTGCTCTAACGGCCGAGGCTGTAGTCTCTGCTAGTGATTCATGAAGTGGAGCTGCAATGGCCTGATGGCTCTCAATTGGTCAGTGCAGTTGGGCTTGTGGTCGAGAAGCAAGAGAGCTGTGGAGCCCGGTGGGAGTTGCAGAGGGAGGAGGATGGGACAGAGGACACTCACAAGAAACTGGTGGAGAAAAGATAACACCGGAGGAAGGAGACAATAATAAGAGAAAAGGAAAAAGGAAGCAGAAGGGGAGAAGAAGAAGAGAGGGAGCAAGGGAAGAAGGGAAAGGAGAAGAGAGAGCAGAGGATACGGCTGGGGGTAGCGCCCAACAGGAAAAAAAAGAAAAGGAAAAAATATTTAAAGATAAAGGGAGATGGCTTGCCCTAGACCCATTTAGAGGACCCGACTCGGCCATGCATGGTCAGGTCACATCAAAGAAAATTAATTTTATTTTTTTTTCTTTTTTTTTTCCTTCATTTTTGTTCTCCGTGTTCACAGCCAAGTTTGAAAGTCAAAACACGGTAGTTTTAGATAATCCTTTCCTCTTTCTCCAAAAATTTAAATTGTTTTGATCGAAACTCGGACATAAAAGTTATGCTTGATTTACGAACTAGTGCCGGTTTTGACTCCCGAGAGTTGTCCTACGATAAAAATTACCAAAAATTCATAAATTGTTTAATAAAACACATAAATCATAAATAAGATACTTTATTAAAATATTGGATGTAATTAGACATTTAATTAAAAATAGAAGCCATAATGCCCGAATTAAGATGCCTAATTATGCAGTTTTAGCGCGTAATCAATAAAGCCGTTGAATTTCTTAGACCACTACCTTGGAGCCTGTTTCAAACCACACAGACTCTTATTCAACCTGCAAACAAGTTTTTTTTTGCCTTTCTCTGCAAAACCTTCAGGTTCGTGCATTTGTATCTCCTCCTCTAGATCACCATGGAGGAAAGCAGTTTTTACATCTAACTGCTCAAGGTGTAAATTCTCTACTATAACAATGCTCAAAACTGTCTGAAAATTTGTGTGTTTCACAACTGGTGAGAAGATTTATGAGTAGTCAATACCTTCTATTTGTTGGAAACCTTTGACCACGAGTCTTACTTTATATCTTCTTGAACCATCATGCTCTTCTTTTATGTGGTACACCCATTTGTTTTGAAGAACTTCTTTTCCCTTGGGCAACCTGGCTAGCTCCTAAGTCCTATTTTCGGTGAGTGATTTCATCTCATCCTTCATGCCAAGTTCCCACTTGCTAGCCTCATCCACCTGACATGCTTCATCAAAGCACTCTGGTTCACCTACATCAGTTAGTAACAAGTAATCCAAATATCTCCTATTTGGTACATGCGGTCGAGAATACCTCCTCAGAGTCAGAGTAGGAGTTTGTGGTGCTTCAGAGCACTCATCTGTGATAGATTCCTCTGTCTGAGGATTACCAATAGTCTATTGCGCCACGTTGCCGTTAGCAAAATCATCTAACTCCACAATATCAGGGTTATATAGTGCAGGATTACTTGTTGATGTCGTGTTTGTTGACTTCATGAGTCAAATCCGGTTTTGATAATGACAAATCACTTGATATTTAATCTGTGCATTGAGTTTGTGAACAAGAACCATATTAAGCATGCACGTAAGGATAACAAGTCATGGAAGCCTTAAAGTAAAGCACGCATATCTTGGCAAGATCCATGGAACTTAGAGACTACAAGAATCAAGATGCAAGCGGCAAAGTTTAAGAACATCTTGAGAATGGGTACTTAGAGCTCATCTATCTACATTTTCGTATGATTTAATTTGAGGGTCAACATAACTTAGAATGACTTTAGGATTCATGCATTTCATGCATATCATTAGGGGACTTTCATGAACCTTGAAATATTTTTAAAATCATGGAAAATATGTTTTATGAAAGAACCAAGAAAGAAAGCAAAAAATAGATTTTTGAACTGGAAAGTAAATATGCAAAAATTGGGGACTTCGGTTGACTAAACTTTAAGTTCGGTTGAATGAAGAATTTCCTCAGACGTCTAAAGAATAAGCTCAGTCGTTTGAAAATTTTTGGGTGAAAAACAAAAATTGGTAGAAGCACCTCAAATGACTAAACCTTGACCTCGGTCATCTGAACTCAACACTCCGATCGTCTAATCCTTGACCTCGATCGTTTGATCCTGTGTTCACGATATTTTTTCGAAGGATAAAAAGGACTTCGGTCATCTGGGCTTTTGACCCCAGTTGTCTGAACTTGCTGGAAAGATAAAAAATTTAATTTTTATTATGTAAATTCGCGAGCTATCTTTTGGTCCAATGGTTAAGATCAATTCTAAGGGTAAGACACTATAAATATTGATTATCTAAACCCTAGTACATAAGCTAAAACACAAGAAGATCAACGTAAAGTGAAGAACAAATCTTGTTGAAAAGAAAACTAAGATACTTGAGCTGATTGCTGTATGTTTGCATACGCTCTAGTTTCTACACATCATCTTTGGGCAAAATCACCTCAGAAAATCTAAAGGGATCTCTATTATACATCTTGTGCTTCAACTTGGTTTGAGGTTTGGTTATTACATTTAGTTGTGTTAGAGAATCTCATATCACCATCTATTTTGATATTTTTAGAGAAACTTGATATTAAGTTTTCGCATTCATATAACGATCGTTTTTAACAAACTCAATAGTTGAGAAAGTTTTGTATTTGACCATTGATTAAAGTTTCTTTATTCAAGTGTATTCTTAGTTTAAGACTGATATTTTTGAATACATCTAAACCATTTGAATATACATATATCCTTAGAAGTGCATAACTATCTATATACATCTTGAAGGATATTTTCTGAAAATCAAATATTAAGTTTGTTGATCTTTGGCATTATCATCTTAGAAATACACACACACATATATATATATATACATTAAGTCAATATTATCAAGATCACATTGAGTTTGAAATATTTAGAGAAATATTATTTGTTTGACAAAGTGTGTTTGGTATCTTTGCAATCTACAAAGCTATCTTTATATTCAAAGATCTAACCTAAGATCTCCAAAACATTGTTTTATACAAACATTTTTGGGAGATTTGATAAAAAAAAGATTTTTGTATTAAAGCATATCATACATAAACGATTATATCGTTTGATACATTCTGAGTTTCAGATTTTATCATATGTTAATGTATTAGGAATTTGAATTGTACTCACGAGCTTTTGTTTGGAAGCATTTTTAAGTGTTTACAGATTCTATTATATTCACGGTTCGGTGTGTGAACCGTGGTTTGAGGAGAGAGTTGTATCTCTTGTAAGCACTGGAGTAGGAGGGAGTTGTACCTCTTGTGAGTAGCGGATTGTAAGGTAAGTTCCGTCCCAATTTAAGGGGCAGAGATTTTAGTAAAATCCTTGAGTAGTTGCTCAAGGCGAGGACGTAGGCCAAATTGGCTGAACCTCGTAAAAATCACGTTTGTCTTCTCTCTTCCCTTTACTCTTTACTTTCAACACTACATTTAAATTGTTCATATTGCATGTGTAGGTTGAATAACATTGCACACACTTAATTGGGTAATAAGAACTCATTGCTAAATATTCAAGTAAGGATTAAGTGGTAAATAGATTTAAAGAATTTTAAAATACCCAATTCACCCTCGTCTTGGGATTACACCTAATTCAATAGTGTCTTTGTACATAACATTTTCATTGAAAACAACATCTCGACTTCCAATTTTTTTCTTGTTTTGATCATCCCAGATGCGATAACCAAACTCATCTTCATGATATCCAAGAAATGTGCATTTTTGAGATTTTGGATCAGGCTTGCTCCTAGGTTGATCACTTATATCTACATAAGCAACGCAACTGAAAACTTTTAAATATGAAAGTTTTGCCTCCTTTTTGCTCCATACCTCCTCCGGTAACTGGAACTACAATGGTACTGATGGACTTTAGTTAATAAGATAAGCAGTTGTGTTGATAGCTTCTGCCCAAAACTGCTTTGGTAAACCTGCTTGTAATCGCATACTTCTGGCTCTCTCAGTCAAGGTTTTGTTCATTCAATTTGCTACGCCGTTGTCTTGGGGTGTACCTGGCACAGTTCTTTCAAGTGTAACCTCATGCTCGTAGCAAAACCTTTTGAATTCTCTATCTTTATATTCACCACCATTGTCTGATCTCAGCTTTTTGATTTTTAAGCCTATTTCATTTTCCACCATGGCCTTCCATTTCCTGAAAACATCATACACTTCAGATTTATGTCTTAAGAAATAAACTCATACCTTCCTAGAATGGTCGTCAAAAAAGGTGACGAAATAGGATTTCTCGCCAATGGATGAAATAGGGCTCGGTCCCCAAACATTGGTGTGCACTAGCTCTAATTTTTCTTTCTTTGGAGTTTTGCTGAATGTCTGAAAGCTGACTCCTTTCTGTTTTTCAAGGATGCAGCTTTCACATTGGTCAATATTAGCTAACTGGAGACCTGGTATCTTTCCCTTTGAGTTCATGATTTTCAAATCTTTCTCACTCATGTGATCAAGTCTCTGGTGCCATAGGTTTGAATCTTCATTCCTTGCAACAACTGAAATTGACATGCAAGCATCTGAGATCATATAAAGAGTACGAGTTTTCTTACCAAGCAAGCATGTCATTGCGCCTTTGGAAATTTTTCACTTTTGCCACAGAAGGTTGTAGTGTAACCTTCACTTGCAAGTTGTCCAACAGATATTAAATTTTTCTTGAGATCAGGGATGTATCTTACATCAGTCAAACTCCAGGTGGTACCTGTCAAATTTATTTTTGCTTCTCCTTTTCCTACAATTTCACAAGGTTTGTCATCACCAAGATAAATATTGCCAAGATTACAGAGTACATACCTGTTAAGCATTTCTTTGTTGCCTATTGCATGAAAGGAGGCTCTAGAGTCTAATACCCAAGATTCTCCCTTCCTTTCCAAAGAGCATAACAGTGCATCTCCTTCTCCTGAAGAAGTGGCGACATTTGCTTTGGTCTTATTTTTTGACTCCTTCTGGGATCGACATTGATTTTTGTAGTGGCCAATCTTGCCACAATTCCAACACTCAATCTGCTTTTTGTTTTGAGTGTTCTTAGAATGTCCTGGAACTCTTTGTTTGGACCGTCTTCTTCTTGATCTTCCACGATTTTGATTTCTGCCCCTAGTTCGTTTCTCACCTTGTGTGACCAAGGCATGCCCTTGGAGGTTAACAATTGGCTTTCTAAGGGTGTCAGTATCCTATAGTGAAGTCATCACTTCTTTCAAATTTAAGGTTTCCTTACCAACAAGCAATGCTGTGATGATACTATCATAAAAAGGTGGTAGAGATGCTAGGAGAAGAAGTGCTTTATCTTCTTCTTCAATTTTTACACCAAGACTTATTAGTTGGGTCTTGATCTTGTTGTAATCATTTATGTGGTCAATAATATTTACCCCTTTTTCCATTTTTAGCTGATAGAATTTCTTCTTCAAAAATAGCTTGTTTGTTAGATATTTTGACATGTATCTCTGTTCTAATTTATTCCATAGCTCAACAGGTGAGGATTCATCTAAAATAGAATATTTAACTTCATTTGACAAGCATAAACGAATAGTACTAACAATTTTCATTTCAATCTCTGCCCAACCATCATCATTGATATTTTTTGGCTTCTTCCCGATTAGAGGCTTGATCAGGTCATGCTGAATCAAGATATCCTTGACCGTACTCTGCCATAAACTGAAATTGTTCCGACAGTCAAATTTCTCTATGCCGAACTTGGATAAATTGTCATCCATTATAAAACAGTAACTTAGAGGCTGATTTTGGCAAAATTGACTGCACCAATGTATCCGGAACGGTCAAAATAGTTAGGAATAGGTATGACCTGATATGTGTGGGCCCCACAAATGATGTGGCAGGCGGGTCCCACTAGTGACGTGGCAGCTAGGCCCCCTGGTGACGTGGCAAAATTGTTGCAAATTCTAGGTGTGTCAGCAATCACACTTCTGCCCACACTTCTCCAATGCAAAAAAAGAATGATAAAAGACACTTCTGCACACATCTCAGTAAGATATGAACCCCCCCCCCCCTCTTTTTTGTTAAAAAAAAATTTGTTAATAACAATAATAATAATAAAACTTCCTTGACTTGTAGGGAAGATTTCAATAGTCTTCTTCTTGTTCCATCTCTTTACAGAGACACTTTACTCTGCTTCCTAAAAAAAAATTTGATCTCCACACAGACAACCAGATACTGCAACTTGAAGGGCCGGAAGATCAGAGGAGATTAATGGCGGTGCGAAAAAAATAAAAATAAAAATTCCCTTCACGCCTCTGCAACATGATTTGTGGTCGCACCTCCGACTCGACATCGCCAAACCCCGAATCCGAAGGTAAGCACAGATCACGCTCCTCACCCTTTCAAACACTGATACCAATTGTAAGGGTGGTAAGGGGATGAATCCAGTAACAAACACACACACAGAACACAAGGAAATTACGTCGTTCGGCCAAACTCGGCCTACATCCATGGGAGAGAGGGAGTCACACTATATTATCAAGAAAAATATAGTGGAGGAGGAGAACACACTCACTTCCTCAACTCTAGTTCAAACCCCTCTGCCACACGCACACAACACTCTCTATTCTTTTCTGCTGTATATTTTCTTTGCACACTCACTCACAGCTTTACAAAGCATTTCACATGTAAATATTTAAGAGAGAGGAACATTGTGATGGAGCAGCATTGAAAACGGAATACATGCTCGAAGCCGCGCATGCTCCATGAAGTGTGCCTTCCCAAGAAACAATAAATGCACCCACATGGGTGGGTCAACATAATTTAAACTTTTACGTAAAGTGGTAATCTAATAAATTTAACTAATATTTAAACTACCACAAATACTATAACCTATACATTTACATTACTTTTTATGTATTAATTGATAATTAGTTGTTAGGGTGAAGATGGATTTGATGTGCATATAAAAGCTGAAGGTTGTTGCAAGCTAGCTTGCTAATTAAGCTGCCGGCCCAGACTTGATCAACTGCACTTTCATAGACTTAACTCTATGATCATCATCAGATCAGATGCATGCGCTTTCAGTATATATAATATCTCAGGGAGAGAGAGAGAGAGAGAGAGAGAGAGAGAGAGAGAGAGATGGGCAATATATGATAGTGAATTTGTTTTAAAAATGGAGTTCATGGGGCACTGTAGAAAAGTTGTTTGTGAAGGAGGAAACAAAGATAAGCTCGACTGTGTTTTATCTTTACAGGTCTCCATTATATATTATATTTCAATAATTTATTTATGCTTTGGTAAGCTGGGTTGTATGTTTATATTTCAATAATTTCTTTATGCTTTGGTAAGCTGGGTTGTATGCAAAATATATTAGAAAGGGAAACAGTCTGAAAAAATCTTCGAAGGTGGGACCAATTAGAAAAAGCGAAAAGAAGGTTACTTGAAGGGCATCCTGCTTAACTCACCGGCAGAAGGTTGGGCGGAGGCCATCATCAGCCAAGTCATTTTTGGATCCTTATACTTGAAGGATTTCCTGCGTAAATGGAGAGAGTTCTACTGAAATAAATGTTCTTAAAATTAAAGTAAATAACAAAGTAAAATTTAGTACCTGGATAATTAAAAAATGCACAATTATAGGAACAATAATATTTCTAATGAGTAGATGCAATTAAAATATTTTAAATTCCAAATTACATGCATATAATAAGTTGGAATATTCATTAAAAGTAACTATGGAAAACATATTTTGAATGCTCACAGTTCATTCATGTGTGATGTTCATCACTAAATGTACATGCATATGATTCTGGCATACCACATTTACATGCATGTTTTTTTCATTCGTATCAATAAGTTGAGTATTCCAAACATTCATCTTTAATTTACATCATTTGATTTTCTTCTTATTTTTCTCCGATTTTTGTTTATGTTTGATTATTTCTCCAACCTTTTATCTTGTACCTATCATCTAAATTAATCAATTAAACCATCTAGTTATAATTATTTATCAAAAACAATTGAAGGATAGAAGATTAAATATTTGAAATTCTTGATTATAATGAAACAGTGTTGCGGCAGAAAGAAGAAGAACAACCTAATTAACTCTTGACTACATGGAGTTTGAACCATATTCGTCACTAATAACTGGCTATTAGTGATGAATTTTCAAAACCGTCGCTAATAGTGTTAAATAAATTATTTTTATATTTTTTAAATACAAAACTATTAGTAACGGTTTAAAAAATCATCACTAATAACAGACTATATGCGACGAATTTTCTAAATCATTACTAATAGTATTAAATAAATTATTTTAATTTATTAATACAATACTACTAGTGACGGCTACTTAATCATTACTAGTAAGTGACTTTTAGTGACGAATTGAATTCATCACTAATACCCCAAAAAAACGTCGCTAATATTTTTTCGAGATAATTTCTGCGTGAAAAATGGTTTCCTGTGATGGTTTAAGCGGGAAAACCGGTTTTTAATGATGAAAGTTTTAGTGACGGTTTTAAAACCGCCACTAATATCCACTTTTAGTGACGAAATATAAACTGTCACTAAAAATCAGTTTTTTTTGCAGTGTCCTCTCATTTTTCTCTAGTTTTTATTTATGTTTGATTATTTCTCTAACCTTTGATCTTGTACTTATCATCTAAATTAATAAATTAAACCATCTAGTTATAATTACTTATCTAAAACAATCTAGTTATAATTACTTATCTAAAACAATTGAAGGATAGAAGATTAAATATTTGAAATTCTTGATTATAATGGTAAAGAAACAGTGTTAGGGCAGAAAGAAGAAGAACACACTAATTAACTCTCGACTACATGTAGTTTGAACAGTACGTAGAAGACAGCTGTGTTGGCAAGCAGTCAACTCATTTTCACATCCTTACTTGAAGGGTTTCCTGCGTACATGGAGAGAGTTCTACTGAAATAAATCCTGCATACATTGAGGGAGTTCTACTGAAATAAATCCTGCGTACATGGCCGGAGAGAGTTCCACTGAAACTCTGTTTGCCGCCTTTAAATATCAGTGCAGTACAATTGCGTACTACCGCTTGATTCATTTCCTCCCGGTTAATGGAAGTCCTTAACAAAAACGAATGCCTAGATTCATTTCCTCCCGGCTACCGCTTCATCCCTGATGATTATGAAGTGATTAAGCATTATCTCCTCAACAAAATCATTGGACACCCTTTGCCTCCCAACAATATCATCGAAGTCACTCTTTATCAGCACAATCCCGCCTACCTCGCTGGTATGTATTGAATGTTCTTCCTTTCTTGAACAATATGTTTTTTTGTTGTGTGCCTTTTGGGTTTGCATGAACATATCTATATATATATTTATATATATGTATGTACACAGAGATGAATAAGTGTGATGGACAGAAGGAATGTTATTTTTTCACAAGAAGAAAAATGAGGTATCAAAATGGAGACCGGCCAAGTCGATCGACGGGAGATGGGTACTGGAAGTCCAGTGGACCAGACAAACCAATTAGGGATGGTGATGCATTGGTGGGTTTTAGGAAAGCTCTAGTCTTCTACGAGGGAAAACCCCCCAAAGGAACCAAAACCGATTGGATAATGCAAGAGTATAGGGTTAATAATGCCATACGCGGTGTTGAGAGGCCTCAGGATGACATGAAGGTATTTGTCTTTTTTCTTTTTTCTTTTTTCACTAAGTAAAGCTGAAGTTATATATATTTCAATAATTTCTTTATGCTTTGGTATGTAGCTGGACAGCTGGGTCATATGCAAGATATATAAGAAAGGGAAAAAGTTCGAAGGTTGTGCCAAGAAGCAAAAAGAAGATAATGTAGCACAGGTACCCTTGAATGAGAATTGTTCATATAATGAAAAGTGTATGAGTGCCATTCGGATGCGTCCATGAATATCCAGAGCCTCTATACCCCACAATGGATGACTCCAACTACTCCTTGGACAATAAAAACATCCTCATGGTCATGGCCTCCATCTTATTCTATTAAAATCTGTATTCTAACATAATTTTATTCATTTCTATGATGATGCAGCTGATCTTAAGTAGGTTGAGAGAGAGAGAGAGAGAGAGAGAATTTCAATTTTGATAAAGGCTCGAAATTGAATTTCTTTTCTTATAAATTTGCAGATTGAATTTAATAGCGTGCGTGATTACCTGGATTCATTTCCTCCCGGATATCGCTTTACCCCGCTTGATGAAGAACTTATTGAGCACTACCTCCTTAAGAAAGTTGTGGGTGGCCCTCTACCTCCAAATAATATACATGAAGTCAGTCTTTATCAACACAGCCCGGCCGACCTTGCTGGTACCATGATACACACACATATTCAACATCAAAATTTAATAGAATATTTGAAAATTTTATTCTTCTTCATAGTCAAATGTTTTGCAATTTAATGGAATTTTTAAAAAAAAATCTTTTGGATAGGCTTTTTAATTGGTTTCACATGAACATATCTACTACATGCAGAGAGATATAGGAATGATAGACAAAAGGAATACTTTTTCTTCACGCCGCGGGACAGGAAGTATCGAAATGGGAAACGACCAAGTCGAGGGGCAGGGAATGGGTATTGGAAGCCCAATGGAGCAGACATACCAATTTGGCATAATGATGCTGAGATTGGGTCTAAGAAAGTTCTAGTCTACTTCGCAGGAAGACCCCCCAACGGCACCAAAACCAATTGGATAATGCACGAGTTTACGGCCAATAATTCTGAGCCTAGAGTCAGAAGTAACCCCGAAGACATGAGGGTATATGTTTAATTATTTGTTGTTAATAATATAGTTCATCTCCTTTTGATCGACCCTTGAAGTTTTTTCTTCTTAAATTAAATTTTTGCATTATCTTTTTGGGTGCAGTTGGATGATTGCGTTTTATGCAAGATTTATGAAAGAGGGGGAAAAGCCAATGGTAGGGTAGAGGAGGAAGACAATGAGGCAGAACATGTACAGATGGATGTGGAAGCTGCCACGGATACTTTTGCATATGATACAGATACAATGAAGGATATTAATAAAAATTTTGGATATGCAAATGATGAATCAATGGAATTGGATCTTGATGCAATATTGGATTGGGATTTTAGTGGCACCATTGCTGAACTCTTAGCTGATGATGATCATGATCCACAACCCAATGAAGCAATCGCTGCAGCTCCCATTACTACTTCGGCTGCTCATGCTGATAATATTGTCAATCATCAAACTTTTGTACCATCCGATCATCATCAACAATAACTATTTGCAGTTGCAGAGGAAGTGTCCATTAGTAAGAACAGTGGTGGTGGTATTGTCATGTAACTGAAAGCTTTGGGCATTATGAAGGAAGAGTACTTGAACCAATGAGGATGTTGAGTAGCGGGAGCTGCAGTACTGTGAGATCAATGCAAAAGCAGAAAACTACAGCAAGAAATATATAACATTGAAAGGGTTGAGAAACAGCTTGATCAATCTCATTTTGGAGATTCGTTGATTGCTAATAAAGTAGCGGATGCTTTGACTCGATAAGGTGTCATGGGGAGAAATAATTTATTTACAAAGAGTAGTCAACTTCCTAAAGTTATCAAAGGTTTGTATAGATTAGATAAGATGGATATGACTTATACGAGGTATATTTAGTTGGTTTCCTTTTAGTATTGGTATGGGTTTGTGTTTTGTTTTGTATGGTTTGATGTATGAGTTGTTTTATTGGTTCTTTTGTAAGTCCAAAGTGTTCTTTTGTTTTCACAGTATTTCTCCGCCATAAGTGAGAGTTATTAATAAACTTGAGACAGGACAGTTATGCGAGTGACTTCCGATTCTTTCCAAAAAAAAAAAAATCTTCATTTAAATTTTTATTTGATAATGTACAATTTGGGTGTATCATCGAATCTGCTTCATATGCTTGACAACATTTTAAAATATATTGTATAATTTTTTAAAAAATATGTTAATGACTAGAGTAAAATCACGTCACCCAACACATGTGAGTATAAATTTCGAGACTTAAATTTGTATGTGTAATTTTTGTTTGAAAAAAACAATAAGATGATTTACATCCAAACAACTCGAATAAAATGGAGGTGGACTTCTGAACACAATAGTTTGTCTATGAAACCCTAGCTGTCGTCGCGACGAGGGACGACGACGACAGCGTTGGAGCTCTACCTCTGTTGAGTGAGGACTTCGACGAGGTGCGCCTTGCTGTTCTGTCACCCCAGACGGAGTTTAGGTGTCCTTCTCCGACTTCTCTTGCACACGAGGTGCTTTGCTGGTTGGGAAAGACTCTCTTTCTGCCCCGCGAGGTTTTTTGTGAAACCCTTGTCTCCGTCGCGATGAGAGACGACGACGACAGCATTGGAGCTCTGTCTGTGGACTTCGGCGAGGTGCCCTGTTGTTCCATCGCCCCAAACGGTGTGGGGAGTCACCGTCGGTGTTGTTGGCGGCCAATGGTGGAGTTGGGACTGGCTCTCATGCAGTTCCAAGGGAAAGGAGGAGTTGTTTCTGTCTTCGCCAGTGCCGCCATCTCTGCCGCTTCGAAGAACACATCCACCTCAAAGTCTTGGTGCCGCCATCTGCCGCAGACGAGGTCAAAACTCAAGCATTGTAGTGGCAGCAATTCTCGTCAAAGAGCAGCAACGGCTTCATCTCGGGCGTTGGCAGCGATTTGGGCTGCGAGAATCTAAGATGGTGACAACGATGAAGTGGTGACGGCGAACCTGCATCGGCGACATATGGTGACGGAAGATGTAGGTCTACCGTAGGTTTGGTTTTTTATTGATTATTTTTATTTTATTTTTTAGTGTTCAATAAGGAAAACAGGTAGCTGATAGACATGACCGCGCTGTCTACGGTAGTTGTTACCGAAGGGTTGAGAGGAGGTGTCGACGCTAGTTTACGGGTTGCGGGGAATGGTTCGAGGGATGATAAGGTCGAAAAGGAGGAAGGTTTTGCTAGGGGGAAATCGTTTGCGGAAGCCTTGAAGAGGCTAATTCCATCTTCAAAATTCAAAATCCCATTGAGGAAATCGGAACTAATTAATGGGGAATTAGGTTTTGTTTTCTTGAATGTGGAAATGGAAAAGGCTGCTGAGGATCTGAAGTTTGCGTTGGTGCTTAAATTTCTTTCTGCAAGGCCGTCTATCGATGTCCTTCGAAGGCATATTATCCAATACTGGGGACTCTCTGAAGTCCCAATGATAAGTTTTATGGACAATTATCATGTTCTATTGCATTTGGTAAACGAAAAGGATTACATTCATGTATGGGCACGAGAAGGAAGATGGGTGGCAGGGTGCCAATTTCGACTTTTTAACTGGTCCGTGATTTTTGATGTAAACAAGGAGCCATCGATCGCACCTCATTGGATTTTCTTACCAAGTCTGCCTTTACATTTATATAGAATGGACTGTTTGCAGAGTTTGGCCACAAGATTTGGTAGATTCCTGGGAACGGATAATACCACATTATATAGAACACGAGCCACTAGTGTAAGATTATGTGTTGAAGTGGAATTGCAGAAGGATCCTGTGGAGGGTTTTCCATTAGTGGTAGGACAAAAGAAGAATTGGCAAGGGGTAATATATGAGAAGAGGGGTTTCTATTGTAATAAATGTTGTAGCTAAGGTCACACTAAAGTAGTATGCCGATTTGAAGTTAAGCCTAAGGATAAAAGGAAGGTACGTATGAGGAAGGAGGGAGATGAGATGGTTTGAAAAGAAGTGGGTAGAAAAGATAATATGATAGTTTAAGAGGAAGGTCATGTTTTGAAGATTCAGAATCAAAGGGTGGAGGAGAAGAATGATGGAAATGTAAGTGGTTCGTCGAATGTGATTGAGAAAAATAAAGAAATTGTGAGTGAGGTTAATAATATGGGTACTCAAAAAGTGGATGAAGTTAATTTGGTAGAGAAGAATAGTGGAGAGAAAGCCGATCGTTGTCAAGACCATAAGTCAGGGGTGGTAGGGGTGCAAGTAGAACTGGGAGGTTGTTCTAGGTTTGCCCAGGAAATCAGAGTTGTTTATGAAGGGGGAGGGGAAAAGTTGAAAATGACAAGGATAGGGAGGTGATTTTGGTAGAGGAGGAGGATGAAAAAGAGGGGGATGTGGAGGGTGTAGTGTGTAGAGATAATCATGATGTGTTATCTGAAGGAGATGTGGAAGTTTGCATTGATACTCAAAAAGAATATTACTCTGATCCAGGTAATGTGACAGTGAGTGAATCGGAAGGAAGAAATAAAGATGATGGTCAAGTGAGAAAGTCTAAAAGGGCTAAGGGAGTGCCTCAAAAGTTGAACTTATGATTGAAAAAATTATATTTTGGAATATAAGAGGGTTGAACACATCGAAGAGAAGATTAAAACAAATTGTGAAAGATCAGAAAGTTTCGATTTTGGCAATTTCGGAACCTTTTCAAGATATAGAAAAGATAAGAAGGTGGGCGGTGTATTTGCAATTTACTAACTTTTTCTCTAATGTAGAGGAAGGTGGGAAGATTTGGCTATTCTGGAAAGATGATGTTCAAGTGGATTGGGTAGGTGCCTCAAATCAATGTGTGACAGTTTTGTTAACATAGGATAGAGGCTCTTTGCTTCTTACTTTTGTATATGCTAAATGTTATCATATTGAGAGAAGAGATTTATGGGAACAGCTTCAAGGGATGTCAAGTTTTTATGTGGCTTGGGTTGTTATGGGGGATTTTAATGTCATTCGGTCAGATGAGGAAAGGGTGAGAGGTAGACCTCGCTTGGGTTCGTGTATGGCTAAATTCAATGGTTGTATTAATAGTTGTGGATTATTGGACCTCAAATTCGAAGGAAGTAAATTTTTATGGTGTAACGGCCAACAAGGTTTGATGAGAATTTTGGTGAAACTGGACAGGGTGCTGATTAATAATGTTTTCTCTATAAAATATGGTGAAGTTAAGACATCTTTGTTGAAAAGAAATACTTCAGATCATTTTCCTATCATTTTGCAGCTGTGTGCAAGTATAAAGAGATATGGGCCAGCACCTTTTAGGTTTCAAAACATGTGGACATCGCATGGGGATTTTTTGAAAATGGTTAAATCATCTTGGAGAGAACACTTGTGGCAGATTCGGGATTGTGTAAATTGGAGGGTAAATTGAAAATGCTAAAACAAAGGCTTAGGGTGTGGAATAAACAGACTTTTGGTCGTGTTGGTGGTTTTATTCAAGAGTTGGAGGAAAGGGTGGAAAATATGAGAATTTACTAAAGACAGAGTACTCGGAATCCATTGAAGAAGAGTTACTTGTTTCTAAGGCTGAATTGGAGGTATGGTATAGAAGGGAAGAGGCTAGGTTGGCGCAGCAAGCAAAAATGAAATGGTTGATTGATGGTGATCAGAATTCAAAGTTTTTTAATGCTGTGATTACACAAAAAAGGCATAACTCTTGTGTAAATTCAATGGTGCTTCCTGATGGTTCGGTATTGGAAAACATGCAGATGGTCCATGATGAAGTTGTGAATTATTTTGAGCAATTCTTGAGGCAAAATAGTTCATTGCAAAGGTCGAATATGGACGGTATTATCCATTCAATGGTTTCTGAGGAGTCTATAGGTCGGTTGAGGGAAAAACCGACTGAGGAGGAGGTTTATGAAGCTATTTCTTCTATTTCCGTGAATAGTAGCTTGGAACTGGATGTGTTTGGGTCTTCTTTCTATATTACCTGTTGGAAGATTATTAAAAATGATATGATGGATTCGGTAAGAAAATTCTTAAGAGGTGATATGTTGCCTCGGTATTTTTGTTTCTCTTACATAGTGCTTATTCCTAAAGTAAAGGATCCTTAGTTTCTAGATAAATTTCAGCCGATAAGGCTTTGTAACGTAATCTATAAATTTTTCTCCAAAATTCTTATTGGTAAGCTTTCATTAGTGATGGGTGATTTAATATATTTAGAACAAGGTGCTTTTTTGAAAGGGATAAGTACTTTTGAAAATATAACGCTTGCTCAAGAGATGACAAAATTATTACATAGGCGGGTGAGAGGAGGTAATATAATGCTAGAGCTTGATATGAGCAAAGCGTATGATCGAGTGAAGTGACAGGTGGTAAATCATATTTTCCATGCTCTTGGTTTTCCTGATTGGTTTTATAAGTTGATTCATAATTGTATTTCTACTCCATGGTTTTCTGTCATGATGCATGACACTTATAGAGGTTTCTTCAAGTCAAAAAGGGGCTTGAGGTAAGGGGATCTGTTGTCGCCATATATTTTCATCATCATGGAAGAAGTTCTTTCTAAATTAATTCAAAAAAAGTTTGAGAAGCGGATTTTACTGTTTGCTCATCTGTGTGGTGCACCCATTATATCGCATTTAATGTACGCGGATGATGTTGTTATATTTGCTAATGCTGGAAAAAAAATCTGTTAGACAGTTAATGGAGGTGATTAAGGAGTGTTGACCTTATAGGTCACAACCAGTTTTGATTATGACAAATACTCTTGGTACTAATTGTTATATTGAGAATTGCATGTAGGATCACCTTGTGTGCGCTTCAAGACTAAAAGACTTATCATGATGGCGTGCAGTGTTCGTGCCAAAGAATGAAGATCTATGTGTTGTAATTTATATTCATTTGTTTAGTTCTTCATTCTAGATTGCAATTTATTATGAACTATGCACGTGTATGGTTTGTAATAATTTGCATCATACATGGTAGGTAAGTGTGCTCAAAACTACCATAGTTAGACCTTAGGTACCTACGCTAAGGACACAAGTCCCCTACATCACCTATCTTAATCAGCGGAATCAAAATAAGGCTAAAATGCACTTAATGAGAAAAGTTGAGAGGGTTCGGGCGACCGAACCTTTGCCATGTAAAGCCGCCCGGGCGACCGAACTAGTCAACATGTTGACTTGGTCTTTGGGCACCTGATCCTATTTTGAACGTACCTTCCTCGGGCACCCAAAAGCCTGTCAGCGCACTTTTCAACTACTCGGGCGACCGAAGGTTTACGTTCAAAAGAAGGCCCGAGCGACCGAACTGCCTGGTTCAGTTAACCGAGCTATGAGTTGGGAACCCAAATTATTGAACATTTGCTACTGACTTTGTTTCAACCGACCGACTCATCCTTCAGGCACCCGAACCTCTAAAAGTTGAATTTTTTACTGTCTATTCAGGCACCCGAACCCTTGGCCGGGCACCCGAACCTCACGGGTTATAATAATTTTTACCGAATTTTTAAATGAGGTAAAAAGGGTTAATATTCTTAATGCTCTTTTAAAAAAATCTAATTATACCCATTTTGTCCCCAACGGTCAAAAATTCCTCCTTGTCTATATATACTCATTCATTTGTCATAATTAGCAAGTATTAGCAAACTTGATTATGGAAAAATTCTCTCAACTTTCAAAACCCTATATTAGCCAAATACCACTTCCAAACACTCACAAACTCATCACTCTTGATTTCTCAAAAGCAGTGTGAGGATCTCGTAAGGCTAGTGTGCTTAATCACATTTGCTAGAACTCTCATTTACTTTGTTGCTTGATCTATTTTTGAGAGAGTTTAGCATTAATGGTTTTTCGCCGGTTTCATTTGATAAACCTAGAGTGGAAAGACTTTGAGGGTTGTGGTTCTTGCATTGTTGTTGCAAGATACTTAAACCTAGATTTTGTGTGTGCAAAAATTCTTTTCAAGCTAGTGCTTCAAACAACTCTATTGTGCTTTGAATATTAGAATATATTATTGAGTTTGTTTGCTTGAACGTGCTTAGCATATTTGGAAGATATTGTATTATTCACATAGTGTGTTTCAAATATTTCTTGGGTATACACTCTAAATCTGAACTGAAAACTTATACGTGACTGAGTGTTTAGTACACATTAGAGCATTGAGCACATTTACATATCATTCGTGCTTGCATTATTGATTGAGCTATACTGGTGCACACATCTACTTGTCTAGAAGCAAATTTCCGTGTATAAACATTTTATACACATTGGTTGTATTTCAGGCACGGCCTGAAGAGGGAGACTAGCCCTGTGGAATAGTCTCGAATTTGCTTAGACCCGAATAGGAAAGTTAGGTGTGTCATCTTGTTAAGGCGTGTCAGTTGAGGTTAGCCCTTGAATTGACTTGGTTGTATTAGGTGCCGCTCCACCCGTTTAAGTGAGCATTATAATGGTAATCCTTGTGCTGGTGTGGCCAAGTCGGGGATGTAGGCACAGTTGGCCGAACCCCGATAACATATCGTGTTTGTTCTTTACATTTCTTCTCTTTACCTTTACTATACGTGTATGTTATCGTGGACTGTGTTGACTCACTCTAGGTTGTATTGAACTGCTGATAAAACCTGTTAACCTAAGCAATAAATTTTAAATACCCAATTCACCCCCCCCCCCTATTGGGGTTGCACCAAATATAACAATTGGTATCAAAGCCTCGTTACTTAGACCTAAACGTCACTTAGTAAAAGATCATGATGGCTCGTATTAGTGCATCCCCTTCATGTGAGGGAAGACTGGTCACACACCCGCCTGTATTCCGCTGTAATGATTATGCTATATGGAAATTCAGAATGACTGTGTTTCTGAAAGCATTGAATTGGAAACTTTGGAAAGTCATTTATTAGGGTGATTATGTGTATGAAATCTATTGGGTGTACTAATGTTCCTAAATCCGAGTGTGAAATGAATGATCATGATAGGAACTTAGTACAGATAAATTTTGATGCCATGAATACCTTACTGCATGCTTTAAATTCTAACGTTTTATGCGAGGTTATGGCTTGTAGTAGTGCTAAGCAGGTGTGGGATGAACTTGAGAGGAGATATGGTGCATCCACGCAAAAGGAGGTCATCTCTCCATGCGACTCGAGCTCTATTGAACTTGAGGGAGGTAACCAGTGTTTTGTTGCTTTAACTAATGATGAGGTTATCTCGGCTCCTTCTCATTTAGTAGATAAATATGAAAATGATTCATGTGCTAATTTGAATGATATGTTTGATTGTGAATCATACGATAGTAGTGATAGTGAAAGCATGTCATCTTATGAGGAACTGCAAATTGAATACATGAGGACTCATAAGTTACTTTTAAAATCAAATAAGAAATACTCTGTGCTGAAAAACAAGTATGATGCATGTATTAAGGAATGTGACTCAAAAATTCTTACTGAAAGAGAAAATTATTTGAAAATTAAAAGACTAGAGAGCAAGAATGAATCATTAGAAAAGGAATTGGCCGACTTGAAATCTAAAGCTTCTAATGATGATGAAAAGAACCATTTGATTGCAGATCTTGAAAGTAAAGCAAACATTTTGTCTAAAGAACTTTTGAAACTTCAAAATGCTTGCAAAGATTTGGAAAACTCAAAAATTCAAGATCTAGAGAAGAAAATAGAAGAATAATCTAAGATCATCTACACGTTCACTAGAGGTAAAGAAAACTTTGAAAAATTGTTAAGTACACAAAAGATAACCTTAGATAAGGAAGGTATAGGTTATAATGGAATTGAAAATAAGAAAAGAAAAAACCCATACATGGGGTACTTTGTAAAGGAATCAAAATATTATGCTAGTACCACGTCTGGTCCATACATTCATACCACGTGCATCTTATGTAAAAAGAAGGGGCACATAAAATTTGATTCCCTATTTAAAGGAAAAGGTGTGAAGCCCAAATAGGTATCGAAAATTAAGGAATCATCAACTCCTAACCCATCAACAATAAAAATAATAAAAATGGTATGTGTTATTAAAAAAGAAAACCCCTTGAAAGTTAAGGAAGAACTTGCTCAAACAGGAATTACATGATCACATTGCTCTTCCTTAGTAGTTAGAGTTAGCTGTAGGGGGTAGCATTCTCTAAGGGGTTAGGAAGTGGCTTGGGGCAGATAAATGTAAAATCTTAGTATATCCAATATTGCATACTAAGTATTTTCAAGTAACAAACCAATCTAAACTTAATGAACATATTCATTGGTTATTACATAAATCATTAGGTGTATAAGTAGAAAACCACTTCCAAATGGACATGACATGATTGCCTTGTATTTAAAGTTCAAAATGCTTAACTCTCGCTTAAATGTGATCATCTAACGTTAAGCATACCTTGTCCGTTGTGCAAATTTGAGGTTTCGAAATTAAAGTAAAAAATCTTGTCCTAAACTCATCTTGAAGCCCTATCAATTCCCTAAATCTCATAGATAAACCATAGGGTCTCTAGCTTTGAAAATCAGGTCAAACAAAAACAAGTGGACTGTAACAACCTAAAGAATAATGGTATTTAAATAATAAAGAGGGAGGAAAATGGAAAAAGTAACAGAAGGTGGTAGCTGACTTGCGTTTGTCGACGACATTGTATTTTGGATGTGACAATTCCAAGAAATTTTTCAAGCCTCGTCAACGAACATAAGGGTTTCGTCGACGAGTATTCTTCAGGATCTCGTCGACGAGGTCTCGTCTCATCGACGAGAAGATAACGAGAGTGGATTTTTTCGAAGTCTGAAACTCATCAACAAGGGTGCAGGTTCATCGACAAACTTTTTATAGGACTCGTCGACGAGGTGACGTGGCTTATCGATGAATCCCGCAGTATAAATTGTGCTTAAACTCAGTTTTTACGCAGAAATTTCAGTGAAGACTCTCTCTCTCCTCTCTCTACTGATCTACCTCCATCTCTCTTTGATTTCGGCCCTGTTGTTTGCTGGGTCGACAATCTGAGGTCACCACGACGCTCCTAGGGAAGTTCTCTCCAAGTCTGCTGGAGTGGATCGTCGGTGGGATGAAGTTGGATTTCATCCCAAATTCAGGGTAAGGTCTTTTAAGCAAAATTAGGCTTTTTGGCTATTGTAGGAAATGATGTAGATGTAAAAATAATAATGTTTTGTTATGAAATTTATGATTTTCAGGGTGTTGGGTGGAGAACTCTGTGGGTATAGGACCCGCTACAGTAGAGGGATTTTAGCAGAAATCAGGTAAGGGAAATATGCTATGCTAGGCAAAATTAGTATGATTTTCAGTATAGTATACATATTTTTACCAGATTATTATTCACAGCAGGAATTAATACAGTTTATCCATTATGTATAATATGTTTTAAATTACTGTGTGGCTTGAAAATATAGATATAGTACAAAGACATGCTTTACAGTATTTTTCAGAGCTATGTTATACAAATTATACAAACAGTGAATATATTTTATAGTAATTATAGAATACCATGATTATACAGTTGATACAGATACAATTTAAAGTACCATGACATAGATTTTTACAGTTTATTTCAGAAATACAGTTGATACAGATACAGTATATCACAGCGTCATGGTTTATACAGTTATTACAAAATCATGGTAAAACAGATAGTTATGTATAGAGATGTATTATAAAGTATCAAACCCTGATAGACATTACAGATACAGTTTACAGAGCACAGTACCATAGCTATATGCAGTATAGAGTGCAACCACCTATTCAGATAATACGTGGTATAAAGGTCGATCATATAGAGCCCGTGGGTGGACAGACTCCCCATCAGTTATAGGTTGAGGAGGGCTGATCAGACCGATGGAGTATAGTGATTTATCCTGGTCGGCCAGTTAAGATAGATCCCACCTACGGGACACACAACCCTGTCATGAGGGGTTAAATCATGACACACAGTTATCCACAGGGAAGTTTTCAGTTATTACTATGTATATACAGATTTACAGAGACAGAAAATATACTTATATATATTAGAAGTATTTTGAGTAAAAACCTAAAGTACAGATATGTTAAGCAATAGGAAAAAGGTGATAGTTTGTATTACTGGTATTGTATTTACAGATTCAGTGATACATGATTATATAGTAATAGATTTTCATAGTATTGCAACTCATTTGCCACACACTAGCAATAGCATATTTCGTCTTATTGAGCGTTAGCTCATCCCATTACTTTAACATTTTTCAGGTGACCAGGTAAGCGAGCAGATCAGGCTCGCAAATAGAGGGGCTTCGGTACTGCCCTATCAGTAGAGTGAGTATTTTTGGGAGTATATGTATAGCCCTAGTCTTATTGTGGGTATTTTGGGAAACAGTCATATATGTATATTTTGGGAACAATTTAACACACTGATATTGTATATTTTCTTAGTTGTGTTTATATGAATTATGCTTCTCACTGCTTAGGTTGATGAATGGGTTTAATACAATTTGGTATCAGAGCATTATAAATCTTTCAATAGTATTAAAAAAAAAAAAACCTAGTTAAATAGCAAGTCATTACATAGACCAAGCTCGGGCGATCGAACAAAATAGTGCATTTACACTACGGTCGACCGAACTTGAAGGTTGACCAAGCCATTGACCACACTTCAGGCGACTGAAATTTCAAGCTCAACTAAGCTCGGGCCGCCAAACATCTTAGGACCCCCGAACTTGTTTTCGAGCTACCGAACAGAGATGTCGGGCAGCCGGTGAGATCAGTTCAAAAGCAATTCAGGCGACTGACCCTCGAAAATACAAAATAGCACTTAATATTCAGTCGACTGAACCAGTATTCGCGATATTGAAAAGACTTAGAAGGTTCCCATATTTAAAACTATTTGGGCGACCGAACTTATGCTCAGGCGCCCGAACTGCCCTAATATATATGCTTCTCCGCAAAAATTGGTTCATTTCTTCCACAAGTTTAAGAGCCTTCTTAGTTTTTATTTTCACATTCTAGCCCAGTCTTCCTTGAGATTTGTTTCCATGGCCAGAGATCAGAAACGTGCTGCCGCAGGTGTTCCACTGGAACAGTGGTTTCCCATGCCTGATCGGCGAATCAAGTATGAGAGAATCTTTCGCCTCAAGGACCCCATTTTGAGAAAAATCCTTGTTATCGAATTCATGCAAAGCCACTTTAATAATGTCCTAGACATGTTTTGATATCAAGGATGGTATGAGTTCATCGCCTTTCAACCCAAGGGGATGTACCTGCTGCTCATCTGGCTCTTCTATGCCAATCTTGCTCAAGATGGCTAGGGCTACTACTCTAGGGTGCTCAAGACAGATCTCCACTTTGACGATGCCTATCTGGCAGAGACTTTTGAGATCCAGTGTGGCGACTTCATATGCCCCTACTCTTCATCCACCTGGATAGCCGAGTAGGACTTCATGGTGAGTACATTCGTCAATTTAGTTATGACGAATCTAGTAGTTGATCTGACCCATACTCCCAGTTACAGATCCTTGATTCTAGAGGCAAAGGTGGTACACCACCTAATTTCCTATAACATCTTGCCCAAGTCAGGATCGAGGGATCATATATCCTATTTGGATTGCTTCGTGATGTGGTGCCTATTCACCAGAAAGAAGCTAAACCTTCCTAGATTGATCCTACGATGGATGTTTGTAAAAACCGTTGGCAAGAGGATCATTCTACCCTACGGTGGGATTCAGTCTAGGATATTTGTTAGGGAAAGGCTAAATAGGTTACCACTAGCCACCATCAAGAAGGTCCGACCCTCCGACATCTTCAACTCCACCACTTTGAAGTTGATCGGTTATGAGCTCATCGGCAACATGTGGTTGCCCACTACACACGAAAGAGACCTAGGAGCTCAAGAGGTCCCACAGGAGCTGCCTCATGTACCATCTAGTGTTGAGATCATGGCTGCTATCACCGATCTCTCTACCTCATTTCAGGAGTTTCGAATCTCCATGACTGAGTAGGCGTCTTCATCACAGGCTAGACTTGACTCCCTTTACAGCGAGTTCACCGAGTTCCAGTCCGAAGTATGAGCTAACTTTCATATCCTCAGTGAGTGGTTGCGAGAGATGAATGATAAGGGTTGAGTGATGAGAAGGAGGATGATGATCATGACGACGGGGAGACCTAGTAGTGCTTCATGAGGATCCATTTCATCATGCTCCAGTTCCTTATTTGATCGTCTGTTATGTTTTATTCAAATACACTTTTATTTGGTTTGTATGTATTTTAAAATAGCTTCTATATTTATTTATTTTTACGATCATATTCACCACATACACACACAAATACTATGATATGATGACTGTGCTTTTGCTTATGATTATATATATCTGCAGTACCTTGATGTGTATGTATTTGTGCTTGGATGACTATTCTGTTGAAATGCATGTTTAGTATAGAAAGCCTCATGCATGGCAGATGCAATTTATGAGAATTGTCTGCTAGTAGATTATAGGTTCTCGCATGTCTTACTTTTAAAATACTGCTTGTTTGAGAATCGTTTTTGTGCAAATAAATTTTAGGAAATGTCATGTTTACAGTCGGCATGCTACCGAATTTTCTGTAGACATTTGCCCAAATAGTTGAAATGATTGTTTATATATTATCTTGTGTGCAAATGCAATTTAATATTAGAGTCTAAATGTTTACGCTTGGCTCATTTGCGTTGAAATTTTAAACATCTTGGAGCCAGTTGTGCATATATAGTTGAAGCGCGTAGATATTGGTAGATTATTATGGATTGATCATATTTTCAAACAAAATGTTGTCGGATTTTTATTTAATTATTGCACACAACCATATATCATTTTCTAAATGCTAAACTTATAAAACTTGAGTTATGTTTCTAAAATGACATTTGAATTTTTCTCAAGTTGACTTATTAGGAAAATGGATATTCTTAGGGAGAGTCACTCAGCATTGAAATCATTAGGCCCTAAGAAATAGAAATGTATTGTTCTTTCATTCTATACATCATTTGGCAAATACATTAGCTAGGTCATATTCATGTGCATGTTTTGACAAAATCTTTATTAGATATCATGCTCACTTCAAAATATCATGCCTTTACAAACATTAGTGTTTTTATCAATTAGCATGATTATATTATAATAAGTACGCTCACTATCACATGAGTATGACACTTGGTATTAGGCTGACATGTTTTCATTATACAATACCTTGTGGAAATTGAGCTTGTTTTGGCAAACAAAAATGATTATGATAAAATTGAGCTTGTTTTGGCAAACAAAAACCAAATGAAAATTTTAATCCTCATCCTTGCATAATCATCCATTAGGGGAGTATAGAACATTAAGATTATCAATTGGTATCACATGATGAATGTTTCTCTTACTTCCTTGATGCACATTCTTTTTAAATCACTTAGTTGCAATTTGCCACATATTGTGTATGGAAACTCCAAATCGGTCACTTAGGTACTGGGTTATGTTTGGGAATAATCTTTTTCAAACGGCATGCTAGCGAATCTTTTTAAAATTCCTCTCAATATACCTTCTGTATCTAAAAGACATCATTTGCCTTCACGCTTTATTGCTTAACCTTTTTTACTGTTGCAAAACAGGGGAGAAAAGACAGAAGTGGGGTAAGACTGTGCTTAATCATGCTTAATCTTTCATTACCCACTACTTTAATTATCTTTATGCATAAAGTTAGGGGGAGCCTTTCTTGGTAAAACCCACTTTTGCATAAAGTATTTGTCATCGTCAAAAAGGGGGAGATAGTTGACCTTATAGGTCACACCCAATTTTGATTACAACAAATACTTTTGGTACTAATGGTTGTACTGAGAATTACATACAGGATCACCTTATGCGTGCTTCAAGACTAAAAGACTTATCATGATGGCGTGCAATGTTTGTGCCAAAGAATAAAGATCTAAGTGTTGTAATTTATATTCATTTGTTTAGTTCTTCATTCTAGGTTGTAATTTATTATAAACTATGCGCATGTATGGCTTGTAATAATTTGCATCATGCATGGTAGGTAGGTGTGCTCAAAACTACCATAGTTGGACCTTAGGTACCTACGCTAGGGACACAAGTCCCCTACATCACCTATCTTAATCAGGGGAATCAAAATAAGGCTAAAATGCACTTAATGAGAAAAGTTGAGAGGGTTCGGCCGACCGAACCTTTGCTGTGTAAAGCGGACCAAGCGACCGAACCAGTCAACATATTGACTTGGTCTTCGGGCACCCGATCCTATTTTGAACGTACCTTCCTCGGGCACCCGAAAGCCTGTCAGGGCACTTTTCAACTACTTGGGCGACCGAAGGTTTACGTTCAAAAGAAGGCTCGGGCGACCGAATTGCCTGGTTCGGTTAACCGAACTATGAGTCGGGCACCCAAATTATCGAACATTTGCTACTGACTTTGTTTCAGCCGACCGACTCATCCTTTAGGCACCCGAATCTCTAAAAGTTGAATTTTTGACTGTGTCTGTTCGAGCACCCGAACCCTTGGCCGGGCACCCGAATTTCGCGAGTTAAAATAATTTTTACCAAATTTTTAAATGGGGTAAAAAGCGTTAATATTCTTAATGGTTTTTTAAACAAATCTAATTATACCCACTTTGTCCCCAACGGTCAAAAATTCCTTCTTGCCTATGTATACTCATTCATTTGTCATAATTAGCAAGGATTAGTAAACTTGATTAGGGAAAAATTCTCTCAACTTTCAAAACCCTATATTAGCCAAATACCACTTCCAAACACTCACAAACTCATCACTCTTAATTTCTCAAAGCATTGTGAGTATCTCGTAAGGCTAGTGTGCTTAATCACATTTGCTAGAACTCTCATTTACTTTGTTGCTTAATCGATTTTTTGAGAGAGTTTAGCATTAAAGGTTTTCCACCGATTTCATTTGATAAACCTAGAGTGGAAAGATTTTGAGGGTTGTGGTTCTTGCATTGTTGTTGCAAAATACCTAAACTTAGATTTTGTGTGTGCAAAAATCCTTTTCAAGCTAGTGCTTCAAACAACTCTATTGTGCTTTGAATATTAGAATATATTATTGAGTTTGTTTGCTTGAACTTGCTTAGCATATTTGGAACCCTGATCTCATATTGTATTATTCACATAGTGTGTTTCAAATATTGCTTGGGTATACACTCTAGATCTGAACTGAAAACTTATACGTGACTAAGTGTTTAGCATACATTAAAACACTGAGCATATTTACATATCATTCGTGCTTGCATTATTGATTGAGCTATACTGGTGCACACATCTGCTTGTCTAGAAACAAATTTCCATGTATAAACATTTTATACACATTGGTTGTATTCGAGGCACAGGCCTGAAGAGGGAGACTAGCCCTATGGAATAGTTTCAGATTGGCTTAGACCCGGTTAGGAAAGTTAGGTGCGTCATCTAGTTAAGGCGTGTCGGTTTAGGTTAGCCCTTGAATTGACTTGGTTGTATTAGGTGCCGCTCCACCCATTTAAGTGAGGATTATAGTGGTAATCCTTATGCCGGTGTGGCCAAGTCGGGGACGTAGGCACAATTGGCCGAACCCCAATAACATATCGTGCTTGTTCTTTACATTTATGCTCTTTACCTTTACTATACGTGTATGTTATCCGTGGACTATGTTGACTCACCCTAGGTTGTATTGAACTATTGATAAAACCTATTAACCTAGGCAATAAATTTTAAATACCCAATTCACCCCCCAATTGGGGTTGCACCAAATATAACAAGGAATATGAAAACTGGATTGGCCAAAGGGTGAATGAAGATAAATCAGTTATTTTCTTCTCAAAGAAGTTGAGTGTTCAGAGAAAGGGAGAAATTCTTGAAGAGAATGGTTTTATTGAAGGTAAATTTCCTTTTACGTATTTGAGTGTGCCGATAGTGGATGGTAAATTGAAGGGCTGTCATTTTGACCCTTTAATTCAAAAAATCAGTAAGAAAGTTGAGGGCTAGAAAAGTAGACTGTTGTCTCAAGGAGGTCATCTAGTTTTATTGAGACATGTGCTTTCGAGTATGTCATTACATCTGTTAGCTGTTCTAAATGTCTCAAAAATGGTGATAAAAAAGATACAAGGTATGTTTGCTTCTTTTTTATGGGGATTTAAGAAAGGAAAAGAAAAAATGAAGTGGAAGGCTTGGAAGAAATTGTGTGTTCTTGTGGAAAAGGGGAGGATAGGAGTGAGGGACATTTTAAAAGTGCAACGGTCTTTGTTCATGAAGATTGGTTTGTATTTATTAACACAAAATTCTTTATGAGTTAGATTTTTTAAAGCTAAATATGTGAAAAGAGGACATATTGTTCTTTGCAGGCCTCATGGATCGGATTCTTCCATTTGGAGGAAAGTTCTGTAGGGTATGCCTGAACTGTTAAGTAAATCTAAGTGGAAGGTTAGAGAAGGAGATGTAAAATAGTGGTATGATAAGTTTCTAGATTCGGGACCTTTGTTTGCAGATTGTCCAGATGATGCACATTCACTTATCAGATTAAAAGATTTGGTTATCAATAATGCGTGGGATGTGAAAAATTTGCAAAGGATTCTGGGGTATAATAAAGTGGAAGAATTGATGGAAAAGGTGAGAAATCTTAGAAACTCTTCAGACATACTATTATGGCTCTTGGAAAAGGATGGTTGCTTTAATACTAGGTCCACATAGGATGTTATCAGAGTTAGAGCTCCAAAGTTTGATTGGGCGAAGTGGGTTTGGAATAAATGGTTACCGAAGAAAATTGCTATCTGCATGTGGAAGACCGCTTTTGAGTGATTAAGCGTTGATGAAAAGGTGAGAAGGGTGGGGGTTTCACTTGTTTCAGCTTGTAATTGTTGCGAGATGAAGCAACCAGAAGATATGGAGCATGTGTTAAATAAGGGAAACCTTGCTACTGAGATTTGGAGGAAGGTTTCGGTGGAGGTAGGTGTTCCTTTCCTTAGGCAACAAAGTTGGAAAGAAAGAGTCCAAATGTGGTTTAATAAGGCTTCTAGATTTTCTCAATTGGGATCACTAATGGGTTTGATTCCTTGTTTAGTAGTTTGGAGGCTATGGAGAAGGAGATGTGTGGCTAGAATGGAGGAAAAATTGGAGAGTAGTACAGATGTCTGGCTGTCCATTAAGTATTGGGTGGGGGTTTTGAGCAAGAACATGATAGGAATGACTCAGTTAAAGGATTTTAATTTTCGGATATTGCAGAATCTGGAAGTACAAATTGTGAATAAAAGAATTAAAACTATGCAATGTGTGAGATGGCTAAAACCGAGGTAAGGGAGGTTGAAACTAAATTTGGACGAGAGCATCTTGGGGAACCCAGGTCCAGCGAGTGGTGGTGGCATCCTTTGAGACCATACAAGTTCTTTTGTTTTTGGTTTTTCAAAATAGTTTGGTTCTTATTCAAATAATGAAACTAAATTGAGAGCTGTGTTGGAGGAAATTCAGATTTGCAAACATTTGGGTCATACTAATATTGATATTGAATGTGATTCGAATATTGTAGTAAATTGGATAAGATCCAGTAGGTGCTCCTTGTGGTATTTTTGGGATTTTTGGGAGCAGCTTATTGGTTTATTGGAGGGAGTGGACTTTTCAATAAAGCATTGGTATAGAGAAGGGAACAAAGTAGTAGATGCCTTGACTCGATATGGTGCTATGGGGAAGAATAGTTTGTTTACAAATAGTAGTCAACTCCCTAGAGTTATTAATGGGTTGTATAAACTGGAGAAGATGGGTACGGCTTATATGACGTATGTTTAGCAGATTTTCTGTTGGTTTGGTTTATGTTTTATGTTATTTATCTTTTGTTTATTTTGTTGCGTGAAATTTGTTTTGTAGGTCCTTGTTTTGTTTTGTTTTACTTGGACTTGTAACCCTGTTTTGACTGGATGTTGGTGTTGTTTTTTGGGAAGCCTTTAAAGTTTTTTTTTTTTGTTTCTCCCATTGATTGTCTTGTAATCACGGTATTCCTCTACCAAAAGTGAGAGTTTATCAATAAATAAATGGAGGTGTCGTCCTTCTTTAAAAAAAAAATCCAAACAAATCTTTCATGCTACTAAATACATATTACCACTAATTAGGGTGATTGCTTTTTGTACATCGAGCTTTCTACCGAACACTTGAAACAGGTGCCTAAATGCATGTTTGAAATAACTTCCAAATGCCTAAAAAATGAATCTCTGTTAACATTTGACAGATGCTCCAAATGGGTACTTAAGAGAGTTGATACAAACGTGCAAAATTGAAATGTTTTTTTTTTTTTTTTTTTTGAAAGGTAATATTATTAATAAAGGAGACCCAAGCAAGATGCTTAAAAAAATCCAAAAGGACGAACAAAAAAAGGCGAGGAAAAGAACCTCCCAAAACAAAAAGTACATAGGAAATTCCCAAACTGTAGAAAAACTGCCATAACCTTACAAGCACATATGTAGATCTTCCAAGCAAATTGTAAATAAGTCTAAATTGTGGATTTATTCTGGCTAAAAAAGCACAGACTAAAGCGAGGAGAAAGCCATGGGAAATAGGAAGGGAATTGAAATTAGACACGAAGACTGCATTAAACTTTTGCTAACGAAATTTAGAGATTGAGAATGGACTGATGTCACGAATGCAACTACAAAAAAACCCATGAAAGCTAAAATTAACTTACAGCGTGATAGGGGAGAAACGAACAACCAACTGAGAAATCAAGGCACTAACCTCCAAGATCTGCAAGAATAGAGTGAAATTCTTCCCAATCCACATTTGAGAGAGAGGGGTGAGACCTAGACCAATGTAAGAGATTGAAAAGACATTTAGAGTAAAAAGTTAGTGTTTTCTAATTAATTGTAATTAAAATAATTAGAGATTCTTTCTAGAGATACATCTATCTATCTACATATATATATATATATATATATATATATATATATATATGTGGATGTATCTTATGCTAGGAAAGAATCCCTAATTACCTTAATTACACACACATGTGTGTGTGAATATGTATTCATTGGAAAATACTGAATAATAAAATATTATTCTCCATTTTTCAAGTTGGTATCAGAACCTGGGTTCGCAGCCCTCGCCACTGCAGCCGCTGCACCATTCCGAGGGCCTTTGTACGAACACGTTGCTATTCTTCCGCTTTTCCTCCCGATTGAAGAAGAGCTGCACGAATCCGAGTCCTCTGCGGCCGGAAAATCCAGATCCGGGGAGTCATAGATTGAACTACACGGCTCCGAGTCGAACGGCCAGCGTGTAGGCACGCCATCGCCATCTGAATCGAACCACCTGCATCTCTCTCTCTGTCTTTGTAAACTGTAATCGCCACGAACTGCCGTCCGCGGCTGTCCCTCGTCCAGACACGCCGTGAATCGAACTCCACAGCCTTTGCGAATGGAACCTCACCGATCGCTGAGCCTTGAAACTTGAACTTTACCGATCCACCAGGTTTGAAGCTCTGCATTCTTCACTCTTGATTCGTATTGATTCCTGCAAAACATTGATCGTCGATCACTGTTTGTTGATCGCCGATCACAAAGCCCCTGCGACTCTCTCCGGAGGTTCTTCTCTGCTTGGTTCGTCTGAACTGATCTGATCTGTTTACTTTTAATCTGATTACGTGGCTTTCTCTTGATCATGTAAAAAACACCTTCTGCACGACCCTACATCTTGGAAAAAATATTGAGATGAGAAACGAAACTAATACATGGTATATACAGACATTGTAGGTATATGTGTTCATGTATGCATATTTGTGTATGTATGTGTTATGTCTCTGTGTGTGCGTGCCACGTGAGACAGAAAAAGAGAGAGAGAGAGTGTGTGTGAATATTAATGTATATGTATATATAACCTTTATACGTGTGCATGCATTCATATCTACGTTTTATGTATATTTTATGCATGTATGTGCTAATGAGTGTGTGTGTGTGGACGCGCACGCGTGCACATGTGTGTGTGTATGTGTGTGTGGTAGTGCATTTGTATTAATATGTATATATATGTGTGTAGTGTAACTCAAAATATATAAACATATCTACTTAAGTAAATGTATTTGTGAGTATATTTGTGTTGATGTGTGTATGTACTAAACATGTTTGTTAGTTTGTATATGAGTGGGTTATTTGCTATTATTTAATCTCTTTATTAGTCTTGAAAATTTTAAAAATATATATATGAAAATTATGAAAAATCTTTAAATTGAAGTCTATCTTTCAATTCCCAAAAATATGTTGCAGATTTTTAAAAAATTTGATCAATAACATAGTTAAAATAATACGTTTTTGAAAATTATTTATTTCAAGTAGTTCCGCCTTCGCTGCTAATAACGTGAAGGTATATTAAAACTAGGAAGGAAAAATATATACAATAAAGGAGAACAAGGAGTTCTCATACATGAAAACAGAGAAAAGGAAAAAAAAAAAAAAAAGGAAAGAAAGAACGTCAATTTCATAAAGCTACCCAATATCAAAAGGCATCTTGAAAACAGGAACCCTTAAATAGCATGCACTGTATAAAGGAAATATGTGCGTGTGTGTGTGTGTGTGGATTATGATATTTAAACATCCTCTTTCTTGTTATGACTGGAGGAGCCCATGGGTGGGCTTGATATACATGGGTGAGTACCAACTTGACATAAAAGTTTAAGCCTATTCGGTCTTGGACCCAACAATGTATATAAGCACTCATCATCTATTCTAATTTTTCAATGTGGGACAAGCTCACAAGTGGAATTCTTAACAATCTCCCCCTCACTTGTGAGTTCCAACTGCTCCCCCTTAAACGGAAATCGTCTCCCTTCTGAGAGTGAGCTTAATTCTTCAATAGTTACTCAAGTGGGCTTAGGACTCTATGAGCAACTAGAAAAATTGAGACACCACAAATTTACGTGGTTCAATCAAGATCAACCTACGTCCACGGAGCACACCATAATTCACTTAAACCGCCGAGAAATAAAATACAATCTCTCAGCCTCTTTTCTCTCTTCCTCACACTCTCTTCTTCCTCTCTATTTTTCTCTGTACATTCTATCTCTCACCAACTCCTTTATTTATAGATAGTTGATAATCAATCGCAATAAATCATAAATTGAGGAATTTCATCCTTTTACAATTAATGGACGTAGACAAACTCATCTCCAGCTTGCAGCTCACGCGTCTCCTAGCTCCAGCAAAACAATCTCCCACTTTGAGACGGAGATGCCTCCTCAACCAGTATTAGTGTACGCATAAATGATGTGCTCAAAATATGTCTTCAGGCATGAAGACCAACTAAAGATGAATACAACTTCAACTTCTTTGTAGTCACTACCTTAGTTAACATATCTGCTGGATTTCTGCTACCTTGGATTTTTTCAAGTGTCAACATGAAGTGATAACGCAATCCAAAATGTTTAGTTCTGGAATGAAATACAGAGTTCTTTGCCAGACGTATTGCACTCTGATTGTCACTGTACAAAACATTCATCTCTTGCTTTAATTTAAATTATGTTAACAAACCCTGAAGTCAAATCATTTCTTTACTGGCTTCTGCCATTGCTACATACTCAACTTTTATAGTTGATAGAATAACAATCTTTTGTATCTGCGACATCCAACTAACAGTTGTTGTGCCAACAGTGAATATATACTCGGTGGTGCTTCTGCGATGATCAATTTCACCTGCAAAATTAGCATCTACAAACCCTTGAATTTTCAAATTGCTTTTGTCGAAACATAGGCACATATCAATAATACCACGTAGATATCTCAAAATCCACTTTACTGCTTCCCAGTGTGTCTTCCCTAGATTTGAAATATACCTGCTGACAACTCCCACTACTTGACCAATATCTCGTCTGGTACCAACCATAGCATGCATTAGACTTCCAACAGTTGAGGCGTATGGTACCTTAGCCATGAAATCTCTTTTTTTCATCTGTCTGGGGAGACTGATCCTTAGAGAGACGGAAGTGACCTGCCAATGGTGTATTTATAGTTTTGGCATTGCTCATGTTGAACCTCTATAAAATACAACTAATGTACTCTGACTGAGATAACCGCAACGTTCCTTGTTACTTATCTCTAGAGATCTGCATCCCAAGAATATTCTTTGCAGGACCTAAGTCTTTTATATCAAATTCCTCTGATAATTGCTACTTCAATTTTCTGATCTTTTCTATATCTGATTCTGCGACTAGCATATCATCAACATATAATAGTAGGATAATATAGCTAGTACGATACCTCTTGAAGTAGTAAAAGTGGTCGGCATTGCATTTCTAAAAATTGTTCCTCTGCATATAGTTGTCAAATTTCTTGTACCACTGCCTAGGAGCTTGTTTGAGACCATACAAACTCTTTTTCAATTTGCATACAAGATTCTCTTTACCTTTAATTGAGAAACCTTCTAGCTATTGCATATAAATTTCCTCATCAAGATCACCGTGAAAAAATGTCGTCTTCACCTCCAACTGCTCAAAATGTAAACCCTATGAGGCAACAATATTCAAGACAGATCTGATGGTTGTCAGCTTCATAACTGGTGCAAAAATATCAGTGTAGTCAACTACTTCCTTCTGTTCGAAACCTTTTGAAAACTAACTGAGCTTTATACCTTTTGGATCCATCATGCTCTTCTTTGATCTTGTACACCCATTTTTTGTAAAGAGTCTTCTTACCATTGGACAACTTAACTAGTTCCTATGTTTTTTTGGAGTTAAGAGACTTCATCTCGTCTTTCATTACAAGCTCCCACTTGCTCGAATCTCTTGTTTGACATGTTTCAACATAGCATTCAGGTTCTCCTCCATCTGCAAGAAGTAAATGATTCACATACCTCCTATTTGGTACATGCTTCTGAGAAGATTTCCTAAGATCTGGTGCTGGAGTATGAGGTGGTGGTGCAACAATCTGCTTCACGGGTTCCTCTACCTGAGGATTCTCGGTATTCTGCTAAGGATTCTCGGTGTCCCGTTGATGTATCCTTACACCTTCTAGAACATCATCCACATCTACAAAGGTTGTTTCAGACTCTATAGATTCTATTGTGTGTCTATCTTTGTACATCACATTTTCATCAAAAATTACATATCTACTTCTGATCAACTTTTTGTTTTCTTCATCCCAAATGCAATACCCATATTCATCTCCACCATAGCCGATGAAGGTGCATTTTTGGGATTTTGGATCCAACTTAATCCTGACATGATCATTAATATGTACATATGTAACACAACCAAAAACTTTCAAATGTAAAAGTCTTACCTCTTTATTACTCCATACTTCTTCTGGTAGACTATAATTCAATGATACTGATGGACTCCTGTTAATCAAATAAGCTGCTATGTTGACTGTTTATGCCTAAAACATCTTTGGCAAGCCTGACTGCATATGCATACTTCTGGCTTTTTCTGTCAATGTTCTGTTCATCCGCTTGCCTACGCCTTTGTGTTGAGGCGTACCTGGCACAGTTCTTTCCATTTTAATATCATGCTCATGGCAGAATTTCTAGAACTTGGTGTCAACATACTCACCACCGTTATCGGTTCTTAGCTTCTTGATTTTCAAACCACTTTCATTTTCTACCATTGCTTTCCAAATTTTAAAGGCATCAAAAACATCATATTTATATTTTAGGAAGTAAACTCATACCTATGGATGAAATGGTCGTTGGTCCCCATACATCTGAATGGACTAGCTCAAATCTCTCCTTCTTTGGGGTACTGATGTTTGTCTGTAAACCAACCATCTTCTGTTTTCCAAATATGCAATCCTTATATGTGTCAATCTTCACCGATTGTAAATCACTCAACTTACCCTTTGAGTGCATCACCCTGAGTCTCTTCTCACTCAGGTGTCCAAATCGTTGATGTCATATGTTGCTATCATCATTTCTTGTAGCAACTGTAATAGACATGCATGCATTTGGAGTTACATAAAGAGTATGTTAGCTTTGGTGCAATCTCAAAAGGGAGGGTGAATTGGTATTTAAAACTTATCACCTAGGTCAATTGGTTAATCAATAATATTACACAACCTAGGGTCAATCTATGCAATCAATAAATAAACATACACGTGCAGTAAAGTAAACTGTGGAAAAAGTAAATGATACACGCGATATGTTATCGGGGTTCAGTCAAAATGCCTACGTCCCTGCCTTGGCTAACAAGCACAAAGATTACCACTATAGGCTCACTTAACAGGTGGAGCAGCATCTCAAAAACCAAGTCAATTAGCACAAGGCTGACCTCAACCTTTATAATTAGGTTAATTAACACAGGGCTGACCTCAACCTACACAATCCGTCCCAGGCTAGATTATCGCCCCCTCAAGCCACGTCTAGAAACACTCAGATTTTATAATCAAATGGTACAGTGATTGTGCTTTCGTGTAAAGTAGATATGTACCCCAATACGCACAATATAATTAATACACTACCAAAAGATAGGATATGATAAGTTCAGTGTAGTCTTAGTGTCTACTCTCAAATATTTATGCAAATATGACAATTAGTGCGTGAGAATGTAAGTGATGGGATCTTTGTGTCAAAATAATATTTCAATCACAATGCACAAACAAAGATCACAAGCACGCTTCAAATATCTCAACAAATAATATTTCTCAATATAAATCACAAGAGATATTCAGATTTAATTTATAAAATAATTTGATCATTGTGTTCAAGAAGATAAGATCAATCAAAGAATATTTCAACAAAGATCTTTTTGCGTATGCACAAATATCTCAACAAAATATTTCTCAGAGTAAATCACACAAGATATTTGAAATTGATTTGCAAAAATTTATTTCACAAACAAAAAGCAATACGAACTCTTTAGTATTGCAATGATGATGCAAAACTCACAAACTCTACGAAGTTTTCCTCTGAAATACTTATTAATGAAGTCTCTTAGAAAAACTCCAAGCTTACTCTCAGATAAAAATATATATCAATCAACTAGAACAAACGAGAGTGTAAGCTTAACTAGATACTCACAATAGCACTCTTACTTAACAAAATTTGCAATAAGGATGAGTAAGAATGAAGAAATAAAGTTTGGATGTGAGAAATAGAGCTTTTGAGAATCAGAGGATTTTTTTTAATTGTTTTTCTAATCTAGTTACTAATTTTTGCAAATGAAGGCCTATATATAGAGATAGGAAAACTTATAACCGTTAGGACATCTAGGGTATTATTAATATTATTTAAAACCATTTTAACTCTAATTAACCCCGTTTAAAAATATTAACTGCGGTAAAAAATATGGGGCAACCCGAGAGCACCGGTCGACCAGAAGACTTTCAGTCGACCAAAGTTCTTATGGCTTGGCCGATCGGGCCAATTTTGAACTTCAGGGTAGGTTGATCGGAAAGGGCGATTCTTCAAAATAGCGTGGTTCAGTCGATCAGGGTAAAAATGAACTAACTGGTCGGTCGACCAGACCATTGGGTTCCCACATGTGGGAACTCAGACGACTAGGTTGGTGTAGTTCAAAAGTCTCTCGGTCGACCAGGAAGTCAAACTGTTGACTTCTAAGTGGTTCGATTGACCAAGGTCAAATAAGCTTTAGGGGCTCGGTCGACCGGACTATAGTCAATCGATTGACCTAAACCAAATTCGGTCGACTGGGGGCAAAATGACTTATATAGGTCGGTCGACTGAAAGTGCATAACCTATGCATTTCGGTCCTGTTTCAATACATATTCATCATATTCAAATGACCATTTATATATATGCATGAGTGAGTGTCCTAAGGTTATTTTTAGGTCCTTTTTATTTTAAGAACATCGAAAATATCATGTGTCGGTCAACCGAAGGGTATTCCCTAAGGTCCATCTATGGTCTTGAGCTTATCCATCCTACCATGCAGGTAAAGCATTAATTATTACAAACCATGTTCTATATTACTATTACAGACCCATATAATAAATATAAATTACAATGAATACACATTTTGACTCTTCGTCTTCTATAAGTCCATGTGCGTGCATCATATGAAATGTTCGATTGGTCCTGCACACAAACTCATCAAACCATTAAATACCAAAGTATTTGTCATAATCAAAACAGGGTATGACCCATAGGGTCAACAGAGTACCACTTTTCTTACCTCGTGCAATTGTCAATGCACCCTTCAAAATCTTCCATTCATCACCAATGAAAGTTGTGTTATATCCTTCATCTGTCAATTGACCAACTGAGATCAAGTTCTTCCTTAGATCTAAAATATACCTGACACCTCTCAGCTTCCACACTGACTCGTTCATCTTGATCTTCACTATCCCCTTGCCGGCAATGTCACAAGGTTTATCATTGTCAAGATATACTTTATCGAAATTACCTAATGTATACTCCTCTAGACAATCTCTACTGCAAGTGGCATGGAATGAAACTCCAGAGTCTAACACCTAAGGCTTATTTTTGCTCTCCAAAGAGAATATCAGCATGTCATCATTTCCTAAAGCAACATTTTCTTCTGTCTTCTCCTTCGTCTCATATTCTTTCTTCATACTTTTGCACTGGTTCTTGTAATGACCAGCTTTTCCACAGTTCCAACACTCAATAATTTTTGTGCCCTGAGAACCTGTCTTAAGAACCTCTAGGATTTCTGGATTTAGATCGCCTGAGCCTAGATCTGCCGCAGTTGTTTGATCGTCCATGCTTATTTTCTTTGCCTCGACTTTTCATGTTTTAGGCTAAACTCGAAGTAGAACCATGATTTGACTGCATTCTAATTTCTTCCTTCAAAATCATGCTGACAACCTCATCGTATACCAGCTTTGATTTCCCTACAGAGCTACTGATTACAGTAACAACATCATTCCAACTTTTAGGCAACTGACTGAGAATCAGTAGGGCACGAATCTGACTATCAAATGTAATCTCAACTGAGGCGAGTTGATTCGACAACTCGTTGAAATTATTCAAATGCCTGCTAAAACTTCCACCTGCAAACATAGTCATAGTAAATAATCTTTTCATAAGATGTACATTATTAGCGGCTAACAACAGCTCATACATATTAGAAAGTGCATCCATGAGAGACTTGGTGGATAATATATGTTTGATATTAAATGCCACAGACTTTGACAACGTTATTCTGATGGCTCCGAGAGCTTTACGATCAAGCACTCCCACTTGTCCTCATTCATAGATGTTGGCTTATCCTTCAATGGTAAGTGCAACTCCTTCACAAACAGGTAATCTTCAATTTGCATCTTCCAGAAACCGAAATTGTTACCGTTGAACATTTCGATCTTTGAGCTCTTTTTGTTCAACATCTCGATTCTCTAATCTAGAGATGGAATTAGCTCAAATGGATAACACAGTTGGATCCAAAATGGTCGAAAACCTTCGATATGTTTCAAGTCGTTCGAAAAATGGACCCGAAATGGCTCCAAAAAATCCAGTTAAAGATCAGATCAAACCTTGTCAAATTTGGTCAGCGATTGCTGACGTGGCAGTCATGGGGTCCACTGCTGACGTGGCAGTATGGGGCCCACCAACTGGTATATTCTATGGGTCCCACTACCAATATGGCAATGACGTGGCAACTAATGTGGCGAACGGCGACTGACAAGACGCCGCTGACGTGGACTATTCGGGATGGACCGGATACGGATCAGGGTCGAGTACGATCCAGGTCTGGACCAAGTCGCCGAGTCGGGTCAAGGCGGCGGGGCAAGGAAGAAGCGTGACGCGCATGCGAGCGCGTGGCCAGTAGGTCATTGGCGCGTGAGAACATGAACCACTCCAGCAAAGTGCATGTTGGCACATGTGCGTCCGTCTGAACTCCTTTCGAGCTCTGGATTGCATTGTTGGCTTCGTCTCGGTGAAGTGAACGTGATGGTGCCCTCAAAATTCAATTTCAAGCCACTGGACAAAACTCTAATTTCAGTGAAAAACTCCAATCTGGTCTTTCTGCTCCAAACCGGGCTCTGATGCCACTTGTTTGGACTGGAGGAGCCCATGGTTGGGCTTGATGCACATGGGTGAATACCAACTTGACCCAAAAGCTTAAGCCTATTAGATCTTGGGTCCAACCATGTATATAAGCATCCATCATCCACTCTAATTTTCCAATGTAGGACAAGCTCACAAGTGGAATTCTTAACATTTATTTTAGTAAATTATAGTATAATATAAGATTAAATTCTCACATGTAGTATCATAGCATGGTTGAAATTATCATGATCCTCCTTTCAATATAAAGATCGTTTCCGTTAACCCTTTCGATCTCGTTATTATTTCATATGTAAAGTTTGTGTTCATGATAGTTTTCCCAAATCAAACAGAAAATTTATATGATATTTGCTGGATTTGTTGGGGTTGTATTGGTTTGGAATATCATGGTTATGAAATTGTGATCTCGTTGTTCAAACAAAATTGTCAACGGTTTTACTGAAACAGTCGACGGTTTCCCCAGAACATTAATTATGAATCAAGCCATCAAGTGTAATGCATACAAACTATTTTATTGCTTGATTATGGACACTCACATGTTTTATAATAGTAAATTGATAATGGTGACAATGTTATGGACCCATTTGTATTAGGTGAATAATTGTATTTATGCATGCATAGGCTGTCGGATTTTACATACAAGTAAGCAAGTAAAATTCTCATTGTGGGAAATTGGTTATCTACTTTGAATTTGGACAAATTTTTATTAAGTAAGGTATCAATCAATGTTTATATTATGGTTAGCATGTTGTCACTAAAGTGATCTTCCTAAGAAAAGTTATAAATATTGAATAGAAATATGATTTTGCAAAAATTATTATAAAATAATTATTTGATAATTATTGTTGACCCAAAGGTCCACCAACTTTCAAATAATCATTAAATTGATCAAGATAATTGAAATTAATACGTTAATTATTATAATGAATATAATTTAATACTATCGAGTCTATCCTTTGAACAAATATTATATTTAAAAACATGATATTTAGATACGCAATTTAAAATTGTATAAATTATAATAATAATATCTAAATTTATTTAAATTCAAATTTAAATTCTATAAAAATTAGTTTTACTATTGTTTTTGTGTTCTTACTTTCTCTCTCTTACACCTTTTAACTTTTTACAATTCCTAGATAATTAGGAGATAGTAATTGGGGTTTTCGTAAAAAAAAAAAAGTGACAGCCTGTCTAGTTTCCCCACCTTGCTTACTTTGGTTGATGATCTGAAGTGATATTTTCTTTATCACTAAAGGGTACTTAGTTTTTTTTATCTGAAGTGATATTTGATTTGACACCAAATATGCATTTGTCAAGACGTCCCGAACCCGCCAAAACACTGGCACGGCACAACTGTGAATTGGAGAAAAACAGGGTGAATTTTGAAAGAGTATTTTCATGAAAAAATAACGTGTATGGAGTCGCCACTAACCTTTTGAAGTGTGGTTAGAACACTTGATTACTACCCAATTAAGGGTAGAATCGATCTGCATCACCAGAGTCGGGCTCAGGAGTACGATTACGTGAGGGGAAGGTATTAGCACCCCCTACACACCCGTTCTTACAAATGGTACCAGATTAATTGAAGATTATCCCACAAATTAAATGTTATAAGCCTTTAAGATAACTCATTTCCGAAAATTGAAAAAAAAATAAAAAATGAAAGTACTATATAGGTATTCCCTCATAACCGGGGCATATATATCGTACTTTGAAGAGTTCATATCATCATTTGAAATCATTGGGATAGAAAATTGAGAAAATAGTTTATCAAAATACACTCCCGAAATTTTGAAATTTTTATAAGATTTCCTAAGTATGAAGAATAATATTCCGGGAGGTTTTCGGAATTTGTTAAGGATGAAAACGATTTCTTGGACCAAAAAACATTTTTGTGATTTTCTAAGTGTGAAAACATTTTTGTGGTTTTTGTGATTTTTCTAAGTGTGAAAATATTTTTGTAATTTTTGTGATTTTTTTCCTGAACTTCAAAATAGCACAAACGAAATTAAGACTAAAATCATGAAAATCAAAGCTTGAAAACATTTTTTGTGACTTTTCTAACTTTTTATGTTTTTCTGGATTTTGGTGCATTTTGGGATTTATTCAAGTAGTAATGACACAAACTGAACCGGCTTGGTCGTGGTTCAGAAGACCCGATCGGTTCGGGGAGAGAACCGGAAAGGTCAACCTGTTTAGGGTCTGGTCAAGACCATGCAACACGCGGTGCCTATAGAGCGCGCGAGTTAGTGTGTGTTTTTAGTGTGTGCATAGGATGTGTGTAAATGTGTGTGCATGGGCGTGTTTCATGCATGTTTTGAGTTTTGTACATGCATGGGTGTGAGGTTGTGTGTGCATGAGTACTTATGCATGTGCATAGGTGTTGGATGTGTATGTTGCATGCATGGGTGTGTACGTATGTGAAAAGACCTGGTGTAACAACCCGACCCTTTATACAGACCCGGGTTGCTATCTAACATACAGAAACGTGTACTTGATAAACATATACAAACAACCCGCCCTAAACAGAGATATACAAGTGTAACTCATACATAACCGAGATATAAATGTTGCGGAAAAACATAAACATCCATCAGTATTTCCATTAGTCATATACTAGAGTTTACTAACTATATTGTCAAATACACACGTCCATACTTAGAGCATAATCAATTCTTACAATCTCCCAAAAAGATATTCCAATTAAGTTTATTACACGATAAAATGCTTACATAAGCTAAACTCAAAAACCACCTTCCTAGTCCCTCTAGAGACTAGGACCGACATCCTGAAGGACCTGAAAATAAAGGTTGTATAACGAGATGAGACACTTCTCAGTAAGGCAAAAGATATTACAATCAGTGTGTGACCATACACTATATTCAATTTAAAACTGATAAATATAACGGACATTTTCAATACTATAATGCAACAAATATATCAACATAATACTATAAATTTTCCTATAATAACTTTTAAATCATGTATATGAGTGTTAGAACAATGATCAGCTTGGTATGACATATTACGCCTATTTACCCCATGGCACGGGTTGTGCACCCAATAACTCTAACAATGCCTTGTTTGTGTAGGCACTGTCAAGTATCTATTATACAGTCCGATTGCCCCCACCTAGTCCATTATTTCACCAGTGGTTTTAATACTACTGCAAGCTGACCATCTATGTACCCACACTGATTCTCAAGTGTGGTTGCACTGTAATGCTAGCAATGGAACCGTGCCTATGAAAGTTTAGAGTATTTTTCAACCCCATCACTAAAGTATGTTTCAACTCCTTTTACTGAAGTATCTTTCAACTCCTTTGGTAGCAAGTTGTGTTTCCATTTGTCATATATACAATTTACAATGAAGATATAATAACTTGTGCAATTCCAGCATTTTCACAAACTCATACAATCACATCGGGTATAAACCGGCATACACCCTCTCGGTTTACCCTTTCTACATACATAGTACAGTATATAACCGGTACCTATTTTCCATATTTTCAGTATAGCAAAATGGAACTATCATTCCCATAGCTTACATAAATAGTATAAAAGATTCCCACATACCATTTTAATACATATGTCACACTAGGTTTGATCAAAACCTGCTATATAGTATATAATACAATAAACATCATTTAACTGATAAATAAGATATTTAAGCATCTCCTACATAAATAATAATGCAAATAAGGAAGTTTTGAAATATTTGGAGATCATACACCAAAATCTGTATTTTAACTAAAACCATAAAATCGTGAAAACCAGCATTTCTACCTTGTGAAATTTTGAAAATAAGCAGTCAAATCATACATATAAACGTAAAATATCTTTTTAGCGATTTAGTTTTACAAAAAGATTGATATAAATAAATTCCCCTTACCTTAAACCCAGAAATAAAAACATGTACGGATCGGTCCAAAACAACGACCCTGAATCCTCAAAACTTAAAAACCACAGAACTTTACTTCGCTACTATCACGACTACTATATAACTACCAAATCAAAATCAAAATCAAATTCTTAGCTCAATTTTTGGAAAAACCCTGAAAATCTTCAAAACGACGATCTGATCCGCTATAATGGTAGAGTTTCTACGACGAAGGATCATAGAGAGAGAGAGAGAGAGAGAGAGAGAGAGAGAGAGAGAGAGAGAATTCGCTGGTTCTAGAGAAAGAGAGAGAGCTTTTAAGTTTTCTTAACCCTTAAGAAACTCAATATGATCTTTATAGGGCATTTGATCGAGTCAAACTCATTGACGAGGCAGCACCTTCGTCGACGAGCCAACCACAAAGTTCATCGACAAAGCCTTACCATCGTCGATGAGCCCCGCCCGGATATTTCTTTAGCTCGCTCGATATTCCTTCGTCGACAATGCTCTAAATTTCGTCGACGAAGCACTAAAAGGACCTCATCGACGAAGACCCTTCCTTCGTCGACGAACCCTACTAAAATACCCCTTTTCTGATTTATTTTCCTTATTTATGGATTCGGGTCTCTACAATCTCCCCTCCTTATAAAAATTTCATTCTCGAAATTTATTAACAACTACGTCACTTATGGCGAAGGAATATCGTAGTTACAACATAACGCTTTGGGAGCGTACAATATTCATACAAAACACATTAACATATACACATTCTCTTACCTACCTAACTTAGCCATCTCTGAACAACTGAGGATACTTCTGACGTATCTCAATTTCTAATTCCCATGAAACTTCTTCCATTGCATGGTTTGTCCATAATACTTTCACCAGCGGTATTTCCTTAGTCTGCAACTGCTGGACCTTATGATCTAATACCTGTACTGGTACCTCCTCATAAGATAAAGCGTCACTAATCTCTAGTGGTTCGTAAATCAGAACATGTGAAGGATCTGGTACGTACTTCCTCAGCACCGAGACGTGAAACATGTCATGAACTCTGAATAGTACTGGAGGTAAAGCCACTCGATAAACAACCGAACCTATCCTTTTCAGGATTTCAAAAGGTCCAATATACCGAGGACTTAGCTTCCCCTTCTTTCCGAATCTTATCACCCCATTCATCGGAGCGATTCTCAAAAACACCATATCTCGTACCTCAAATACCAGCTCTCATCGATGAGTATCTGCATAACTCTTGTGCCGACTTTGAGCTGCTTTGATTCTCTCCCTAATCAACTCAAGCTTTGTAGAAGCCTACTGAACCAGTTCCAGACCCAATATCTGCCGCTCACCTACCTGATCCTAGAATAATGGAGATCAACACCAACGACCATACAGTGCCTCATAAGGTGCTATCTTTATGCTAGCTTGGTAATTGTTGTTATAAGCAAACTCGACAAGCGGTAGATAACGTATCCAACTATCCCCGAAATCCAATACACAAGCCCACAACATATCCTCTAACGTCTAAATAGTCCTCTCAGACTATCCATCCGTCTACGAATGAAAAGATGTATTATACGTCAGTTGTGATCCCAAGGCATCCTGTAGACTCTTCTAGAAACGAGAAGTAAAATGTGAATCTCGATCCGAAACAATAGAAACAGGAACGCCATGGATTCGTACAATCTATGCACACATAGCTCTGCCAGCCTATTCAAAGGTTAGCTGACTCTAATCGAAATAAAATGTGCAGTTTTCATCAACCGATCTACTACAACCCATATAGCATTTTGCCCATGCACCGCCGTAGGTAATCCCGTCACAAAATTCATCGAGATGTATTCCCACTTCCACTCGGGAATGACAAGTGGCTGAAGTGGTCTTGCTAGCCTTTGGTGCTCTACTTTGACCCGCTAACATGTCAGGCATTGCTCTACAAAACGGGCGATCTCTTTTTTCATGTTGGACCACTAGAAAAATTCCCTCAAATTTCAGTACATCTTTATACTACCAGGATGTACGGTGTAAAACGAACGGTGTGCCTCTTCTAGAATGACCCGTTTAATCACATCATCATTCAGTACACAAACCCTGTTGCGAAATCTTAATATCCCATCACTAGAAATACCGAAATCCGGCTTCAACCCACTTTGAACTCCTTCCATAACCTCAACTAACTCCGGATCCTCCTTCTGCGCGATCCTCTCCTGCAAGGTCGGATATACCACCAAGCTGGCAAGAACAGCTTGATGATTTCCTTCCACCACCTCCAAGCACAACCTTTTCAGGTCTAAACAGATCTGATGTTGAACTTTCACTGCTAAGACCGACGCATCAACTGACTTCTGACTCAAGGCATTAGCTACCACATTAACTTTTCCTAGGTGATAGCTAATAGTACAGTCGTAGCCTTTTAACAACTCAAGCCACCTGCGTTGTCTCATGTTCAGCTCTTTCTGGGTGAAAAAGTACGTCAGACTTTTATGGTCAGTAAAAATCTCGCACCTTTCACCGTATAGGTAGTGCCTCCAAATTTTCAATGCAAACATTACCACTGTTAATTCCATATCATGTGTCAGGTAGTTCTTCTCGTACTCTTTAAGTTGACGAGAAGCGTAAGCAACTACTCTACCCTGCTACATTAGAACACAGCCAAGGCCCTTTTAGAGGCGTCACTGTAGATAACAAATTCGCTATCCCCAGAAGGAATGGTTAGGACTGGAGCAGTAACCAGTCAACGTTTCAGCTCCTGGAAACTCAATTCACACTCATCAGTCCAGTCGTACCTCACGTTCTTCCTCATGAGTCACGTCAAAGGACTTGCTAAATTGGAGAACCCTTCTACAAATCGTCTGTAGTAACCTGCAAGACCTAGAAAACTTATGATCTCCTAAACATTCTTTGGTCTCGCCCAGTCCACTACTGCTTCTATCTTACTCGAGTCCACTGATATACCTTCCTTAGACACTATGTGCCCCATAAATGCAATCTGTTCCAGCTAGAACTCACACTTCTTTAGTTTAGCATATAACCTCTTATCCCTAAACATTTGCAGTACTAGCATCAAATGAACTTCATGCTCTACGACGCTCCTAGAATACACTAGGATGTCATCAATAAATACCACGACGAACTGGTCTAAATATTCATGAATGACCATAAATGATGTAGGTGCATTAGTCAAACCAAAAGGCATAACTATAAATTCGTAATGGCCATACCGGGTTCGAAATGCTGTTTTCGAAACGTCCTCCGCTTTCACCTTCAGCTCGTGATACCTAGATCGTAGATCAATTTTAGAGAAGATCTGCGTGCCCAGTAACTGGTCAAACAAATCGTTAATCCTGGGTAGCGGATATTTATTCTTTACCGTCACCTTGTTAAGCTCTCTGTAGTCGACGCACATCCTCATCGACCCATCCTTCTTTTTCACAAACAACATCGGCGCTCCCCAAGGAGAAACACTTGGTTGAATATATTCCTTGTCTAGTAGCTCCTGGAGCTATTCTTTCAACTCTCTCAATTCAGCTGGAGCCATACGATACGAAGCTTTCAATATCAGCGTCGTACCTGGAGCTAACTCTATAACGAATTCCACTTCACGGTCTGAAGCTAATCCTGGCAAGTCCTCTGGAAAAACATCAGGGAACTCGCACACTACAACAATCATTTCCAATTTACGTTCTTCAGCCAGCGTGTCTTTCACAAACGCCAGATACCCTTGGCATCCCTTCAAGAGTAACCTCCTAGTTTACAAAGCTAAAAGGATGCGTGGTACAGAACGCACCCACGATCCTAGGAACTTAAATTCCTGCTCCCCTAGCGGTCTAAACAATACCTCCCTCCTGCGGCAATCGATACTAGCATAACTGGCTGACAACCAGTCCATCCCTAAGATGATATCAAAGTCATACATATCAAACACCACAAGGTCAACTGGTAGTACCTTCCCCTGAATTTCCACAGGGAAGTTACGGACTACTTTGCTACATCCGACTGCAGACCAAGACGGCATAGCCACCCCCAATTCATAATATAACAGTTGCACTTCTAATCCACACAATTTAGCAAAATCTTGGGAAATAAAAGAATGCATTGCCCCAGAATCAAATAGAATAACAGCTTAGAAAGCACGTAAATGATACCCATGACTACATCACCCGCATTCTCCGCGTCGCCTGGAACTAGAGAATACACCCTAGCCTGGGTTGTACCCCCTTACTGATGACCACGCTATGCCTACGTATCTTCTCTATAAGGCTGTTGTGAGGTTCCACTATTTCCTAGCATGCGACAATCTCTCGCCTTATGTCCCTGCTTACCACACCGTATACAAGCCCCGTAGTCAACCAACACTGTCCAACGTGCTTCCTACCACATAGAGAGCAACCACAAGAAGATGCAATATTCAGAGACGTACCACCACTGTTCTTCTTCTAGTTACCCTGCCTTACCCCAAAAGAAGGATTAGGAGGCGCTGGCCTCTTCTTCAGGACCTGAACCTCTACGTCTTCCAACAGACTCTAATCTGCCACAGTGGCTTTGTCTACCAATGTAGCAAAGTCCTACAACTGCAAGATCGTTGTTAGTCTCCAGATCTCCTTCCTAAGACCCCTCTAAAACTTCTCGGCCTTCCTCGCTTCATCCGATATCATGAATGGAGCGAATCAGGATAACTCCTGGAATTTGGCAGCATAGTGCTGCACCGACAGCGACTCCTACGTTAGGTTCATGAATTCTTCCATCTTCGCGTTTCTGACCGTGGCTGGAAAGTACCGTTCAAAGAATAGCTCTCTGAAACGAGACCACATCATCGCTACTGGTGTCAGTCGGTGCTCCTCCATCTTCTTCACCGACACCCACCATCTTTCAGCCTCCCCTAACAACTTGAACGTTGCAAAGGTTACCTTTTGCTTCTCAGTGCATTTTAAAACATCCAGGATCTTCTCGATCTCCTATATCCAATTCTCAGCACGAACTGGATCTGCACTTCCTATGAACACCGAAGGTTTCAACCTGGTGAACTGATCAATGGAGCATCCCATCTCTGATGTGAGACAGTCTTGCCCCCTATTCGTTCGCACCACCTCAGCCATAAGTCATTGTGCGAAATCTTGCAATACACTTGTAGAGTCACTTCCAGCCTCAGAGTCGACACCCTCACTACTACTGCCTCCTACGTTGGCAATAATAGCGCTGGATTCTATCATGAAAAGCAATGAAAATCCATTAGAAGGGTGATAGTCTAAGTATCAGCTAACACTACCATACTATATACTCAATCCCCTAAATTCATATCTCCGATATTGACGTACTCCATTAATTAACATCATCATTCTAACTCAAGTTCCGCCCCTTTTCACTTGGAAACAAAACCATCATCGGATTACCATGATTTTTTGAACCTTTCGATTGATCCAAAAAAACATAAAAGTATGTCAATAAATTTCTGTCTCTAGGTATACAAAGCAAAACCTAAGGTCTCATCCATGACCTATACTCTGGTATATTCTAGACTATAGAACTAGCAAATTCTAAGTTCGGAACATATCTCTAACTAGGCAGTATGAGTCAAATCACACTTTCAACTAGCTAAGGGCTCTGATAACAACTGTAATGACCCGACCCTTTATACGGACCCAAGTTGCTATCTAACATACAGAACCAATACTTGAAAAAGATACACAAACAACCCACCCTAAATAGGGACATACAGGTGTAACTCATACATAACTGGGATATAAATGTTGCGGAAAAACATAAATATCCATCGAGATTTCTATTAGTTACATACCAGAGTTTACTAACTGTATTGTCAAATACAGACGTCCATACTTAGAACATAATCAGTTCTTACAATCTCCCAAAAAGATATGCCAATTAAGTTTATTACACGATAAAACGCTTACGTAAGATAAACTCAAAAACCACCTTCCCAGTCCCTCTAGCGACTAGGACCGACGTCCTGAAGGACCTGAAAATAAAGGTTGTATAACAAAGTGAGACACTTCTCAATAAGACAGAAGATATTACAATCAGTATGCGACCATACACTATATTCAATTTAAAACTAATACATATAATGGACATTTTCAATACTATAATGCCATAGATATATCAACATAATACTATAAATTTTCCTATAATAACTTTTAAACCATGGATATGAGTGTTAGAACAACGACCAGCTTGATATGATATATTATGCCTATTTACCCCGTGGCACGGGTTGTGCACCCGATAACTCTAACAATGCCTTGTTCGTGCAGGCACTGTCAAGTATCTATTATACAGTCCGACTGCCCCCACCTAGTCCATTATTTCACCAGTGGTTTTAATACTCCTACAAGCCAACCATCTACATACCCACACTGATTCTCAAGTGTGGTTGCACTGTAATGCTAGCAACGAAACCGTGCCTATAAAAGTTTAGTGTATTTTTCAACCCCATCACTGAAGTATGTTTCAACTCCTTTTACTGAAGCATCTTTCAACTCCTTTGGTAACAAGCTGTGTTTCCATTTGTCATATATACAATTTACAATGAAGATATAATAACCTGTGCAATTTCAGCATTTTCACAAACTCATACAATTACATCGGATACAAACCGGCACACACCCTCTTGGTTTACCCTTTCTACATACATAGTACGATATGTAATCGGTACCTGTTTTCCACATTTTCAGTATAGCAAAATGAAACTCCCATTCCCATAGTTCACATAAATAGTATAAAAGATTCCCACATACCATTTTAATACATATGTCACACTAGGTTTGATCAAAACTCGCTATATAGTACTTCGCTACAATCTCAACTACTATAGAACTACCAAATCGAAATCGGAATCAGATCCTTATCTCGATTTTTGGAAAAATCTCGAAAATCTTCAAAACGACGATCTAATGCGCTATAATGGTAGAGTTTCTCCTTCTGATCCACACAGGAACCTCCAATCGTTGAAACAGACGACAAACGGCGAAGGATCGTAGAGAGAGAGAGAGAGAGAGAGAGAGAATTCACTCATTCTAGAGAGAGAGATTTTGGGTTTTCTTAACCCTTAAGCAACTCAAGATTATCTTTATAAGGCCTTTGATTGAGTTAAACACGTCGACAAGGCGGCGGCTTCGTCGACGAGCCCTACCCAGATATTTCTTTGGCTCGCTCTGTAATGATCTGCTTAATTTTTATGTTTTTTTTTTTTTTTTTCATACTATGACATTTAACATGCTCTGATACCATACAGGATTAAACTCAATCATCAACCTAAGTAGCAAGAAGCGGAAATCAAATAAACATATCCATAATACCAGAGTGCTAAAATGTTTCCCAATACATACATATATGACTGTTCCCCAAAATACCCATAACTGGTTAGGATTATACAACAGTACTCCCAAAATACTCACTCTAATATCAGGGAAAAATCGAGGCCCCTCTATCTGCAAGCCTAAGTTGCTCACCTACCTGGATCACCTGAAAAATGTTAAAGTAATTGGAATGAGCCAACGCTCAATAAGACGAAATATGCTATTACTAGTGTGTGGCAAATGAGCTACAATATTATGAAAATCTGTTTCTATATAATCATGTATAACTGGATATGTAAATACAGTACAAGTAATAAAATCCACCACCCTTTCCATGTTACTTAACATAACAGTATTGTAGGTAACTATTCAAAATACTTCCAATGTACATAAGTATATTCTTTGTTTCTGTAAATCTGTATATACGTAAAAGTAACTGAAAACTTTCCTTTGGATAACTGTGTGTCATAATTCAACCCCTCATGATAGGGTTGTGAGACCCGTAGGCGGGATTTACATTGGCTGGCCGACCAAGGTAAATCACTATACTCCCTCAGTCTGATCTACCCTCCTCAACCCATATCTGATGGGGAGTCTGTCCATGTCTAGGGCACTATACGATCGACCTACTACCACGTATTATCTAAATAGGTGGTTGCACTCATAACTGAAATATCTGTAGCTACAGTACCATACTCTATAACTGTATGGTCCAACAGGATCTGATACTATATAATATATCTCTATATACAACTATCGGATTTACCATGATTCTGAAATAATTGTAATAACCATGATACTGAAATAAACTATAATTGTATTATCTGTAGCTCTAAACTGAACAGTAATATGTAAGTCATGGTACTGAAATCTGTATAATCATGATACTGTAAACTGTATAATCATGGTACTGTAATTACTATAAAACATAACCACTGATTGTATATTCTATAAATCATATCCTGAAAATACTGTAAAACATGTTTCTTTACTATACCCATATTCTTAAGCCACACAGTAATTTTAAACATATTATACATAAATAATAACCTGTATAAATTTCCATCATGAATAATTATCTGATAAAAATGTATAGTTTATACTGAAACATAGAAAAATTGCCTAGCATAACATATTTTCCTTACCTGATTACTGAAAAGCCCCTATGGTATACTGGTCAAACACTCGCAGGGCCTCCTACACAACACCCTGAAAATAACATTTGTTAGAACAGAATATCAATATTTATTTGCCTACATCATTTCCTATAACTGTCAGAAGGCCAAAATTTGACTAAAATGTCTTACCCTGAATTCGGTGTAATAGGATTGGCTTTAAGTCTGACTGGAATCCCATTTGTTTCAATTTTAAGTCATTTTTGAAATCAAAGTCCCATTTTGAAAATCCTAGTAATCTCAAAATAGTCTTGCCACTTCAAGCTAAGTCCTAGTGTTATAGGAAATGTTCTTTTCAAAATCCTTCTTACTGTAGTTCTAAACTAGGGTTTTGTTCACAAAATTTATTCAGTTATGAAATCGGTCTCCTTAATTGAGGACCCCAAATTTCAAAATTTGTTCTTCTCGCCTTTTCAAAAAATAATAATAATAACAATAATAATAAGTCCTAGAGAGCTCAAGTCGAGTTTTTGTGTGCTAGGAAATTTTCATTTTTTTTTTTTTTTTAAAAAGGTGTCCCAATTTAAACCTGAATGTCAATCTTTGAGTTGAATTTCGAAATTAAGCGAGGTGTGGTTAAAAGTTAAACTTAAATGTTTAAATGGCTCTTTCAAACTTTTAATTAGATTTTTAATCAAGTGAGTCCTTTAATTTAAAAAAATCAAGGTTCTGTTTAGATGTTAAATTTATGTCTTAATTACCAGGTTTTTTTAAGTCAAAACTGGTCAACCTATTGGGGTCAAAATTGAAAAACCACATGAATGATGTCACATGAGGGACTCGTGCCCCAACTATGATATAGAGTACACATATGCAAGAAATGAAAAAAAATACAAAATACAGAAAATAAAATACATGGAAATAAAATGAAAATGACACAATGGTTTCAGTACAAAACCATGTGGGGTACATCACAATAATGGAAAATACACTAATTACAAAAATAAAAGGCCTAGCAATTGCTTTGCCCTCCATCCTCGAGGTGCCACTTGGCCAAGATTCCAAGCCCTCTTGTCTCTACATGCCACGTAGGTTCCCCAAAGTTCACTTGCGCACAAAAAAGGGAGAATTGGCAGAGTTAGTTAGCAGCTGAAATCCAATAATAATAATAATAATAATAATGAAAAATGAAATCACATGCAAAAGAATGAAATCAGTCAGGAAAATATTCCCCACTTCCAGCTCAGGGGAATTTTGTTAGGACGGGAAGAGTTTGGCGCCAAGAGGCCCCTGGACTCCCTATAAATAGGGAGCTACTGCACACTACAAAGACACCCCCCAGAGATAGAAAAAGAAACCTTGGTTAAATTGGGAGAAGTGAAAAAAATTTAGAGAAGAGGGGAGGCTCTACCAGTTTTAAACACGCGGAGAAATATAGATGAAAAGCTGAGAAAATAGAGAGACCCCTCAGAGCAAAGAAATACTCCACAAAAATTAGAAAAAAAAAAAAAGAGGAAAAACATAAGACTGCTAAAATTGAGAGAAATTGTGAGCGTTTCAGTTTGTACAGCAATTCAAAAGCTCAGACGGTTTGCAGAGCCAAGGAGGGTTAGAAAGAAAGTAGAGGGAGCGGAATTCAAAGCACAGACACACACGGAGTTGGAAAAGAAGACAGGAGGAGGAAAGAAAGGGGTAACGATCCGAAAACTTTGCTTCTTGAATTGAATTGTATGGTTATTGTGAAGTAGGTGTGTAAATGCAAGTGTTCCCCATTTCTCGTGTCTGAGCGTGAACCTGAGATTGATTTAACCAAACCTACCCCTCATCAAGCGTGAACCTGAACCCGAACTCAGGTTCGGACCCTTTAAACCCAAGGCGAGCCCACCTATAACCCGAGCCCAATATTTGTAGACCCGAGACCCATTCCTTTCTTAAATGAGTTCAAAGCCCATTTGAATGCTTTAAACCCGTAAACCTATTTTAAAAAGAATCCCAAAGCCCGTTTCTTTAAAATTCATATTGGGCCTATTGTTTCTTTTAAATCCATACTAGGCCCGTTTTTAAAGTTTAAATGGGGTTTGGTTTTAAAATTCAAATTGGGCCTGTCGTTTCTTTAAAATCCATACTGGGCCCGTTTTTAAAGTTTAAATGGGATTTGGGTTTTAAAATTCAAATTGGGCCTGTTGTTTCTTTAAAATCCATACTAGGCTCATTTTTAAAGTTTAAATTGGGTTTGGTTTTAAAATTCAAATTAGGCCTGTCATTTCTTTAAAATCCATACTGGGCCCGTGTTTAAAGTTCAAATTGGGCTTGATTTTAAAATTCAAATTGGGCCTATCGTTTCTTTAATATTCATACTGAGCCCGTTTTTGTGAATCACCATTCAACCCACACGTGTTAATCCGCATGTGCTTGAGATCACGTGACCCGCTCGAGATCTCCCAAGTTAGCACACATCCTTCGGGTTGACTCGTGTGGCACTCACCCACTGAGTTGAAGACGAGTTGGCTCATCTTCAACCTCGTGCCAATTCCCCACTAAAACCCTAACCTGAAACTGAACCCTAACCAGAGACCCTAAAATCACAGATTCTCAAGTACAAACATAGGGTCGACAGATCACAACTAGTATGCACCAACAAGAATGATAATCATAATATAACACCCAAAAAAAAAAAAAGGAGGGGAAGAGAAAAGGAAAGGAGATTTGAGAATACTTAGCTATTGATCTTTTTCTTTCGAACATCCTGAAGACTAATCTCAAGCTTAGCCTTGTTTAAAGTCATATGCCCGAACCGTTTAAGCATCTGGATCTCAGAAACTCTAGGATTTTTAAGGTAGCTTCTTCTCGCTTGCAGAGGAGGGAAAGTAGGGTGATAGTCCAAGGAATATTGAATGAATGTACATGCAACACGAATATACCATTTCACATACATGAATATCACCAGATTACACACAAGCCTATACATAATTCATGCAATTCTGAAGCAAGTCATTCATGCAAGTTTCATCATTATATATCCGTTAAAAATAGTATATACTCACATAAAGTTAACTAGTAATTACAATTCAGAGTTAATGTAGTCATATAAATTCGAGTATAAACAGGCGAAATCTCGAGGTATGTGTAATGTGTATGACTCGTTACACCCCAGATACTAATGGACATCTACAGAACGGTTGTTTTGACTCGGCCTAACTGGTATACCCTCAAAAACACTCAAAAAGGATGGGTTCACTTGTCATATGTGAGGAGGAGTGTCACGATCAAACATTTCACATATTGCAAGGAACAAGCGTTAAATGTATAGAGTGAACTAATCTGAAAAGGATCTAGCCTATTTGTGAGGTGTCAGGTCCTTCACCCTAGCATCTTCTCACCTACTTGTCATATCCAATCAAGACAACCCTAGATCAACTTATTTACAAACTAGGCATGAATATTTTTGAGGCATTAAGCGGTTGAAGAGTCTTCATGTGTGGAGAACATGTGTCGTATCCATGATTTTTTGTGGTATTTGTGTGAAGCAAATATTAACCTTTCACTTCATGTGCATTTCTATTTTTCTTATTCTTTCTTCTACTCATTCTTCGATTTCTGTCTTTTTACTGTCAATTAGGACAATCATTACACTTCTTTTGTTGTCTTAATACACTCATGTGAATCAAGCTCAAACAGTAGTACATGAAATAAGTATATCTCTAGGGGTGACTCAGCCTTCACATCTTGGGTAAGTTACAAGACCTAGGTTTTTATCTTCCCACTGGATGTCACATTTAGGCTAGCAAGTCAAAAACAGAGACTAGTATACAAAGAGTATTCAAAAAAAGGAAAGTTGAGTTTCATGAACTCTAAGTTGACGTCAAAACTCAAAAGAACGATAAACAGCTCAATAGTACCTCACAAGGTGTCATAGTCGCCACAGGCACTCTTTCAGTACTTACAAGGAACCCTAAGTGTTTATTTAACAAGAAAGAATCTTTATTTAGTATATTTTTCAGGAAATTCATTTCTTTAAGAATTGGTCTTTGAGCCAAAGTTGTCAAAGCAGTTACATTTGGTTCTTCAGAAGCATCAACATTAAATTTTTTACCTAATTCCTTAAAAATTAAACTCTCACTAGTCTGCTCACCCTCTTTATTGGGTGTACCCATCACTGTATCACTGCAGGGATTTACTTTAATATTGCACTCCTTGACATTTAATCCAGTAGAGAATGATGGTTCCACAACTGTCAATCTCTAAAGGTAAGGTACCACAGGTTGGTACTCCTTACTGGTCTCGGTCTCCACGTTAACTGACTTCTTCAATTCTGGGGTGCTTGCTTCCTCTGTCAATGAATATCTCAGGTTGGGAAACTTATTTTCCACTTCTCGAAGTAATAACGGCATTCTCTATCTCAAAAGAAATATTACGTATTTGTTGCTGTTGGTGCTAGTATTCTTGAACATTAAACTGAGGTTCTACCGAAAATTCCTTTTTTTCTAAGATATTCAACTACGTACTCATCTCATTAATGGTGTCCCGCAAATGCATTCATGGTCTGAGTATTAATTTGCATGAACTGCTAAAGAGCATCCTCAAGAGACTTCTTCGGTGTAGCAGGTGCTGCATTAGATTGAAATCCTGAAGGTACATAGCTCTAAAAGATCTGTTGTGACTGATACTGATGTTGAAAGGCGACCTGATGATATGACGGCTGATGAGGGGGTGTATAGGACTGAGAAGGTTGATTCCAAACTTGCTCTGTACTATTCTCCTTTTCCATCTCTATAGTCTCTACTCTTCTGGTGAGTTCAGACAGACATGCCTCAACATCAAATCATCTTTCAATTCATACCACTTTCCACCATGTATTGCTCTCAATGGTTTAGCTGCAATGGTCTTCTGTCAATCCTAGTATTCCACCGTTGAGCATAGTTAGCTAAATAATTTAGAAAATCCAATGCCTCATCAGGCTCATTGTCAAAGAAATATCTTGAACACATAGTATGAACGAACTATTCCGATCCAGGAGTCAACGTTGTGTAGAAATAGTTGACCAAGCACCATTATTCAAATTCATGGTGGAGACACATGTTAATCAGATCTCTAAATCTCTCCCAAATTTCATGAAATGTCTCATTAGTTCCTTGCATAAATCGATTGATCTGTTCTTACAAAAATTGAGTTCTCTGTAAAGGAAAAAATTTATGTAGAAATTTGTTTTGCATATCAGCCCAACTAGAGATAGAATTAGACCTAAGAAAATTAAACCATATCTTAGTCTTGACTTTCATTGAAAAAGGAAATAGATACAATCTAATTGTCTGATTAGTAGCAGCCTCATCTATGAATGTAACACATGCAAGCTCAAAATCAGTTAAATGTTTATATGAATTTTCACACTCCATCCCATAAAATTGGGGTATCACAGATATCATTCCAGACTTAATGTTAAAGTTCTGTGTATTCTCAGGTATGATGCAAGATGGTTGTGTGGTTCGTGTGGACTGCAAAAAATTCATAAGCGTGCGTGGTGCAAGTGCAGCCATATTTTTTTTTCAAAACTCAAATTTTTTTTTCTTTTTTTTTCTTTTTCTTCTTCATGATAAAAATTAAAATAACGGAAAAAAAAAAAAAAAAACTAATTTGAAACTAAAACTAACATTTCCCGGCAATGGCGCCAAAAACTTGACTTACTTGAAAAATGAACAGTTCGAAAGCTATCACAAATATAGGAGTTTAGTCATGTAATAATCAGGCCAAAGGTCAGATCGTCTCCTCAGGGAATGCAGTCTAATTCCAAATTTCATGTAATCCCAAAGAAAATAAGAAAAGAATTTTTTACTAAACACAATTCAGATTCGGGTTTTTTAGGATGTTTGAAATTTCTTTTGACAAATTAAAGTAACGTGAAATTTAAACTATGAATCCTAACACGTACTAAATTTAACAACGAAAAACGAAAATCCTATGCTTAATGCGCCAAGCAAGAATTAAAACCCACGTTTGAACTTCGGAAATAACTAAAGATGATGACTTTAAGCAAAAACTTAAGCACGCAATTAAAAAACTCAATCAATCACAAATTCAAACAAAAACCAATTTTAACGCGATCATGAACATAAACCAAAATTAATTCTTAACAACTAAATAATAAACTAAACACGATAAAAATTCAAACTTTAATTAAACGAATTTAGTTTAAATAGAATCTAAAAAAATTTAATTTATAAAGAAGATTTTTTTTCTTTAGAGATCAAACTGAACTTTAACGATGCAAAATAAAGCAAACAAAAATTAACTCTATCAATAATGCTAAATAAGAAAAGAAGTAAAATAAGTTAACTTTAATAATAATAACCCAACATGAATTTAAAAGTTTAAAACTTTAATAGAAACTCTACTAAAAATTAACAATTTTCATTCAAATATTTAAAAACAAGAATAGAGAGAGAGAGAGAGAGAGAGAGAGAGAGAGAGAGAGAAGAATGTAACCGTATGGGAGAAAGGAGTTGTTGTTTCTGCTGCGCACCTCCTCCAACCCCAGCCTGCTGGTGCCATCAAAAAGAAACTAAAGAAAAATTAGTTAAACCTACCAACTAATATATATATATATATATATATATATATATATATATATATATATATATCCCCCTTGCTATGTTGACTTTTCAACCCTACAAAAAAGACTCCCACACACAATTGAAGACCCAGCGCATGGCAAGGGGCTGCCATCACGTGGTCACATCATTTTTTTTTTGTTTTTTGTTTTTTTTTTTTTTTTCTTTCTTTTGTTCACACATAGTCAGTTCTACACTTTCAAGCCCAATTTTGACCTTCCTACAGCTCGTAGCTCTCAAAACTCAAAACACAAAAGTTGTAGAAAAATTCCTCATATTTCTACATAATTTTGAATCATCTCGATCGGAACTCAAACAAGAAAGTTACGCTCAAATTACGGAGTAATGTCAAAATTATCCATAAAAACAGTATATGGTAACTTCACGTCTGATTTTGATCTTGATGCAGCTAGTATCTCTCAAAATGTGAAACATAAAAGTTGTAGAGGACTCTCTCATAGTTTTACAACATTTTGAATCATCTGAATCGGGGGTCAGATGAGAGAGTTACGTACAGATTATGAAATAGTGTCGAAAATAGCTTTTCTTGCGTGTATGACTCAGCTTCTAAAAATTATCCTTTGAATGTCCATAAAAATCTTGGATGCTCACAATCTTGATTTGAACTTCACCTCACGTACACAGCACCTCTTCATGCTCACAACTCGCGTACATTCTAATCTCGAATTTAATTTCCAGAATTTTTCCTACTGAAAATTATTGAATAAAATTCCAAATATTATAAATTGGGTGCAATGTTAAAATATTGAACATAATTGGCATTTAATTAATATTATAATCCTTAATGTATGAATTTAAACGCCTAATTACGCAACTTTGACGCGTAATCATGCTACTTGTATGGGCGAGTAATCACCCTAATCATTAGGAAACTCTCATTAATAAAATACGTTGCATGTGTGTGAGTAGGGACAAAGAATGATTTCATAATTGTGAATTAATTTGTAAATGATGATTATATTTTGTACACAAACCTCATGGTAGCCACACACTAGTATTAATCTATTCCGTCTTACTAAGATGTGTCTCACTCATTATACAATTCATCTTTTTCAGGACCTCCGCGTGATCGAACTTAGTGAGCTCGGGGTTGGGTGTTGGCATAGTATTTTTGTGAGAGGGTACATATTTTGGTTGTATTTTTCGTTTATGTATTTAGTTTTCTGATATGAATATATATGAATACTGGATGTTGGGAAATACTATTTTGGGATATTTATATAGTACTCTGGTATATTATTAAGGAAGTTTGTTTATTTTTTCACTGCACAATTGAGGTTATGATATTAGACACAGGTGATTGGATCACATCACACCCCAAGCGCCACTTGGCAGGTTCGAGGTGTGATAGAGTGGTATCAGAGCTTTAGGTTCTTAGGTCCTTAAGACTCTAGGACGAATTAATACTAGAGTATAAAATCGAGTTTCGACGAGGATAGGAATGGGCAGATCAAGACATTATCAGGACTTTTGAGTTTTTGTTTCGTAAGTTTGGGGGCTGAAATCTCTTGATGGTCTTCTATGTTTTTCTGAAGAAATGGCTAGCTTCAAAAAACCACAGTAAATTCATCGATGGTGATGTTTCTAAGCACTGACTCCAGTTTTCGACGTTTATTGATTTTTTTCAGTTTTATATTTGTATCCCGACTAGTATGGACAGCCTGTGGCACAGAAGCAGGTAATAAGTTTATGTTATGAGATAAGTAATAGTTATTTTTTGTTTTAGATTAATGTAGTTATTTATAGTTATAAAGTATATTGGAATATGTGGTATGGGGTGGTTCATTAATAATAGAATCTAAATAGAATTAACTGTTCACAAATTTCGAGAACGAAATTCTTTTAAAGAGGAAAGAATGTAGTAGTAACCCGAGAAAAAAATTAAATTAAATTAAATAATTATTATTAATTAAATTACATAATATAATTAATATATTAATATAATATATATATATATATATATATATATGTAAAGAAGCTTAACCTGTAAGCTTCTACAGGTCAAATCGGAAAAAAAAAAAAGTTACAGAGAGCTTCTGCGCTCTCTCTCACTACTGCGACGTCTCCCTCCTTCCCTCCTTCCTTCTCTCCTCAATTTCTTATCCAATACTTGGCCGATTGAAAAATAGAAAATACCGTTAGGTTCCATTCTCCGCCACCGACATTCATACCGAAGTGGATTTTTCATAGGAGCAACATAGGCACCACTCCTGGAGTAAGGTAATGGCACACAAAGATTTATATGGTTCAGCAAAGCCTACATCCACGAAAGTAATGGCACACAAATTTCACTATGGAAATCAAATTATACACAATACACTTGTCAAATGATCACTTCACTCTCAAAATATGCTTAGATGACATATATAGAGGTTTCTTGGAGGTTTCCCCCCATTTGCCCAACCACCCAACGTTTAAAAATTCAAATTTTTGAAGAAATTGCCGCAGTCCAGGTGCCTCTCGTCAACAAACACAGGGCTTCGTCGACGAGACCAAGAAGAACTTTCATCGATGAATACAAGGCTTTCGTCAACGATGTCAGAAGTATGAAATTCCCTGCTCTCGATAATTATTCATCGACAAACCCTAGAGTCTTCATCAATGAACCTCTATTGTCCCCTCGTCGACAAATACAGGGTCTTCGTCAACGAGGCCTGATGTGTTGCCCCCTTCATTTTTTCCTTTCTTCCTTCTTTGCTTATCAAAATAGAAGTATAAAGCCAAAAATAACAATTTGATTCCTTCATAATTAGCCTCAGATACAACAGACTCAGTGCAAACCATTGTACGTACTATAAGAGGTTTGGTAATAATGATTTCATTATTTTGTTGTTATATGAGAATGATATGTTGGTTGTAGGCCCCAACAAAGAAAGAGTCTAAGAATTGAAGGCATAATTGGCTAAGGAGTTTGATATGAAGGATTTGGGACCAACAAACAAGATTTTAGGGATGCAAATTAACCGAGACAGAAAGGACAGGAAGATTTGGCTCTCTCAAAAGAATTACTTGAAGAAAATCTTGCGACGCTTCAACATGCAAGATTGTAAGCCAATTTCTACCCCATTTCCTATCAATTATAAAATATCCTCAAGTATATGTCCTCGCAATGAAGCAGAGAGGATGGAAATGTCTTGAGTGTCGTATGCATTAGCAGTGGGAAGTTTAATGTATGCTATGATTTGTACGAGACCAGATATTTCTCAGGCAGTTGGTATAGTCAGTCGGTTCATGGCGAATCCTAGTAGAGAGCATTGGAATGTTGTGAAGAGAGTCCTAAGATACATCAAAAGGACCTCAGATGCTGCATTATGTTATGGAGGATCAGAATTCATTGTCAGTGGATATGTTGATTCAGAATTTTCAAGTGATATTGACAAAAGAAAATCCACTACAGGTCATGTGTTACTCTTGCAAAAGGAATAGTAAGTTGGGTATCAAAGTTGCAAACTGTTGTGGCATTGTCTACGACTAAAGATGAATACATGGCAGCTACGCAGGCTCACAAGGAGGCAATCTGGATTAAAAGACTATTGGAGGAACTTGGGCACAATCAAGAGAAAATTTCTTTATATTGTGACAGTTAGAGTCCCTTGCATACTGCAAGGAATCCACCTTTTCATTTCAAAACAAAACACATTGGAGTACAGTATCACTTCGTTCGAGAAGTTGTGAAGGAAGGAAGTGTGGACATGAAAAAGATTCACACCAAAGACAACCTTATAGATGTCATGACAAAACCAATCAACACTGACAAGTTCATATGGTGTAGATCCTCTTATGGCCTAACAGAAATGTAAGTGGCATGAAATTGACAAGACTAGAAAGGATGAAAAAATGTTTGAAAATGACTTTAACTGAGAGAATGTTGACTTGTAAAATCATTTCTAACATTCAAAGTCCAATATGATGGCTATACTATTCACATGGTGGTTGTACTATTCATATGATGGCTACACTACTCATATGGCGGTTGGACTATTCATTTGATGACTTTGAAAAGGAGGCTTACAAACCCTTATAAATAAGGAAGTGGTAGAGAAGGAAGTAATCATCCCAAGCATCTCCAACTCCAGTTTCAAAGAGAGAGAAATCAAGTACTCTCCTAAAAAGTGTCCCTATTGTAGCTTGTGTTTTAGTTTCTCCTATTTCTTAGAGAGATTTGTATACTCCTAATTCAAGAGAGAGAGTTATCATTGTTCTCCTCTTGTAATTAGAGAGAAGTTCTATCATCATTTTTCATAGTGAATTCCTTCTACTCTTGCTCGTGATTTTTCTCTCGATTTGTTTGAGGGTTTTCTACGTAAATTTTGGTGTCAATTCCAATTTTCTCATTTTTTATTTTAATTGTGCAATACTATTCCTACCCATTCAATTCTCCTAACACTTTGCAAGTTAAATTTTAAACCTGCAGATAAATGGATAGATAATGTTTAAATTTATGCCCTATTTGAACTTGAATAAGGATAATAGAGAGAGAGAGAGAGAGAGAGAGAGAGAGAGAGAGAGATTCAAACAAAACTTATGTGGTATAGGAGAGAGATAGAGAGAGTTTCGGGATGAGGAGACTTCCCATCACTTATCAGCTACTGCAACCAGTTACAGTTTTTCGCTGGTTTTTGTTTATGTTTGATTATTTCTCCAACCTTTTATCTTATACCTATCATCTTAATTAATCAATTAAACCCTCTAGTTAAAAATATTTTATCTAAAACAATTGAAGGATAGAAGATTAAATATTTGAAATTCTTGATTATAATGGTAAAGAAACAGTGTTGCCACCAGAAAGAAGAAGAACAACCTAATCAACTCTTCAGTACATAGAGTTTGAATCGTTGAAGAAGAAGGATTCAAATCATTTTCAAATCCTTATTTGAAGGAATTCCTGCGTACATGGAGAGAGTTCTGTTGAAACTACAACTCTGTTTGCCGCCTTTAAATAGTTTATTTTTGCAATTGATTATATTGTAATTCTTTGGCTCCCAAATGCATTGATTCCCCATTATTAATACAATTGCATACTACCAACTATAGAAGTCCTTCGTAACATCATCACCAACTCTCAACAAGCTTTTGATAGCAAAAGGCAATACCTAGATTCATTTCCACCCGACTACTGCTTCATCCCTAATGATAATGAAGTGATTATGCATTATCTCCTCAAGAAAGTTATTGGACACCCTTTGCCTCCCAACAATATATATATATATATATATATATATATATTTTGTTGTATGCTTAAGGGACTGTAAAATAAAAGCACTTAATTAAGGGACTATAAGATAAAAGGACTCAATTAAAGGACTGTCAAGGACCTAGTTGAATGGTATTAACCGGGTCTGATTAAAAATAACATTGAATTTGGAAGGACTAAAATGCTATCCTAAAGTCCCTAATAAAATAAGAAAAAAATGACCCAAAATTACTTAATTGACTCCTTTTTTGTACAAAATTGCAACAACCCGATATGTTTTTCAGAAAACGAAGGAACAAAAACAGAGATCCTATTAGAAAGAGGCCCACGTAAAATTAAGGTGTCTACACCCGGTTGAATGAAATAATAAAAAGGATTGTCATTAAGTACCCAGTTAAATAAAAAGAATGTTATTAAGATGTTAAAAAGGGACCCAATTAAATAAAAAAAATGTCATCATGAAATAAGAAAATGTTAAAAAAGAAAAACCCACTTAAATAAAAAAAATGTTATCATAAAATATGAAAAATTTTAAAAAGGGACCCACTTGAAATAATAAAAATGGTTATAAAAAATGGGCCTAGTTACATTCCCTATGCTTGCACAAGAATAAAATACAAGAAACCTTATTAAAACGACCCGAGTTAAAATTGGGTGTCTACAAGGACTTTGGGCCTTGGAGTTGGATTTGGGCAAAAATACAATTTTGTAGTACAATTTCTTCAAATCTACACAAATAATAATCAAAGTCTTTTCGAAACAGAGGACTATCTTCTAAAATATTTTTTGAAAGTTTTAAAAAACATTCATAGAAATCTACCAATTTAATCTTGTTTACTTAGATTTAGACTACACATTGAGTGGGTGCAATCCCCAAAAGTCCTTCCATTCTAAGCCTATGACATATATATTAACCAAATTGTGCAAGTGCACTTGAAGAATGATGATCAAAGGGGAATATTAAACGTACTAATTTTATAAATTATTTTAGATCAAAATTCCGTTGCGAAGTTAACATTTAGATGAGTAAAAGTTAGTCTTGTCAATGTTTCAGATCATATTAATGAATCTAAATAGTAACTTTGTTTATCTTATAATCGTTGCATTCACTTTTAAAAAATATTTTTTTTTCCCCTGTAAATATTAAAGTCTCGTTAGGTTCCAGGATTTTGTGACAATAAGAAGAAAACTTGTTTTTTTATTGTATTTTTTTTGGTATAAAATAATATTGAAAATTTAAAATTGTTACAGTATGATTAAAAATTAAGAAAACTTAAATGTTAATAATATGTAAAATTGAAAATTTATGCATTAAATTGTTATATAATTTATTTTTATTTTTTATGAAAAATAAAATATGAAAGAATAATACTTTTTAAAACTATTTTCTGTGTATTATTCTAATATTTTAAAATTGTATAATTTAAAGTATATTTTTTGAAACGATGCTTGCAAAAATGTGGCAAGATACGAACATTCGTCTTTAATTGAAATTTGACATCATTTAATTTTCCTCTGATTTTTGTTTATGTTTGATTATTTCTCCAACCTTTTAAATTAATCAATTAAACCATCTAGTTATAAATACATATCTAAAACAATTGAAGGATAGACGATTAAATATTTAAAATTCTTGATTTTAATGGTAAAGAAACAGTGTTGCGGCAGAAAGAAGAAGAGCAACCTAATTAACTCTTGACTACACGGAGAGTTTGAACCGTTGAAGAAGAAGACAGCTGGGTTGGCAAGGATAGGCTCAGTCAACTCATTTTTAAATCCTTACTAAGGATTTCCTGCGTACATGGCCGGAGAGAGTTCTACTGAAATGAATCCTGCGTACATGGCCGGAGAGAGTTCCACTGAAACTCCAACTCTGTTTGCCACCTTTAAATATCATAGCAATTATTCATACAATTGCATACTACCAACTAATGGAAAAGCTTAACTTCACCACCAACTCTCAACAAGCTTCATTTCCTCCGGGCTACCGCTTCATCCCTGATGATAATGAAGTGATTATGCATTATCTCCTCAAGAAAGTCATTGGACACCCTTTGCCTCCCAACAATATCATCCAAGTCGCTCTTCATCAGCACCATCCCGCCTACCTTGCTGGTATGTATTGAATGTTCTTCCTTTCTTGAACAATATTTTTTTTTTTTTTTTTTTTTTGTTGTGCGCTTTTTGGGTTTGCATGAACATATATATCTATATACTTATATATATATATATATATATATGTACACAGAGATGTATAAGTGTGACGGACAGAAGGAATGTTATTTTTTCACAAGAAGAAAAATGATGAAGTATCGAAATGGAGACCGGCCGAGTCGATCGATGGGGGATGGGTACTGGAAGCCCAGTGGAGCAGACAAGCCAATTAGGGATGGTGATGCAGTGGTGGGTTTTAGGAAAGCTCTAGTCTTCTACGAGGGAAAACCCCCCAAAGGAACCAAAACTGACTGGATAATGCAAGAGTATAGGGTTAATAATGCCATACCCGGTGTTGACACGAAGGTATTTGTCTTTTATTTTTTTTTCACTAAGTAAAGCTTAAGTTATATATATTTCAATAATTTCTCTATACTTTGGTATGTAGCTGGACAGCTGGGTGTTATGCAAGATGTATAAGAAAGGGAAAAAGTTTGAAGGTTGTGCCAAGAAGAAGCAAAAAGAAGATAATGTAGCAAAGGTAGACCAGTACTCCTGCCATCTAAAATAGATTACAATGGATGACTGTGCTAATGATTTTTAAAATATTTTTTTTAAGGTATCCAGGAATGCTTAATGTTCACAATTTTTGTTTTTCAAACATACATAGAAGACTGTTTTAATAAGAAGTTGACATTTTTTATTAGAAAAAATATTATTTAAATTTTGATTGGAACTTGGATAAGTACTAACCTTGCTAGCATTGTACAAACAAACAAACAAACAATAGAGAGAGAGAGAGAGAGAGAGAGAGAGAGAGAGAGAATTTCAATTTTGATAAAGGCTTGAAATTGAATTATAAAAGGAGAGTCTAAATATGGGTTGCCAAGTTAGTTTTCCACTAATAATTGTTAACATGTATAAAAATTGCAGATTGACTTTAATAGCGTGCGTGAGTACCTGGATTCATTTCCTCCTGGATATCACTTCACCCCGCTTGATGAAGAACATATTGTGCACTACCTCCTTAAGAAAGTTGTCGATGGCCCTCTACCTTCAAATAATATACATGAGGTCACTCTTTATCAACACAGCCCCGCCGACCTTGCCGGTACTATGATACACATACATATTCAACATCAAAATTTAATAGCATATTTGAAAATTTTATTCTTCTTCATAATCAAATGTCTTGCAATTTAATGGAAATTTTTTTTAAAATTCTTTTGGATAAGCTTTTTAATTGGTTTCACATGAACATATCTACTACATGCAGAGAGATATAGGAATGATAGACAAATGGAATACTTTTTCTTCACACCGCGGGATAGGAAGTATCAAAATGGGAAACGACCAAGTCGAGGAACGGGGAATGGGTATTGGAGGCCCACTGGAGCAGACATACCAATTTGGCATAATGGTGCTGAGATTGGGTCTAAGAAAGTTCTAGTCTACTTTGCAGGAAAACCCCCCAACGGCACCAAAACCAATTGGATAATGCACAAGTTTACGACCAATAATTCGGAGCCTAGAGTCAGAAGTAACCCGGACGACATGAGGGTATATGTTTAATTATTTCTTGTAAATAATATAGTTCATCTCCTTTTGATCGACCCTTTTAAGTTTTTTCTTCTTAAATTAAATTTTTATATTATCTTTTTGGGTGCAGTTGGATGATTGGGTTTTATGCAAGATTTATGAAAGAGTGGGGAAAGCCAATGGTAGGGTAGAGGAGGAAGACAATGAGGCAGAACATGTACAGATGGATGTGGAAGCTGCCACGGATACTTTTGCATATGATACAATGAAGGATATTAATAAAAATTTTGGATATGCAAATGATGAATTAATGGAATTGGATCTTGCTGCAATATTGGATTGGGATTTTAGTGGCACCATTACTGAACTCTTAGCTGATGATGATCATGATCCACAACCCAATGAAGCAATCGCTGCAGCCCCCATTACAATTTCGGCTGCTCATGCTGATAATATTGTCAATCAAACTTTTGTACCATCCGATCATCATCAGCAACCACTTGGCTCTCGTGATCAAATTTTTGTACCATCCAATGATCAAAGTTTTGTACCCTCCAATGAACATCAAGAACCAATAGAGCGTTCCTATGATCAAATTGGTATGCCACCCTATGATAATCATCAACAAAAACCACTTGGCTCTTATGATCAAATTTTTGTACCCTCGGGTTGTCATCTACAACAACCACATTGTTCTCATGATCAAATTCTTGTGCCAGCCTTCAGCGATCAACAACCACCACTTAGCTCTTACGAACAAATTTTTGTACCTTTGGATCATCATCAACAAAAACAACTTGGTTCTTATGATGGAAATTTTGTGCCCTCTAATTATCATCAACAGCCAACTAGATTTTGTGATCAAATTTCTGCACCCTTCGTTGATCAAACTATTGTACTCTCCAACGATCATCAACAACAACCATTTGGTTCTTATGATCAAATTTTTGTGTCATCTAGTGATCATAAACAACCACCACTTGGCTCTTGTGATCAAATGTCAATACCCACTGATGATCATCAACGAGACTCCGGCACTTATGGTCAATTTTTTGTGCCCTATGACGATCAACAACTATTTGCAGTTGCAGACAAAGTGCCCATTAGTAAGAACAGTGCTGGTGGTTATTGTTATGTAACTGAAAGCTTTGGGCATTGTGAAGGAATAGTACTTGAACCAATGGGGATGATGAGTAGCGGAAGCTACAGTACTGTCATATCAATGCAAAAGCAGAAACTACAGCAAGAAATATATGACATTGAAAGGGTTGAGAAGCAGCTTGATCAATCTCATTTTGGGGATCCGTTGGTTGCGTACTATTTGGATACATCTTCATTCAAATTTCAATTTGGTAATGTATAATTTGGTTGCAACATTGAATCTGCTTCATGTCTTTAGTTGTTTAATTAGTAGTTTTTCTTTTGGCAAGGAGGATCGATATTTTTTTTTTTTTTCATTTTGCTGGTTTATTTGTAAATCTCTTGTGGCATGTTTGTAACCACGGTTTTCCTCCGCCATAAGTGAGGGCTATCAATAAATTTGGGGTTTACGTCCTATTGTTTTGGATACATACATGGCAAAGCATGCATGCATATGCATTATATCTCCTTTGCTTCCTCTAATTCTTACTATGTGATTTTGGTGCGAACCACTCATTGCATGTCGTCCAGTTGGCCATTGTAATCACTATGCATGATTAATTAATTAACTCCAAAAATATCTTAATTTCCATTGGCTTATTGAATCAATGCATAGCTTTACCCCGTGGTTAAAATAAAGGCAGAGAGAGAGAGAGAGAAAAGATCAACTTAGCGTCTCACATTCAGGAGGAGATGAAATCAAAATGGAGACCCACTGTTCTTGCCTTTTCCAAGCATCACATCTTTTGCTTCATTAATTTTAGAAGCGAGATAATGGCTCCCACCTGCATCTGGATGATTTGCAACCATCACCTTCCTATGTGCTTCCTTAATCTTATCTGCAGTTGCATTTTCCCTGTTTAAAAAAATAAAAAACACTATTTGTCATGAAAAAAGGATGCCCGTGAATGCACTAAAATAGCGACGCAAATATATGTAGTCAAATTATGTGTACTAAGAGCACAAGAATGAGATATACTAACATGGTAAAGGTATTTACCAAAAAAAAAAATTGCAAATGGAAAGTCATTTGCATTATAAACAGGGGTTGCAGCTCAAGAAGATGATTCAGAAACTTTGCTGTTGGCTCCTTCTCTCAACCTCTGGTAACTATTTCCATTACTATTATTATTTTTTTCCCCCTAAAAAATATTGTCCCTGCCATAATTCCCCCTATTTTTCACAAATAAAAATATATTTCAAAAGTAAAAAACATCTCTATTAAGTGATACTCTACTACTGGAAAGAAGAAAACTCATTGATCAATATAAGACAAATCCAGCATGAAAAGAGAACGAAAGTCCCTTTCCCCTCATAAAAATAGTCCTTCACAAAAGAAAACCTGGAATTTTCATTGGCACTCTTTTTTTCTTGGCTCTAGAATTTTTTTTTTTTTCCAGCAATTTTTAATGTCTTCTAGCTCTTATTAAGAAATATTCCTCTCTTCATTTCCTTCGTCAGCTGAGCTCCTCTCATGGAAGATACAATTTTCTCAGATTACCTTTTGGAATTTTTTTTTTTTTTTTTTTTTAAACCATTCATTGGTTAAAAAGTAGTCCACTGTCACTTTTTTCCTTTTTTTCATGATTGATGATGTAATTAAATTTACAGATTCTTTATGATACCATTAAAGTGGTGAGTTGTTTTGCTGATTTGGCAGATTTTGCCTAATAATGGCCAAACTACTGTTTCTGATTTTTATAACAAAATTATGCACTGTTTCTCCTTGCCTCTGAAGTTTCTTAAAAAAATTCATGACCAAAATTAACTTGAATTTTATGAATTATTTTTGGCTAACCAAGCCAACTGGAATTCAGCTTGGCTCTTATGCACATACAACTAAACAAATGTCCGAGGCTTTGACTCATCTTTACTGTATTTTGGTTTGTGTGTCATAGGTAGAAGAGGAAGACAATTCCTAATGATATCACTCCGATCCCTCCGTTCAGTGGCAAGAAGCAGCTCTTTCATTGTCTACATTCACGATGTCAACTGGGAGCCTACTGCTATGCTGGCTGACAAAATGATTGGCATAATCTCTAGCTGATATTATTCCAAATTTAATAGCCTAGCCTAGCCTAGCCTAATCCATCTAAATTTGCCTTTTAAGTAGACCAAAACCCACACATAAGCAGAGTTCAGTATATGTTGGACTCTCCGACAGTTCAACGCCAAGAGGGCAGTCCACTTTGCAGTGACAAATTTCCCTATTATTACATTTCCTCTTGCTATACGGAGGTTAAAATTTAAACACCAAGAAACATAATTATGGCTGTAGAGTGTAGACTTAATGACCCCTTACATATAATTTTCAGAACTTCCCATTTAGCAGCATTGTTTCACTGATGCCTCATTGTTCCAACATTATAAAAGAACTTTTAGAGATGCCATTCTTCATCTTAAAAAGGACATCATGGACTCGTGATCACTGAATTTCAATGAGTATCATAACAATTATCTTTCCAATGCTACCAAAGTATATTTTAACGCATTATGTAATCCATACCTAATTCCAAGAATTTGAGCAGCTTCCCTTCTTGTCATTGTTTGCTGGAAACCACCTTCGTAAAATTTGCGCATTCTGGGTTTTGGTGGCCTAGCTTTGAATGCTTGCCAAGCCTGGATGCTATATCTACCTGCAAGGGCAGCAGCAGCAATTGCAAGTCCTGCTAGTAGCGGTGTACCCTGATGCAGATTTTGGATTCAGACATAAATAATTCAAGATATGGCTCATTTTAGTACCAAATCACAAGAGCTGTAAATCATAGTCGAGCAGTAAATCATAGTACCAGAATATAAATTCAGGTAGGGAAATACAAAGAGTACATAATATCAAACCAACAACTTTTTTCTCCTTTAAAAGTTGTAGGAAGGCGAGGGGCAAACTTGCATTGAGTTAACAAGGATTTGATAGCCCTCCAACTTTTGGAAAATGCTGCCCTGGATCCAGTAGAATGGCAGAAAAGGATTCACATATGATATTATTGACTACGGGTATTTATGGTTTTGCTGATGTGTATACTGCATATCTAATTGTCCTGTGCATGCAATCAAGTATGAAACAGTACCTCAGGCTTCCTTGTAGTCCCTTTTTTGCTTTAACAATGTGTAATTGTTATGCTATTATTTAATACTAATAAGGTCTTTCACATTAAAAATCTGATCAATAGAAACAGTTAAAATAATACGTTTTTGAAAATTATTTATTTCAAGTAGTTCCGCCTTCACTGCTAATAACATTGTTTAATAAACCCCTTTTTTAAATAGAAAAAGAAGCTTTATTAAAACTAGGAAGGAAAAACAGATGCAATAAAGGAGAACAATGAGTCCTCGTGTACATGAAAACAGAGAAAAGGAAAAAAAAAAAAAAAAAAGGAAAGAAAGAAAGAGCGTCAATTTAATAAAGCTACCCAGTATCAGAAGACATCTTGAAAACAGCAACCCTTAAACAGCATGCACTGTAAGCCCAAAGAGAAGCAAAATACTGCACTAGGTCCCAAAGAAACCCCATAGATATTTTTTTTCCCAAAAAATTCTAGCGTTTCCTTTCCAGCCAAATTCCCAATAAATACAGGACAAAGAGCACCCAAAACGTCTTAAATGAAATAGCCAAGGGCTCCTCCTCTGTCTTTGAACAAATCCACACTTCTAAATAACTCCAGAAAGGGTATTCCACAAGCCCCATGCAAATGAACAACATAGAAACAAATGAGTTGCATCCTCCGAACTATTTCCACACTTATGACACATTTTGAGAGCTGAGGAGTTAGAAAACCTCCTAATCTGCAGTAGATTGTTGGTGCAATTAAGTAGGAGTCAAGATCACCAACTTCTACAAATCCCTTGTTTCCGAGGAATATCCAAACAGACTGATGGTGGAAGGCCTTGATTGGAGCCCCATCATGGAGAATTCTGCTCGGTGGTTGGAAAGATCGTTTGAGGTTGAGGAAATTAGAATAACAGCTTTTGAGATGAGCAGAGACAAGGCAGCAAGTCTGAATGGTTTTTCAGTGGCTTTCTTCCAAGAAAAATGGAAATGTTGGAAGCAGATATCCTTAAATTTTTTGAGGAGTTTCATCATAAGGGGTGTGGTTAACACTAGTGCTAACTCCACTTTTATCATCCTCATCCCTAAGAAGGAGGGAGCTAGAAGAGTTGGGACTTTGGACATATTAGCCTTGTTACAAGCCTTTATAAAATCTTGTCCAAAGTCCTCAATAATAGACTCAAACTTATCTTAGACGCAGTGTTGGTGGCTAACGAGGTGGTAGAGGATGTGAAGAGGAGGGGCAGAAAGGGTATTTTTTTTAAAGTGGACTTTGAGAAAACCTATGATAGGATCAACTGTGGCTTTTTAGATAAGGTGATGAGTAATAAAGGTTTTGGGGATCCATGGAGGGAAGATAACAGTTCTCACTTTGTCCCATATGTTTGTCATTGTCAATGGTCAACTGATTGGTTCAAGGCCTTTAGCAGTCTTAAAAAAGGGATCCTCTATCCCTGTTCCTATTCACCTTGATACCCTTGGTAGGTTGTGTTTTCATAATTAAGCTAGGGGAGTGATTAGAGGCCTATGTGTGGGAAGGGGGAAGTGGAGGTTTCACACCTCTAGTTCGCTGATGATACCTTGCTATCCCTTGAGGATAGTCCAGCAGAGTTCATGAAAGCTATTCAGTTGCTCAAAATCTTTGAGAATAACTCGGGTCCTAAGATCAATTTGTCTAAGAGTGACTTACCTGGTATTAACATGGATGAGGGGCAACTCAGAATTTCAAATTGAGTGCAGGTTGTGATTCCATTTCGTGGCCCCTAACTCATCTCAGCCTTCCCCTTGGAAGTAACCTAACTCTGAAACCTTTTGGGAACCCATGCTAGATAAGGTGGCTAGGAGATTGGAAGGATGGAAGAGGATTTATTTTTCCCTTGGGGGTTGAACTACTCTCATTAGTGCTTCTTTCTCGAACATCCCGATTTATTAACTAACTCTCTCTGTTCAAAGTCCCCAGTACAGTGGCCAATTCCTTAAGAGAGGTTGATGCATGATTTCTTTTGGTTAGGTTTTGGGAGGGTACGCATGAGCATCTTGTTAGCTAGGACTTAGTTAGCAAACCTAATTCTAAGGGAGGTTTGGGCATTGGTGGAATGTGGTATCCAAAAACATCTCTTATAGCTAAATGGCTTTGGAGATTCCCTCTGGAAACTGAGTCCCTTTAGCATAAGGTGATAAAAAAGTAATGGATCAAATGAAGGGGTGGGAGAAGCAATAGTGGCATCATATCTCACATATCCCTAGAAATTTGTCTCCCAGGTAGCCAGTCAGTTCTTTCCTCTCATTTGGTTCAAAGTGGGTATTGGCAATAAAGTCAGCTTCTGAGAGGATGTGTGGGTGGGAGAGGTTTTGTTGGAACTAAAGGTCCCTCATCTTTGAAAGCTCTCTTCTCTTCATAATGCTCCTATCAGTTCCTTTATTTCTTCTGAGGGGGGTCATTTTTCTTAGGATTTCCACCTCTTCAGGAATCTCAACAAAAGAAAGGCTGATGAACTCAGTACCCTAATTTCCTTGTTGAACCAACACATTCCCTTTTTTAGTGAGGATGTGAGAGTGTTGGGGGGGGGGGGGGGGGGGGGGGGGGGGGGGAGGTGGGGGGGTGTGATTCTTCAGGTATATTTACTTCTAAATCTTTTCTCTCCTACCTACTGAAAACCCATACCCCTAATCATTTTCCTTAGTACTGCTATCTAAGAAGGGTTAAGGTGTCAGGGAAGATTTGGGCCTTTGTCTGGACTCTGATTCTGGAAAGCATTAACACGCATGATCTGCTTTCTAGGAGAAGACCCTACATGGCTCCTAGTCCTAATATGTGCTTCATGTGTTGTGAAAACAATGAGTCCAATGCCCATCTCTTTATATTGCAAGGTGGCATCATAGCTTTGGAATGGCATTTTCTCTCTGACTGGGGAAGAGTGGTGGCTTCATGAAGGGTGAGAGAATTGCTTCAGGTTAACTTCGCGGGCTTATGAAAGAACAAGAACAGCAGAGCTCTATGGCGTGCAACCATCTTTTCTATCCTTTGGACCCTGTGTATAGAAAGAAACATTTGGATTTTCAGAAGTCAATCAACTTCCTCACGACTTATGGGAGAGAGTGACTTTCCTCGCCCCTCTGTGGGTGCACTCCTTGGGTTTCTTTAGTGGTTTTCTGCTGTCTGACCTCATTATAGACTGGACAGCAGCACCTTTTATGGTTTTTTGTTTTGTATTGTACTTTGTTCTTCATTTATTGGTACTTGGATTACTTTCCTTGTTGTTTATAGTATTTTTATAGCTTTTCTAGCCGGTTGGAGAGGAATACTTGTCATCCATATTATGTACTCCGTTTTCCAGTTTTAATAAATTATTTTCTTTTTCTATAAAAAAAAAAAAAAAATTAAGTGCCATACAAATGTTTTTATATCAGAAGGAACCTTGGCCTTCCATATAACCCGATAGAGAGGGAAAAACCACATCAGCCTTAAGAAGGCAAGGAAAGAAAGCTTTACACGAATATTCCCCTAATGAATCCAAAGACCAAACTCTACCATCACTCCTACTGGATATATGACAACCATCCAGCACAACGAACAAAGAAGCCAGGTTCTCCACGTCTATATCATTTAAATCCCTTATAAAAATTGAAGTCCCAAGAAGACGAATCCCATCCAAAAATAAGAAATGAGGAAATCACATCATGTGATGAGAAGGATAAATACAACCCAACAAAGAACAGGATAATGCAGCCCCCCAAACCCATACATCTTCTTAAACCTAATATGACTACCCCTATCCAATTAGAACTTTTTAAAGAAAGAAATGAAGGATAAACCTGCAAAATGAACCTCCAAGGACACTTTGAAGAACATCTTACATCCAAACTAGCCGTAGGCACCCACTCCTTGCATGCTCTGTGGCTTTTTAAATTTTATAATTATTTTGAGGAAATAATTGCAGAGAAAATGCTAACACCCACTCTAGATCACCACGCCCAGCTAGAGAGGTCACCTCCAAAACCCTCTCAGAACTAAAATTAACCAGTTCAATGCCACTCTTACCCAAATTAATCCCAGGACCAAAGACCCTCTCAAAGTCTGCAATATAGACTCTATAGTGAGAATGTCAATAAAAGGAGTCAACATGGTCATCTAAGAAAATAATAGTGTCATCAATGATCTACAATGAGTCACAACAACCTCCTCGTTTGTCCTTACCCACCTTAATACCCCTCACGACCCTCCATCTACAGTCCTATATCTATCAGCTCGATACACACCCACCACAAGGACAAATAAAAAGGGGATGAAGGATCCCCTTGTCTAACCCTCTCAAGATGAACTAAGCAATTCTTTGGCAGCCCATTAAAAATGACTAAAAATAAGCACTAGATGAATGCCCCTTTACCCAATCCATCCACCTAAGCACCTAACTCCAAACCCATTCCTCCTAAGCACCCAATCCAAGAATTCCCAAAAAATTCTATCATAAGCCTTCTCAAAGTCTAATTAAACACAATGTCCCTTCCTCTTTCTACGATGAACATCCCCCAGCAGCTCATTTTGCAATCAAGGTAGCATGCACAATGTCTACCTCCCACAAAAGCACTTTAAGCAAGAAAATTTTTATCATTTAAGGAAAAACAACCTATTAGCAAGCACCTTAGCAATGATCTTATACTTGCTAGATACTAAACTAATAAGCCAAAACTCCGATACTTTAGTAAACCTACTCTCCTCAGGCACTAACAAATGAATGTAGAATTAAGACTCTTGCCCAATTTTCCATCACCATGAAACTCATAAAAAAAAAAATTAAGATTCACACGCCAAAATTGCATGCTTTAGATTTTTTTTTTTAAGAGCATTGTGATGTTTGCGTGGTTTCCACTAATTGTAGGGTGTGTTTTATAAATTTGTAAACTAAATGCAAGGTAGGTTTTTACTATACTTATTAGTGTGATTTAGTTTTCTTTATGTTTAGATTGCTCAGGCTGGGTGTGTGGATTTTTAGTTCTTTCTTAATTTTCTATGCGAAACAAGTTTGCATCCAAGAAAAAAAAAACCTCGAATTTGCACTTCACCTGTATAACACAAATCATCTTTCTGCGCGCAGCCAGTCCCCAGCCTGAATAAAGGAAGAGGGTTGGAGTTAGGTAGCTAACAACCAACATAAAACTTGTCAGATTCTGTATACCATGAATCCTTAACTAATCTACTCGGTTCAAGGGAATAGACCAAGTTAATATATAAGGGAAAGGACTAAAAAATCAGCACAAGAAATAAATATTAGATTAGCAACTTCAAATATAGGAACACTCTTACGGGAAAAAGCATGGAAATAATGGAAACAATGTTTAGAAGGAGAATTGACTTAATTTGCCCTCAAAAGATGAAAGTGGCAGTGGAGAAAGCTAGAGAAATTGAAAAACCAGGATTTAAACTTTGGTACACTGAAAAAGAGAAACATAAAAACAGAGTATGTATACAAAGACTTAAAAGACAATGTTGTAGATGTTAAAAAAATAGGTGACAGGATCATTAAAATCAAGATAGCTTTAGGCTTGGAGATAATAAATGTCATTAGTGCATATGCTCCCCAAATAGGTTTAGCAGAAAATCAAAAAAAACAATTTCTAGAAGGCATGGATAGTGTTTCACAAGGGATACCAACGTCGGAAAAGACATTAATAGGAGCTGATTTAAAAGGAGACATGGGAAAGGATAATATGAGTTATGAGAGGATACATGGAGGGCATGAATATGGAAATAAAAATGAGGCTGCTGATAAAATTTTAAATTTTTCCATATTGAAAATTTGCTTTATAAAAATATAATGCTGAACTAACTTTCAAAAGTCTTCTTAACTAGGAAGGGGGATGGTCTATCTTGTTAAGATTGTAAAGTTATTCCAAGTGAAAGTTTGGCAACACAACTTAGAGTCTAATTGGATAATAGGGGGTAAGGTGGATGCGAATATTGTTTGGAATAAGATGGCTAACTCTATCACAAAGATAGCAAAAGAGATTTTCAATGAGCCCAAACGAAGATACTCAAGTAGTAAAGAAAGTTGGCGGTGGGATCAAGAAGTCCATGAATCTGTTAAGACAAAAAGAAACTGGTATAAAATATGAAAAATTTGTAGACATAGAGAAAAACTTGAAAAGTACGAAAAAACAAGAAAAAATGCAAAAAAAGATTATTAGTGAAGCTAAACATAGAGCTTATGATACTTTATATAATAGACTAGATACAAAAGATGGAGAGGAAAATTTATAAACTTTCTTAAGCTAATGAAAGAAAATGCAGAAATTTAGGCAATGTAAAATGTATAAAGTACAAGAATGATAATGTTTTCACTAGAGAAGAAGACATAAAAGAGAGGTAGTAAAGATACTTTGATAATTTGTTTAATGAAAACAAAAATGAAAAATTGAACTTAGAAGTGACAAATGATGAAAAGTCGAAAAATAGGAGATTTATTTGCAAAATTAGAGCCCTTGAAGTTAAGATGACTTTAAAAAAGATCAAAAATGGGAAATCTATATGACCAAATAACATACTAATTGAAGTTTGGAAATGTTTAGGGGATAAAGGAAGAATATGGTTAACTAGTCTATTCAACATTATTCTAAAATCCAAGAAAATGTCGAAGGAATGGAGGAAAAATACATTAATGCCTTCATACAAAAACATAGGTGATATTCAAAATTGTAATAATTATCGCAAAATTAAGATTAGGAGTTATACGATAAAACTTTGGGAAAGGGTAATTGAATAAAGAATAAGACTAAAAATTTGGTTTAGAGAATCAATTTGGTTTTACGCCCTGAGAAATTGATAATAGAAGCTATTTATCTTTTAAGAAGAATAACGAAAAAGTTTAGGAAAAAGATGAGAGACTTGCACATGGTTCTAATTGACCTAGAAAAAGCATATAATAGAGTACTAAGGTAAGTTCTTTGGTGAGTCTTAGAAAAGAAGAGGATATGCAGTAAATATACTAAGGTCGTTAAGGATATGAATGGTAGTGTAATGACTAGCGTTATGATTGTAGGAGGGGAATCGAGAGATTTTCCAATCGCAATAGGTGTGCATCAAGGTTCTACTTTGAGTCCATATCTTTTTACTTTAGTGATTGATGAACTCACTACGAGTATTCTAAACAGGATCCCTTGGTGTATTTTGTTTGTAGATGATATTGTCTTAATTGATGAAAGTAGGAGGGAAGTGGAATCTAAGTTAGAACTTGGAGAACCGCATTAGAGCCTAAAGGTTTTAGGATAAGTAGAAATAAGACCGAATATATGAAATGTAATTTTGGGAACATAGAGAGTTGCATAGAGAGAAGATTAAACTCAATAATCAAGAAATTAATAGCACTAGTAGATTTCAATATCTTGGATCTATTATGCAAGCAAAAGGGAAAATTGAAAAAGATGTAATACATAAAATTAAAGCAAGTTGGGTGAAATGGAGGAGTGTGTCAGGTTGTTGTGTTATTGTAGAATACCCTTAAAATTAAAAAAGGAAGTTCTATAAGACAGCTATAAAGCTATGCTTTATGGTTCAAAATGTTGGGCAACTACGAAACATGTACAAAAAGTAAAAGTTTCTGAAATACGAATGTTAATATAGATGAGTGGTATAACATTAAAAGATGAATTAAAGAACGAGCATATACACTATAATATGCATACAACGCCAATCAAGACAAGATAAGAGAGGGACAACTTATATAGTTTGGGCATTTGAAAAGTAAGCCTAGTAGTGCACCTATAAAGAGTAGTTAGTTAATGTTTTTGGCATGAAAAGGGTAGGGGTAGAACTCAAATAATTTGGAATGAAGTAGTGAGGAAGGACTTAATAACTCTTAGTCTAGTAAAAGAAAATGCTTTCGATTGAGTGAATAGACAGAAAAGGATTCATGTAGCTGACCCCATCTAGTGCAACTTAAGGCTTCTAGCTGTCGTTGTTGTTGTGAAACTCAAAGAAAACCCTGTTAGATCCTACTAGACTACATACCAACACTTGGGGGAAAAATATTTTGCTTAGCTAAACCCATCCAACCCAAGAGCTTTATCCCTCTTTAGACTAAACACTGCCATCTAACCACCTCCACCTCAAAAGGCCTCTCCAACAAGACATCTGCATATCAAAAATAAGAATCTATTCCAACTCCTCAATCATTGGCCTTTCTAAATCTTCTTCGGTAAATAACTTTTTAAAGAAA